>NC_060138.1:731747734-732947734 GCF_021461385.2 Schistocerca piceifrons
AGTTGTCACTATTTAAGTTCCAAACCTCCTAGTTCATTTCTTGCTTTCGTTAAAAAACGTTAAAAATTAGGGTCCTCCTGTCTTTACCCACAAAATTGTAGGTTTGAGATAAGGATTTCAGTTTTAGAAAATGTACAATGAAATCGTCACAGACTGTTGAGTGTTTTCTGCTGTCTGATAGTCAGCACAGTAAGGAAAGGCATATTTCGGGTAATCTCATTCAGCCTGACAGGCACAAATCTTTGCTTCTAGTTCAGCGAATTCTCTTGTATTTTTGGAGAGCCTATAGTTCCATTAAGAGCCTCAGTGAAGTCCTCATTCATTTCCCCCGTACAATCGCCCCCGTGGAATTCCAGCGCTAAGTCTACATATACCCCTACAGCAACATTTACACTTATCACGTATTGCATCACAGATTTAGCACTTTCAAATAGGACTTCATAACTTAACATACTTTACACTACACAATTTTTCGGTGTATAGTCGCTGGAGAAAATTGGCATACAAGTTAGACCTTCAGGTGTGTAAAAAGTTAGTAATGTAAAAAGTTAGTTATTTACGTTCAACGCAAAAGGTAAGCGCTCATTTAACAACACTATGTGTTAATTAACTCACTCATAATAAGTTTAAGTATTAGTTATTACCTCTCAGACATGTTACTTGATGTTACACAATGTCTGCAATTGGAGAAACACGACCTACTATGCGTTATGTGTCTTCCGTGATAATGTAAATACCAAAGCTGAAATCACGAAAAGTTGAACTGCACAGATGAAGGAAATATAAAGGAACGAACTTACATGTAAAATATGCTTCAATCACTTATCCCTACAAAAATTATTTTTCACTAGCAACACAGATGCAGCTACAGACGCACACTAGCGCAGTCAACCTTGGTAGTGAAACACGGACTATGTGGAATCTAAAAAAGAAGAGACTCGAAGCGTTTGAGATAAGGTATTGCAGAAGGACACAGATACTCGTAATTAAGTAGACTGGTTATGTAAGGAATGAATAAGTTCCCCACAGAATCGGTGAAGAAAGGAAGGTAAGGAGAACACTGCCAAGACGAAGGGAGAAGGTGATAGGAGGTGTGTGAACACTTTAAGTAACAAAGGGATTTTCTAGTATAATAATACAATAGATGTTAATGTACAGGGTGAGTCACCTAACGTTACCGCTGGATATATTTCGTAAACCACATCAAATATTGACGAACCGATTCCACAGACCGAACGTGAGGAGAGGGGCTAGTGTAACTGTTTAATACAAACCATACAAAAATGCACGGAAGTATGTTTTTTAACACAAACCTAGGTTTTTTAAATGGAACCACGTTAGTTTTGTTAGCACATCTGAACATATAAACAAATACGTAATCAGTGCCGTTTGTTGCATTGTAAAATGTTAATTACATCCGCAGATATTGTAACCTAAAGTTGACGCTTGAAACCTCCGTCGTTCAGTTGGGTGTTGTAGCAAACACGGGCCACGGTCGGCGAGCAGCATCTGCAGGGACATGTTTACGATGACGACCGTGTTTACGAGTGTGCCTGTAGTGCACTGTTGTGGCATGGTCTAGCTGTCGCGGGGTCCGCATGCTGCTATTGTTATTCTGCATTCGTCTCCGCACGGAGGCGAACTGTAATACACCGTGTTACCAGACGTCTGTGATAGTGTAGTGTTGTAGGAACTGTGACCATGGTGTATTCGAACTCTGAAAAGGCGGAGATGATACTCATCTATGGCGAGTGTCGAGGAAATGCAGCTGAAGCCTGCAGGATGTATGCAGAACGGTACCCGGACAGAGAGCATCCAACGTGCCGCACATTGCAAAACATCTACCGCCAACTGTATGCAACATGTATGGTCGTAGCACGCAAACGGGTCCGTAACAGGCCCGTCACAGAAGAAGCGGGTGCAGTTGTGTTAGCTGCTGTTGCCATGAACCCACACATGAGTACACGGGACATTGCGAGAGCCGGTGGACTGAGTCAAAGTAGTGTCATGCGCATACTGCATCGTCACCACTTTCACCCGTTTCATGTGTCGCTACATCAGCAATTACATGGTGATGACTTTAATCATCGAGTGCAATTCTGTCAATGGGCATTAACAGAGAATGCGTAGCAGTTCTACCTGTTTACCGATGAAGCGGGTTTCACAAACCACGGGGCAGTGAATTTACGGAACATAAATTACTAGTCCGTGGACAATCCTCGCTGGGTCAGACAGATAGAGCGACAGCGACCGTGGACTGTAAATGTATGGTGCGGAATCATTGGCGACCACCTCATTGGTCCTCACTTCATTACAGGGGCCCAAACAGCTGCAACATACATCGAGTTTCCCACGGGAAATGCGTCGACGTATATGGTATCAGCATGATGGTGCACCTGCACATTCCGCAATTAACACTAGGCTGACCCTTGACAGGATGTTCGACGGGCGTTTCATAGGACGTGGAGGACGCATAAATTGGCCAGCCCGTTCTCCTGATCTTACACCTCTGGACTCCTTTCTATGGGGTACGTTAAAGGAGAATGTGTACCGTGATGTGCCTACAACCCCAGAGGATATGAAAGAACGTATTTTGGCAGCCTGCGGCGACATTACACCAGATGTACTGCGGCGTATACGACATTCATTACGCCAGAGATTGCAACTGTGTGTGCAGCAAATGATGGCCACCACATTGAACATCTATTGGCCTGACATGTCGGGACACACTCTATTCCACTCCGTAATTGAAAACGGAAACCACGTGTGTACGTGTACCTCACCCGTCATTGTAATGTACATGTGCGTCAGTGAAAAAGACCAATAAAAAGGTGTTAGCATGTGGACGTAATGTGCTGTTCCAGTCTCTTCTGTACCTAAGGTCCATCACCGTTCCCTTTGGATCCCTACGTAATTCGGTGCTCTCCGCTACACACGATCGAACAGCGGAGGAGTGGTACTCAAGCGTCAACTTTAGGTTACAATATCTCCGGATGTAATTAACATTTTACAATGCAACAAACGGCACTGATTACGTATTTGTTTATATGTTCAGATGTGCTAACAAAACTAACGGCGTTCCAGTTTAAAAAAGTAGGTGTGTGTTAAAAAACATACTTCCGTGCACTTTTTTATGGTTTGTATTAACCAATTACACTAGCCCTTCTCCTCACGTTCGGTCTGTGGAATCGATTCGTCAGTATTTGTTGTGGTTTACGAAATATATCCAGCGGTAATGTTAGGTGACTCACCCTGTATACACTTTTGGAGTAGTAAAGACAAAACAGCTCAATTTATTATTATTTCAGAGCGCATCATGTGTTGTGCGGTGGTGTTCACACCATGGAAGAAGGAGCAAACCGCTTATACTTGGTAACTCCAGATATCTACCAGTGGCACAAATATTCCACCAACGTCACTAAAGGGCTAAGATATCAGGGAATAGCTTCCAAGTTACTAGAGGGAACTGTAGAGGGTAAAAAATGTAAGGAAGACAGAGGTTCAGATACATCCAACAAATCATTGAAGAAGTAAGGTGCAACTGTTACTGTGAAAAGAAGAGGTTGGCATAAGAGAGGAATTAACGACGGGCCGCAGAAAATCAATCAGAAGAACTCTAAAAAACTCACACCCACCAGCTTTATGTTGGCTTCCTATTCTCTACAACTTGTACCTGATTTGCGATGAAATCTTTTGACGGAGTACTCAAAACGTAGTACGATTGGTGCATGCATTTACTGTAACACTGTTTGCAGACTATCGAGCTCTGGATTGTTGCCCTAAGGTAGATGAATACGCTTTCAGAATTTGCTAGTGGTGACACAGAAGCAATTAATTCACTGTGTATAATGTAATGTACTGTGTAAATTACATAGAATGTACCAACGTATAATCACAGCTGAACACTTATTACGTCCGCCGAAGTACACAAGTTTCGGTCGTTGCACTGTAGTATTTTAGATACAATGTATGAACTTAATCTGTGCAGTGCGTGCGTCTCAGTTTTGCTCTGATACTGTAGTTCTTTGTATCTTCAGCTGTTACCCTTGGTGATGACTAACACTACTGGATTGTGTGGATATATTTAAATAGTATTAGTTTTTGCAGGAGTGGCACGTCTGGTATAGAAGTGATTGTGAATTATGCAGTCTTAAAGCTTACATTAATTCTCTTAAAAGCGTTGGAGACAAATAAGAGCAAAGCGAACACCAAGAATTTTAGTCCTGTTATCAGGGCAATGCGATTTATTTCATATGAATAAATTCTTGTTGAGAAAACAAATACACTTTACTCTCCAATTCTGGACTTTAACGGAATCCGATAATTTTCGAGTGCTTTAAAAGTCTGATACGGGACGCCGCATTCTTTATGTAGATGATGATGGTACTCGGATCCTTTAGTCTTCAGTGTCGACACTCTACGGAGAGCTGTTGGTAAGCCTCGGGATTTACGGCTTGAGCCACGCCCGGAGAATCAGCGTCCTGCCAGAACGTTGTACATCCCAGGCGTAAGACGCAGGGGCGTGATATGTAACTCTTTTCCGAGGAAGAGACGCCGGTGGCAAAGGGCAGACAAATTACCATGGCATAGAGGATACAGGAGTTAAAGCACACACAGACACACACACACACACACACACACACACACACACACACACACACACACCTCTTTAATTTATGGAATATTAATGTTCTTTCTCATCTACTTCTTTATTACCATCTCTTTCAGTAACATTATGATGAGCCAATGAGTTTATGTACATTTAAAACAATTCTGCGTCGTTTGCTGTAATTTTACAGAGCAAGAGTATCTAATTTGTGTCTGATATTTACGAAGACAAATAGATAATGCATGGTTGTGAGGTAGAATAAATGTGGAGTGAAAGGCGACTTAGAAATTTGTTCGAGAACAAGGTAATGGTTGATAAAACATCTCCCAAAACATTTGACAATGAGTGATATGGTAAGAGGTAAAGATAAGAATTGTAGACGAAGTAGAAGCTGGATAGTTGTGCAAGTGTTATTGCTATAGCTACATATACCATGCTAGCAGAGACAAAGAGTTTGTCAAAACATATGAAAAAATACAAATTTCTTTCAAGATATACCTTCACGAAAAGGAATTTGTAATGATGTCTGGTCTACTCAGATGAGGTGTTAATGTGAGGCTACGTAAATCTGTTGTTGTGGCATCAGTGTGTAAACAGATGAAGTTAGAAGATTTGGAGATTATCCTGCCAGGTCTATGATCATGCGTGAGTGATTAATTCAGTTGAGGGAGGAGGAAGGGCCGAGTCAAGTCCTCTTTGATAGCAATTCCTGTGGAATAGCATTAAAAAGTCGTGAAAATATTTAAACACTATATAGGATTGGATGAATAAAGAGCAAAATTGCTTTCAGTTAGCACACGGGAAAGCTAGGAAAGACTGTATGAGAAGTACTCTAAACATTGTATTTAAGATGTGTGGTGCGAACATTGCAGACAGATTGATTTTTTAAGGGAGACGTTTTATATGGCACAGATATTCAACAAATGAATGCCCGAATCAGTTTCGCAGGTGCTGTAATGGAGCGAGGACCATTATCATTGCCACTAATTTTTTTCTTCTTGCTACTGTTGCAAGTAATGTAGTGTAGTGGTTAGCGTTGCTGCTTGGTGTGCTGCGGGTCACCGGTTCAAACCCGACTACCAGTAATATTTAGCGCTATCATTTCTGGAATGTTCTTGAAATAAGTTAGGTCTGCAATATTTGAATTTTCTGAAACATTCGATGTTTCTACAAATAACACCATTCTACAGTATTCAATTTTTGCATAAATAGCTGCACTTTCCATCCAGGAAATTAATTCTGTTCTGGTTGTTCATTGGAATTCGTAAGTGTTGAGTGTTAAGTGTTGAACTTTACCGACGACCCTGCTTTCGGATTACGACTTGATTCTAGTTATGTTATATGGAGAAAGGACAAGTTACACTGTCACCTATTTATCGTATACATCTACGTCTACATATATACTCCGCTAGCCACCAAGCGGTGTGTGGCGGAGGGCGCTATTCGCGCCAAAGTCTTATTCTCCCCGCTCTTTTCCACTCGCGGATCGAGCGAGAGAAAAACGACTGTCTTAACGCCTCAGTACTAGCTCTAAATTCCCTTATCTTTGAATGGTGATCATTGCGCGATATGAAAGTTGGTGGTAATACTATATGCTCTACATCCTCGGTGAAGATTGGATTTAGTAAGCAGACCCTTCCGTTTAGAACGTCGTCAATCTTCAAGTGTGTCCTTTTTCAAACTTTCTATAAGATCTGTAACGCTCTCGCGATAGCTAAATGTACCAGTCACGAATCTTGCTGTTCTTCTTTGGACCTTCTCAGTCTCTTAAATCAGACCCAACTGGTAAGGGTCCCATACAGACGAAAAATACTCTAAGACCGGACGAACTATAATATTGTAAGCAATTGTAAGCAATTGTGGAAGGACTGCATCGCTTCAGGATTCTAAAAATAAACCGCAATCTAGAGTTCGCCTTACCCGTTACTTGTGTAATCTGATCGTTCCATCTGAGATCAATTCGAATGGTCACACCCAGATACTTGACGGATGTTACCGCTTCCAAAGAGTGGGCATTTATTATGTACTCGTACATTAATGGGGATTTTCCTTTTGTTATACGAAGTAGGTTACACTTACTAATATTGAGAGATAACTGCCATTCATTACACCAGGCATTTATTTTCTGCAAATCCTGATTGATTTGTTCACAACTTTTGTGTAGAGTACAGCATCATCTACAAACAGACTAATGGCGCTGCCAAAACCATCAACAAGATCGTTTATGTAAATCGTAAAAAGCAGCGAACCTATTACGCTGCCCTGAGGCACACTTGATGTTACGCTTGTTTGTGTCGAAGTCTCCCCATTCAGGACGACATAATGCTCTCTGTCTGTTATAAAACTTTCTATCTAACCGCATGTGTCATCGGATAGTCCGTAAGCGCACACTTTCTGGAGCAAGCGACAGTGCGAAACTGCGACGAACGCCTTTCCAAAGTCAAGAAATTTGGCATCAATTGGGAGCCGGTATCTAGAGCCTGTTGTATATCATGCACAAAGAGGATCAGCTGTGTTTCACATGACCTTCGTTTCCTAAAACTGTGCTGGTTTCTCAGACTATAGAAAGGTCATTAAGTCTGAACACACAATATGTTCCATGATTCTACAACAAATCGATGTCAGTGAAATTATCCGGTAATTATGTGCATCCGATTTTGTACCTTTTTATACACTACTGGCCATTAAAATTGCTACACCACGAAGACGCTACAGACGCGAAATTTAACCGACAGGAAGGAGATGCTGGGGTATGCAAATGATTAGCTTTTCAGAACATTCGCACAAGGTTGGCGCCGGTGGTAACACCTACAACGTGCTGACATGAGGAAAGTTTCCAACCTATTTCTCATACACAAACAGCAGCTGTCCGGCGTTGCCTGGTGAAACGTTGTTGTGATGCCCCGTGAAAGTAGGCGAAATACGTACCATCACGTTTCCGACTTTGATAAAGGACGGATTGTAGCCTATCGCGATTGTGGTTTACCGTATCGCGACATTGCTGCTCGTGTTGGTCGAGATCCAATGGCTGTTAGCAGAAAATGGAATCGGTGGGTTCAGGAGGGTAATACGGAACGCCGTGCTGGACCCAACGGCCTCGTATCACGAGCAGTCGAGGTGACAGGCATCTTATCCGCATGGTTGTAACGGATCGTGCACCCACGTCTCGATCCCTGAGTCCACAGATGGGGACATTTGCAAGACAACAATCATCTGCACGAACAGTTCCACGACGTTTGCAGCAGCATGGACTTTCAGCTCAGAGACCATGGCTGCGGTTACCCTTGACGCTGCATCACAGACAAGGGCGCCTGCGATGGTGGACTCAACGACGAACCTGGGTGCACGAATCGCAAAACGTCATTCTTTCGGATGAATCCAGGTTCTGTTTACACCATCATGATTGTCGCATCCGTGTTTGGTGACATCGCGGTGAACGCACATGAGAAGCGTGTATTCGTCATCGCCATACTGGCGTATCACCCGGCGTGATGGTATGGAGTGCCATTGGTTACACGTCTCGGTCACCTCTTGTTCGCATTGACGCCACTTTGAACAGTGGACGTTACATTTCAGATGTGTTACGACCCATGGCTCTACCCTTCGTTCGATCCCTGCGAGCCCTACATTTCAGCAGGATAATGCACGAGCGCATGTTGCAGGTCCTGTACGGGCCTTTCTGGATACAGAAAATGCTCGACTGCTGCCCTGGCCAGCACATTCTCCAGATCTCTCACCAATAGAAAACGTCTAGTCAATGGTGGCCGAGCAACTGGCTCGTCACAATACGCCAGTCACTACTCTTGATGAACTGTGGTATTGTGTTGAAGCTGCATGGGCAGTTGTATCTTTACACGCCATCCAAGCTCTGTATCAAGGCTGTTATTACGGCCAGAGGTGGTTGTTCTGGGTACTGACTTCTCAGGATGTATGCACCCAAATTGCGTGAAAATGTAATCACATGTCAGTTCTAGTATAATATATTTGTTCAATGAATATCCGTTTATCATCTGCACTTCTTCTTGGTGAACCAATTTTAATGGTCAGTAGTGTAGATTGCTATGACCTGGGCTTTCTTCCAGTCCCGCGGAACTTTCCGCTGTTCCAATGATCTCTGATAGGTCATGGATAAGAATGATGCTATATTTATAGCATAGTCAACATAAAATCTTACACGGATACCGTCTGGGCCAGATGCCTTCCTGGCATCTAAGGATGTTAACTGTTTTACAATCCCACATGCACTAAACATTATGTCAGCCATCCTTGCGGTTGTTCGATAATTGAAAGGGGGAATGGTGGTGCAGTGCTCTACCGTAAACGAGTTTTTGAAAGGTAGGTCTGGAATTTCGGCCTTCTGTTTATCATCATCAGTTACACTACCCGTACTGTCTGCAAGAGACGGTACTGAATTCTTTATATCGTTCATAGATTTTACGTACGACCAAAATTTTTTGTGGTTATTTTTAAAATCTGCAGATAAAATATTGCTTTCAAATTCTTTAAAAGAATCACTCATTGACCTTTTGAGAGCTTCTTTCGTTTCGCATAACGACTGTGCAAAATTTCTGCTTACTCAGCAACTTCCTAACATATTTGTCAAGCCAAGGTGTATCCTTGGATCCTTTCCCTACCCTGTATTTTTGCTAGGCGCATATTTCTCTAGCATGTGGTGGACAATACCTTAAAATTCTGACCAAAGACCAAAGATGATCAATAATTTTGTGTCCCGCAGTGAATGCTTGGTGCTGACTATGAAGATATTCATTAATGAGACTTTTATCTTCTATCCCAAACAAGAAAACTCTAAAACTCTAAGCTTTGTTCTCTCTCTCTCCCTCTTTTTTTTTTTTTTTTTTTTTTTTTTTTTTTTTTTTTTTTTTTTTTTTCTACTTGCACTGACATAGAAGGCACAACGACATTATGGTCGTTATTATTACCTTCTGCTAGATTAACTTCCTCAAAAAGATCAGGTCTGTTTGTCGCCAAGATATCTAATATGTTTTCATCTCGAGTTGGTTTTCCAACCAATTGCTCAAGGTTTATGTTGAGAGAGCTCTAAGAATAACTTCACACGAGTTTTTGCGTCTGCCCCCTGTGATAAATGTGTAATTTTAATAGTCAATGGACGCCAGATTAAAATCTCCACCTATAACTAATGGATAAATTGGATATTAGTTTCCTGTGTAGTCGAGACATTCCCTGAAACGTTCTGCGACGTTTTTTGCCGATGATGGTGGTCTATAAAACATGCTAATACAATGGTCACTCCTTGTCTGATTGACAGCATTATCCAGACTATTTCACAGTCCGACCGAGTATCGATCCCAACGGCGTTTAAACAGCTGTTAACTGCAATGAACACACCATCAGTCCTATCCTTCCTAAACATTGTTCAATCCAAGTTCAAAATTTCACTACTATTTACGTGTGGTTTCAACCAGCTTTCGGTACCTAATAAAATATTGCATTAGTACTGTTTATTTAGGATTGACCCGTGGTCTAGGGGTAGCGTCTTAGATTCATAATCAAAACGTCTTCGGTCCCGGGATCGATCCCCGCCACTGCCTAAATTTTGATAAATAATCAGCATTGGCGGCCGAAGACTTCCGGCTTAAGAAGTCAGCCTCATTCTGCCAACGGCCTTGTCAAAGAGGGTGGAGGAGCGGATAGAGGTTCAGGGCACTCTCTTGGCCTAGGGGTGGGAAATTGACCCTAAAGGTGGAAGAATCAGCAATGATCAATGACATGAGGATGCAGAAGGCAATGGAAACCACTGCATTAAAGACACGTAACGTGTATCCACAGGACATGTGGCCTGTAATTGAAGAAGTGTCATGATGATCTCTCCATTGGCAAAAGATTCCGGAATAGTCCCCCATTCGGATCTCCGGGAGGGACTGCCAAGGGGGAGGTTACCATGAGAAAAAGATTGAATAATCTACGAAAGGATAACGTTCTGCGAGTCGGGGCGTGGAATGTCAGAAGCTTGAACGTGGTAGGGAAACTAAAAAATCTGAAAAGGGAAATGCAAAGGCTCAATCTAGATATAGTAGGGGTCAGTGAAGTGAAGTGGAAGGAAGACAAGGATATCTGGTCAGATGAGTATCGGGTAATATCAAAAGCAGCAGAAAATGGTATAACAGGTGTAGGATTCGTTATGAATAGAAAGGTAGGGCAGAGGGTGTGTTACTGTGAACAGTTCAGTGACCGGGTTGTTCTAATCAGAATCGACAGCAGACCAACACCGACAACGATAGTTCAGGTATACATGCCGACGTCGCAAGCTGAAGATGAACAGATAGAGGAAGTGTATGAGGATATTGAAAGGGTAATGCAGTATGTAAAGGGGGACGAAAATCTAATAGTCATGGGCGACTGGAATGCAGTTGTAGGGGAAGGAGTAGAAAAAAAGGTTACAGGAGAATATGGGCTGGGGGCAAGGAATGAAAGAGGAGAAAGACTAATTGAGTTCTGTAACAAGTTTCAGCTAGTAATAGCGAATACCCTGTTCAAGAATCACAAGAGGAGGGAATATACACTCCTGGAAATGGAAAAAAGAACACATTGACACCGGTGTGTCAGACCCACCATACTTGCTCCGGACACTGCGAGAGGGCTGTACAAGCAATGATCACACGCACGGCACAGCGGACACACCAGGAACCGCGGTGTTGGCCGTCGAATGGCGCTAGCTGCGCAGCATTTATGCACCGCCGCCGTCAGTGTCAGCCAGTTTGCCGTGGCATACGGAGCTCCATCGCAGTCTTTAACACTGGTAGCATGCCACGACAGCGTGGACGTGAACCGTATGTGCAGTTGACGGACTTTGAGCGAGGACGTATAGTGGGCATGCGGGAGGCCGGGTGGACGTACCGCCGAATTGCTCAACACGTGGGGCGTGAGGTCTCCACAGTACATCGATGTTGTCGCCAGTGGTCGGCGGAAGGTGCTTGTGCCCGTCGACCTGGGACCGGACCGCAGCGACGCACGGATGCACGCCAAGACCGTAGGATCCTACGCAGTGCCGTAGGGGACCGCACCGCCACTTCCCAGCAAATTAGGGACACTGTTGCTCCTGGGGTATCGGCGAGGACCATTCGCAACCGTCTCCATGAAGCTGGGCTACGGTCCCGCACACCGTTAGGCCGTCTTCCGCTCACGCCCCAACATCGTGCAGCCCGCCTCCAGTGGTGTCGCGACAGGCGTGAATGGAGGGACGAATGGAGACGTGTCGTCTTCAGCGATGAGAGTCGCTTCTGCCTTGGTGCCAATGATGGTCGTATGCGTGTTTGGCGCCGTGCAGGTGAGCGCCACAATCAGGACTGCATACGACCGAGGCACACAGGGCCAACACTCGGCATCATGGTGTGGGGAGCGATCTCCTACACTGGCCGTACACCACTGGTGATCGTCGAGGGGACACTGAATAGTGCACGGTACATCCAAACCGTCATCGAACCCATCGTTCTACCATTCCTAGACCGGCAAGGGAACTTGCTGTTCCAACAGGACAATGCACGTCCGCATGTATCCCGTGCCACCCAACGTGCTCTAGAAGGTGTAAGTCAACTACCCTGGCCAGCAAGATCTCCGGATCTGTCCCCCATTGAGCATGTTTGGGACTGGGTGAAGCGTCGTCTCACGCGGTCTGCACGTCCAGCACGAACGCTGGTCCAACTGAGGCGCCAGGTGGAAATGGCATGGTAAGCCGTTCCACAGGACTACATCCAGCATCTCTACGATAGTCTCCATGGGAGAAAGCAGCCTGCATTGCTGCGAAAGGTGGATATACACTTTACTAGTGCCGACATTGTGCATGCTCTGTTGCCTGTGCCTATGTGCCTGTGGTTCTGTCAGTGTGATCATGTGATGTATCTGACCCCAGGAATGTGTCAATAAAGTTTCCCCTTCCTGGGACAATGAATTCACGGTGTTCTTATTTCAATTTCCAGGAGTGTACTTGGAAAAGGCCGGGAGATACGGGAAGATTTCAATTAGATTACATCATGGTCAGACAGAGATTCCGAAATCAGATACTGGATTGTAAGGCGTACCCAGGAGCAGATATAGAGTCAGATTACAATATAGTAGTGATGAAGAGTAGCTGAAGTTCAAGACATTAGCCAGGAAGAATCAATACGCAAAGAAGTGGGATACGGAAGTACTAAAGAATGGCGAGATACGTTTGAAGTTCTCTAACGCTATAGATACAGCAATAACGAATAGCGCAGTAGGCAGTACAGTTGAAGAGGAATGGACATCTCTAAAAAGGGCCATCACGGAAGTTGGGAAGGAAAACATAGGTACAAAGAAGGTAGCTGCGAAGAAACCATGGGTAACAGAAGAAATACTTCAGTTGATTGATGAAAGGAGGAAGTACAAACATGTTCCGGGAAACTCAGGAATACAGAAATACAAGTTGCTGAGGAATGAAATAAATAGGAAGTGCAGGGAAGCTAAGACGAAATGGCTGCAGGAAATATGTGAAGACATCGAAAATGATACGATTGTCGGAAGGACAGACTCAGCATACAGGAAAGTCAAAACAACCTTTGGTGACATTAAAAGCAACGGTGGTAACATTAAGGGTGCAACGGGAATTTCACTGTTAAATGCAGAGGAGAGAGCAGATAGGTGGAATGAATACATTTAAAGCCTCTATGAGGGTGAAGATTTGTCTGATGTGATAGAAGAAGAAACAGAAGTTGATTTAGAAGAGATAGGGGATCCAGTATTAGAATCGGAATTTAAAAGAGCTTTGGAGGACTTACGGTCAAATAAGGCAGAAGGGATAGATAACATTCAATCAGAATTTCTAAAATCATGGGGGAAGTGGCAACAAAACGACTATTCACGTTGGTGTGTAGTCTGGCGACATACCATCTGACTTTCGGAAAAGCATCATCCACACAATTCCGAAGACGGCAAGAGCTGACAAGTGCGAGAATTATCGCACAATCAGCTTAACAGCTCATGCATCGAAGCTGCTTTCAAGAATAATATACCGAAAAATGGAAATAAAAATTGAGAATGCGCTAGGTGACGATCAGTTTGGCTTTAGGAAAAGTAAAGGGGTGAGAGAGGCAATTCTGACGTTACGGCTAATAATGGAAGCAAGGCTGAAGAAAAATCAAGACACTTTCATAGGATTTGTTGACCTGGAAAAAGCGTTCGACAATATAAAATGGTGCAAGCCGTTCGAGATTCTGAAAAAAGTAAGGGTAAGCTATAGGGAAAGACGGGTCATATACAGTAAGTACAACAACCAAGACGGAATAATAGGTGGACGATCAAGAACGAAGTGCTCGTATTAAGAAGGGTGTAAGACAAGGCTGTAGCCTTTCGCCCCTACTCTTCAATCTGTACATCGAGGAAGCAATGATGAAAATAAATGACATTGCTATCCTGAGTGAAAGTGAAGAAGAATTAAATGATCTGCTGAACGGAATGAACAATCTAATGAGTACACAGTATGGTTTGAGAGTAAATCAGAGAAAGACGAAGGTAATGAGAAGTAGTAGAAATGAGAACAGCGAGAAACTTAACGTCAGGATTGATGGTCACGAAGTCAATGAAGTTCAGGAAGTCTGCTACCTAGGCAGTAAAATAACCAATGACGGACGGAGCAAGGAGGTCATCAAAAGCAGACTCGCTATGGCAAAAAAGGCATTTCTGGCCAAGAGAAGTATAATAATATCAAATACCGGCCTTAATTTGAGGAAGAAATTTCTGAGGATGTACGTCTGGAGTACAGCATTGTATGGTAGTGAAACATGGACTGTGGGAAAACCGGAACATAAGAGGATCGAAGCATTTGAGATGTGGTGCTATAGACGAATGTTGAAAATTAGGAGGACTGATAAGGTAAGGAATGAGGAGGTTCTACGCAGAATCGTAGAGGAAAGGAATATGTGGAAAACACTGATAAGGAGAAGGGACTGGATGATAGGACATCTGCTAAGACATGAGGGAATGACTTCCATGGTACTAGAGGGAGCTGTAGAGGGCAAAAACTGTAGAGGAAGACAGAGACTGGAATACGTCAAGCAAGTAATTGAGGACGTAGGTTGCAAGTGCTACTCTGAGATGAAGAGGTTAGCACAGGAAAGGAATTCGTGGCGGGCCGCATCAAACCAGTCAGTAGACTGAAAAAAAAAAAGACTGTTTATTTCGGAGATTAACTCGGGGATCCTGCTACTGACTCTTCGACAATTACTAGCATGAGATTTAGCATATTTAAATCCTTTGGAATGACCTGTTTAGGTGAATTAACAATTTATACAGTTGGAACACCCACATCAGTGTCATGAACTGGTAATTTTTCAGGCCAATGGTTTTTTCCCATGGGGAGGAACCTAATTAAAAAAAGCATGTGCTTGCCACAAGAACTGTGCTGCTGATGTAGCTGCTTCCTGTGTGTAGTGCACCCCTCATCTATCCACCCCATAGTGTAGGTCGAAGAATCTACAACCATTTTCGTCACGGAGTCAACGTAGCCTCTGATTTAGATTCTCCACTCGACTCCAAACCAAAGGACCCCACTCAACTCTGGGTACGATGCTGCATGGCGTCCGCTTCTCGATAGATGGAAGCCGCCTTAGCCAACATATGGAAAATTATTACAGATTTTATTACGACCTGATGCACTTTGAGTGAGTCTCTAGAAGGTTAATGGTCTGAGCAGACGTTGATGGAGCCTGGAAGGGCGCTAAAAGCATGAGATTTTTTTATGGTTCTTAGCTCATAGAAATGGCTTGTTGGAAGTTGAAAGCAATTGGCCCATCGCTCAGTAAATCTTGCCGGACAGGCCCACAGCCGTACAGGACAGACAGGGCAGCCCCTCATCAAGACAGGTCTCCAGCAGAATAATGCCACTATAGCTGCGTTGGCACCAGCTGAAGGCTGGGCTGGGGACAACAGACTGAGGGGATGCATCTACGCAGTGGAGTCGTAAACTGGGCATTGTGTGCAGAGCCATGCGTAATAAAAAATCACAACTCTTCGTGTTCGCCGATAGTGCAAATATGCCTGTGACTCACTTTGTTGGGTTGTATAAGAAACTCCGGCGTCTGGAAACGTTTAGAGGTAGAACCTTTATAACACCTCATAGCTAGGACTAACAAGCTCAAAGGCACAGGCGATTTAGATAAAGATCTATAAGTCTGTATTTGTTTGCTTGTTGCCGTGTGAAGCGACGCGACTTCAGAGAAAAACATCTTCCATCTCGATAAAAAGTTGAAGTCATTCCCTCATGTCTTAGTAGATGTCCTATCATCCTGTCCCTTCTCCTTGTCGGTGTTTTCCACATATTCCTTTCCTCTCCTATTCTGGGTAGAACCTCCTCATTCCTTACCTTATCAGTCAAAAGGCCAGTAATTGGCGGTTTCCTTTATTTCCAGATACGAAGGTCTCGTAACTTTTGCTGTGGTTCGACATTAGTTTGTGCTGTCGTGTGGGAGGGGAGATTTAGCGCCTCTAGAGTCTTATGATTGGCTCAAAATGGCATGAAGACGGTGTAGTTCGTGCACTTTGTGAGAAAACGGATTTTTTTTCCTGGAGAGGTGCCAGGCACTCTGGTGCTGGACTTTGGTCTGGTAAGAAGACTTCTGGTCGAAGCTCTGGCATGTGTGGTTGGTACTTAGGACCTGTCCTGAGACTGACTTCACTTGCGAGTAGTTTGACTGGAGAGCCTGTGGTGAAACCTTTACTGTACCGACAGTGTGACTTAAACGTCTCGGATTACTCATTTTCCGAGGGCACACTTATTCGTTTTTGTTTTACCAGTCTTGACGTTTGGTATCCTTGTGTGCTCTGTCGTATAAGTGAGCCACATTGGTCCTTGGTACGACCAGTGAACGGGTGTATCACACACTGAAATCTACTGTGATTTCAGGGCTCTGGTAGAGAGTAAATTGCGATCCGTCTGCCTGATCGCTAGACCGTGAGATTTTTTTGTGTCTTTCGTGGCTGCGATCGATTCGCAGGTGGCGCCTCACGCCTCGCCTCCCACCGCACACATCTCGCCAGCTGCAAGTTACACCGCCGCACGAAAGCAAACAGGGTAACGTACCGCTGCACCAGCCTTGTCAGGGCGTACAGATCTCAATCGCCACTTGTTCTCAGCTGCACCTATATAGGGAAAATTCTGTGAATTTGAACAGTCGAAGTCTGCTCCGCGTCAGATCAATTCAGATTGCGTTATCCTAATTTTTAGGGCCAGAGTACTTGACTCACTTCTTCCACCGAGGATCCTTGTCCATTGAGGTCTTAGTTATTTACGATATTCAATCATAACTTGTTTAACACAATTTTATGTCTTTGCTTTAGGAAAATAAATATTGTCAGTAAACTATATTTTCATACAGTCTCAATCATTTTATATAACAATCACTGTGGCTTCAATTAGGTTGCATAAAAGCAGTCGAATACGCGAACAGGAAATGAAATACAGGCGATATATCGTTCCACAGATCCATGTATTCAGGAGACCCTTGGATTCCAAGCCATCAGTAAATCTGCTGTATATCAGTGTTCTTTGGAGACACCGCTTCGAAACGTTAAATTAAAATTGACGACGTGTCTTCGATATCTGCACGACATTGTCGTTTCTTCGATGACATTTCAAGAACATGTTAGCCACTTGACAACAATGCCGATGCACGTTCAGGCTACAGGCCTTCGCCTAAATCCGTAAAGGTGGTTCTTCGTCGTCCAAGAAATAAAAATCGTGGGACGTCTAACTAGTGGCGATCGAATCTGCCCCAAACCATAGAAAATAAGAGCAGTCACAGGTTTTCCGACTCCTTTGCGCATTCCTGTTGTAAGAAGTTTTCTCTGAATGTGGCCTTGCTACCGCCTACTCATAGAGGACTTCTGTACTAAGGTATGTCCCTTGCAAGAACTATTACAGGAACATGCTAAACGTTCCTTGAATGAGGTGAAAGAAAGATCTTTCGTTGGTTGTAAGGAGGATCTGACATCTTTTTCAGTTCTAGCATCATACAATGGAAATTGTGAGACAGAACTTCACCCTGATGCTGGAGGTCTTGGAATAGAGACAGTAAAAATTCAGGAAAGTGCTGAAAAGGTGATAGCTTATGCTTCTGGGTTCTCTCCACGTCAAAATTGAACTATTCTACAACCATTACAGAATGTCTTACAGTTGTTAGGGCAGTCAAAAGTTCCGACTGTATTTATTCGGCAACCTATTCACTACTGTGACGGATCGTCATTCTCTTTGCTGAATGATTAACCCGAAGGATGCATTGGGTCAGCTGGAGAGATGAGCGCTGGGGCTTCAAGAGTGCGACGTCACAACTGTATAGAAAAATGAACGCAAATAAAATGACGACGACTCCCTTTCAGGATTCCTCAGGTGATACGCAGCAGTGTGGACGAAATCTCAGTCATCACTAGGTTAAACATCATTACTGCTGAATGGAGGGATGCTCTAGCATTACTGGAAACCATAGAAGCCTTGAAGAATGAGGAAATGACCAAGTCGATAAATGGGGAAAAGTATAGAATGCTGTGCATGCTGAGTCATGAACAAGTAGTGGTGACAGGCTAGTGGGCCCAGGTGAAACGATGTAGACAGTTACAAATGGTTTCTACTGATATCAGTACATGACATAAGCACACAAACCTCTCCCTTTTGTCTCTGGCTGGTGCTAATGAACAGGCTGCGTCTTCCTCCCACATCTGCTGAGGTTGTGCCCTGCTGTGCTGAGGCCGGTGGCTTTTGGAGGTCGCGGCCATTGATGAGAGTTGTACTGTGTTTTGTGTTGCGACAGCGTTCCACTTGGGGAATAGCTCCTCGGCTCTGCAGTGATGGAATGTAGAGTCTGCTGTGCCCAGGTTTCACTCACTGCTCTCGGACGCCAAGTTTCACTAGGAACTCAGCATCAGTGGTAGCAGACAAGGACAACAGGTCGGTGGGACTCTGGCTTAATGCTGGTAGCAGGTAAAGCCCGGAATCGAAACCATGGTTACTGCTGGGAGCCCAGTAATCTCGCTGTCCAACGTAGCTCTGGCGTCATGGTGGTACTGCTGGCCTCTGGAGATAAGAAGTGATCTCTGCTTTAAAACCCAGAATTATTTATGTGCTTCCAGCGCCCATTCGTATCAATATAACCCAGCATCTAGTCACGTCGCCCATAAGACACTCTTCCGGGCGGGATGACTTCAACCCGCTTGCTACACGGTTACTGCTATGAGGTGCCATTTACTACTGTGCTCGGCTATCCTTGTTTCCACAATCCTCTGATATGTCTGTTATTGTGACGCACATGTCACCACACTGGTGCCCGCCGATTTATAGATGTTAACACAGTACTCTACGGCGGCTTCCATGCTACTTCTCCTTATTTTCGCCACAGACTTATAATTTTCTGTCGAAATACTGGGTAGCGGTTCTACGATAGTCTGCATTGACTGCCGCGCCCGATATACTATGTTGTGGTGCCTACCGAATCACCAGAAACAGCAATGTTCTCTGTAGAAGACATCATTTTGAAGCACAGGGAACTCTTGTGATGATTTCTGATCATGAAAAAGTTTTCCATTTGAGCCCAATGTCAGAGATAATTTAAAGCTGCAACATCAACCACAGGATGACAAATGCCTAACATCCACACACAAATTGCCTCACAGACTACTTTAATAGGACATTGACAGATATGTTCCCGAAATGAACTGATGATGGACAGAGAGATTGGGGTACAATACCTCCTGTTGTGAAGTTCGAGCAGAACTTAGCAAAGCAGGACACAACAGAAAATATTATAATGCGTTAATAGTTATGGAGACAAAGGTGGTGAGAATCGGTAGTTAAATTCACAGGCGGAATAGGAGACATAACTCAAAAATAAATAACAAAAGAAAACATGGTAAAATGCCTTAGTTCAAATCTGAAAGAGTTGCCATTTGCGTAATTATTAAGTTTGAGTTAAAATTAATGTACATTACTCTTCTGGTAAAGTGCTCCTAAAATTTTATGCAGCTGAGGATAATTTACTTCAAAGTTTTCAACAAAGGTATTCGATATTCTTTAGTTACAATCTAAGTTAGTTCCAGTTGACTCATCTCGCAGTAGTGGAGAGGTATTTGAAGAGCCATCCTGTATTTCAGGTACTAGATCATTTATGTAGGTTGTTGCTGACATTGTATTGAGGAAGGGTTCAATAGTCTGTTGTAAGGATTTTGAAAACACGGAAAGGTGGGAGATGGTTTCAAAAACAGAAGTCACTTGCTTATCTCGCTTTTATAAAAGAGTGTTACTACTGTATATGTCAATCTAAATAGACGGAATGTTTAAGTGTAAGTAAATATCACGTGTTGCCTGCATTGTCAGTCATAAGGACTCAATTCTGCACTACCAATGCAGATTATAGTTTCCATTCTGAAATAGCTTCGCCGGAGTGGCGTAGCTAAACTTGTGAATTGCCAAGGGCTGGGGAGTGGTGTGTTACGTGTAAATGACACAAATGTATTGATAAAAGGCTCTAACACATCCATAACAGACTGCGCCAGGCTAATAACGGGTTTACGACCGGTTCAAAGCTAACAGTTTAACTATTAACATTTCAAAAACTATTACAATGGAATCCTAAACAAATAAAAACTGGCTGCATATCCAGAAGCAGAGATCACTCGGTATAGAATGTATGATGCCTGATGTACGAAATTTCTAGGCGTCCAGGTAGATAATAAACTGAGGAAGCACAAAGAAATGGACTGCCTCAGTTCTGCCTGATATGCACTTGGAAATCGCCCTCATTGTGTTGACTTGCGGGCGGTATTTGCTAGCATAATGTGGATGATTTAATTCAAAAATGTCTTATGCCATAATATTCTGGAGAAACGCAGCTAAGGTCCAGAATGTATTTGTTCTACATACTCGTGCAATGTTGATAGCAGAACATCTAGTTGAAGTGCAACCAGGATCTTAGGGATTCCATCACTCTGATGGTATTTGTGGTTACTAACTATAGCGAATTTGGGATGGATTCTGTCAGGCACAGCCACAGTGCTACGAATAAAAACAATATCCATGTTAACTACACAACTCCATCTAGGGTCTGGAATGAAAAGGTCTAGAACAGGTAGCCAATAGACATCAGGTAGAAATTGAAAATCTGCGTATATTCGGAAGAGAAGTAAAAGAAAGCTCCACTGCCCTCAGCTTCTTCACTTTGTCAGAATATTTGGCCTCTGGGCATCATATGGCCATGACTTTAATGTTTGTATTAAACTGATCTTGACTTTATCAGTACATAAACGGCTGACAGCGCTCCATGTAAAGTAAATGCCAGGTTTGCAACATTAGAAAGAAACAATGCTTGAGTAATAGAGAATATTTGTTTTTTCAGATCACGTCTTTTCTTTTATTGTCGGTAAATAAAATGATGTAGAGGTAATTCCTACAATTATCACTATTAGTAGGTTAATATTAGTCATAGCTGTTGTTAGTATACTTTACAGACGTAGCCTGTTCTCGCAGCTTCACATCCCTGAAGCTTCTCCTACATGGTAGGAAGTACGGAACAAGATACGCGAGTGAACGGGTGAACCGCCGACAACACACATTGGACAGTGTGACTTAGCGTTTCAGGCAAATAGCACTGGGCGCTACTTAGATTACACGTTGTTAGTGACCATCCCCCTGGGAACTAACCAGTAGCACTCCAAAACCATGTGCTCAACAGTGGACACCATTCGTCTTTATGTTGTGCAGCTCCACTTGTAGCAAATTGTTAGACCGTCCCTCATGTGAGAATTCACAGGAACAATACAGTAATTATTTATCGGAAAAATATGATATCCTGTTTCATAGTAGAGATACATATCTGCAGTTAGCGAAATGGTAGTGTGACTAATAAGCCGAATGGAAGAAACGGGCGGACTAGGTGGGTCACTGCCATACAGCTCTTCAGGTGAGTGCTATCACCGCCTCATCAGCAAGAATGTGGCTCAGTAATCTTGTTTTTTATTTTTGTGTCTCGCACCATCTCAGTATTAACTTCTACTGTTTCTTCACAAAAGCGAATCTGAAATTGGCGTAAACAAAGCAAGTACGGAAACAGATTTCCCTAAGACGTTGTGAATGAACAGGAAAAGAGTCAGTAAACAATAGAACACATACCTCCGCCACTTCAGAGTTCCTAAAGTTCTTCAATAATTCTTCATGGTGGGTGGAATAGAATTTTTTCTTAGATTATAGGTTTCTGATATCCATAATCAGAATAAATGAGTTTTTATCGTCTGGACAACGTACTATTTCGCCTCGTTGCAGCATATAAAAAGCCAGGCGTCACACGCCTGGTAGGTCGCCATCCATGTATTAGGCCGAGTGCAGTGTTGTCACTATGAAACCGAGGCAGTTTATTTCAGTTTATTAACTAAAGGCCGGCCGCGGTGGTCTAGCGGTTCTGGCGCTGCAGTCCGGAACCGCGGGACCGCTACGGTCGCAGGTTCGAATCCTGCCTCGGGCATGGGTGTGTGTGATGTCCTTAGGTTAGTTAGGTTTAAGTAGTTCTAAGTTCTAGGGGACTTATGACCTAAGATGTTGAGTCCCATAGTGCTCAGAGCCAAAGCCATTTATTAACTAAACTTGGGAACCAATGTAAGTAGACTGCCAATAAGGTCTCTTTCAAATTCTTAGGGCAAGGTTAAAGATCCATAGTGAATAGTACCATCTGTACACTTAATATTTTTTTTCGTGCAGTGGCACAAAGTGTTTCGTATTGTTAACTGATGTCAGCAACCACTGATCATCATCACAACGACTGAGAGCGGCATCAGATGCTCACATATAATGGTTCATCGAACAACACACGTATTGATTCCATCTGTGAGCTCGCTCAGATGATATCTGTAAATAATGCTAAATCTTGAAGCTCACGCGTCTTGTATGCAAACATCTTAGAGCAGTAGACAGGTTGAATCTCCAGCTGCCACCTATCAGAGCATGAAAACGTAACTGGTTACGAATCCAGGTGGTCTGAAGATATCATATTTCATTTCCGATTACACGTAAGAATAGATTTTCTAACCCAGTATTACTAAAAGCAAGGAGGAGATATTTATACATTTTTTCATGCTTGATTTAACCAATACCAGTACTTTCCTGTCAATTGCACAGCAAGGTTTTTGTGTGGGATGTAAAGACTTTCCGAAGGATATTATTGTTTCACGCAACAAATGACAGTTTCATTTTTTTTTCGAGTTTTGCTTCAGAGAGAATCTAGTGAAACATTATTAGTTGCTTCTACAACGATTCAGAGAAGTCCCGAAATTCTTTTATTACGTTTTTACTTATGATGCGCTTCTTTGCGAGAAATACGTTACTTTTGAGTCATTTACGTACCCTTCCTCGTTTAACGAGTGGAGCCCACGCTCTTTTTAAAGAAATATGTTTGTTTTGTACCTTAAATAGTTAATCGAACATATAGTTAACCTGAAGATGATTCAGGAAATTTCTGTGTTCTCTCACAATGGTTAGTTGTTAGAACCCAAATGTTTTAAAGATTTTCGAGCTTCCATTTTCATAACAGAACTCATCTCTGAGACGACACGTGATTAGTAACTTTCAGTGAGATCCCCAGGCGTTAATTTTCTATCGAAAGGTCTCAGGAGGCTGATAATACTGCAGCCAGACGTTAACACGTCCACGTGATTCCGTCGCTCACGCTAGGAGCCTAATAAATCGTTAAACTTCGCCGTAGCTGCAATTTCCGCTTCAGGTTCATATTCCACTGATTTTCCCACTGTGTTCATCACTTCACGAGCTTATGGTTAGATTTACGGTCCCATATCTGCTCGAACTGCCTTAATAACTCTTGTAAAGCTTTCGCGAAGTAGCTCATATATACAGTTACATCTAACTTTCTCCGTGAAAATATATAGTCTAAAGGAAGCTATTAACGGCACTGAATAAGGAGGTCCTTAGAAAATATCTTCACGCAGCCTTACATACTCACCTGGATAACTTTTACGTTAATAGTCTTAAATTGGATTTTGTGCTTTCGAGTTGGAAGTACCATAAGTGCGACAATGAACGTTATTATGGCGTCATTTTGTGATGCAAAAAATACTGTTTTACATTCTATGTAATATTACAGTTCCTCGGTTATCTGGAAGTGTGAGATACCTCATATTCTGCAGTTAGAGGATTCTAGGACCTCCATTCATGCGTCGATATTTTGGGTAAATTAGTATCATCTGTGCCTCAGGTGTTTTGCGTACTGACGAATCGAACCTAATCTTTTTTCCGTCACAAGGGGAAAGAATCTGACGCTGTACTTACTACTTATGCTTTGGTTTCCAAAATTTTGCAAAAATTCTGAAGCCAGGATAATATAAAATGACCTTCAAAAAGCAGTAAAGCAGCTATATATTAACCATTTTAAAATACAGGGTTACATAGCAAACAGAAGAAAGGTTAGGAACTTATATGTCATCGACTACATGAATAAAAATGAGAAAACTTTTATTCGCGAAAAAAAAACAGCCAATGATAACTGAGATACTGTCTGTCAACTGCATGCTTGACACAACATTTTAATAATTGTTAGCTAAAATGTTACATAGTAGGAATTATACTATAGGCTATAGACCCATATCTGATGAACTAGTTATTGAAGACATTAGAAGAAAGGCGACTTTGTGTCGCAGGAGAAAACAGTGATCTTATTTTACAATTATATGAACAGAACACAGTTAAGACCCCCTTTTTCAGCGAAATTATAGGTTTTGATCCAATTAGCTCGTTCCTACATTTAGTTAAAAGGTAGGGTGACAGTAGATACCACTGGTGTGAGTTGTTGAGTTTGTTACACTTATAAATATCAATACTACAACATTTTTAGCGTGCTCTTTAGATTTACTTAGTCCGTACGTCTTCAAGGCGCCATCTGTAATATGTTTTCATTTAATAGCAATTATATCCGAATATTATCTCTCACAGTAAACTGAAAGTACATGGGTTTCCTTCAGAAAGCTGCCGCTGTGCAGTAATCTTATGAATATAATTTCTTGAATACCGGAAGAGGAGACTTAAGGAAAATCTACCTTTACCCTAAAATCTGCTATTTTGATATTCTTGCAAACGCACTGCATCTTGTATAGATCAACGACCCATCGTAATAACTGAAATTTTGTGGTTATAAGAGAGCGCTATCACAATAATAAGTCATATTTAATGATCGCTATAACAACAGATGATGTACTGTTTCAATTATATGCAGCAGCCGTCTTGAGGTCTCAGAGCTGCATAAGCAGCTCGAAGAAACTTCAACTTTAGACGGCACACAGAGAAGGAATCTCATCCAGGACGTATCAATTCGGTTAGAAGCTGCCCACACATTTGAAATAACACAACTATATTCATGCAACATAGATATGAATCGCTACAGTTACAAAACTACTTGGTACCGTACCCTGCGTGAAGGCGGTGACACAAGTCACTGAATCAGAAACTGACATTCATATAGCACATATAAAGTTTTGTATGTGGCTCACACACAGCACCTTCTATGATCAGATTTCAATTTTTCTTATCAGTGTACCTTATAATGCTCTAAGGACCCAGTTGTGTATTCATCTTAAGTCACAGACACAATAATATCCAAGGCTGTTATATGATTTCAGCAAGTCCAAGTTAGTGTCAATCGGATGGCATGTTAACTGTCCTATAACTCCTTTCTGACTGATTTTACCTGCCACCGTCTCCTTTCTCACGTTTGAACTCCTTTTCACATATGTACTTTCCCAATGCTTTTCTTTATCTACCTTTACAACTTCTTTACATAGATACACGGATCAATCATTTTCTGCTCGCAATAAAAAGTTTATCAGTATTAAAATTATAACCAGCCGACCAGTTACAATGGATAAAGAAATTCTTTACCTAGGTTTCGACAAATATAAATTTGTTGATCAATTCCTTGCTGTTTTTAACCGAAAAATTATTTTCAAATGTGAAAGCATCTTTAATTTTAAAATGGAGGCGCCTAGCGAGTGTGTGATGTGGACTACCTATTCCATTCACTACAGGGCGAATCGGGTGATTTTGTTTATGCAGTTTAAACTGACTTCTGAGTACGGGTGGTTTCGGGTTCATATTTATAAGACATTTCTTTTGGAAGTTATTGAACAAGCTGACAGAACTAGCTAAAGTACGCCGAAATTCTTTTTGCCATTCCGCGGTTGGATCTACGGTAACCTCAGTGATGTCATTTTCCTCAAAAAACTTTACAGTCTTTTCAATATATTCATTTTTATAAGCCATGACAGCATAAAAATGAATATTCAAACTGTAAGATGTACACCTGACACTAGACTGGTTTCCTTTGACATCGTTAGTCTTTATACAAATCTTCCTGTCGATGTAACCATAGCCCTTGTAAAAAAGAATCTACTAAAACATAAAAAACTAAGTGAAATTCAGATTGCGGAACTGATTAATTTGCTTAAAGTCGTTTTGAAACACAATTATTTCACGTTCAATGCGAAAATCTATGTACAACCAGATGGTTTAGCAATGGGTAGTCCCCTCGCTGGTATTTTGGCAGATGTTTTTATCAACGCTGATTAAATAACGTTCTTCACTTCGAGTTCGGAATTACACCTCAAAATCCGTTATTATGCACGTTATGTTGACGACATTATCATTGCTTTTGACTGTATTGATCATGAGTTAGAGCTTCTCATCAATACTTTCAATGGTTTACATGAAAAAATTTCCTTCACAAAAGAACTTCAGAATAAAAAAGGTGAACTTAAGTTTCTTGATTTAACAATTTCTATACAGAATAGTTCCTTCAATTTCAACATCTTCCGTAATGAAACGTAGTCAGACAATGTCATCCCTGCTGACTCAAATCATCCAAAAGCTCATAAACTGGCGTTTTTTCATTCTGCCATTCACCGTATGGTAACTACTCCTTTATCAGTGTACCTTATAATGCTCTAAGGACTCAGTTGTGTATTCATCTTAAGTCACAGACACAATAATATCCAAGGCTGTTATATGATTTCAGCAAGTCCAAGTTAGTGTCAATCGGATGGCATGTTAACTGTCCTATAACTCCTTTCTGACTGATTTTACCTGCCACCGTCTCCTTTCTCACGTTTGAACTCCTTTTCACATATGTACTTTCCCAATGCTTTTCTTTATCTACCTTTACAACTTCTTTACATAGATACACGGATCAATCATTTTCTGCTCGCAATAAAAAGTTTATCAGTATTAAAATTATAACCAGCCGACCAGTTACAATGGATAAAGAAATTCTTTACCTAGGTTTCGACAAATATAAATTTGTTGATCAATTCCTTGCTGTTTTTAACCGAAAAATTATTTTCAAATGTGAAAGCATCTTTAATTTTAAAATGGAGGCGCCTAGCGAGTGTGTGATGTGGACTACCTATTCCATTCACTACAGGGCGAATCGGGTGATTTTGTTTATGCAGTTTAAACTGACTTCTGAGTACAGGTGGTTTCGGGTTCATGTTTATAAGACATTTCTTTTGGAAGTTATTGAACAAGGCGCCTAGCGAGTGTGTGATGTGGACTACCTATTCCATTCACTACAGGGTGAATCGGGTGATTTTGTTTATGCAGTTTAAACTGACTTCTGAGTACGGGTGGTTTCGGGTTCATATTTATAAGACATTTCTTTTGGAAGTTATTGAACAAGCTGACAGAACTAGCTAAAGTACGCCGAAATTCTTTTTGCCATTCCGCGGTTGGATCTACGGTAACCTCAGTGATGTCATTTTCCTCAAAAAACTTTACAGTCTTTTCAATATATTCATTTTTATAAGCCATGACAGCATAAAAATGAATATTCAAACTGTAAGATGTACACCTGACACTAGACTGGTTTCCTTTGACATCGTTAGTCTTTATACAAATCTTCCTGTCGATGTAACCATAGCCCTTGTAAAAAAGAATCTACTAAAACATAAAAAACTAAGTGAAATTCAGATTGCGGAACTGATTAATTTGCTTAAAGTCGTTTTGAAACACAATTATTTCACGTTCAATGCGAAAATCTATGTACAACCAGATGGTTTAGCAATGGGTAGTCCCCTCGCTGGTATTTTGGCAGATGTTTTTATCAACGCTGATTAAATAACGTTCTTCACTTCAAGTTCAGAATTACACCTCAAAATCCGTTATTATGCACGTTATGTTGACGACATTATCATTGCTTTTGACTGTATTGATCATGAGTTAGAGCTTCTCATCAATACTTTCAATGGTTTACATGAAAAAATTTCCTTCACAAAAGAACTTCAGAATAAAAAAGGTGAACTTAAGTTTCTTGATTTAACAATTTCTATACAGAATAGTTCCTTCAATTTCAACATCTTCCGTAATGAAACGTAGTCAGATAATGTCATCCCTGCTGACTCAAATCATCCAAAAGCTCATAAACTGGCGTTTTTTCATTCTGCCATTCACCGTATGGTAACTACTCCTTTATCACCTGCCGATCAACAAAGAGAATTGAGTGTCATCAAAGCGATTGCGGTTAATAATGGGTACAATCAGAATATGATTGATTACATGTTCAGTAAGAAAACTTCCCAAAACTGTTCGACTTTGAACAATAACCTCCCCACTGATAGCAAAGAAGCTAAAAAATTTATTTCTATTCCTTTCTTGGGTAATATATCGTATAGGATAAAACGTCTTCTAATGAAAAAATATAACTGCAACGTCTCCCTCTCTACAGATAACAGTTTAAAGAGAAATCTTGTACATTCAGTAGAGATAGCTTGCTATTGGTTTTCCAATTCAGGGGTTTACAAAGTAACCTGTAATAACTGTCCTTCATACTATATTGGTCAAACAGGCCGAGCTGTGAAAACAAGGTATAAAGAACACCTATTAGGTAAAAAAGGAGCGAATATACACAGTTCTACTTTTGCTGAACACCTCCTGATAGCCAGTCATATGACTAAACATTTAGAAGACACTGTTATCCTACACAGAGAAGTGAAAGGGCGTAGATTAGATCTGTGGGAAGAGTTACAAATTTTCAAACATCTTGAACTCAAGGACGGTAATATACTGAACGACCAGTTGAACCTTGCTTGTAGACAATTTTTCGAAGGCTTTAAACCGGTACTGTTTATGGCATAACATTAATGCTGGTAACGTTAGTGGTTTATTTCAGGAAGCTATGATGCGCCTTCAAAGCTTCAAGCTCACTACCCCTTATGTAATGGTGGTTTTCTTACGATGTATGTTGCTACTACATCGGCCCTTATGTGATTTTGGCTTGCTCTAAAAAATTTTGGTTTTCCTTGTGAATGTGTATTAACAGGATCGTGTACTAGTGTCCGTAATTCTTTCTTGACAAGAGCCATTATTGTCAATTTTAAAGTTCTGACATATATGCCGTTTGTGGGCTTCACGAATATAGTAATGTAATTTTGTTTATTTTGGCTGTATATGCCACTGGACGTAAGTTTCTCGGCGTAAGCGCCACCTGCCTTTTTGATGTATAACTACATTATTTGTACCAATGCTCCCATACTATTATAACGGGAGTGTTAATTTCCTTCTTTTTTATTGTCACTTTACCTAAGGACGTTATTAATACTGATAATTTACACGTTGTCTTTGTACGCCAAATGGCACATGTTTCTCGGCACGAGAGCCACCTGCCCTGGTTTCAGAGTAACTACGCTCGCCGGTTACACTCAGTCGGTTGTGAGCTCTGCAAGATCCATGAACTATTTTGTATTTACGTGACAAACCCTAATTCTAGGGCTATTTTTTATTTTTGACAAATGGATCTATGCCGACAATTGTAAAAACGGCGATGGTACATTAGTCCTTACTAATGTAAAATTCTAAGTACCAGTTGTCGTTATCATGTTTCTGTAATGCAAGATTTCTCTAATTTGTCTTAAAATTTATTCTTGGCCAAAGTTTCGTACTTTTCTAATGTAAGCTATGATGTTCATTGTCCTTAGGCTACCTTCTGAAGAAGAAAAATTTATATTTGTCGAAACCTAGGTAAAGAATTTCTTTATCCATTGCAACTGGTCGGCTGGTTATAATTTTATTACGTGGAACCGTTGCTGTTGTGCAGCTATGTCCGAAATTTTTTCCAGTATATTGCAAAACTGATTATGTAATGTCATTTATGTAGTGATTTATAAATTTCAATTTTTTAAAAAGGAATACCATCGAAAAAATATTTTATATATAACGGTGTAGTGTATGTGCGACACACAGCAGTAATGTTACACATAATCCACATTTCAGTTATGCGATACTGAGAAACAAACTTCTAAGTGTTCATTAATTTCCTTGTTCATAATTTTTACAGATGCAAGAGCAACGAATTTACCTGTAATAGCATGTCCAACATTTCAGTATTTTGTACACAATTTTTGGCTCACAATTTTCTTTTTAGAAATATCTTATTTTTAGACTTTATCAGTGTACAGTGTTTAGTATTATAGAATATGCAAGAAAGATGGAAAAGGTACTTAAATATAAGAAAAATACAAAAATACTAACAAATTTACATATTAACATATCTATTCATTATTCTGAAAGAAATTTGTTATTTGTGCTAGTAGTTAACACCGACTAAACTTTTTCTTTACAAAAATTTAACATTGCTATTTTTATAAATCTTAAGCTTGGGCTTTGAAACATTCCAGATGAGTGAAGTAGTTCTAGAAATGTTACAGAATGCATTCATTCTGTTTATATGCATTTACTAACTAGTGATTTTCTCACTGTAATCTTATTACTGCTACTTACTATGATAGTAATATATATACATTGCAGAACATCCTTCTGAACCAACTCCTCTTTTTGTCTATACAGATTCCCCACATTTAAATGTCTCATTGCGTCTATAAAGGAACTTAGTAATTTTTTCTTATTGATAAATTTATAGATAATTATTCGACTCTCATACCAAAGATTAAAGTATTTAACACTGACGGACAAAAGAAGATTTACACTCTTCGTTTATTAGTTTAAGTAATAGTTACCTTTCGTTGCTCTCATGTCCTGGTGATAATACGTGCTCTTTAATTACTACCGAAACTGTGCTAAATAATGAAAGCAACTGTTGAAACAAAGCGACGTACTTATTTACGATACCATGGATCCCAGCTCCTGTAACTCTGAAAGGTTACCATTATTTTATTTTATATGGAGAATATAGATGGAAGTGATGATCTTCACGGCGGCGCTACTCAATCTCTTTCCTTGCGTGGTCGTCATTGTCAATTTTAATGTTTAGGTCATATTTGCCGCGACATTCAGAACCTGCAATCATTCCTTTCATTTAATTAGGAAGTCCGATTATTTTCTTTCTTAGATGAATAAATGCTTTATTTCCACAATTCTTTTTTCACAGGCCACGGGGAACGATAGTACTTAGAACGTAAGTGCCTCTATCCCGATCGTACGTTCGCGTACATTTGAGTGTGTAACAACGTAACTATACTTGCGACCCATTTCCTTTACAGTATTAATTCTTATTTTGAACCACTCACTCGCAAAAGTACGTGCCCTCTTATTTTGTGTAGTCAGTCCGGTGTATTCTTTGATAACGTTACTCATAATATTCCATGGCTTGCCTCTGTCGCAACGGCGCTCCACGCGAAATATTTATTACACGGCATTTGTATGAACTCTCATTTCAAAATTACGTCATCGGATGACTAAGTTTTTAACAATTTAACAGGGCGGTTACAATAGCGACCGAGTGCCATGACCTTTGTTTCAGAAAAAGTACAAATTTTAAGTTGAAATATTTAAATTTGTTTCTGTTACATGTTACGCCAACTGCGTACCAGATAAGAAAATTGTTACCGAAATCAGTCCACAAAATTCACTAATATTTATCCTAAAAATCTGAAAAAGAACGAAGTTTCGGAACGTTAAATCTTGTACCAAGAAAACCGACCGGCAAAAGAAAATACGCAAGGTAAGAGCAACACTACTACTAAGCTTTTGGCTGACCGTAAATGTGGGATACAACTGCATTTTCTGCGACACCCACTGCGTACCACACTATTTTTCAAAATTTATTTTTCAGTTTTACAGATTTTTGTGAATATATTATACGTGAATGTATTACAAGATGGCGGATCATTTTCATTCACTGCGCACCTAGAAGTCACTTATCGGTCTTCTGTTTCACCAGAGACATATTTTACTACATTGATTTTCACGAACAAACGCGACATCATCTGTGATTTGGTTACGTGTAATACGAGCTGCAATAGTAGTGAAGTTAGGTTGCATGCTGATTTAAGGATATATACAGCTATGGTGAAATTAAGATTACAAACCGAAATGATGGATGAATCATCCGATGAGGAATCAGTTGCTCACCTTGTGCCTAACACAGACGTAGAAAACATTGCAGATACTAATAACGCAGTCGCAGCGACTAGTGGTACTCAGTCGCAAGCGACAGACGATTATATGTCAGCTTTGGAAACTGTCCCAGATTCTGCAAATGTACAAGGTACAGTAGAGCCAGTCATTATGCAGATTTTTAGAGTAATGCAGGCAGATCTGATGTCACAATTTATAACTCAGATAACAGCCCAAATTAATACACACATAGGGAATATATCAGCACAAATGAACACACAGGTAGGAAATGTCACAACAACATGTCACAACACAGATAGGGAATGTAATACACCAAATGAATACACAGATAGGGAATTTCACAGCACAGATAAGGAGTGTCACTACACAGGTAGACAATGTCACAACGCAAATAGGCAGTGTAACCATTCAAATGAACAAGCTAGACAATGACGTAAAAAACTTTACTGATATACACAATAACGTGACAACACAACTGTCACAACAAAAATGGGAGGTAGTGGATCAGGTAATAGAAGTGGAGCGTAAAGATTTAAATTCCATGAATCAGGATATCGATAATTTGAAAACCACATCTAGGGAGGTGCCAGATCAGGTACGTAAATTAACTGAAAATTTCAATACCACGAATGTTCAGCAAACCGATCTCAGAACAAAAATGTTGGAAGCTGTAAATCAAGTTGAGGACAAAACAGCAAAAACAGCAGTTTCAAGACTTTCTAGAAGAAAGACACACACATACACTGTACCCTAGAAACAGAGTCACAAAAAGCAATAAGTAACACAATGGAGTAAGTAAACGCTACACAAGACTCATCTGCAGTTAAACTGCAAACTGATATTAGCCAGATACAGAAAACGTTGACACAGGACTTGCCAGGCTGGCAGAAACAAATAGTCGAGCAAGTTAACAGGAAACTTAGTACAATGAAAGAACGACACCAAACGCAGAAGAAGAGCTTGACAAAATACCCACAGGTAAGAGCGATTGTGCAATTTGAGGCTATCCTACCCCGAATGTACATGTGCGTTCACTAAATTATGAGTACGGCAACCAACGACACCGTGATGAAAGAAAGAAACAGCAGATAGCTGAACCAACTTTTAAAACTGCCGGGGCGTGAGTTATGCTTGGGCAGCTCAGTTGGTAGAGCACCTGCCCGTGAAAGGCAAAGGTCCCGAGTTCGGGTCTCGGTCCGGCACACAGTTTTAACCTGCCAGGAAGTTTCATATCAGCGCACACTCCGCTGCAGAGTGAAAATCTCGTTCTGGATCTATTAATCTACTCACACATTTTCTTGCAGTTGTTTCTTTCTCTCCAGATTAAATTCTATATTTGGTGAAAAATCAGTAGGTTTCCCAATTGCTTTTTTCCTTAGACGTTAATCCCAAGGATTTATGCACTAATGAGTTCATGATATTTTCAAAATCAACTACACACCAGCCTTACACTCGATAGTTATGTAAAACATGCTCAATCATATTTATGCCTATAGCATTCGATGAGATAACTGGTGAGATGATAGAAATATAAATAATCTGAACACCATCCTCCTCCATTCCTTATTTCCACAGTTTTAATGTAAATTGGGGGCTGTTATCAGACAAAACTGACTGTGTTTCGCAAATTTGTGTAAGCAGTCAATCACCTTATTATATGCAGCTCTAGCTATTGCTTTTATCAAATCATATACCGGTAATGTGATAAATTTAGAGAAAACTTCCGAAACATATTAATATACACACAAAACTTTCTGACATTTACGCGTTGGTACATACTGATCAATAGGTTTTATTTGTGAGTATAGTCGGATTTATGTTTTGCTTGGGTCACTTATTTGTTCAGTTGTTTCCTTAGCTTTCTGCAACCACCACATGATTTCTACATCTCAAAACCATTTCTTAGTACACTGCGAAATATTATAGAACTTAATATTTTTATTCATATTTTGTAGGTTCATAATGTCAATCAGTTACAAAAAAGTCAAGTACCTCTGTTTCAAATCATGACACCTAACACACACTACTCTCCTCCCTATCAATGTCGTAATATCTGCGTATTACAACCTTGTGGATTTTATAATATATTTATAATTTAGTACAATCATTATCATAACTGCTTTTAATTAATTTGCAACACTCATAGTTTTTTATAGATTCTATATTTTTCTTCCCATCTGCTTCTTTCAAATAGTTTATCTGCAAAGTTCCCTTTATGTTGTTTTCCTTGGTCAATTATGCCAAATATTCTCATAACCAAGAAAAAGTACCCATCAGATGATTATATATATCTGTCACATATAAGCTGTAATAATTAAATTGCTGGGTGAATGGGTCCTGTTGAATTAATCTCCTGTCCAAAAACACTGTATACAGTGTTTTAAGAATATCAGTTTTTGTGTTGTGTACAGACAATTTATGATTTCTTAAATCCACATGTCAATGCTAAAGCTTCTTATTTTTTAAAATAGTATGATTTCTTTAGCATTTTTTTTGACAACTTGAAGGCTTCTGAACATTTTATATCCACCAAACAATCAACGGCTGTTGCACAATCCAGGATCGGTTTCGTGAGCACAAGGAAGAAATGTGTCATCTAGCCCGCCACCACAGTCATCGGTTCTCAATAGTATTGAGCCCCTGTCGTCGACTTTGAAGAGAATTGTGTATGATCGCTGTCCACCTCCATCATGTTACCTGACTTGTCTTACCTGGCAGGGTAAGATCCTCTTGAAAACCATAAGGGACCTATATTTATCCATTTCGAGACGAGTGGAAGGTGCATTGAATGCTAGTTGGTTTCCTACACAGTAATGGCATGGTAATGTGTTTTGTTCGCTGTGTTTCCACCCCGTGTATATGTAAATCGTACAAAAAGGAGGATACAACGGAAAAATGAATATCTTATAAACGCTTGTATTTATAAACCGCAATATACGTAGTATTTTGGTAAGTTAAAATGCAAGCTCTAATATTTTCAGCCAGTTATCATCACTGGTGGCCCTGTGTACATATACTCATTTTCTTCAAACACCTTTCTTGGATATTCCATTAGCACGTACCGGACGGTTTGTGACACATTGTCTCAGTCCCAGAATGGGTTCGGGCTTTTCCCTACTTGTGAAGCTACAATTTACACCTCCTATGATTTGACGTAATTGCGTTTAACATTTACCATTCTTCTCTTGATAAATTGAAACTCGGCGGAGCTCTAATTGCATCCTCTATCAAACCTACGTGGTCAGGATTTGAAGAGATCCATTTCTCATGCAGATAAAATCAGCGTCGGAATTTGATTTGATGTTTTTCATCGAACTTCGATGAAGGTTCCACGGATTTTAGTATCTCTAGTTTCTGGGGATTGCAGTTTTGATGTAAGGGCAGTTGGCCGTAACTGGAACATTTCTTCCATTCCCTTGGTTGAGTTCTTTGTCTTCTGGTATAAAGATGATGGATGCTGGATTAAACCGCAACCATTTCAGAGGTGTCGATTTGATGGAGCCTGATCTCCTCATTGTATCGTCCAGTTGAGTGTCAACTTTAGCAGTATGTACTCTGTTAAACCACTCGGGATAATAGCGTTCTTGAACTGCGTGGACTGATGTTCAAAAATGGTTCAAATGGCTCTGAGCACTATGGGACTTAACATCTGTGGTCATCAGTCCCCTAGAACTTACAACTACTTAAACCTAACTAACCTAAGGACATCACACACATCCATGTCCGAGACAGGATTCGAACCTGCAACTGTAGCAGTCGCGCGATTCCTGACTGAGCGCCTAGAACCGCTAGACCACCGCGGCCGGCTGGACTGATGTTCCACTGAGCTTCTGCACAGGCGTAGAATTATAGTCATTTATTTTATAGTTTATAGGCAAATGTTGGAGTCTAGTGGGTGCGCAGATGGTCAGTAGCCGGAGACTTCGCAGCAGATCATGGGGCCATTAGGCTACCTTATTCGAGGTGGTGTTCAAAAATGGCTCTGAGCACTATGGGACTCAACTGCTGAGGTCATTAGTCCCCTAGAACTTAGAACTAGTTAAACCTAACTAACCTAAGGACATCACAAACATCCATGCCCGAGGCAGGATTCGAACCTGCGACCGTAGCGGTCTTGCGGTTCCAGACTGCAGCGCCTTTAACCGCACGGCCACTTCAGCCGGCTTGGTGGTGTTCAACGAAAAGAGATGGGACTGGCGAGGTATAATTGTAGCCGATTAGTTCCATGGACAATTGAATTCCATGACTTGTGACCTGTTGCTTGTGAACTGTTATCTTATTCTTTGTCGAGATTACGTGGGAAGCTGCACGATACCAGCGGAGTATCCACTGTTAGCGATGTACATTTTCCAATCGAGCGGTAACAGTGACTTGTGGGGTCAAAGTATGGCTAGGAGCCGTTATTAGCTCCACTTCCACACAGGTTGATTAGTGTCCTGTTATCCACCAAGGCTGCCAGACGTGAATTTCGGTCGATGCAATTTATAGCAACCTCGAATGGTTACGGCAACCTCTTTTGTTCGTAACGTTAACAGAGGTATAGTGGGAATGCTAAATATGAATCACAATGTTACAAAATTTTCATCCCAACCAAAGACCGTCACCTCATTTACCTCTGCTTCTACTGGAAGCAAGTACCAGATGATTGATTTCTTTGGAGATGATTCTGATAGAACAGGCAACTTCCTGGTTTCAAAAAAACATAAACTCGGCTTATCATATTCCTGACAACAACGGCCAAAGATTTAGACACAAGGAAAGTATGTTTCGTGATAGGTTTAAGTTTTCGGGAGTCTACTGTATTTGTTGTCAGCAATGTAACGCAACAAGCACATAAGCCAAACCTGCAAACTCTGCTTAAAGAACATACTCCTTGCGCGAATTAAGGATCAACAGTAAGCGCGCTTTTACGCTCCACAGGACATCAGATTGCGGACATACACGAGGGTATAAGAATCATATATTTGGAGAATAAGGGTGGCAGCATTAATTGAATCTGGTTTCGCAGGACAGAGCGGATGAGGTTGTGGAAAGGGGCCAAGGTCAATTACTGTTAGTTATAGAAGAACACACAACTTTATTGCTCGAACCAATGCACAGTTTTCTCTTTAAAACAACAAAGATCAATTCACGCTGAGGGCCCAAGTAACTCCTCCAGAATAAGTTTAAAATGATTCCTTTTGAAACACCAGGATTTAAAGTAACGGCTGAAGGCCTTATTAAGGAAAATTCAAGTTAATTCTTCGGCTGAAAGCCCAATTAAAAAAAATTTTCTTTACATAATAAAAGAGAGTTTAAGAATAAGCCTCTACACAGTACAACAGACAAATATATTAAGAAAACTAGACGTATCTTGTGGGCTGAATGCCCAAGCAATTACTCAAGTATAAGAATGGTGTGTCGGCGAGTACTGGCTGTCCGGACCTCACTGGCGCTGCACCCCGACTGCCGCTCCGTACCTGACTAACTGCCACACAGACCACGACACGGAAATATGACTGCCACACCAAAGCAGGTACAGCAGTACCAGTATCGATAAGCGCTGCTGCTGCCACTGACGGAGGCAAGTGAGCAACTCGTTCATATAGTAACTGAGGGAGGAATAAGACGCCACTCGATGGTGACAAAATGTCCAAAAAGAAAAATGGCATTAACGCGAGCCGACCAGAGATAGCGACTTTCCGAGCCTTACAAAAATCTCTTAGGCTCACCTCAAACGCCCAGTCAGAACTGAGAGATATAAATACTATAGGCAGTTTTGAGTACATAACCAGATAGAGCGTTGTTAACCAGATAGAGCGTTGTTCTTACTTTTCGGTAACGTCTATTGCTGTATGTAAGGACTTTTACTGATTACAAATTCTCAATTAGTTTTCAAATTACGTCGTATAATACCCATTGTAAATATTAGTAGTCGGCATCATACTGGATTTACAATATTCCATCCACGCATAGTCCGTGTCTTACATCTCTTGCTTGTTTCAATTGTAATTTATTTTTATGTACAACACCTACCCCTCTTTCACGTTTTGCGGTTCGGTACGCTAGCCCCACTATCTCTACCATCACCTCCCTCGGTTTTCGGACACCACGGCCAGTGCAGTTTTCTTCATGGCTGCTTGCATAGGGCTCTAGCTAGTTCAGTGTTCCTTATGACAGCGCAGGATTTATTTGATTCTCTTCGTACCAAATACACGTTTTATTTTGTTTTAGAGACAGGCCCTTTTCATCAATATGACAAACGTTTCGAGCGGGTTTTAATGTATCAATAAAGTGAAGAACAGAGAGAGGTTTCAGGACAGCGTAAAATAATCTTGTCGACGCAATTTATGTAAGTACCTAATATACAGGAGTATTCTACCCAATATAACAACATTTACTAAGCCAGTCTAAAGAAAATACTTCGTTTCTAAAGCTTTCCACAGTCAGTCTGTCTTCGTATACAAAAGCGGACATTTGGCTGCGGCTGCTTGCATTTCAAAATAACTTGTACTTAATAAGACCGTTGCGTGAGTGTAACACTGCTAGAAGGGGACAACACATTTGTTTGTCCCGTGCACGGCAGATCATTAAATATGCATGGATCCCGGATTGGGTCGTGTGTGTGAATTCAGGCGACGAAACGGAAACTCAGACCACAAAGCAAAGGAACTCTACGGCAGGTATTTCGAAATGCTGTACAGAAAGATTCAGCTGCCCCTACCTTTGGATTTTATGCAGTACGCAATGCTTTCAAAAACCTAGTGCGAGATTCTCCAGTTCTCTTGCTCGCTACGTGAAAACTGTCTCAGGTAAAAGAATGAATAGGACTCTTTGTAGGAAATATAATTTAGTTTAATTTTGTAACAGGGTATGTTTTCGCTGCAGACCACGGTTTTCGAGTTATTAAAGAAAAACGCGTTGGAAGGTCTCATTTGTATATTTTCATTAATTACTTGAGAACATCAAATTGTCTACAAAAAGGGTCTCCTCTTTTTTTTCTTTAATGTTAGTTAGTTAGTTGGTTGCGTGTTCCATTAATCAGTCACACAGTATGGTACCCGTTATGATGTGGAACGTGTGAAGTACACAAGATATGCACATATGAAACTATATATATATATATATATATATATATATATATATACACTCCTGGAAATTGAAATAAGAACACCGTGAATTCATTGTCCCAGGAAGGGGAAACTTTATTGACACATTCCTGGGGTCAGATCCATCACATGATCACACTGACAGAACCACAGGCACATAGACACAGGCAACAGAGCATGCACAATGTCGGCACTAGTACAGTGTATATCCACCTTTCGCAGCAATGCAGGCTGCTATTCTCCCATGGAGACGATCGTAGAGATGCTGGATGTAGTCCTGTGGAATGGCTTGCCATGCCATTTCCACCTGGCGCCTCAGTTGGACCAGCGTTCGCGCTGGACGTGCAGACCGCGTGAGACGACGCTTCATCCAGTCCCAAACATGCTCAATGGGGGACAGATCCGGAGATCTTGCTGGCCAGGGTAGTTGACTTACACCTTCTAGAGCACGTTGGGTGGCACGGGATACATGCGGACGTGCGTTGTCCTGTTGGAACAGCAAGTTCTCCTGCCAGTCTAGGAATGGTAGAACGATGGGTTCGATGACGGTTTGGATGTACCGTGCACTATTCAGTGTCCCCTCGACGATCATCAGTGGTGTACGGCCAGTGTAGGAGATCGCTCCCCACACCATGATGCCGGGTGTTGGCCCTGTGTGCCTCGGTCGTATGCAGTCCTGATTGTGGCGCTCACCTGCACGGCGCCAAACACGCATACGACCATCATTGGCACCAAGGCAGAAGCGACTCTCATCGCTGAAGACGACACGTCTCCATTCGTCCCTCCATTGACGCCTGTCGCGACACCACTGGAGGCGGGCTGCACGATGTTGGGGCGTGAGCGGAAGACGGCCTAACGGTGTGCGGGACCGTAGACCAGCTTCATGGAGACGGTTGCGAATGGTCCTCGCCGATACCCCAGGAGCAACAGTGTCCCTAATTTGCTGGGAAGTGGCGGTGCGGTCCCCTACGGCACTGCGTAGGATCCTACGGTCTTGGCGTGCATCCGTGCGTCGCTGCGGTCCGGTCCCAGGTCGACGGGCATGTGCACCTTCCGCCGACCACTGGCGACAACATCGATGTACTGTGGAGACCTCACGCCCCACGTGTTGAGCAATTCGGCGGTACGTCCACCCGGCCTCCCGCATACCCACTATACGCCCTCGCTCAAAGTCCGTCAACTGCACATACGGTTCACGTCCACGCTGTCGCGGCATGCTACCAGTGTTAAAGACTGCGATGGAGCTCCGTATGCCACGGCAAACTGGCTGACACTGACGGCGGCGGTGCACAAATGCTGCGCAGCTAGCGCCATTCGACGGCCAACACCGCGGTTCCCGGTGTGTCCGCTGTGCCGTGCGTGTGATCATTGCTTGTACAGCCCTCTCGCAGTGTCCGGAGCAAGTATGGTGGGTCTGACACACCGGTGTCAATGTGTTCTTTTTTCCATTTCCAGGAGTGTATATATATATATATATATATATATTACAAAACATAGTTCAAGATTGATATTTCTATTATTTACCCCATTCCCTTAAATGGCACAAAATGCATATAATGTATTTATGGATTTCTTTATTTCTTTATGCCTATTCACGAATTTATCTATGGTATAGAAGGAGTTGTCAAGGAGATATGATTTCAATTTATTTTTGAAGCTATTACTGCTGTCTGTCAGACACCTTATTTCATGTAGTAATTTGTAGAAAATTTTTATAGCAGCATATTTTACCCCCTTTCTGTGAGAAAGATAGGTTGAGCAAAGGATGGTGTAAGTCTTTTTTCTGGTGTTATAATCATGAATGTCACTGTTGTTTTTAAACTGGTCCATGTTGTTGAGCACAAATTTCATTAGTGAGTAGCTGTATTGTGAGGCTGTTGTAAGAATTCCCAATCTTTTAAAAAGATGCCTACAAAATGTGCGACTATGAACCCCACACATTATTCTAACCACTTTCTTTTGAGCAGTGAATACTTTTTGTCTAAATGTTGAGTTACCCCAAAATATTATTCCGTATGACATCAGACAGTGAAAGTATGCAAAGTGTGCTCGCTTCCTAATTTTTGTATCCTCAAAATTAGCAATTATTTTGATGGCAAAAGTTGCTGAACCTAGTCGCTTTAGGAGATCCAATTAAGATTCTCATCTATATGTAAAAAAAAATTCAAAATTTTGAATTTTTTAAAAATATTTATATATATATTTCTACACATTGATCATGCCAAAAGCCGAGAAGCGATTCTTCTTAGTGTTTTAGCTCTCTGGGGCACTCTGGGATGCTCTCTGGGTCACTCTGGGATGCTCTCTGGGGCACTGTATGACTATAAGCAAAGTTATATCTGTCTCGGTTGCTGCCCATTGTTTGTTTCCGCAGGGTACAGAATTAGTGCGGGCGCTCGTACATTGCACTAGACGCTAGAAACGTGGTTAAAGGTCATCGACTTTATGACTCATGGTACCTCCCAGCCCTCCTCCTCTTTGTGTCCTTTGTGAAAACTTGCTTTATCTTGTATCGTATATAACTTCTATGGCGGTCCAGTGTCTTCTGCTTTGATTTCTTTTGTCTCTTGTCTTTCATCTATATACTACCCTACCCATCTGTAAATTACTAACTACTCATGAATACCGTATAATTTGTCTCACCAACGTCCTTCATTAAATCACTTGCAGTGTCTTTTGTTTTCCATATTTCTTCATTTCCCATTTCTTAAGATGCTTCTGCCCCAAAGAACTCTTCACTCTTTTTTGCTACGTGTGAAAACTTCTACATTAACTTTTACGTGTTGTTTGACGTCTCTTAATTACAGCGCCCACATACATACAAAAGCTCTTACCTTGTGACTTATTTCCGTCCTGAAGATAATCCGAGTGTCGAGTCATTTCGCCCTCCTGTTCTACTGCAATGGAGCTATAACGTTTAGCATGTTAAAAAGGAACTGCATGGGACCGGAAAGGAATGGCGATTTTTTGACCCTATAATATCACATTTACCGTATTGTACAGGACGTATTCAAAGGTTCTGTCGACATTTGTTCGTAACTATCACAGTGAACTATGACACCAAAGTGGTAAACCCTTTTCAGATACAGTCCTTAGGACGTCTGCGTCGACATGGGACACATCACAGTTTTTTGACGCCATCAAGATCAAACATTCTTGGTAAAATGTGTACGATTTTTTGCTGTTTCTGTTGTTGCGGGAGACATGAAGCTGGAGCTCTAAACTTCTGCACCATGTTCAATGGTTCAAATGGCTCTGAGCACTATGGGACTCAACTGCTGAGGTCATTAGTCCCCTAGAACTTAGAACTAGTTACACCTAACTAACCTAAGGACGTCACAAACATCCATGCCCGAGGCAGGATTCGAACCTGCGACCGTAGCGGTCTTGCGGTTCCAGACTGCAGCGCCTTTAACCGCGCGGCCACTTGGGCCGGCTCTGCACCATGTAAAGTATGATTTGTTCATGGCAGTAAAAAGATTATCGAAGAAAGCATACATTATATCGCGAATAAGAAAAGGGAAAATTTAATCGTAAGCTGGGCAAGAAGTCATTGGTCTTACTGGTCTTTTCTTATTGCATAAAATGATTCTTACTCATAGGAACTTACTTTCATTCTCATTAGCTTACGTCCAAGCACTCATCTTTCGCCGGCCGGTGTGGCCGATCAGTTCTAGATACTTTGATCAAAAGGAACACGGGCTTCTTACTCAACAAGTCATGAGAGCCAATGCTATACTGCATCAAACGAGAACACGACATCCGGACGCGAGCTGCTGCAGTGACGTCAGGAGAAGGCAATTGACTATCTCCCCCGCTACGGCAGTCGCATCCTTCCCTCCACCGAGCACAGAGCGGGCTCAAGAAGGCCCGAACTGGACTGGCAGGCAGAAATACCGCCAGGGCGCAGCTGACACATCATTCCACCACCTAATGATGCTGGACCTTCAGCTACTGGATTCGGCAGAACAACGGAGAACCTTGGAAGCAGCAATAACACGGTTTCGCGTAACCAAAGTCACTGATTTCGAACGATGAGTTCAAAATGACTCTGAGAACTTAGAACTACTTAAACTTAACTAACCTAAGGACATCACACACATCCATGCCCGAGGCAGGATTCGAACCTGCGACTGTAGCGGTCTCGCAGTTCCAGACTGCAGCGCCTAGAACCGCACGGCCACTTCGGCCGGCACGGAAATAAAAGAAAGACTCAAGAGTTGAATTAAATTTCAAGGTGACTCGATATCAATTAAAAGATTTACTGATGACATTGCTATCCTCAGTGAGATTGAAGAAGAGTTATAGGTGCTGCTGAACGGAATTTTCAGTCAAATGAGTACCAAATATGGATTGAGAGTAATCGAAGAAAGGCGAAAGTAATGAGAAGTAGCAGAAATGAGGACACCAGAAGCTTAATATACAAATTGGGCTCACGAAGTAGACGAAGTTAACGAATTCTGCTGCTTGGCAGTAAAACAACCCTTGGTGGATGTAGGAAGAACTTCATGGTTCAAATGGTTCAAACGGCTCTGAGCACTATGGGACTTATAATATTAGGTCATCAGTCACCTAGAACTTAGAACTACTTAAACTTAACTAACCCAAGGACATCACACACAGCCATGACCGAGGCAGGATTCGAACCTGTGACCGTAGCGGACGCGTAGTTCCAGACTGAAGCGCCTAGTACCGCTCGGCCACCACGGCCGGCCGAAGAACGTCATTAAAACCTGGCTAGCACAATCAAAACTGGCATTCCTGCCAAACAGAAGTCTACTAGCATCAAACGTACGACTTAGTTTGAGGAAGAAGTTTCTGAGAAACATTGTCGGCATTGTATGGTTGTGAAACATGGACTGTGGGATATCTGGAGCAGAAGAGAATCGAAACATTTGAGATGTGGTGCTACGTAAGAATTTTGAAAGTAAGGTTCATTGATAAGGTGATCATACTCATAAGTATGAGGAGGTTCTCTGCAGAATGGATGAGGAAAGGAACATACGGAAAACACTGACAGGAAGGAGGGACAAGTTGATAGTGTAACTTATGCTTCCATACTAGCAGAATAAAATTTGGAAAAAAATATTTAGCTGTAACCAACATGTATGCAGTATAGTTAAAAAAAGGTTTGCCTTGGGAAACATAGGTCACAAATGCGCTAGCACAATGCAGTTACTGGTGTAACAAACATCACAAAACTTATTATCATTTTGTTAATTTCCATAAACTTTAGTGTCTTACTTCTGTCATCGCTATTTTGACGTCCTCTCGAAGCATCAGGCTCTAGTGGCTGCTTTACATCGCCATAGAATGAAGCATTGACCATGAAAATATACTGAATTGAATTCAATGCAAAAAGTGGCAGAAATGTATGAAATTAGACTTTTTCGGAAAATAATTCAAAAGTTCGACTTTGTAGTTATGTAAAGGTAAAACTACCTGACGCGATAATGTATCAGCTGTTTTGCTTCCTAACAATGTGTGCACAGTTCTGATACAAAACTCTGAAATGTTAAAACTCACAAATCGAACTAAAATGCATGATTTCAAAGGTTAAGTGAATATCCTTACTTTTATGTAATTTAAAGGGGGATCACTTGCGACAGCTGCAATGGGATATTAAGCAGAATCAGCGGCAACGAGGGAAATGTGCACCCATACAGGAATTCGAACCCAGGATCTCCTGCTAATTAGCCAAGCGCGGTAACGACTGCACCATCCGGGACACAGCGTTAGTGCAACTGCACGGACTACCTCGACACACCTCTCGGCCGATCCTCAATACCACCGAGTGCCAATCCATCCACAGTCCCTGTCCACTGTACTCCCGTTCGCTACTCAGAGATTCACACAAAACGTTGGACGTATTTGTGTATTCGCACTTGAAGAAAGGGGATCCATTGTCCAGTTAGGGTTATCAATTATATGAATGCGCGATGTCTGTCCGAAAGAACGGACACCACGCAGAATCTATAGCTTCCAAACACTACATGTAAGTTAAAGGGAGATCACCGCTGTCAGCTGCAAGGGGACACGGGTTCGAATCCCGGTCTGGCACACATTTTCACTCGTCGCCCCTGATTCTGCTTAATATCCCGTTGCAGCTGACAGCAGAGATCTCTGTTTAATTTACATATAATGTTTGGCACCTGCAGATCCCGGGTGGTGTCGGTTCTTTCGGACAGACACCGCGCTTTCATGTAATTCCTTACTTTTATTTAAAACATTGAAAAAAGAAAATTTAACTGTAGTCTTTGCTAGTTTTCGGCATACAAAATCTATAAAGTAAATAATTCTCTGGCTGAAATTTACTTCACCTTTGAAATTTACTAATTCTCTCCAGAATCGGCGAGGAAAGGAACATACGGAAAACACTGACAAGACGAAGGGACAGGTTGGTAGGGCATCTGTTAAGACATCAGGGAATGAGTTCCATGGTACAAGAGGGCGCTGTAGAAGGTAAAAGCTGTAAAGGAAGACAGAGACTGGAAAACAACCAACAAATAATTGCGCCTGTAGGATTATAGTTGCTACTCTGGGATGAAAAGGTTCCCACAGGAAAGGACTTTGTGGCAGGCTGCATCAAACAAGCCAGAAGACTTTTGACGCCAAATATGTATTTTTAGTTGTAGGTTAGTTTTTCAGTGGGTTTCTATGAATTAAGTTACTTAACTTCTTTCCATCTATGATCAGCATCCTGTAAAGCTGCCATACTCCTTCACATGTCCAAGAACTATTATTAGTAACTGTTGTCTTTTATCAGTAACAGTCTGAATTCTGAAGCTGGTTCCACAAGTTATAGAGGTTATGAAAATTCTGGTGGACCTTGAGGTAACTGAGACAAAGCACTGCTACTACATTGTCTCTACCACAAACATGCAATATTTCAAAATTTTATTTCTGTGAGAATAAAATCCATTGTGCATGGAGCAGTTTTCACATCATGAGAAAACATAAAGCTCGGTGACTACGGAAAACTTTAATATGTTTACCATAAATACAATAATTAAATGTTTTAAATGGCAAGCTACATCCAGGGTTTCCAGTTCTGTGACGGAATAGGCTCTTGCACATGCAGAGAAGGAAAACTTATTGCATGAACATCACTTTTAGCATGTTCCTCATGAAACTGAAACAGATGTGCTCACAACCCTAAGACAGAGGTATCAGTGACTACACAGAAATCATTTGATGCATAAGGGTGATGTAAAATTTCGGAATTCTCAAGAGCATATTATATTAAACGAAAGTCCTCCTGACAGTTTTTTGACCAACTCCATGCTGCATTTTCTGTGATAAACACGATAGGGCTTTACTGTTTACCAGGCACAGATCATGTAAAAACTTAAGTAACCCTAGGAACACTTTAAGCTTTTTTTCTGGGAATCAGAAAATTATTTATTGCATTAATCTGATCTCGATCCATTGTTACACTTCTATAAGAAATCGCATAGCCTTGAAATTTGATTTTGTCTCTCCTGAACTATGATTTAATGGAGACTTACAGTGATTCCAGCATTTTTAAACTTCTGAAATGCCCTCTCCAGTCAATCAATATGTTCTTCCCAAGCAGGAGTAGGTGTTAGCAAGTCATGTACATATAAAATTACTTTGTCCAATAGGTCAGGCCCTAACACAGTGTTTAATGCTGTGATAAAGATGACTAAAGTTACATTCAGTACAGAAGATAGCATGTAAAACTTTGCAGCTTGTTGTTGCAAATATCACTGTATATTTTCTAGATTCATGAGAGCTGCCTCTTCCAGTAAAAGGTTCTTAGATCAATACAGGTAAGGGACATAATAACATAAATTTTTTCTACATGTTTGTCTAAATTTTCTGTCCTAATATGAACTGAAACAATGATATGATTAACAGCCCATGCATCTAATACAAGGCAGACATTACAATTGGGTTTGGCAACTGATAATGAAGTGCTGCAATATGGTGACGGTGACACTTCTATAATTTTTCATTCTAACTGTGGTATAGTCAATGCCCACACCGTGGCGCCTGCAGCTGCGTGGCCGCGGTCTTTACATCACACAGCCAACGGCCGGCACGCCCCGCTTATGCGCAGCTCCGTACAGCTGTACAGCACAGGCGCGGGCCTCACACACTGAGTGCCTCAGCGCTGTCAGGGCAACCTCGGCCGGCGTCCTCCTGAGAGATAGTTACGTGAGGCCGCGCCGCCAATCATAACAGGACACGACAAGCGGACTCGGTTACGGCGGGCATATTCCTCCGCCACTCGCCCTATATAGCCGCATACGCCGCCACGCCTGGCCCTGATGTTCCTTAAACCTGGCAAACCGCCGTCCGCCGTCTCCTCCTACCGTCCCATCAGCCTTACCTCGGTTTTCAGCAAGGTCCTGGAATCTATCCTCACCCGACGCATCCACCAGCATCTCCGCCAGCACCGCCCCCTTCCCGTTACCCAGTGTGGCTTTCGGCCGTCCTTCTCTTCCGACGACCTTCTCCTTCACCTCACACATCTCCTGTCTGACCAGCTCAATTCCCGTCGCTCCGCAATCTTCCTCTCCCTGGACCTCGGACGTGATTATGACCGCATATGGCAATCCAGTCTCCTCTTAGAGCTCCAAACCTTCGCCCCTCCCGTTAACCAAGTCCGTCTGATCGGCTCCTTTCTCTCCCACCGTCCTTCTTACGTCACCATCCACAACACAGATTCCTACACCTTTTTCCCCTGCGCCGGTGTGCCCCAAGGTTCCGTCCTTTCCCCCCTTCTGTACCTTTTGTATACGGCGGACATGCCGCCGCCGTCACCCCCCCGTCCACCTTCTGCAGTTTGCCGGTGATTCCGCCTTCCTTGCCCTTGCCCCCACCCTGCAGCGCTCCCAAAACCTTCTCCAATCCCATTTTGACCGGTTCACCGCTTGGTGCAACCAGTGGTTGCCCAAGGTCAATCCCTCCAAAACCCAGGCGATAATTGTAGGCAAAACCACCCCTTCCTTCCGCCTCCTTGATTTCTATCTCACCATCTATGGCCGTCCTATCGCCCTCACTCCCACCCTTAAGTAACTTGGCGTCACCCTCGACCGTCACCTCTCCTGGACTCCCCATCTCTGGACAATCCAAGCCAAGGCATGCTCCCGACTCCGTCTTCTCAAGCTCCTTTCCGGCCGTACGTGGGGTCTGGACCCCTCCACCATTCTCCACACCTATAAATCCCTCATCAGCCCTATCCTTTGTTACGCCAATCCGGCCTGGATCTCCGCCCCCCTACCTTTTATGAATCCCTCCAAATCCTCGAACGCCATGCTCTCCGCCTCGCCTATCGCGTCCATCTCCCCTCCCCCACGCGGATCCTGTACGATCTCATCCCCTTCCCCCACCTCCTCCTTTTCCTTGAAAGGATACAGATCCTGTACACCTCCCGCAAACTCGATCCTCCTCACCCGCTTGTCTCACCCATCCTCTCCCACCCCCGCCCACTGCCACGCCTGTATTCCCATGTCCCACCCGGTCTCCATCTCTCCACCCTCCTTACCCTCTCCGAAGGCGGCTTCCGCCAGCTCCCCCTCCCTGATGATATCCTCCTCCCCTCCATCTACCGCTCTTATCAACTGTGATCCTCCCCCCCCCACTTCCTGTGTCCTTTCCTTTAGGCACCCTCCCTCCCTTCTCTTTCCTTTTCCCCCATCCCCCTTCCTCCGCCCCTCTTCCCCCAGGCTTCGCCTCCCCCTTCCTCCCTCCCCCTATCTCCCCTGCCCATGGCATCTCTACTCTCCCCTCTCCCCCTCCCACTCCCCTTCCTCCTCCTCTTCCCTTGGCAGGTCCCCGGACTCGCACACGCTCAGTGGACATTCGCGCGCCGGAGATCATCGCCATCAATGTCTCGTGTGTGTGCCTTCGTTTGTGTTTAGTGTTTGTTCGCCGACACGCCACCACTGTTCACGTGTGCCGTCGCCATCATCCATGTTAGGTGCGCCGTGTCAACTAGTGTTAGTGATGTTTCTCGTCCAGCGTGAACGACTCCATGTTTTTTTTGTTTTTTGGTCTCTACATTTTTTGCCCGCCGTTTTGATTGTATTCTCTGTGCCACCTATATGTAATACTTATTGTAAAACTCATGGCTGAAGAGCGGCGTACTATGCTGCTGACAGCCCGCCTTTGTATAAGGTGTTTAAAATCACAATACAGAAAAAAAAACACGCCTGGCAGTCTCATGTTGGGCTACCTACTTGCTACGTCGGCGTCGCACCCAGGAACGACGCTACCCTGTGCTACTACTGTTTACCATACCGGACTTGGACTCTGCAGCCCAGTCGCTGCTCTTGATTGAGCACCAAGTTGTGTTAGTATTGTGGAACTGTTGGCAGTAACAGAATTTGGAACTCTCGCTAATCGTTATTTGTTGTTTCTAATGGCTCTGAGCACTATGGGACTTAACTTCTGAGGTCATCAGTCCCCTAGCACTTAGAACTACTTAAACCTAACTAACCTAAGGACATCACACACATCAAAGCCCGAGGCAGGACTCGAACCTGCGACCGCAGCGGTCTCGCGGTTCCAGACTGTAGCGCCTAGAACCGCTTGGCCACTCCGGTCGGCTGTTGTTTCTCCAATTACGGATACAACACTAACATTCGTTGTATCTCTTTAGTATGCATTTCTCGTTCTGTTCAGTTAGTTAGTTTGTTACTTTCATGTTCCATGTATCACTTTGCACGATTAATCGTCATGATGTGGAACAAGTCATTTTACATTCATATTGCAAATTAGTTTGTACATCTATTTGTACCCTAAGCATGACCATACATTTTCCCCCAAGAATGAAAGCAAGATATACAGATTGAGTTAGCAATTCCTACCCACCACCTTTTACACATTACAAAAATAGAAATTCTTCTGTGGAATAGAAGGAGTTGTCAAGGAGAAACTTTTTCATTTTATTTTTAAATTTAACCTTTCTGTCTGTTAGACATTGTATATCACTGGGTTAGTAGCCAATAATTTTTGTTGCAGCATTGTCACCCCTTTCTGTGCTATAGACAACTTAACATCGAGTAACGACTATCATTTTTTCTTTTAGTTTTGTAATTATGTACCTCATTGTTCGTTTTGAACTGTTGTGGATTATTTACAACGAACTTCATGAGGGAATAAATATGCTGTGAAACAATAGTCAGATATCCCAACTCCTTAAACAAATGTCCACAAGATGGTCGTAGGTGAGCACCACATATTATTCTTAGAACACGTTTTTGGGCAATGAAGACCTTCTTTCTTAAAGATGAGTTACCCTAGAACTTTATTCCATATGACGTTACTGAATGAAAATAAGCAAAATATGTCAACTTACTGATTTCTAATGGTTCAAATGGCTCTGAGCACTCTGGGACTCAACATCTGAGGTCATCAGTCCCCTAGAACTTAGAACTACTTAAACCTAACTAACCTAAGGACATCACACACATCCATGGCCGAGGCAGGATTCGAACCTGCGACTTTAGAGGTCGCGCGGTTCCAGACTGTAGCGCCTAGAACCGCTCGGTCACACAGGTCGGCCTTATTGATTTCTCTCTCCCCAAAATTTGCTATGATTCGAAGCGCAAATGTAGTTAAAGTGAGTTGTTTTTGGAAATCCAAAACGTGCCATTCCCAAAGTAAAGAATTTTGAAGTTTCCACCCTATGTATTGTTTCATCATCATATGTTACACTTATCACTGGTGTAGTACGCCTAGGGGTGCAGAAATGAATATGATGTGCCTTTGTGACATTCAGGGTGACACCATTCGCAGAAAACCAGTGATACCTTTAGAACTTTGTTCACCATTTCTTCCATTTCTGTATGTATACCGGGTATGATCACAATACTGGTGTGATCTGCAAAAAGAACGAAATCTGCTTGATGTACATTAGACAGTACATCATTTACATATATTAGTAGTGGATCTAAGACTGAGCCTTGGGGAACCTCATACGTGACTTCTCCCCAGTCAGAATTATGTCCCTGAATTCTGTTGGTTGAATTACTACTTTCTGCATTTTTTTGGTTGGATATGACACAATTCATTGGTTAGCTATACCATAGATCCCAAAAACTTCAGTTTGTCTAGGAGTATACTATGATTCACACAATCAAATGCCTTGGAAAGATCACAGAAAATACCTACCAGTGCTATTCTGTTATTTAATGCTTGTAATATCTGGTGTGTGAACATGTAAATGGCATTCTCAGTAGAGTAACCCTTCTGAAACCCAAACTGTGATTTGCTGAGGATATTATTGTTGCCAAGGTCAGATACTATTCTATAATAAATCACCTTCCCAAAAAATTTGGAAAATAATGTCAGCAGTGAAATAGATCGGTAGTTACTGACATCTCTCTTATCACCTTTATTTAAGAGGCATTTAACAATGGCTTATTTTAGTTGCTCTGGAAAAATGGCTTGAGTTAGTGATACATGACATATTTCGGACAATACCGGACTTATTACATGGGAACAAATCTTTAGTACCCTATTGGAAACACCATAAAAACCAGAAGAGCTTTTATTTTTCAGAGAACGTATGACCCTCTTAATTTCAGAAGTTGGTGGTACATTCACATGATGTAATTTTATGAGAGTTACTTCTTCATCATATTGCTGTGATCTTTCTCTTGAACTTTTGATCTCTATGCTTTCTACTATGTTTAAGAAATGAGTATTAAATGTCTTTGCTACCTGTGATTTGTCATTTATAACCCTTCCAATCAATTCAAGAGTAGTGTTATCCTCTTCTGTGGTTGATTGTCTTGTCTCTTGCTTCACTATAATCCATATTGCCTTAACTCTGTTGTCAGAAATATTGATTACTGAGATTATGTGGATCATTATTGATATTTTAATAATCTTTCTTAGTAATTTTGAGTTGTTTTTGTAGTGTGCAACTACTGCAAAGTCTCTTCTTGTTCTTGCCAAAATATACATTTCGTTTTTCCTTTCACAAGACACTTTAATCCCCTTATGATCCATGGTTTTTTACATATCTGTTTAATGTCCCTTCTGATTAGCTTATGCAGAAAGCTATTTTTTGATACTGATATGAATTTATCATGGAAGAGATTAAGTTTTATCTTGGCAATTTGTTATTTATAAATTTCATTCCAGGTTGTTTCTTGTAAACTACTCTTAAAAAGATTTGATCTGTAGTCATTCATGATTCTAATTGACGTCTACGGAAGTGTATCCACAGTGTAAGGCACTAAGTCATTTATCCTGACTAACTGTGCATCATGATCAGAGAAAGCATTTGTTACCAGGTAAAAAGTTATTTTCTTGCTTTGTGCCTCATTAAAGAAAGCGTTATCAATTATGGACCTACTGTCTTTCATTGTATGGAGTAAGAGTTTGTCAGTAAATTTTGTGCTGAATTATTTTCATGTGCTTTTGACAAGTACGTATGATACTTGGCTTCTTATTAAAACATGTTTATACATTGTTAACATTTTTTTAGTTTGGTCTGCTGTTGCGAGTTAATATTTCACGAGACTCCCACTGTGTCATTTACCTTCATCACTCTTCACAGTACTACAGTGAGGAAGCTGGCTGTTAATCTGCGAAGTTTTCGTCTTAATAAGCTTGCCTCTTATGCCTTGGCAATATTTACCACGTTTGGCTTCACCATCGATGAGAAGTTTATTTTTGCGTCCCTCTCCATCAGAAATCCCAAATCGACTATTATCCATATATAACTACAAACGAGCAAGCTATGGTTCCATTTCCTACAATTACCTGAACTTGTGTCTGAAGCTTAACATGTCGCAACCTGGCACCGGCTGTTCCAATAACTTTGCAGTTTTGTGCTGGGTAAGTAGGCATCGTCCTAACCTCACTAATCTTACTAAGTAGACTCACTGAAATCACATTTACAGAAGCACCTGTGTTAGTACCGACTATAGTCAGAATTATCCCCCACAGCAGCATTCATAGAGGGCTGAACAATATTTTTACAGTCATCATGGCAATTATAGCTCATCACTAATGTGCGTGTCTTCATGTGTTAACACATTCACTGAATTGTGCTCTCTGCCCCCATTGCATTCCACGATTATCATTCGAGTTTGTAATGCGATTGATTTTTATTTGTTGAAGGATTCATGGTTGGGTAGGTTTCTTCTGTCACCTCAGTAAACTTAACTGTTGATTCCTGTGCTCGCCAGCTAGTGTCAACAATTTTTTTTGGTTTCGTTTTTCAGGACCACTTTACTGGTGAGTACCGTTACCATTTAGATTTAACTGACTTTCATTTAGGATGCTGAAAGTCCACTGCTTATTTGTTTGGATGCCTTTGACGTACTGTATTACTGTAGAAACCAGTGCGAAACCTGTTTGCTCTTCTTCTTTTGCTAGGATTTGGTACAACTGCGTTGGCAGGCTGAATATTATGCAGAGGAGACACCGCCAGCTGTGTCATGAAGCTAATGAGAGAGTCATATTTTGATGTACCATGATAATAGAACCGTGTATGCAGTGGAGCAGACTGACTTGCTGCCATTAATATTATCATCATTATACACCTTTGAATTCTATTAACTCATTAACTGTTATGGTCCCTGAGCCGTGACGGCTTCCGTGAGGGCGTGCCCATGATGCTACTGGCGCCACTTGTACGCCCGTTCCATCGACTCTGGCCCTCGTTGTACGATCTTTGCTAGATTATGAGTTCCCTCTGGAGCTGTGTGGTGGTGAATGGTGCGTCGGACACGGAGCTGGACGGGTTTGCCGGAGTACTCGGCGTCCTGACGATTGCAGCAAGATAACACCATTGACCGTTGGGCTATGGGGCACTCCGTTTTCCTGAAGCACTGACCGTTGCTACCGGCGAGAGTAATCGGAAAGGAGCGGCTCTCGTCGCGTGCAACCTGGTAACGATGTGCATCAGTCAGTTGTGGTGTGCTGGATACGCCGCGACATACTAAACAACTTGTTAGCAGCCACGAGCAGCAGGGCAGTATTATCTTGTGCCAATCTGGATCCCTGGAGCTGTTGACCTCCTTGGCATTTGTTTGAAATTACCTATGAAGATTGTTTAGTAAGTACTGCACCCAAAGATTATTGTTCCGTCCGGTTTGACCTGTCCAGGAATTCAGTTTCTTTATGCCTTTCGGTGACCCCTTTGGGTCTGTGTGTCTTAATCTGGAGGTTTCTGGATGCCGCAAGCTAGTATTTTGCAATGCTAATCTTGTACCTGAAATCATGATTTGTTATTATTAAGTATTTGATACTACCGGTTATAATTTCCGTTTGTTGTAAACCCCACAGCCCTTCCTCGGGCGAGTTATTGGACTTGGCCTCTAACTAAAGTTGCGTGCGCTCAGCCTAAAGGTACACACGTGCAGGTTGTGTGTGTGTGTGTGTGTGTGTGTGTGTGTGTGTGTGTGTTCTGTTGCTCCGTGCTGAGGAGCCCTTCGGTTATACGTTTACAGTTTTACTGGCCACCTGCCATTTGGTGCGTATCCCAATTACAGTGCCAATGAGCCCCGGTAAAAGTTTATCATGACCTTTTAAATCTTGTTTGAATTATTACGTAATTATTCTTGTAAATGCTCTTCTGCAGTGCTTCTTGTTAATGCTGGGAAGGTCAACTTCCAATGTTATGAATGGGCCGCTCCCACACTGAAGTTTTAGTAATTGAATCTTTAATTGCCCATTTAAGTATTACTGTGTTTGTTAATTTTGTCAAACATATTTTACTGTTTGGTGTTTGGTATATGTTGACAGCCACGTTTAGGCAGCGGGTGACGCGTTGCTGTTTTGCTGGTTCCGAGCTGGGACGTGTTTTCCTTCTGCTTCGGCGGCCTCCCCGACATCGCACGAGGCCTAAGTGTTGGTAGATCACACTCAATTCTACGGGTCTCCTGTTACAGCCTTAAGTTGAGTAGTTTGTTGTTATCTTTTGGTATCGCGCCACGGCGTACGTGTTGCCGGATTAGGAATTAATTGACTTAGTACTGCTGTTACTGTAAGGCCCTTGTGAGCGTGTCATGAAAGTCTTTGGGCAAACTGAGCACTGAGTTTCTTGATTTCTATACAAATTAGGGGTTTAATTCTCATTACCTTTTTAATTGTGTTTTAGGGGCCCGGTAATTTATTTAAGTACTTAAGGGTACTACTGTTGTTTCGGGTAGTGTTTGAGCAGCTTGGCCGTATCTTGTCTATTTGGCAGTATCTTGTCTATCTGAGAGCAGGTGTACGCATTTAAAAGCCTTTTATTTAATGTTTCAGTTATATTCAAGTCCTGTTGTGGGATTACCCAAAGTTGTGATCTAGTTTCGGGGACTGATTGTCACCACAGGTTCATTAAATTAATTAACTGTTTGTAATCGGACGACCTTTGTTTTGCACAGTTTGCATTTTTGAATACTATTTGTAATTTTATGTTTAATGCAGATGTCTTTATGCACTGTGAATTAGTTTAAAAACCTTAACTACTTGTACGTATTTCTCAAGAATCCTGGTAACTATTAGTTGGTTCATGATAGAATTGTCATTAAATAAAGATATTTGTTACGAATTATAAATGACACATTGAGCACCATTTCACGTGTTTTTTTTTTTTTTTTTAGATTAATCCCGATCGTTGTGTTTGGTATAGATCCCCATTTGAGATTTGTCTTTGTAACGGAAATTCTGTATTTGTAATTAAGTTGGCAGCAATTGTAACTATTTTGCACAGTTGTCTAAACCTTGGTGAAGCTTGTGCCTTGACTGTTAGTCAGCGGTCCTTAAACGAGTGAACTGTGCAGTATTATTTGTGTGAAAAAGTAAAGTTTCTCAGAGTTACAAGAGTCGAACACATTTAATACAGCATAAGTTATATTATTACATAAATAACTTCCAGCACCTGTGTACTGGAATGTTCTGTAATTGCTTTAGGAGATGTTTATCGGTCATTAATTTCCAAGGTTTATTTTATTTTCCCTTGAGAGCTCTCTGAATTTCGATCCCCATTTAGGGCTCATGGCAGAACAGTTTCTCTTCTCTCAAGGCACAATGAGCCACTATAAACCACTTTCTGTAAGATAAATTCAAGAAACTGTAAATGAAACTCTCCAATATCTTAGCTTCTTCTGTCATGAGGTGATGAGGATGAAGTGAATAAGGCCACTGGCATTGTCAAGCTCCCTCCAGATCGCATAGATGGCACACCCGAATGTGATCATGTGGCAAAAATCTATTGGTAGAGAGTTTGCCAGCTGATGTTACAGGTACCTCTGAAGTCCCTACTAATTAAGAAAGGGAGGAAGAAGAAAATGCAAACCATCGCAAGAAGAAAATGAAAGCTGAAAGCTAATATCTCATCTAATTGGTCAACAGAAGTTACAACTTACAGTATGACTACCCAGATCCACCAGAAAATAAACAGTGCAACTGTAATCCGATAGCAACACTAAAAGAAGAGTCTGAAAATATTTACTTTGAAGAATTTTTTGATGAACAGGTACTGAACTTGATTTTCAGTGAAAGTGTGCAATATGCTACACATAAGAATGATCGCAGCTTTGAATTATCCAATGAATGCGTAAAAAAAAGTTCTTATGTATATTGCCCTTCACTGGATTCCATGGTCTCCTAGAGAAACAGTTATAGTATATCAGAACGAAGGTGAGGACACTGATGTAAGGTGCGTAACACAGTGAATTAGCCGTAGTAGATATCTGAAAATCAAGACCCACTTTCACTTCAATGATAACACACATCTGAACACAATCCCATCTGACGAATAGGATAAAGTTTTCAGGATTCGTCCCATGATATTGAATAAGAATTACATCAACTTTCAGGCTCTATCCAGTACATGAAACAGAGAAAAACAATCTGTAATAACATAGTGACACAAAATCGTTCCAAAATTTTCCTGCAGAGCGGTCGGCACTGTAATGTATCACCTTTCTTCCTCAGTATGGATTTCTTTATTTTAAATTCGTTCGTGAGAGTAAAAATATTATAGAAGAAAGTATAAATCCCATTGTCGATGTCGATAAGAAAAGAGAACATGCAATGGTAACATTGGCAAGAAGGTACTGGTTTTCTTGGTCTTTTCTTATAGCACGAAATGATTTTTACTATTACGAGTTTACTTTCAGACTCATGCAAGAATTAGCTTCAGGCCAGACATCACTAGAATGCAGCGAGCTTGGTGATAGGAAACGCTGTGATTAATAATCATTAATATAAAAAGGCGTTTTAACTTAGTAATAATAGAATCGGACTTTCTTCAAAATATTGGTTGCAGGGGTGACCTACAAATGTTGAAATGAGAAGACGAAAACAATCTTACATTTATGGCGTATGATTGCCGTGTCATTGAGCTGGCTACATAAAACTATTTTAAAGGTCAAAAATTACACAAAACTAACTAAATTATTATGGAAACGCAGAGTTTCCTACTATGCTACCAAAATGAAGAGCGGATAATTGAAATAGTGCTATTATTTAACATAAAATATTAGTTACATGAATAGTACAATATTACATCGCAAATGCTAGATGAAGAAGAAGAAGAAGAAGAGGAAGGGAGGAATACCAGTTCTATTAGTTTAGTTTAAAATGATCAAAAATGACTTTCACAGATAAACGAGATACAAAGATGTTGATTTTCTAAGACGTGTCTAATCTCGAAATATCAAGTTCAGCCAGACACGCTGTTTGAAATAAAATGTTTTGAATACTTATTCAGTTAAAAATTACAGGCTCTGGGTTTCATAGTTCACCACAGCTTCCTCAAGTATAAGGGAAGTCTTAATATATGTACTATCGTCCTTTTAATTTTCTTGACAATGTTTTTCATATGTTTCATTCCTCCCCAGTTCCGTGGATGATCTCCTCACTCCTGATTCTATCAGCCCACCTTATTTTCAATATCTTTCATCTTTCCCCACCTTTTTCACAGTTCACAATCAATGGTATGTGGCACAAACCGTGCCCAGGATACTGAGTTGACTGTAGGTAGAGTACAGGTCCTAGGAGGGGGCGGATGGCGAGTCCTGTGCGCCCCGACCGCAATTTATACTAAGGAAATGCCCCAGGTAGTCATTTGATGCCAGACAAAAAGGTGTCCTGGTGCGACGGAAACGAACAAAAATCTCGCCTCTGTCCGGAACTGAACCTGGCACCTCCACGGCCGCAGTCCAGTGCTCTGCCTGCTTTTTTTTTTATTTAAAAAATAATTTTGTTTGGACAAGTAGTCTACCAACTTTTTAAATAATTTTGTTCGTTATTGTTCTCGTCATTTGGTATGGGCAGAGTCAAATGACACTCTTTCAAGTTCATCGTTAAATACTTCACTCCGTTTTTTAATTAGAATCGTCACCCAACCCTCTGACGAACACGCTGAGCTACCGTGCCGACTCCCGGTAGACTACTACGGCTACCAATCTGAAGAAGCGAAGTGAAAAACTGAAAACTCCTATACACCGATGCAGAGATACTGACAGTCTGTGGACAGGCGACGGCGGAGCGTTGGTGTGTGTTAGTAGTTTAGGGGCGCTAAACGTCATGGTTATCAGTGCCTACAAGAAGACAGTGCACGTCTGCTAAGGTTTTACACAGATATCGTTAGATGGTGGCTAGATTATGGGTATAAAATATATAGCTCATCGAGACCTTCTTAGCTGATGATCCTTGACATTACCCCCCATAAAGGTGCTTACAGGACCTGACCCGTATCCAGGTTGGGATCCACCACTTTCCATCCGCCTGCAACTGCTCATGTTTCCTCAAGAAAATGAGTTCCTCGGAGATCTGGATTCACCAGTGTATCACACTCTTGCTTGTCCATCTACGGTATGCATTTTCCTCATTCGCCCACAAGCCACAAGACCGTTTGGAATCCGCCTTTTGGTGCACGTACAGGCTCAAATCCAGGGTCTTAACCGACTGCCAGCGTCGCTATTGCAGGCGTCCTGAACAATTTCAGATTTTCTGCGGTACAGGAGAGATTTCACTCGTCCTTATGTTTGTAATATAATATTTTCCGATATTTTAAAGCAGCACCACAAATATGTAGTGGTATTTACTAATTATTCTAAACAGGGGGATTCGGTTGACTGCTTTGTTGTTTGCGCTCATTGTGTCCTCAAGATACGGTTGCCTCCAGACCTTTGATGTGATGCCGAATTATTTGTGATGTTGCGGGCACTGGGTCGGATGAGATGTGCTGTACCTGCTCAATTTCTCGTCTGTTTCGACTCCGTGAGTACCCTTCAGGCTCTGCTATGCTTGTATCTAGCCGATAAAGTGACTTCTCCTTTGCAATCGAGAGTAGTAAGCCCAAAGCGCAGGCAATTAAACCAGCGCATTCGACTGGAGACATAAGGCCGCACACTTAGGTGAAGGGGACCTGCGTTGACTTGGTCTAAGAGTTCCGTGCCGTTGCAAGTAAGTATAAACTTGTCTGATTTGATCAGATTGTCAGCCACCTTTTCATTATATTTTGCACGTGAACAATGCCTTGTTGCGCTCACTTAGCTTTCAGTTCCTCTTTGGGAATATCTAGCAGATTTCTGCATGACAAGACAACTTTGCTATAGTTTAAGGTATTGTGTAGCACTTCCAAGAAGTGTTTATGTCTCTGAAGGTTCTTTGCTTGTTGGGAACTAGAAGTTTCTACAAACAGTGTCCACTGCTCAATTGTTTGAGAGGTTTTGAAGTGCTAGCAATGCACTCTACAGTCCGGAACCACGCGGCTGCTACGCTCGCAGATTCGAATCCTGCCTCGGGCATGGATGTGTGTGATGTCCTTAGGTTAGTTAGGTTTACATAGTTCTAAGTCTAGGGGACTGAAGACCCTCAGATGTTAAGTCCCATAGCGCTTAGAGCCATTCGAACCATTTGAATGCACTGTATCAGAGCTGTCCTCTTTCCTTTTAACTATTAAAAACACGTTGTAACTGGCAGCACGCGTTCTGTTACTATTAACAGGAGGTCAGGAGGTCTGGGTGCTTGAGCCCTCTTCCTAGATTCTATGTACCAATTCCTCTGGAAGTTAGAGAATTTTAATTTAGAGGATTCCATCTCGGTCCCTCGACGATCTGTCAAAATAAGGGTCCACTCAGAAAGAACCCTGCTTGCCTGAGTAGAACTTAAACTGCACTTTCCCTGGAGGCCGCCCGCTAATCACTTTTCCACCTAAACAGCCATCCATACATCTCATTGGCGCGCAGCACACCTCGAGAATGAGGAACCTTTTTTTTTTTTTTAAATACAGTTTTTTAACATCCTCGCGATTCGGGCAGTGAAGCCAAGACCTCCGTTCCCGTTGGCACGTAGCATTTCACCGCTGCACCGTGCAGTTATCGCCGAAGCTTGCTCAGAGTCTACTTTCAAAGAGCACTGGTGGCTCTTACAAGCAAGCTCCCACCACGCCGCAGCAGAGGATGGGGGAAACCGTTTGCGAGGGGAAGACAGCGATTATGAATGTTAGCCTATGATTTAGAGGGTAAGAGAGAGAGAGAGAGACACGGAAAGCAAACCGAAGAGCAAAATAAGGGGATGTTTACTTCAGAATTCCTACTTAGTTGGCTCTGAGCACTATGGGACTTAACAGCTGCGGTCATCAGTCCCCTAGAACTTAGAACTACTTAAACTTAACTAACCTAAGGACATCACACACATCCATGCCCGAGGCAGGATTCGAAACTGCGACCGTAGCGGTCGCGCGGTTCCGGACTGCGCGCCTAGAACCGCGAGACCACCGCGGCCCCTACTTAGTTATCAAGTGTGTCTTAAATGAATGCAGTTTCTTAGTTATCTGTATTAGGTCTTCATCAAAATAGGAGTCTCATAAATATATATTCAAGAATATAGAGTTCGTTTCTTACAAGGTTGTGCGAAAATGCGTCCAGTTTGCCACCAAGATAGTTGCATGAAGCTTACGTAGTAGCATATATGTTTTTAATTTCCGGTTCTTGTTTGGTATTTCCAGGCACATATTCTGCGTTTGTCTATTGCGATTATTTGTCAGTCTTTAATTTATTTTTGTATGGCGTAATTGTACCTACCTTACATTCCACAATTTTATCGCGTTTTTCTTTTATCTTAGATTAGAATAACTGTAATATCTTATATAACTTGAACCAGCAGCTTCATTTTAACACTTTTGTGACAAAATGGGTACAGAGTCCTTATAAACTTTCTTTACATCTGCTAAGTCGACCTGTACGCTACATTTTATCATATACTGTATTTGATATCATTTACTAAGTGCAAACACAGCATTTCTCTGCAGATGGCGGCTTCAATATTGGGAAACTACAATAACGCCATTGAGTGGTATGGGTGTATTTACTAAGTCTATACTTACCAGTCGCCAGCTCGGGAGCCCCGGGGTCGCCTCTCCAGCCGCCTACCCAGCAAACGATTGCTGAGCCCCTGGGCGCCAGAGCACCGGGGAGGCGAGCTGTCGTTGAGACGGTTGTACAGGCAACGGCAAGTCCGGAAGCAGTGCTGGCTCTCTTCCGTCGACTTGTTGCCTTGGCCTGCTCGATCACCAGAGCTGTTTCCAGCCGAGCACATATGGGACATCATCGGATGACAACTCCAGCTCCATACACAAACAGCACTAACTGCCTCTGTGTTGACCGACCAAGTGCAACAAGCATGGAACTCCATCCCACAATTTGACATCCGGCACCTCTAGAATACAATACATGCACATTTTCACACTTGTAGCTAAATTCTGGCCGTTACACCGGTTTCACATTTATAATGGTTTATCTCATGCATACATTAACCCGTCATTTTGCAACCTATACAAGTATTTCCCATCATTACATTACAGTAATCATATTTTGGCATTACGATTTTATCTTCGGTCAGCGTATTTGTAGCCATTTTAAAGGCTAACATCGTTCTCCTACCTACCTCCGCACGGTCTCTTCCTGTTGAGTCCGGTCTTACAACAGAGTACTTGCCTTTCATTTGACGCAGTGCATTTTCTCTGTTGAAGTATTTTTCTCCAAGAATGTTCAAGAAACTCCCAAGTCATGGTTTCAGGTCATAACCGTTTTGCTTTGCGTCTCTTTGTTACGAGATATTGTGTCACATTTCTTCAGCACTTCTAATGAATAAATGAATAAACTGAGCTACAAAATGAACCACTCGTCACAATGGTCCTGATGTCAGCTGGTAATGGCTGTCTAGTGTTGTATTACGAAATAACGCTTGTGTAGTGCGTACAGTGACTGGTAATGAGAAGTGAATGAACGGTGAAGCACTTCCATTTTAGATGATTGAATAACTCATTTGCAAAACAGTATTCACGCTGGGAATAAATGGAATGAGGTATAACTCTTGAAACCGATTGGCCTCGTATTGGGACGATGGGTGCTCCAATCTTCACCCAGCAATCTTTATTTAGGTTCTGCCTGCAATCCCTAATTACTTTAGGTAAATACCGTGGTGGTTGCTACTATAACTCCACTGTCGACTACCTGTCCCATTCTTGTCAAACTAGCCCTGTAAGTATGTAAATGCCAGTATACAAATTTTATGTTATTTTTTTGTTATTCAATTGTAATAGCATGACATGTCAGATTTCCTAAAATGACCCATGGTGGACTACTACACTACTGGCCATTAAAATTGCTACACCACGAAGATGACGCGCTAAAGAAGACGTGAAATTTAACCGACAGGAAGAAGATGCTGTGATATGCAAATGATAAGCTTTTCAGAGCATTCACACAAGGTTGGCGCCGGTGGCGACACCTAGAACGTGCTGACATGAGGAGAGTTTCCAACCGATTTTTCATACACAAACAGCAGCTGACCGGCGTTGCCTGGTGAAACGTCGTTGTGATGCCTCGATAAGGAGGAGAAATGCGTACCATCACGTTTGAGACTTCGATAAAGGTCGGATTATAGCCTATCGCGAATGCGGTTTATCGTATCGCGACATTGCTGCTCGCGTTGGTCGAGATCCAATGACTGTTAGCAGAATATGGAATCGGTGGGTTCAGGAGGGTAATACGGAACGCCGTGCTGGATCCCAATGGCCTCGTACCATTAGCAGTCGAGATGACAGGCATCTTATCCGCATGGCTGTAATGGATCGTGCAGCCACGTCTCGATCCCCGCGTCAACAGATGGGGACGTTTGCAAGACAACAACCATCTGTACGAACAGTTCGACGACGTTTGCAGCAGCATGGACTATCAACTCGGAGACCATGGCTGCGGTTACTCTTGACGCTGCATCACAGACAGGAGCGCCTGCGATGGTGTACTCAACGACGAACCTGGGTGCACGAATGACAAAACGTCATTTTTTCGGATGAATCCAGGTTCTGATTACAGCATCATGATGGTCGCATCCGTTTTTGGCGACATCGCGGTGAACGAACATTGGAAGCATGTATTCGTCATCGCCGTACTGGCGTATCACCCGGTGTGATGGTATGGGGTACCATTGGTTACACGTCTCTGTCACCTCTTTTTCGCAGTGAAGGCACTTTAACAGTGCACATTACATTTCAGATGTGTTACGACCCGTGGCTCTACCCTTCATTCGATCCCTGCGAAACCCTACATTTCAGCAGGATAATGCACGACCGAATGTTGCAGGTCCAGTACGAGACTTTCTCGATACGGAAATGTTCGACTGCTGCCCTGGCCAGCGCATTCTCCAGATCTCTCTCCAATTGAAAACGTCTAGTCAATGGTGGCCGAGCAACCGGCTCGTCACAATACGCCAGTCACTACTCTTGATGAACTGTGGTATCGTGTTGAAGCTGCATGGGCAGCTGTACCTGTACACGCCATCCAAGCTCTGTTTGACTCAATGCCCAGGCGTAACAAGGCCGTTATTACGGCAAGAGGTGGTCGTTCTGGGTACTGATATCTCAGGATCTATGCACCAAAATTGCGTGAAAATGTAATGACATGTCAGTTCTAGTATAATATATTTGTCCAACGAATACCCGTTTATTATCTGCATTTCTTCTTGTTGTAGCAATTTTAATGACCAGTAGTGTACTACTACTAGTACTAGTACTACTACTACTACTACTACTACTACTACTACACTCCTCTCTCAAACATGGTAACTGATTTTAGCATTGGTTTAATTTCTGAAGAGGTATTCAATACACAAGATGAATCTCCTACAATTTACACTGAAAACATTGTGCAAATGAAAAATGCTATTGATGTGCCGTTTTCGCAGAATGGATTTGAAATCAGGGGCTCGTTTTGTTAATCAGTAAACAGATTGTAATTCCTTAGAAAGTGTGTCTTTTGTGCAAACACATACATTTTTAAATAAAACAATGCATATTGGCAATTTTTTTGAAGTTATAAGTCTTGTGAGTGGTTTGAAGTGGCCCTACACGAATTCCTCTCCTGTGCCAATCTCTTCATCTCAGAGTAGCATTTAGAACCTTTGTCAGTTATTTGCTAGGTGTATTGCAGTATCTGTCGTCCTCTACAATTTCTACCCTCTACAGCTCCCTCCAGTACCATGGAAGTTATTCCGTGATGTCTTAAAAGGTGTACTACTGACATTAACAAACTGAAAGTAGGGCAAATAAGAAATTCAGTGGTATTCTTAGCACGATTCCAGTGCATGTGGTTTTCGAGATTTTGTATGCATTGTGTGCATTGTACTCATAACTTGCTAGTCAGCGTGTGACGATTCAAGCAGTAGGTCGTAAGTGGACGATGGAATTTACCAGTGTAGAAACAGTCGACATGCTCATGATGTACGAAGAGTTTAGGAAGAATGCAGTTCATTCTTCTACGGTGTATGAGGCAAGAAATCCCAATAGAGGTCAACAGTCTCGTCATTAATTATCAACCTCTTCAACGAGTTAAGTTACGTGTAAGTGGTAGTATAACACCTAGACAACGTAACAGAAGGAAACAAGTGACGACAGAATAACGGCAAATTAATTTTGTAGCTACAGTTCCAGTTGATCTGCACGTTGGCTCCTGCACAATCGCACAAGTAAGTGCTATGAGACAGGCAAGTGTCCTATACATTTTTCACCGGCATAGTTTCCACCCCTATCATATGTCTGTCGATAAAGAGCTGCGTGGGAACGTTTAGAAGTATCACATATCTTGTTTAGTGGATGAAGCCAACCATAGCCAGTTAAACTACCGAAACATTCCCTGTTGATCGGTTGACAATCCCCATTGGCTTCGTCAGCTGTTGCGTCAGCGTCCATGGAATGTGGTGTGCAGTAGTCAACCATCAGCTTATAGGTCCGTTTCTCATAAATGGAACAATGAACGTGCACAACTATCGCAGCCTCCCAACAAACCATCTTCCACGGATGCTAGAAGACCTTCCTCTGCAGACTAGGAGGAACCTGTGGCACCAACATGATGGCTGTCCAGACCATAGTGCACCAAGTACTACATCATGTCTTCACGAATTGTTTTCAAATCGATGGAATGGATGCAGAGGACATGTACCTTGACCGGCTCGTTTACCGGATTTGACGACTGTGGTCGTTTCCATGTGGGGGAAGCTGAAATACAGCGATAAAATGGTTCAAATGGCTCTGAGCACAATGCGACTTAACTTCTGAGGTCATCAGTTGCCTAGAACTTAGAACTAATTAAACCTAACTAACCTAAGGACATCACACACATCCATGCCCGAGGCAGGATTCGAAACTGCGACCGTAGCGGTCGCCCGGTTCCAGACTGTAGCGCCTAGAACCGCACGGCCACTCCGGCCGGCGAAATACAGCGATATGCAACGACGGAGACTTGCAGCTTGCCCGAACATCTTCGCTGAAATGCTAGCACGTTTGCAACAGTCGTTCTGTACCAGACTGGAAGTTTGTATTGCCACGGCTGGTGATCAGTTTGAACACAACATGTGATGGTCAATTATCTCGTTACTTGCCAGAATTCACATAACAAGTGCATGCTCTTGTGTTGTTCTTTACGTGTTCTACCACATGTACTGTGGAAGTGTCGGTGTGGGAACTGTACAAAATACAATGTCTCGTAAACTAGACTCCTGCAACAAACACCACTGACCTTATAATTAACCCTACTTTTACACTTTTCGTGTCAGTATGCATTACTCAATCTAAAAAGTGTATGTTTGCACAGAAAATATGCTTTCCAAATATTATTATAATCTGTTAATTAGTTAACGATACGAACCCTCGACTACCAATCCATTCTGCGAATATCGCACATGAATAACACTTTTTATTTCCGCAATATTGGCTGTTCAAGCTTTAGATGATTCATCATGTAAATTAACTGCAGAATCTGAAGTACTCCAAATTGAGTCCGTAGAAACATTGTACTGACAAAGATTTAGATTTATTACGTGAAATGATGATGGGTGAAAGCCGGAAACTCGTATACCATGAATCACTTTGTACAGAAAGTTCCTAGTTCCCTTATTTTTTAAGATAATTCACCCAACAACCACGGAGTGTAACCACCATTAAGACTGATAAGCTAATGTGGTACTGAGTTGATTTGTTTCAAAGAAACAACGGCAAGCGAAAAACCGAATGGCTGACGTCAGTTTCAATCTTCGTTTTCCAGAATTCGTGCGTAGTGGCGTAAACATATCGGTAAGGAGAAAAGATGACAGTGAGTTCAAATTCTGTCGAAACTTTGTGGTTTCAGAGACGTTTTTAGTGCTGACTGAAGGGACGAACGAAAATTTGTACAAAGGTCAAATTAGAATCCTGCTCTCGTGCTCACTCGGCTGATGTGCCAGCCACTGCATTACCCTGGCTCAGTAGATTTGCACACCTGCACGGACTACCCCAGCAACCCTCCCTCCTCAATACAGATTTCCATTCGCGTCTCAATTCACTTGGTAGTTTCCCTAAAGGCAAACAGCATTGCAGATGGTCGCCAACTGTGCTGGAAAAGGACCTCAGCATAGAAATAAAATGGGGATCACTTTTGAAACCCAGCATACGTGCTTTAATCACCTGAAACCTTCTCAGTTCTCAAACATATATGATTTATATATTCAGACTGAAACGATTAGCGAAAATTTGCTCGGAGACCAAGATTCGAATCCGTGTCGCTAATCACTACGCCACCCTGGCACAGTGGCTCTGCACAACTGAACGGACTACCGTAGTACATCTCCATCCTCGATCGAAATTCCCATTCACGCCTCAGGCCCCTCGGTATTTTCCCGAAATTCGAATAGCACTGGAGAGGCTCGACATCTGTATTGGAATAGCACTTCAGTATTGAAATAAACGGGGGATCCCGACTGAAACCAAGGCGTAGGTGCTTTAAGCAGATGACACTAGAAGATTCGGAAGAACTTATCAAGTCTCAAACATCTATGATGAACATATCCAGATTGAAGCTACACCATTATATACCGTGGGAATTCTGTTGGACAGCTGCTAATAAGTACGTTTGACCTGTCACGTAACACGGAAAACTCCCAAGGTTTCATGTGATTCTGATCGTACGTATTCACCTTGACATAGACGTATTTTTGGTATATCTGCACTACAGGCCATTAAAATTACTACACCAAGAAGTGCAGATGATAAACGGGTATTCGTTGAACAAATATATTATACTAGAACTGACATGTGATTACATTTTCACGCAATTTGGGTGCATAGATCCTGGGAAATCAGTACCCAGAACGTGCAACTCTGGCCGTAATAACGGCCTTGATACGCCCGGGCATTGAGTCAAACAGGCTTGGATGGCGTGTACAGGTACAGCTGCCCATGTAGCTTCAACACGATACCACAGTTCATCAAGAGGAGTGACTGGCGTATTGTGACGAGCCAGTTGCTCGGCCACCATTGACTAGACGTTTTCAATTGGTGAGAGATCTGGAAAATGTGCTGGCCAGGCAGCAGTCGAACATTTTCTGTATCCAGAAAGCCCCGTACAGGACCTGCAACATTCGGTTGTGCATTATCCTGCTGAAATGTAGGGTTTCGCAGGAATCGAATGGAGGGTAAAGCCACGGGTCGTAACACATCTGAAATGTAACGTCCACTATTCAAAGTGCCGTCAATGCGAACAAGAGGTGACCGAGACGTGTAACCAATGGCACCCCATACCAACACGCCGGGTGATACTCCAGTATGGCGATGAAGAATACACGCTTCCAATATGCGTCCACCGCGATGTCGCCAAACACGGATGCGACCATCATGATGGTGTAAGCAGAACCAGGATTCATCCGAAAAAATTACGTTTTGCCATTCGTGCTCCCAGGTTCGTCGTTGAGTACACCATCGCAGGCGCTCCTGTCTGTGATGCAGCGTCAAGGGTAACCGCAGCCAAGGTATCAGATTTTTTACAGTCCATGCTGCTACAAACGTCGTAGAACTGTTCGTGCAGATGTTTGTTGTCTTGCGAACGTCCCCATCTGTTGACTCAGGGATCGAGACGTGGCTGCACGATCCGTTACAGCCATGCGGATAAGATGTCTCTCATCTCGACTGCTAGTGATACGAGGCCGTTGGGGTCCAGCACGGCGTTCCGTATTACCCTCCTGAACCCACCGATTCCATATTCTGCTAAAAGTCATTCGATCTCGACCAACGCGAGCAGCGATGTCGTGATACGATAAACCACAATTGCGATAGGCCACAATCCGACCTTTATCAGAGTCGGAAACGTGATGGTACGCATTTCTCCTCGATATACGAGGCATCAGAACAAAGTTTCACCAGGCAACGCCGGTCAACTACTGTTTGTGTATGAGAAATCGGTTGGAAACTTTCTTCGTATCAGCACGTTGTAGGTGTCGCCACCGGCGCCAACCTTGTGTGAATGCTCTGAAAAGCTAATCTTTTGCATATCACAGCATCTTCTTCCTGTCGGTTAAATTTCGCATCTGTTGCACGTCATCTTCGTGGTGTAGCAATTTTAATGGCCACTAGTGTATACATGCAAAATGAACTGACGAATGAAAATTTGTGCCAAGGCCAGCATTAGAACCTGAGTCTCATGCTCACTAGACAGATGCACTATCCACGACGCCGCTCTTGCACAGTGCCTTTGCTCAACTGCATGGACTCCCTCAGTCCAAATTCTCATTCACGCGTAAGCCCATTTGGTATTCCGCACAAACTCAAATAGTACCTCAGCAGCGAAAGAAACGGGGGATCCTGCCTGAAACCCGGGGGCGTTGGTGCTTTAATGAAATGAAACTGTATTGTTTTTGAAGGGAGGCATGCTAAGGTAGTCTGAGCACTTGTTCAAAGCCACTGTGCTACTGTGGCATAATGGTCAGTGCACCGGTCAAGTGAAGTGGAGACCCAGGTTCGAATCCCAGCCTTAGTACGAATTTTAATTCGTCAGTTCAGTTTGCATGTATACATCAGAAATACATCTTTTGAATGCATTATGGGAACAGCAGTGATCAATGTCTTATAAATAATTACTATTAAAAACAGTCTTGACCACAATTTATTTAATAAGGTGACCGGTTTCGACCACTACTGTGGTCATCTTCAGACCATTGAGTAGGAACCTCTTTGTTGGAGAATTCTCCAACAAAGAGGTTCCTACTCAATGGTCTGAAGATGACCACAGTAGTGGTCGAAACCGGTCACCTTATTAAATAAATTGTGGTCAAGACTGTTTTTAATAGTAATTATAGAAATACATCTATATCAATGTGTAAACGTACGATCAGAATCACATGAACCACTGGGAATTTTCTGTGTTATATGAGAGGGCAAGCGTAGTTATTTGCACTGTCATACATTGTGCCCTCGGTAAACAATGGTGCGAGTGCGAAACTATCTGGGTTGAGAGGAACACCTGTTGTGACAGCCCTTTGACTCCCACGCTGGGACCATCATTTGCGCGCGGTGCGCGGTGCCCGGTCCCCAGGCTGGAGTTCCCGCAGAGTGGTCCGGGGCCCATCTGGCCTGACGGCGAGTGAGGCGGCAGCAGCTATTGTGTAGCCGCCCCACCATCTCTTTGTCCACGGAATCGAAAATTTCACCTCCGGACGGCGCGCCGGGGCTGTTTGAAAGCCCCAAAGGCCGCGGCCATGAAGTGGTACTGGATCCCATTCAGCGGCAGCTGCGTCCGACATCCTGTTAATTGCAGCAATACCGGACGCTTAACCCTCAGGTCCTCGACACCCACTTGTGTGCAAACTCTCAACTGCGAGCTTTCAGCGTAGGTAATTTCCAACAGAGATTCAGATTACTGGACAGTGAATATGGAGCCGCTGCATTTAACTGACAGCGTTCATAAGCAAATGACGCTGCGAAGGGGAAGTTGGATCTACAACTACAGACTAGCATCGGCATGCAGTGGTAATGGTGGAATCACAGAAATGAGTTCAAGATGTTCTAATTCATTGTTATAACCCAATGCGCAACATTTAATCATTATTTCCTACCCTCTCACAAAAATGGTTCAAATGGCTCTGAGCACTATGGGACTTAACTACTGTGGTCATCAGTCCCCTAGAACTTAGAACTACTTAAACCTAACTAACCTAAGGACATCACACACATCCATGCCCGAGGCAGGATTCGAACCTGCGACCGTAGCAGTCGCGCGGTTCCGGACTGCGCGCCTAGAACCGCGAGACCACCGCGGCCGGCTCACAAAAATGATCTACGTCAACGTTGGCGTTCATTTTACAACAGAAAACATTGATTTAGATCTACAGTGCAGCTTCAAGAGTTACAAACATTTCCAATATGTGCACCATACAATCACTAGCGATATGCTGGCTGGTTGTAATTTAAGAGCAGCTACTCACGGAAGCATGAGCAATAATTGTCGTATGGAAGCGCAACTTTTCAAATATGCTAGTGAGTTAATGCGGAACCGATCTGCGCTGGGAAAAATTAGTTCCAATTCTGGCCATGAGGTGCAATTCTGGTGCTGCAAATGCAAGAAAGTCGTATAAATGTGTTTCCATTTATAAATGATTAGAAACGGAAAGTGGGCAGAAAAGGTCAAACGAGTGAGACCGGCGTAATGTCGATTTTGTTATTAACTGCTGCTTACACAGTTTGTTCAGTATTAGCACCGCAGACGTCGACGAGATACTGCAACCGCAAAACGACGTGATGAATAGTTGCTCACAGCAGTTGCGGTGGTGTATGAGCAAAGTGTTCCTGTATACTGCCCTTCGGGTGACGTAGGGATGAAACGTGCCCCTGGTAAACGCGTGATTTTAGATATCCCCAGAGCTATGTTAAAGGTGATCACGCAAGCCATGTATTTGGAAACTGGAAATTTGTCTTAAGGACTATGGGACCAAACTGCTGAGGTCATCGGTTCCTAGGCTTACGCACTACTTAATTAAACTAACTTACGCTAAGGACAACACACACACCCATGCCCGACGGAGGACTCGAACCTCCGACCGGGGGTGGGGGGTGTGGGTTGGAGGGGGGTGGTTGCCTCGCGGAAACCGTGAAAAGACGCCTTAGGCCGCACGGCTACCCCGCGCGGTCCATGTATCTGAAAAACCTCTAGAGACAACACCCTCGTGGAAGGTTGTATTGAGTAGGTCTTTCACTGAACGAGCGACAGAAGGTTTTGCCCCATTCTGTATAAGAACTGTGCGTTCCACGCATTTGGCCTCTTCCAGTCCCACGCTGTACAAGGAGGTCACGGCAACGCGCAGATGTCAAGGTACATCTGACAGGTCCATTCGGAGTGTTCTTTTCAAATAGGAACGGACTGAGAATAAAGGTGCTTGTGAACCCATACCACACAGTCACATACAGCGAGTGCTGTGGACAACATACGGTTTATCACTACCTCAAATTTGTCAATTCTGTGTATTCACCACACCGTGTAGCTTAAAATGTGCCTCATGTCACCACCATGGATTCGTGCCAGAAACCGTAGAACAAATTCAGTACTTTGCTGGGGATCATCAGGATTCAGTTGCTGCACTGTTTTCATCATGTACCGATACCAGTGTAATATAGAACTTAGAATTTTGCTACTGTTGACCATGGGATGGATGATTCTTGTGACACTGCAGGACCACTAGGATTAACCAGGGTACGTGCTGCATGGTCAGTTATAGTAACAGCAACACAACGCCAAGCCCACCCGTGTTTTCTCGTTTCATTGCGATTTTCTTTAAATCAGTTAATGACGCAGGAGTTCTCTTCGGACCTTTCAGTCGGCGATACGCTCTCACTGCAACACTGTAATTGCTGTCGTTCACATAACACACTTTCCCTAACAGAATACTGTTCACTCACGTTATGGCTTGCCAAATGAGAGCATTTGGATGTCATACCGTGATAAAAAGGGTGTACAGCGCTAGATTTGCACCTGGTGGCAACAGTTGGAACTAATTTGTTTTCCGGTGTAAATCGGTTCCACACTAATGCACTATCAGTTCTACCAACTTTCGCTGTCGTATGATAATTACAGCCCACACTGGACCTCCAAGGATAGGTGAAATTTAATTATTACGATGGTGTGGTAGGAAAGGTCACGTAAGAAATAATAGAAAAAGGTATGCTCTTGCTTCGTAGATATTCGTCTTCACTACATTATCGTAATTAATTAGGGGATTCGTGCCAGAAACCGAAGAGCAAATTCAGTACTTTGCTGGGGATCATGAGGATTCAGTTGCTGCACTGTTTTCATCTTGTACCGATACCAGTGTAATATAGAACTTAGAATTTTGCTACTGTTGACCACGGGATGGATGATTCTTGTGACACTGCAGGACCACTAGGATTAACCAGGGTACGTGCTGCATGGTCAGTTATAGTAACAGCAACACAACGCCAAGCCCACCCGTGTTTTCTCGTTTCATTCCGGTGTAAATCGGTTCCGGACTCATGCGCTATTTTGCTTTTGTGGGATTGACGTTTACGTTTCAGTAAAGAGTTCCAAACTGTTCATCACAATCTGAATTTTGAACTTATTCCTCAACGCCTTACACCTGATAGTGTTAGAACTGTATTTTTAATGATTGCTAATGTTTATTGAAATGATATGTGAGATGCAGTTACTTTAAGGTGCCAAATGATTATAAAATCTTATAAAGACAAAATACATTGAGTATCTATTAAAGTACCTTCTACTTTCCTTTCTTTTTTAGTTTTCTTTCCTGTTTCTTTTCAAGTTTCCCTTTCTTTCAAGTTTGCTCCGGTTTCAGGTTTCCTTTCCTTTAAAAATCTGCTCATCTTTCCACTTTTGAAGTTTCCTTTCCTTTCATCTATCCTACCCATTTTAGTTTGCTTTCCATTCTATTTTTCTTTCCCTTCACCTTCCATTCCAGTTTCCTTTCCTTTCAAGTGTCCTTTCCTTTCAAGTGTCCTTTCCTTTCAAGTGTTTTTTTCCTTTCATCTTTTCTTTAGTACCAAAATTCCTTTCGTTTCCAGTTTCCTATCCCTTCCAGTTTCCATGCTTTCCAATTTCCTTCCCTTTCCACTTTCCTTTCCCTGTTTGCGTCTGAGACGGAGCTCAGTGAATGTTTCGTATTTCGGATTCTGATTGCACTTTTAATTGTAGGTCGCTTTATAAGTAACTCATGGGAGTTGTCGCTCATGTCAAAGGGACAAAAGGAGCACGTAAAGTAAAATATCGTTTGTGAAACCTGTGCGGTGCGCCAGCAGTCCTTGAGACTTTTCCTCTAGTATCGATCCTTCTCAGCTTGTGCTCTTTGGCCGGTTCTGTCGGAAGGAACTTCCGGATTCCTAGGTGGCGGTGCCCGCTGAGGAACGAATATTTAAGGAAGAGCACAGGCAGTAAAGGGGAGCGTCTCCTAGGCGAGGAAGCGCGAGTGCGGTGTGGGGGACCTCGGCTGCCCGCGGCTTCTTGATATCTGCAGTAGGAGTGTAGCTCGTGACAGAAGGAGCAGCGTACGTTGTCGGCTGTCCGACTTGTACTGTGGGCTCTATTCTGTTATGCGGTGCTGGGCAGAGCTTCATAGGACAGACGACACTGGAACGGATTCACATGATAATACCAGACTATAATGATGAGCAATTTCTAGGTTCAACTTCGCTATTTTGCTTCTGTGGGCTTGACGTTTCATAGACTTTGTCCGTTAAGTGGTGAATGCTTCACGCCAACTTCGCATCACTCGGCCCACTTTCTGCACTGGCGATAAGCATCGTTGTTTTATGGCTTATTGTTATTATTAGAATCGGCTGAAAACCTGCAAGCATAGTCATTCTCGCTGGTATTCAAGTACCTCTACAAAAGCGATTACTTTATTAGTATTTTGGTTCGCCTCTTTGTGTTATTTCTTGAAGGAATGTTGTTTTTTTAAATTATTTATCGTGTACTGTAGGTTACTATAAGATTCTCTGTTTCAGACCCGACTGAATTTGGAATTTTGTTGTATTATGTGCAGGGGTAAAACACAGGGAGCGAAAGGCTATTTACAATTTATACAAAAACCAGATGGCAGTTACAAGAGTCGAGGGGCATGAAAGGGAAGCAGTGGTTGGGAAGGGAGTGTGACTGGGTTGTAGCCTCTCCCCAGTGTTATTCAATCTGTATATTGAGCAAACAGTAAAGAAAACAAAAGAAAAATTCGGAGTAGGTATTAAAATCCATGGAGAAGAAATAAAAACTTTGAGGTTTGCCGATGACATTGTAATTCTGTCAGAGACAGCAAAGGACTTGGAAGAGCAGTTGAACGGAATGGACAGTGTCTTGAAAGGAGTGTATAAGATGAACATCAACAAAAGCAAAACAAGGATAATGGAATGTAGTCGAATTAAATCGGGTGATACTGCGGGAATTAGATTAAGAAAGGAGACACTTAAAGTAGTAAAGGAGTTTTGCTATTGGGGGACCAAAATAACTGATGATGGTCGAAGTAGAGAGGATATAAAAAGCAGACTGCCAAGGGCAAGGAAAGCGTTTCTGAAGAAGAGAAATATGTTAACATTGAGTGTAGATTTAAGTGTCAGGAAGTCGTTTGTGAAAGTATTTGTATGGAGTGTAGCCATGTACGGAAGTGAAACGTGGACGATAAATAGTTGGGACAAGAGGAGAATAGAAGCTTTCGAAATGTGGTGCTACAGAAGAATGCTGAAGATTATATGGGTAGATCACATAACTAATGAGGAGGTATTGAATAGAATTGGGGAGAAGAGGAGTTTGTGGCACGACTTGACAAGAAGAAGGGATCGGTTGGTAGGACATGTTCTGAGGCATCAAGGGATCACCAATTTAGTATTGGAGGGCAGCGTGGAGGGTAAAAATCATAGAGGGAGACCAAGAGATGAATAAACTAAGCAGATTCAGAAGGATTTAGGTTGCAGTAGGTACTGGGAAATAAAGAATCTTGCACAGGATAGAGTAGCAGGGAGAACTAGTCGTTCCTGACAAATTAGCCCAATATATTGAGCTTAACGAATACTGCTCGTATTCGCACTAACTGGTCCAGCTCGCAAAATGGTTGCATAATTGTCATGGCTCCTGGCACTGCTGTCATATGTCGAACTTTAGCAGATTTAATAAGCTTGTTTCAGTGAAAAAAAAACGATGATTGTGGCACACTAATCAAAATATCAGGTTGCTTGAACTGTTTGCTATATTATAATTTCTGGCTAGGTCATAAATTTCAAGTTCGATTTATCAAATATATTTCAGAACAGCTTAAAGTCTACCCTTGGCCAATTCGTTATTTACACTGAGGGAAACAAATGGCAACACAAAGCAGGCGTTCTGAGACGTAAAGGAGTGTTTTTACATGTGAAAAATGACGTGTCTTTAAATTTAACGCCAGTCGCATCAGAGAGGGACTGATCGCGTCACTATGTGGATACAAATCATGTTAGCTTTAAACGCACGCTGTAACGATCGTGAGCGTTAGTTACCTTTGAGACTGGACGTGTTGAGTTCAGTCTCTGTTGATCCACTGTGGCGTGAGACAGCGGCTTGTCAATATTTAACAAGGAAATTCGCCAAACAGCCGTGCAATTGGGAAGTTATTTTGTTTTGTTTCCGCCACCAGTTTCGGCAGTTCGTTACGCCATCTGCAGGCTCCTACGCACCTCTAACAATAATCCACAGTGGCATACTGGGGTCTTTGAAGGAAGCACTTGAGAATTCACGACATCCATATGGCCCCAGTATGACAGTATAGATTATTTTTAAGAAGTGCATGTGAGGCCTGAAGATGGCATATTGAAGTGGTAGCGAAAATGAAATAAAATAACTTCTCAAGTGCATGGCTGTGTGGAGAATTTCTTTGTTAAAAAAAAGTGGTGAGTTCATGTTAGTCAAGAACACCTCTAAGGCGACGAAGATACCATTATCAACACCTCGTTCAGTTTGGACGAGGTCCTGTCATAGGGCTGCGAGAAGCTGGATGTTTCTTCTGCGATGGTGCCGAAAGGCTTGTCAGGAATGTAGCCACTCTACATGACTGCTGGCAGCGGCGGTCACGAGAATGTACGGTCGCTAGAAGACTGGTTTCCGGACGGCACCTACACTACTGGCCATTAAAATTGGTACACCAATAAGAAATGCAGATGATAAACGGGTATTCATTGGACAAATATGTTATACTAGAACTGACATGTGATTACATTTTCAAGCTATTTGGGTGCATAGATCCTGAGAAATCAGTACCCAGAACAACCACCTCTGGCCGTAATAACGACCTTGATACCCTTGGGCATTGAGTCAAACAGAGCTTGGATGGCGTGTACATGTACAGCTGCCCATGCAGCTTCAACACGATACCACAGTTCATCAAGAGTAGTGAATGGCATATTGTGACGAGCCATTTGCTCGGCCACCATTTACCAGACGTTTTCAATTGGTAGGAGATCTGGAGAATGTGCTGACCAAGGCAGCAGTCGAATGTTTTCTGTATCCAGAAAGCCCGTACAGGACCTGCAACATGCGCTCGTGCATTATCCCGCTGAAATGTAGTATTTCGCAAGGATCGCATGAAGGGTAGAGCCACGGTTCGTAACACATCTGAAATGTAACGTCCAAAGTGCCGTCAATGCGAACAAGAGGTCACCGAGACGCGTAACCAATGGCACCCGATACCATCACGCCGGGTGATACGCCAGTATGGCGATGACGAATACACGCTTCCAATGTGTGTTCACCGCGATGTCGCCTAACACGGATGCGACCATCATGGTGCTGTAAACAGAACCTGGATTCGTGCACCCAGGTGCGTCGTTGAGTACACCATCGCAGGCACTTCTGTCTGTGATGCACTGTGAAGGGTAACCGCAGCCATGGTCTCCGAGCTGATAGTCCATGCTGCTGCAAACGTCGTCGAACTGTTCGTGCAGATGGTTGTTGTCTTGCAAAGGTCCCCATCTGTTGACTCAGGGATCGAGACGTGGCTGCACGATCCGTTACAGCCATGAGGATAAGATGCCTGTCATCTCGACTGCTTGTGATACGAGGCCGTTGGGATCTAGCACGGCGTTCCGTATTACTCTCCTGAACCCACGGATTCCATATTCTGCTAACAGTCATTGGATCTCGACCAACGCGAGCAGCAATGTCGCGATACGATAAATCGCAATCGCGATAGGCTACGATCCGACCTTTATCAAAGTCGGAAACGTGATGTTACGCATTTCTCCTCCTTACACGAGGCACCACAACAACGTTTCACCAGGCAACGCCGGTCAACTGCTGTTTGTGTACGAGAAATCGGTTGGAAACTTTCCTCATATCAGCACGTTGTAGGTGTCACCACCATTTGCATATCATCTTCTTCCTGTCGGTTAAATTTTGCGTCTGTAGCACGTCATCTTCATGGTCTAGCAATTTTAATGTCCAGTAGTGTAATTGGGCGCTAGACATCCTGAACCTACACTTGGAGTTATGGTCTGGGGTGCGACTTCGTACGACAAAGGGAACACTCTCGTGGTTATCCCAAGCACTCTCACTCCAAAACTGAATTTCAATCTGGTGATCCAACCTGTTGTGCTTCAATTCATGAACAGCATTCCAGGGCTGTTTTCCAGCAGGTCAGCGCTCGCTCACGTACCGTTATTGTCACCGAACATGCTCACAAGATCTGTCTCCAATAGAACATACTTGAGACATTATCTGACAACATTTCCAGCGTCATCCACAAACAGCTTTAACCGTTCATGTATAGACAAAGTGCTACAGGCTTGAACTCCAACCAACAAAATTACATCCAGCGCTTTTGTATGCTTGCATTTAACATTCTGTCTGTTACATGGGTTATTAATGTACTAGCATTTCACATTTGCAATTAATTATATCGCTTTTATATTATGCTGTGATGTTGCAGTATTAATCACTTAAATACATTACCTAGGCAAATGTAGTCTCGAAATTTCATTACTCTACATTAATTATTTTTTGGTGTTGAGATTTTTTTCCGTCACAGTATATTGCCTTGTGTGCCTTAGAATGTAAGATTCGATCATTAATAGTTTGGAGTATGCTACATTTAATGTCATGAATGGTTGTGTACCTACGTGGCCAGTGGACTGTGATTAGAATTTATTATGTCGAATACAATAATAACTTAATAGAATAATAATTTGGGTTGTTGGCGTTTTCGGTGTGACGAAAAGTGTTTCTCTCTCTTTCCATAAATATTTGTAATTGTGTATTAATTTACATTATTAGATTAATGTCTCCTGATTTGTTTTCTCTTATTATCCCTGTTCTATTCTCTAGTCTGACTTGTTCTGGTAGCCTCTTTCTACATTTATTCTTTTGGTGGATGTCTTCGATAGTGTTTATTTAGTGTATCCAAAGGAATGTCATCCTAAATATAAAGGGCCTTGCTTATTAAGAAATTTTCGGAGCTGTCTGCCATTAATAAACACTGGTATCATTTCAACCACAGATTCTTTTGAAGAACACAAGTAACATAAATTTAAAGCTGTTCTGGCACCAGCCCCATTCATACATATATTAGAATCATTATGTGTCATTTTAAACTACATATATTTAATTGTGAATATCTCTTAATGTAGATTCAGAACAAATTTCTGGTTGAAGACAACTTTATCTGCTTAGAGCAATTATTATAAAGAAATACTGGACCATTTAATGAAATGAGTGGACGAAAGACACCCATAAAAACAGTAAGAAATTATAATACAAATAAAGATTTTCTCTAAAATTACTCCGCGGACGTACGTTGTTTTTAGCACTTGTTTTTGTTGTTGTGGTCTTCAGTCCTGAGACTGGTTTGATGCAGCTCTCCATGCTACTCCATCCTGTGCAAGCTGCTTCATTTCCCAGTACGTACTGCAGCCTACATCCTTCTGAACCTACTTAGTGTATTCATCTCTTGGTCTCCCTCTACGATTTTTACCCTCTACGCTGCCCTCCAGTACTAAATTGGTGATCCCTTGATGCCTCAGAACATGTCCTACCAACCGATCCCTTCTTCTAGTCAAGTTGTACCACAAACTCCTCCCCAATTCTATTCAATATCATTAGTTATGTGATCTACCCATCTAATCTTCTGCACTCTTCTGTAGCACCACATTTCGAAAGCTACTATTCTCTTCTTGTCCGAAATATTTATCGTCCATGTTTCACTTCCATGCATGGCTACTCTCCATAAAAATACTCTCAGAAACGACTTCCTGACAATTAAATCTGTACTCGATGTTAACAAATTTCTCTTCTTCAGAAACGCTTTCCTTGCCGTTGCCAGTCTACATTTTATATCCTTTCTATTTCGACCATCATCAGTTATTTTGCTCCCCAAATAGCAAAACTCCTTTACTACTTTAAGTGTCTCATTCGCTAACCTAATTCCCTCAGCATCACCCGAGTTAGCTCGACTACATTCCATTATCCTCGTTTTGCTTTTGTTGATGTTCATCTTATATCCTCCTTTCAAGACACTGTTCATTCCGTTCAGCTGCTCTTCCAAGTCCTTTGCTGTCTCTGAAAGAATTACAATGTCATCGGCGTACCTTAAAGTTTTTATTTCTTCTCCATGGATTTTAATACCTACTCCGAACTTTTCTTTTGTTTCCTTTATTGCTTGCTCAATATACAAATTGAATAACATCGGGGAGAGGCTACAACCCAGTCACACTCCCTTCCCAACCACTGCTTTCCTTTCATGTCCCTCGAAACTTATAACTGCCATCTGGTTTCTGTACAAATTGTAAATAGCCTTTCGCTCTGTATTTTGCCCCTGCCACCTTCAGAATTTGAAAGAGAGTATTCCCGTCAACATTGTCAAAAGCTTTCTCTAAGTCTACAAATGCTAGAAACATAGGTTTTTCTTTTCTTAATCTAGCTTCTAAGATAAGTCGTAGAGTCAGTATTGCCTCACGTGTTCCAGTATTTCTACGGAATCCAAACTGATCTTCCCCGAGGTCGGTTTCTACCAGTTTTTCCATTCGTCCGTAAAGAATTCGCGTTAGTATTTTGGAGCCGCGACTTATTAAACTGACAGTTCGGTAATTTTCACATCTGTCAACACTTGCTTTGTTTGGGATTGGAATTATTATTTTCTTCTTGAAGTCTGAGGATATTTCGCCTGTCTCATACGTTTTGCTCACCAGACGGTAGAGTTTTGTCAGGACTGGCTCTCCCAAGGCTGTCAGTAGTTCTAATGGAATGTTGTCCACTCCCGGGGCCTTGTTTCGACTTAGGTCTTTCAGCGCTTTGTCAAACTCTTCACGCACTATCATATCTCACATTTTATCTTCATCTACATCCTCTTCCATTTCCATAATATTGCCCTCCAGTACCTCGCTGTTTTATAAACCCTCCATATACTCCTTCCACCTTTCTGCTTTCCCTTCTTTGCTTAGAACTGCGTTTCCGTCTGAGCTCTTGATATTCATACAAGTGGTTCTCTTGTCTCCAAAGGTCTCTTTAATTTTCCTGTAGGCAGTATCTATCTTACCCCTAGTGAGATAAGCCTCTACACCCTTACATTTGTCCTCTAGCCATGCCTGCTTAGCTGTTTTGCACTTCCTGCCGATCTCATTTTTAAGACGTTTTTGTTCCTTTTTGCCTGCTTCGTTTACTGCATTTTTATATTTTCTCCTTTCATCAATTAAATTCAATATTTCTTCTCTCACCCAAGGATTTCTATTACTCTCGTCTTTTTACCTACTTGATGCTCACTACTTCATCCCTCAAAGCTACCCACTCTTTTTCTACTGTATTTCTTTCCCCTATTCTTGTCAATTGTCCCTTATGCTCTCCCTGAAACACTGTACAACCTCCGGTTTAGTCAGTTTATCCAGGTCCCATCTCCTTAAATTCCCACCTTTTTGCAGTTTCTTCAGTTTTAATCTGCAGTTCATAACCAATAGATTGTTTTCAGAGTCCACATCTGCCCCCGGAAATTACAATTCAAAACCCGGTTCCTAAATCTCTGTCTTATTATTATATAATCTGTCTGAAACCTGTCAGTATCTCCAGGCTTCTTCCATGTATACATCCATCTTTTATGATTCTTGAACGAAGGCTTAGCTATGATTAAGTTATGCTCTGTGCAAAATTCTATCAGGTGGCTTCCTCCTTCATTTCTTAGCTCCAGTCCATATTCACCTACTACGTTTGCTTCTCTTCCTTTTCCTACTACCGAATTCTAGTCACCCATGACTATTAAATTTTCGTCTCCCTTCACTATCTGAATAATTTCCTTTACCTCATCATACCTTTCTTCAATTTCTTCGTCACCTGCAGAGCTAGTTGGCATATAAACTTGTACTACTGTAGTAGGTGTGGGCTTCGTGTCTATCTTGGCCACAACAATGCGTTCACTATGTTGTTGGGAGTAGCTTATCCACACTCCTATTTCTTTATTCAGTATTAAACCTACTCCTGCATTACCCCTATTTGATTTTGTATTTATAACCCTGTATTCACCTGAAGAAAAGTCTTGTTCCTCCTGCCACCGAACTTCGCTAATTCCCACTATATCTAACTTTAAACTATCCATTTCCCTTTTTAAATTTTCTAACCTACCTGCCCGATTAAGGGATCTGACAATCCACGCTCCGATCCATAGAACGTCAGTTTTCTTTCTCCTGATAACCACGTCCTCTTGAGTAGTCCCCGCCCGGAGATCCGAATGGGGGACTATTTTACCTTCGGAATATTTTACCCAAGAGGACGCCATCATTTAACCATACAGTAAAGCTGCGTGCCCTCGGGAAAAATTACGGCTGTAGTTTCCCCTTGCTTTCTGCCGTTCGCAGTACCAGCACAGCAAGGCCGTTTTTGTTAGTGTTACAAGGCCAGATCAGTCAATCATCCAGACTGTTGCCCCTGTAACTACTGAAAAGGCTGCTGGCCCTCTTCAGGAACCGCACGTTTGTCTGGCCTTTCAACAGATACCGCTCCGTTGTGGTTGCACCTACGGTACGGCTATCTGTATCACTGAAGCACGCAAGCCTCCCCACCAACGGCAAGGTCTTTTGCACAGGGGGGGGGGGGGGGGGGGCGAGAGGTTTAGCACTTATGAAGCAGTGCTCTTGCATATGAGCCATGCGACATCATCTCATAGACTTCCTCGAACTCTTGACATTTCATTAGTTACCTTTGGGTTTAATGCTGTAACTACTGTGTACAAGTCTCGTAATCCACTATTAAAAATTTTATTATAGTTGTTTTCAGAGTTTACTTAACGAGTCAGAAGAATAGTCAGCGAAGATAGGAAAGAACAAAGATATCTAGACGATCTGCAACTTTACGCAGTTGGCCAAATAACGTCAGCCAGAGCACCAGCATATGAGGCTGTACATGGAAATAAAATGGCTATCAATTGAAGAAAGAGACCCAGGATGACTGTAGAAACAGGGAGAGTTAGGTTATAAGCATTGTGGGTTGCTACCTAACTTGTCAGTCATACACATTTGAGGTACAGGTGAAAGTCATAGAACGAGATGGTGAGAAGGCTGGATACTTTTCTGTGTGAACAAGGGCTGCAACGACCATTCCGCAACGGAAACTTATAGTCAGATCTTCTTTATATTACGTTGAAGCTGTTGAAACAAGTTTCTTGGCGAGTGGTAATAATGCGTTACTGGGTGTGCTGTAATTAGTTGCTTTTGGATGTGCTAAATACGAATTAGAAGACTGCTGGCATATTATGGATGACCCTGCGACATCATGTAAACCTCGGTAAGGAGCGAGTGTCAGCAGTCTTCGTATTAATGGTACTCTACTATTAGCCCTTCGCTAACTTGTTAACAGACGATCGTTGTGTCATCTTCTGACAACGGCGTTTCCGTCATCAGTTTGGTTAGTACACCCCTTTCCAAAACCTGAGCCACATCTTTCCCTTGCTAGCTTGAGTTCACTCATTATCACTCCTCCCATTAAGGAAACGTCCTTGACATTGTCGCGAACAGAACCCAGTGCCATACCCTGACAGTAAGGAGGCAGACCTCTCGGCTACAGACACGAACACTTCGTCGCTGTTGTGCTTTCTAAAGACTGCAGGCTATAGCTAAGAGCACATAGCACACTTTCTCACTATGTCAGGTGACGTGAATATTTAACACCATTATCCACAACTCCCTTACGTAATCTCACTTGTCAAAAGTGAAATCCTTTTTTTTTTTTCCCTGAAGTACAACTTTAATGAAACATTTGAGGAAAACATCTTATACAACAGCACGAACTGTGTGGCACACTATTATCTCTTAACACGAGAAGGCCCCTCAGTACCTCCTTGCTCAGGTACGGACGTCACAAGTTAGCCAAATATTTTTATACTGTGACAGTAGTGTACCCAAGCCGAAATAATAAGTGATGCGAATGACTGAAGGTACGGAGAGGGATATTGCAGCGGAAAGAACCGAATACAGGCCTGTAACGGTCCCGCAAAGAAATTATATCGTCCCAGATGATTCCTTGTTACAAGAAATAAGGCACAGCCACAGATAATAAAGGAAAAATACAAAATAGATATTTCTCACCTTCTCTTGCTACTGCTGTTGTGTCCCCATAGATGTATTTCATTTGTCATTCTGTGTAATACAAATTAATTGTCGTTATTTGACAATTCCTACTATTATTCAGTAGTACCATATCTGATACGCTTCATTTTCTTCTTATCCAATTTTAGAAGTTTACGTAATTCCGTTCCACATAGCGTTGAGCTTAAATATGTAGCTGTGCAAGGTTAATCTTTACGTTTCGATCAAAGTTCAGTATAAGTTCATTTCTCTTCTTGAAGAAAACTCTTATTTTTCCCCGTTCAGCATCGTATTTGTTTACGCTCCTGCCTTCACCGATTCTACGAAGAACCTCGTCATTCCTTATCAGTCTACCTAATTTCATCAAGATAAAGAGAGACGGTTATAGGACATCAGGAAATTACTTCCATGAAGCTGTAGGGCAAAGACTGCATCCAACAAACAATTGACGACGTAGGACGCAACTGATACTCTGATATGAAGAGGCTGGAACAAGAGAAGAATTCGTGGAGAGATGCACGCAATCAGTCAGAAAACTGATGCTCTTTCATTCTCACATCTCATTTTTTGATCTTGCTACTATTAACAGTCACTTGCTTTTATATATCCAGATAGCAGAAGGTTGGCTCTTTCGCAGCTAGAACGCTAAAGAATATACGACTTAGGTCTGGGTATCTATCATATAAATTATATGCTGCATTTTGTTCAACGGAGTGAGAAGTTGCAAGTATTCATTACTTTGGGTACTAGTTTTACTTTTCTGTTCCCCGTACACTTTTGTAACACGAGCGGGTAACCAACTGCAGGCTTCTTTAAGGTGTGTTGTTTATAGACCAAGCTTTGTTTTAGAAGGAAATTACCCTACGATGCGTGAGACTAAATACTGAACGTCCTGATACACTTGGCAGTCCGAAACACAGAAAAGAGAGAGAAAATACCTAGCTCAGTTGCGACCTGAGTTAATCACCTCCACTTCTTCTTGGGATATCGAATAAATCGTGAACAATATTCAAAGCCACGCTACAACACTCTAGCGTACACCTTCTAGACTGAAAATAAATAATAAAATAAACTTACTACTGTATGTTTCCGAAGAGAACGCCACGTATCAGTCAACGCTGGAGAGATCAGAGAAGCAACCAAACCTGAACGGGAGAATCAAAGCACTACACTGTCATGAGCAAGTGAATTACAGACAATTACCCAGAAGTAAGTAGCGCCCCATTTCAAACCCTGTCGGCAACGTTGTGTTCCGGTATCGACTCCACGAGGCATCGACTGCATTGGAGGGAGAAATTGGTCAACTGCTGCCTAACCGACAGCTACAGATCATACACATAGATAAGAGCTGAGCTGCACACATTGCCCCGTTGCGTCCCTTATGATACCGTGTGGCATGTGTGGCCACAAAAGCACCCTTACTCTGAGCACATTGCTCAAGTCATACGAACACATTTCCAGAGCAAAGGAACGACGAACGCTCTTGCTAATGATTGAGGTCGCTTGTGGTGTAACGGAAGCAAACGGGCGGAGGCAGCTGATCAGACAGTGGGTTCCTGTGTCGGTGAGACACGACGGGTGGTGTAGCGGGAGTCTCGTCTCATCGTAAGTAAACGTCCCTCAATCGAGAATTCCGTCTCCACCTAATCAAACGGTGTGCTGCTCTGATGGCAATCGGGATATATTGCGTCATGCTGGTCATTAACATTCTGATGGCTGTGATTTTCCGGAACCGTAGCACTCACAGTAGGCTTTGGACATGGTGGTACGTGAAAATCCGAGTGCTTGCGGTCTTCCTAGGCGTCGGTACATACAGTCTGTTTGTGTTCAAGAGCGCTGATGTCTAGGCTCCATGTGTTTTGATCTGATGCGCTAATGGTCTGTACAATATTTCACAACATCGCAGTCACGTGACACACATAATAATTACTTTCTAGGTGGGAAGTTCCTCTTTTTTCTGTCTCTCTGCCTCTCTCTCTCTCTCTTTCTTACACGACAGCTTATTGTGACTCAGTTACTCAGGGTGGTAGGCTATAAACACAACACACCATCACTAAATACGGAAGACGTTCCGAAAGTAAGCTCCGTCACTGATTTTCACACTGAAACTTTATTGCCAAAAACATCAATACACCGTGCATCATGATATACGCACCTTGCACTATTTTTCGATACAGAGGTCACCGATGCTGAGACATTTGTTGTAATGTGCAATCAGTTCGAAGAAACCGCTCTGGTAAAACACGGTACCCAGAGATCGACGTAATTGTCGCACACCCTGATCCACCTCAACATTGATTTAGAAGTGACCTCTCGAGAGTGCGGCTTTCATGGCAGGGAACAGGTGAAAGTCCGATGGGGCAAGATGGGGCTATAGGATGGGTAATCCAATCCCTAACACACTAAACGAAGAATCTGATCTTAGGTGGACCTTGCTGTATGTGGTTTTACTTTGTTGTCGAGGGCACAACACCTTCACTGACGGGACCTGGTCGGTTTCGTTGAATGGCGGACCTGCGTTTGGTAAAGGTGTCGCAGTAGCGTGCAGCTCTGATTATCTCTTGCTGGAGGAAATCAAGGGGAATCACACCCTTAACGTCCTAGAACAATGTGGTCATAGCCTCTCCTGCGGAGAATAACACTTCGAATTTTTTCCTGACTTGTGAACTGGGATGGTTCCACGTCGTTGAGGCGGCCTGGAATACTGGGTTAAAGTGCTACATTTCATGTCCATTGCCCGCCTGCCCGCTGCTACTCTCTCTCTTCTTCGGTGTTCTGTGCTTTCATCAGTCCTCCTCCGGTGACGCCCCTTCCGACTTTAAATCAGCAATGGGTTTTGATTCCTATGGCGTTTGTTTGTGTCACCTAGTGTACCATCTTCTATTTCAAAAACAATGACGAAACTTACTTTCGGAACATCCCTCGTACATTGCCTCAACAGGTATGTTCACAAAGTGAAATAGTTACAGTATGCTTTTACACAGTGTGATTCTGTAAATCATACTGCCTTTATACAATGCAATCGACTGTGATAATTCGGGAAGCTGTTTAGAATTTATGAAGCAAATGAGAAACAAACTACTAAAATTGCAATTGCCGAAAAGAGTGTAAGCTTTGCAAATTTAATGTGATTACGTTTATGAGAAAATTAATTAGTTCATCAAAAAGCTGACGAACAATATTTGTCACAGGCTGGTTTATCTTGGCATACAGACTCAGCAAGTTTTAAAGTGAGACAATAGCGACGGTCTATATATTTTGGATAAATCGCAGCATTATTGGTAAATACTGAAATCCTTTACTTTACAGATTAATTTCGGTCACTATGGGATTATGGTTTGCTGTAAAAGATATCTGTTGAAAGAAATCATCACAGTGCATGTTAAAACCTCTTAGAAATGTTGTGCTATTATGATGAGTCTCAGTGGAATTAGACATAAAAAAATAATGACAGTGACGTGGCACACAGATATAATCCATGAATTGACGCTAGCTAGCTGTTTAATATGTGCTGCTCATTCCTTATTTTCGTCCTATCATGGCTTTTTCTTTTTTAGAATTTTAAGTATACATTCAGCCTAAATGTGCACCACACTATCTCACAAAAGACAACGCTAATTCACAAGAAACACTGTTAGGATACAGGATTTCAAAGTTTTAATAACCGAATCCACTCCAGCTAGATCTGACCCTGGATTTGAAGAAATGGCAGCAGCTTCCATTCCTTTGCAGTACGCTTCAGTTACACAACAGACACAAACTACGTACTTTATTTCCCTAAATAACTTCACCGTTTAAATGGCTCGCGATCAGACCTGTTCATAGAATTTCATGTCTACAATTTCGTGTACGAACATCGCGAAAGTTGCTCTATGGTATTAGAGAATATGGATAAACCGTCATTCCATATAAAAATTTAGCTGCTTTAGTTCGTTAGTTATATTATGAATACGGGAAGGTTTGTTGGTTGATTTGGGGGAACGGGTCAAACAACGAGATCATTGGTCCCGTCAAATGAGGGAAGAAGGGCGAAGGAAATCGGTAGTGCGTTCTGAAAGGAACCGTCCCGGGATTTTCCTGAAGCGACTTCGGGAAATCACGGGAAACCTAAATCAGTATGGTCTGTCGCAGGTTTGAACCGTCGTCCTCCCAAATGCGAGTCCAGTGCGCTAACCACTACACCACCTCACTCGGTAATTTAGGACGCTGCTGTACAATAGGCATTTGTAAATCAGAGATCACGTAGTGAAAAACAAATCGACTAATGGATAATTTATCGATCACTTTGTATGTGTTTCATTCAGTGCCATTCTTCGCCCTGCAACAGACAGCTTACGCAGCAGTGTGTGTAATTTGATCTATATAAATCCTCACACTCAACGGCAGCTACCTTGGTGATATACACGGTCCAGTCACATTACTATACAATAATCATGCACACAGGGTAAGTTACGTTTATAATTTATGCTCGTGCTACTGTGGTTAAAGCATACCGTGCACGGTAAAATTGTGCTATCCAAAAGTGATGTCGAGGCTGCTGTGGTGCATCACGGCCCATAGATGACAGGGGTTAACGACGGCTTGCCGGCCGGTGTGGTCGAGCGGTTCTAGGCGCTTCAGTCTGGAACCGCGCGACCGCTAAGGTCGCAGATCCGAATCCTACTTCGGGCATGGATGTGTGTGATGTCCTTAGGTTAGGTAGGTTTAAGTAGTTCTAAGTTCTAGGGGACTGATGACCTCAGAAGTTAAGTCCCATAGTGCTCAAAGCCGTTTGAACCTTTTTTTTTTCTTTTTGAACGACGACTTCAGAGATGTGTATGGGGGAAACATGCACACTGTGTTTAGCAACGGATGGCCCAGCCTACCAGCCTAACCAAGGGACTACCAACAGTGTATCCCCAACGACTGTATAGCGATCGTTAATGCGTATGGGCCTCTGCAGCAGGTACTTGGTTCATGCACCCGTACTGACCGCTCTTCATCGACGACGAAGGCTGTAATTTGTGCTGCATTATCACAATTGGACGTCCACAGAGAGGCGACAGGTGGCCTTTTCAAATGAATCACCGTTCATGTGCCATTGGACAGATGGCCATACGTGTCTACGGCGTGGAATGCCTGAAAGCAAACTCCGTGCAACAATTATGGGCTGCAGAATATTTCTTCTCATTCCCTGGGTGATCTCGTCAACCTGGAGGGCACAATGGATCAATATTAGTGTGTATCCATCCTTGAAGGCCACCCCATCCCCTACAAGCAGTTTGTTTTACCTCGGTACGATGGTATCTATTAGCAGGACAACGCGACGTGTTATGCACTCGCAGTGTGCATGCGTGGTTCGAAGAGCACTAGGACGAGTTTACCGTACTCCAATGGGCACCAAACTATACGGATTTAAATCCAATCGAAAATCTGTGGGACGAACTCATCTGGCTATTCGTGCCATGGATCCTCAGCCGAGAGACCTTGCGCAGCTGGCCGAGGCAATGGAGTCAGCGCAGCTCCACATCCCTTTTGGTACCTTCCAGCCAGGAATTAATAAATTTTCAATTATTTCCTTTAACAGTCTCGAAGAACAGCTAAACTCGTCTGCTTTCTCTACAATAAAAGATGCCACAGGTCAATAACAACTGTGTACACCAATTTCTTCATTTGAATTTTTATTGTTAATATATGTATGGACATACTCCCATTTACCCGAGCGCTATTCAACGCTAAAAACGTAAAGATACCAGAATGTAACGAAACAAGATCTGCTGTTTTTCTGCAGAGATCATAATATTACATCTGGCACCAAAATTATATATGGTAACTCTTCACTGCCCCTTTTGGCGAAGTCTGTGCAGTTCACATTCACACGGCTAAGTCCAATGATACACTTCACGAAACTTTTGTCACGTGCAGTCTTTCACTTGTGGCAGAGTGTTGAAAACCTTTGCATTCATTATTACCCACATCCCATTGGCGTTCGATGACGTCGCTCATGGTTCTTTCACATATCAGTTTTTACCGTAATATGAAACGGTCTGTCGTTCTGTCCTTTCGGCAACAGTAACACAATATTGTCTTTCACAAAAAAAATCATTTTTAATTATAGACAAAAGTCATTGTAAATTGTCTGATTACATCGCATATCTTCTCACATTAACTTCGTTACAAGATGATTTATCTCTTTGTGCATATTTCACACATTAATATTTCAATAATACAATAAAACAACTATTTTTCAATAAAACAGACATAATTCCTCGTACCTGAAACGTAAACAAGAAAATAATACAAAAAAAGCTTCTTATAGAGTGGATGGATCAGGAATGGGTTGAATATTTGGATTTCCCTTTAATCTATCCGTGGAAAGGCCTTCAAAGCGTACTTTTCTGGTGTAAAAGACTCCCCATGTTACCCAATGTTTTGGGGAATGTCCACCTCTTTCTCAAATAATAGCTACATAAAAAATATTTTAACAGAAATTAGAATATATATATATATATATATATATATATATATATATATATATATATATATATATATATACATATATATAGGGTGTTACAAAAAGGTACTGCCAAACTTTCAGGAAACATTCCTCACACACAAATAAAGAAAAGATGTTACGTGGAAATGTGTCCGGAAACGCTTAATTTCCATGTTAGACCTCATTTTAGTTTCGTCAGTATCTATTGATCTACTGTACTTCCTCGATTCACCGCCAGTTGGCCCAATTGAAGGAAGGTAATGTTGACTTCGGTGCTTGTGTTGACATGCGACTCATTGCTCTATAGTACTAGCATCAAGCACATCAGTACGTAGCATCAACAAGTTAGTGTTCATCACGAACGTGGTTTTGCAGTCAGTGAAATGTTTACAAATGCGGAGTTGGCACATGCCTGTTTGATGTATGGATTAGCACGGGGCAATAGCCCTGGCGCGGTACGTTTGTATCGACACAGATTTCCAGAACGAAGGTGTCTGTACAGGAAGACGTTCGAAGCAATTGATCGGCGTCTTAGGGAGCACGGAACATTCCCGCCTATGACTCGCGACTGGGGAAGACATAGAACGACGAGGACACCTGCAATGGACAAGGCAATTCTTCGTGCAGTTGACGATAACCCTAATGTCAGCGTCAGAGAAGTTGCTGCTGTACAAGGTAACGTTGACCACGTCACTGTATGGAGAGTGCTACGGGAGAGCCAGTTGTTTCCGTACCACGTACAGCGTGTGCAGGCACTATCAGCAGCTGATTGGCCTCCACGGGTACACTTCTGCGAATGGTTCATCCAACAAAGTGTCAATCCTCATTTCAGTGCAAATGTTCTCTTTACGGATGAGGCTTCATTCCAACGTGATCAAATTGTAAATTTTCACAATCAACATGTATGGGCTGACGAGAATCCGCACGCAATTGTGCAATCACGTCATCAACACAGATTTTCTGTGAACGTTTGGGCAGGCATTGTTGGTGATGTCTTGATTGGGCCCCATGTTCTTCCACCTACGCTCAATGGAGCACGTTATCATGATTTCATACGGGATACTCTACCTGTGGCGCTAAAACATGTGCCTTTACAAGTACGACACAACATGTGGTTCATGCACGATGGAGCTCCTGCACATTTTAGTCGAAGTGTTCGTACGCTTCTCAACAACAGATTCGGTGACCGATGGATTGGTAGAGGCGGACCAATTCCATGGCTTCCACGCTCTCCTGACCTCAACCCTCTTGAGTTTCATTTATGGGGGCATTTGAAAGCTCTTCTCTACGCAACCTCGGTACCAAATGTAGAGCCTTTTCGTGCTCGTATTGTGGACGGCTGTGATACAATACGCCATTCTCCAGGGCTGCATCAGCGCATCAGGGATTCCATGCGACGGAGGGTGTATGCATGTATCCTCGCTAACGGAGGACATTTTGAACATTTCCTGTAACAAAGTGTTTGAAGTCACGCTGGTACGTTCTGTTGCTGTGTGGTTCCATTTCATGATTAATGTGATTTGAAGAGAAGTAATAAAATGAGCTCTAACGTGGAAAGTAAGCGTTTCCGGTCACATGTCCACATGTCCACATAACATCTTTTCTTTATTTATGTGTGAGGAATGTTTCCTAAAAGTTTGACCGTACCTTTTTGTAACACCTTATATATATATATATATATATATATATATATATATATATATATATATATATATATATGCATAAGTGCCTTCGTAAAATTTGCTTTCTACTGTTAAATTCGCGTTGTCCCCCCGTCAATTGGGCGACAAGAATGGTGGCGCATACGTCAGTGCACACACAACAGTGCTTTATCACAGTGCGGCAACCGGTCTATCCACCACAATTCAGCGGTGTGGCATACTATAACCTTATGTGTGTTACAGCCTAATGAGCCCCGCCGCTTTTTGATACGTTTACTACCCACCATTGCAGGTCCGGAATACGAGTAACGTTTCCCTCTCAACTGAAACAAAACTTCCTTAAACCAGTGTTTACACTCACTACATCTGCACTATTCGAATCTGGTCACTCAGTTTACATTAGCTTTTTTTTTTTTAATTTAACTTCATGTCGCCCCCACTCATAAGCACAATCCTTACTTGTTTGAGAGTACCATCACCTGTATACGCATTTGTTTACACTTTATTATTTACAAGACAAGCAATTGAGACATTGGTCTCACTCACTATTATACAGGGCGTAAGCAAAAACGGATTTCATGAGACTGGCTTTGCTTCCAGAATACTGAAATGTTAATTATGTGTATGCACTCACTGTAAACGCACTTTACTCAATTGTTTGGTTACATTCGCATAACAGTTTCAGAGCACTGTCAAGAGCTTGGAATTGTCTCAAGTTTCAGATGTGAATTACCGTTTTTACCGCGAGTCTTCAGATGGCTCTGAGCACTATGGGACTTAAAATCTGAGGTCATCAGTCCCCTAGAACTACTTAAACCTAACTAACCTAAGGACATCACACACATCCATGCCCGAGGCAGGATTCGAACCTGCGACTGTAGCGGTCGCGCGGTTCCAAACTGAAGCGCCTAGAACCGCTCGGCCACACCGGCCGGCTTTACCACGAGTCTACTGCGTGTGTTTGTGTGTGTGTGTGTGTGTGTGTGTGTGTGTGTTCGTGTGACTAGTGGAGAAAGGGTAGAATTTTATTCTCAGGAATCCCAGAGCGCAACTTCGCAGTAAATACCAACTGATAGTTAGCTTCACATCTGTGTACCGTTTGTTGTTCTCCTACTAGGTTCAACGTATATATATTCTCCACTGATGGTTATGTCTGTTACATTTGTGGTTCATGTTCATTTAATTGTGTCTTTTACTTACTGCGTTGGCGTAAGCTTTCGCCAGCCCACCGGTCGGTACCAATCATTGTCCAGGGGACGGAGCCAGTGCTTCACTGTGTGAATCACCTCCTCATCGTCCGCAAAATGTTTTCCACGAATGGCAGTCTTTAAATGCCCAAATAAGTGGAAGTCAGAGAGGGCTAGGTCAGGACTGTAGACTGGTTGGGATAACACTGTCCAACCCTATTTCGCGATGTGTTCAGCAGTTCTCAGACTTGTGTGGGGCCGAGCATTATCGTGTTGGAGCAAAACATCTCCTGGGCTGTTGTGACGCCGAAGTCGCCGGAAGCGCGTCTTGAGTTTTGTTAATGTGTTGACATATGCGTCTGAATTAATGGTACCGCCTCTTGGCCTCACATCAATAAGAACCACACCTTCACTGTCACAGAACACGGTGATCATGATACCACCCGAAGCAGTCGCTTTGAAGTTTTTCTTCTGTGGAAAGTGGTAGCGGCGCCATTACATCGATTGTCATTTTGTTTCGGGCTCAAAATGGTGAACCCAGGTCTCATCACCTTTCACAATCCGGGGCAAGAAGGCTTCCCTCTTAGGTTAAAATAATTGCAATAAATAAACACAATTTTTTCTGTGCGATCTGTGATCCACCTTAGACACCGCGGGACACATTTTGAACACACTTTTGAATATCCAAGAATGCGGATAACTGCATTCATACTCCCTTGGCTGACTGGCAGATGCACCGCCAACTGACGAGTCGTAAATCGTCTGTCCTCGCGAATGACATCAGCTCGCTGCCACATGTCAGGTGTGCCAGCCTCGGATGGTCTCCCCGACTGCTGCAAATCGTGGAGCTCCGCCGAACCGCCTTCTGATGACCTCACCCTTCGTCCCTAGCGACTAACTGTACTTCCGTCGACAGCAGATGCTCCATAGACTTTGCACAAGCGTTTGTGAATATTCACCGAAGTTTCTATCTCTCCACTGACAAATTCAATGACAGCACATCGCTTGTAGCGTACGTCACCTACAAACGCTATTTGGAAACTGTCGTGCAGCTACGCTATCTGTCAGAAGTGGCGGAAATTTTCCGCGCTCAGTCAGGAGACTTCAGATGAAACATACGTAACGATTCGCATTCGTAGCGTTGTTTTCAGCTGAGAAAAAAATGCGGTTCCTTACTTTCTGGGCAACCCTGGTATATACTGTACTTCTTTCAGAGCACCAGTATACGCTAAAAATTAATAAACGTTTGGGTCCTTCCTTCTGCTGCAAAACAAAGTTCTTTGTCTGTTCTTCTGAAGTGGTTTCTACTTCTACTCTTCTGTAGGTTGGAAATGGTTTTTCTTTCCAGTTCCATAATTTAGACCTGAGCACTCTTCTAATTCTCTTGAAAATATAGGTAAAACTTAGCTAATCGTTAATAGTATCTGTACTTTTCCGTGTATTCCGAACAATTAGCCCTTATTTGCGTCAAGAATAGTATTAGCATTGAAAGTCGATTGGATCACGTACATTTATGCAAATACAAAGAAAAATCTGCTTGTATCCATTCCTCTATTCAATTCCTTAAACGAGGTCAGGTTTTTGGGTTATCCTTTGTCCATTCAGCTTGATCAACCTGTAGTAAAATCCTTTGTGAGATGCGTGCCCATAGACTCCGGACTCTTCTCTTACTTACCTTAATCTCAACAATTACATTTCCTCGCTTCCCATCCGCCAGTTACAAATACATCCTAGCCCAATTTTCTTTTCATAATGAAGCATCATTTGCCACATAAGTGTACTAATTTCTTGTTTTACTTAATTACTGTGTAAAAGTACCAGTATCTTTGTGTTATTATGATTTAGTTCTTTAATCTTATTCTCCGATCTATAGCCCTACTTTCTTTTTACTATTTCTTGTCTTCGTATTACCCACATAAGCACTTTCTCTGCTGTTAGTTGCACTTCTTCAGGCCGCGATGTACGTACATACCTTTTATCTTCCCTCTCTGTGGGTATGCGAGTAAATAGCTTCCATCGTGCAGTATTCGCACAATTTGAGAAGGATCGGTATACATCAATTGCCAATTCTTATTTTCTTTTGTAACGATAATGGTTTACAGTGGGTATTTAGCAGTACGCTTTCCTCCACAGAGAATTGATTAACCCCACGCAGCTGCTTGTCATAATTAACCTTCCGGACCTTGGCACTTTCTGTTAAAGCTATTATACTGAAACGCCAACGAAACTGGTAGCATGGGTATTGAAATACAGAAATATGTAAAGACGCAGAATAAGGCGCTGCACCGAGCGAGGTGGCGCAGTGGTTAGCACACTGAACTCGCATTCGGGAGGATGACGGTTCAATCCCGTCTCCAGCCATCCTGATTTAGGTTTTCCGTGATTTCCCTAAATCGTTTCAGGCTAATGCCGGGATGGTTCCTTTGAAAGGGCACGGCCGATTTCCTTCCCAATCCTTGCCTAACCCGAGCTTGCGCTCCGTCTCTAATGACCTCGTTGTCGACGGGACGTTAAACACTAACCACCACCACCACCACCTAAGGCGCTGCGGTGGGAAACCCCTAAATAAGACCACTAGTGTCTGGCACAGTTCTTAGATCCGTTGCTACTGCTACAATGGCAGGTTATCAAGATTTAAGTGAACCTGAACGTGGTGTTATAGTCGGCCCACGAACAATGGGACACAGCATCTCCAAGGAAGCGATGAAGTGGAGATTTTCTCGTAAAACCATTGCACGAGTGTACCGTGAATATCAGGAGTCCGGTAAAACATCAAATTTCCGACATCACTGCTTTCGGAAGAAAGATCCTGCAAGAACGGCACCAACGACGATTAAAGAGAATCGTTCAACGACACAGAAGTGCAACCTTCCCTCAAATTGCAGCAGATTTCAATGCTGAGCCTTCTATAAGTGTCAGCGTGCAAACAATTTAACGAAACATCATCGATATGGGCTTTCGGAACCGAAGGCCCATTCGTTCACCCTTGATGACAGCACGACACAAAGTTTTACACCTCGCCTGGTCCCGTCAGCACCGACACATGACTGTTGATGACTGAGCACATGTTGCTTGATCGGAAAAGTCTCGTTTCAAATTGTATCGACCAGATGGATGTTTACGGGTATGGAGACAACATCATGAATTCATAGACCCTGAACGTCGGCTGGGGACTGATCAAGCTGGTGGGGGCTCCCTGATGGTGTGGGATGTGAGCAGTTGGGGTGATATGGGACGCCTGATATGTCTAGATAAGACTCTGATAGGTGACACGTACGTAAGCATCCTGTCTGATCGCCCGCATCCATTCATGTCCCTTCCGACGGATTGGGGAAATTCCAGCAGGAAGATACGACAGCACACACGTCCATAATTGCTTCAGAATGCCTCCAGGAACAGTCTTCTAAGTTTAAACACTTCCGCTGGCCACCAAACTCAAAAAATGGTTCAAATGGCTCTGAGCAGTATGGGACTTAACTTCTTTCGTGATCAGTCCCCTAGAACTCGGAACAACTTAAACCTAACTAACCTAATGACATCACACACATCCATGCCCGAGGCAGGATTCGAACCTGGGACCGCACAGGTCGCGCGGTTCCGGACTGTAGCGCCTAGAACCGCTCGGCCACTCCAGCTGGCTGCCACCAAACTCCCCAGAGATGAAAATTATCGAGCATATCTGGGATGCCTTGCATCGTGCTCATACTCTTACAAATTTGTGGGCAGCCCTGCATGATTCATGGTGTCAGTTCAGTTCAGACATTAGTCGAGTCCATGTCACGTCTTTTCGCAGGACTTCTGCATGCTCCGGGGGAGGGAGGGGGGTCTACACGATGTTGGGCAGGTTTACCAGTTTCTTTGGCTCTTCTGTCAATGCTTGCTTTACCTTATATTTAAGGGGTACTTCCTGCCTAGGCATATGCGGAATTGGTGTAGCCAACTCGTTCTTTTCCTTGTTTTTGCGTATTAGGTCCGATGCTGTATATGGTGTATTATACAAGGAATTGTTGGTAACGATTTGCTCATCTTCACAGGCTCTCAGTCCCTTCCACGGTCAGCATCGGAAGGCGTAACGTGATCAGCGGTCACGCGGTTCCAAACTGAAGCGCTTAGAACCGCATAGCCACACTAACCTTCATTGTTCATAATGTCAATAGAATCGAGGACCGGTAGAAAATATTCTAAGTTACTGTCTGGAAACTGTTCCAGTTTTTTTCCTAATGTGAAATGGAACTCATCCTTTCAAAATGTGTAGAACATCACTAAGAGCCACGGGTTCATCCTAAAAAAGAGCCTTATTTGTGTACTTTCGGTAATATTTTGTTAACGTCGCCTTCCGGTTTGTGTTTGGCTTTGTACTAAATATTTGTTTTCTTAATCTTCCCTCCAAACAGCGCGACCAACGTCGCAAGAATTATGTTTTCAAATTTTGCTAATGTTGACAGCTCTCTGCCGTCTTGGGTGCCCGAAATGCGACCTCATCTAGTATGAATCCTAATACTTACTAGACGTTTTGGTGTTCAGATCGAACATCAGGTAACACGCTTCTGAAAGCTTTCACGAAAATAATTGGATGAACAAATTTCTTTTCTGGGATGAACTCCTACTATTACAAGGCTCTCTTCTAGTATAACTGATGAAAGTGGGGTGTCTGCCCCCACATTTTGTGTAACAGCGTTTTGTGGTACTACGTTTGTGCTGCCTATTGCTCCCCCACATACATTTGCTACTATCATTTCTTGCTTGCTCCTTAATGTTATTTCATTCTTCTACTTTCTCTAACTGTGTTTCTATTTGTGTTTGTACTTGACCCTTCCTCTTAGGCACTTCTTGCGTAAGTGTTCTTTGTATCTGACATAACTAAGTTTGTATCTTTAATACTGACATATTTTGCTCTGTGTACATATCAGTGATAGTTTTTTCAATAGCCTTTTGTAGCTTAAGTACCTGATTTCAATTAAAGTCTCTTTCTCTCTTAAAAGAACACCAATTTGTCTTCCACGTTTTGTTGTTATTTCAACTACTTGTGTAGCTGCCTGTTCAACTGTGGACTGTAATGTTGTGTGCTCTAACCGTAATGTATCAAAACATTTGTCATTTTTAAAAACCTGTCTGACATGCCTATTACTGTAGTTTTCAGTGATGGGATGTCGTTAGTTATTACTGCTAATACGCCACGTATCACTTCAGTGATGCGATTCGCAATTCTGTTTTCAAAATGTTCTGCCTCTGAGTAAGATTACTAACTTCGTTACTCAAAGCGTCAAATTTTACTGAAGTGTTGTCCCGACTTTGATTGTTTCCGGGAAATCTTTTATCTAGTTTTGGATCATTTTCATTACGTTTTTGATTCAGTTATGCTTTTTTCCTTTGATATAATTGTACAGAAGGGTCAGGTGGAGGGTTTGCTACTTCAAAAACATTATTGGTCACCGTCTGTGACGTTGTGTTACTTGGTGGCGTGACAACATCGCTATCGCTATCCTTAACATTTTGAACATTACTCCCGGGTATAGTATCTAAACTGTTCTCTTCCTATAAACTTTCCATGGTTGTTGTTTCAAACCTAGTTTTAACTATAGCAATATGCATGCATTTCCGAAAGTAAGTAACCTTCTCTTTCTTATTCGTCTTATGTTCACTACATACACAGTTCACAGATGACACTTAGCTTTAACTTACCTGTGCTACTGAAAAATATTTCTTTGCAAAGTAATTGCTTGCTGCAGCAAGAGTGTTTCTGTCATCTTTTGAATCGTGTACATAATGAAAAACAGATACAAATATGTTAAATTTTGAAAGTAGTAGAAAAAATACAAGTTCTACGTTTTGCACACAGTGAGTTTCGTAAAAGATCAATTCTACCCCACACATTTAACTTTAAGAAGTGCTACGAATGAGTACTGATGTTCTTTACCTGACGTGTTGTTTTGATACCATTGGATAAACATTTCAGAATCGGTTTTTTTCCAGATTTTTCTCTTCTGGTTTTACTGCCTCAGAATTTTGGAAAATATTTTCTCATTAATGTAGTCCGTTAGGCATCATGCACTTAGGTGCATGTAGCATGAAAGACACAAACAAACATTTGAGTGACAATAGTGTTGTTGCTTTGTACATGTATGTATAAGTATGATAAGTGTGTAAACGGTCGAAAGTGTAAGATTTTCTTCCGTGTGACTTGCGTTTACCGACAGGGATAGAAAAATTGTTTACTGCTTGGTGCGAGAGAAAACGTTAATAATTTGGAAATCAATTACGCTGGTAATTTCATGATGATTCTGGATGGCATCGTAAGTCGCAGCACACAAGAGAGATTAACGTAAGGGACAGACGCACGAATGGGTTACTTCCCAGAGCCATGTTTCATTATTATGGTTTGTTTTACGATATAGAAAATAGGGTTACTTGTCTCGTTTAGATCGGTATGTTGGAGGCAGAGGGCTTCTCTGATGAGCTGAGCCGGAGACAACTATTTTTCCTTTGTTATGAACATGAAACTGGAAAATTAAACGCTGCTAGCTCTTAGAAAAGGTGAGAATTACACTCGCTTAATTATTTCGCACCGAGCAAGAACCCATTTTGACACAGTCTCCAGCCAGGAGTTAATACGTTTTCAGTCCCCCCCCCCCCCCCCCCCACCCCCTGTACAGCCACAAAGAGCCCGTAAAATCGTTCGCCTCGTCTACAGCAAAAGGCGCCACAGGATAATAAAAATTATGCACACCGATCTCTTCATGTGAATCGTTATTGATAATTTATGAAAGGATATACTCCCATATAACCAAGCTCTGTTCAACGTTAAAAAAGTTAAGATACCAGAATGTGACTAAACAAGATCAAGCTTAACATATCCACTGTTCTTCTACAGAGAACATAACATTCCATCCAGCACCGAAATTATTTATTGCAATTCTTCAGGCGCGAACAGCCCGATCGAGGTGGTCCCACAGATTATCGAGTGGATTTAAATCCAGGTTGTTTGGAGACCAGGAGAGTTTGGTAAACTCATCCTGGTGCTCTTAGCACCACGTACGTACACTGAGAGCTGTGTGACACGTCGCACTGTCCTGCTGGTAGCTACCATCGTGCCGAGGAAAAACATTCTGTATGCACCAGTGCATACGGCTCACAAGGATAGAAGCATACATGTTGATATATTGTTCCTTCCAGTAAAAAGAGATCACCCAGGGTATGACACGAAAATAACCTCCTTGTCATAATGCTCCGACGACTGTTGGACGGCGTTCGCTTTCAGACGTTTCATGCCGTAAACGCCTAAGGTAGTCCGTCCGATGGAGCATAAAACGTGATTCATCTAGAAAGGACGTTCAGTTGCGGTACTGGCGTACAAATTCCTGCGTTCGTCGTCGATTAACAGCTTCACCATGAACCAGACTCCTGCTGAGGAGGCCCTTACGCAGCACCATTCGCTGAACGGTCGTTGGGGGGAAACTGTTGGTAGCCCCTCGGTTCAGCTGTGCGGTCAGTAGCTCGACAGTCTCACGTCTGTTCGCCTGTACACATGCACACAGCCGGTCGTTCACTCCTGTCATATCAGTGGGTGCACCACAATTGCCACGTACGTTATACATTAACACAGCGGCACGCGAACTGTTTACTAACATAGCCGTTTCTGAAGCGATTCTACCCTTGGCCCCTGGATCGGAAGCCAATGTTCATTGCCCTTTGGACGTCAAATAACTCCATTTTCACGTTATGACAACGACTACAGTATCTCCCGCATTCCCCTGACACGCTTTATGCACACTCAACAGTTAGTACTGTCACCTGCCGTCTGTGAGTGGTTATTGCATGTTGAAGTCGAACACTGGTGGTGGTCACTCTAATTTAATTCGTGTATGTTGGTGAGAAATAGCTCACTATAATCGAGTTCTAGGCGCTTCAGCCCGTAACCCCGCGACCGCTACGGTCGCAGGTTCGAATCCTGCCTCGGGCATGTGTGTGTGTGATGTCCTTAGGTTGGTTAGGTTTATTGTAGTTCTAAGTTCTAGGGGACTGATGACCTTAGATGTTAAGTCCCATAACGCTCAGAGCCATTTGAACTATTTATAATCGAGTTACGAATTCGACGAATTTGTCCAGATATGAAGCACCCTCTCGTTCACCGTGACAATGATAGGCCAAACACGAGCGCTGCGACATCTGCAACAATAAGACACCTTCGGTCTACTGTCGTCGATCATCCTCCATACAGTCCGGACTTGGTCCCATATGATTTTCATGTGTTTGCAGAAACTTACAGAACACGTTCGCTTTGCTAATGATGAAGCGGTGGAAGCAAAGGTGAGGTTGTGGCTCCTTCAACAAAGTCAAACATATTGTAGTGACGACATCAAAAAACTAGTTTCTCACCGGGAGAAATGTGTTCGTCGCCAGCGTCACTATATTGGACAATAAATATGTAGAAATAACTTTTCTTTTTCAAACATAAGAATATACAGCCAACTGATTGCAAATAACTGTTTAGTACAACTGACCTCGGTTTCGACACCTACTAAGGATGTCTTCACCACAATGAAATTTTGAGAAAACGTAAAATTACATTACGAGAAAGCAATGGTCAGAATTTAGGGCAGCTATGCTCAAGTCAAAAATAAAATACGTTCCAGCCTTATCATGTATGTCTAGCTAGGAATAACATCTGACTGACCGATTAGTCAAATACTGTATTATTCCTAGCTAGGCATACGTGATAAGGCTGGACCGTATTTTATTTTTGACTTGAGCGTAGCTGCTCTAAATTCTGACCATTCCTTTCTCTCAATGTAATTTTACGGTTTCTCAAAATTTCATTCTTATGAAGACACCATTAGTTGGTGTCGACATCGAGGTCAGTTGTACCAAACAGTTATTTGCAACTGGTTGGCTGTATAATTCCTATGTTTGAAAATTGTATACGGTTGCTGAGAGACAGCCATGTTTCAAAACGTTGATAGCGTTTGTTTTATTTAGAAAGCTTTATGAGCTTTCACATAAAAAATTCGGAGGCATTATTTTTCGGCGTGCCCTCGTATTAGTTTCGTGCCGGAGAAAAGTGAGGTTGTCATTTTACGTAATCCCAAATGTGATTCAACCTCTTTTAATTACCTATAAATAAATATTCGTCATAGTTATACAGAAATGATAAAATTCCTGTATGTTAACGGGTTAATACGTTGCTAACGTCAAGTAAGTAGGAACTTATAGTAAAGAATAAACTGGGTTGATTATGGAGTAGATATTTTTACACACTCCCACGTTATGTATAACGTTATATCCTAGTATATCTGGTAATTATTTTAGATGAATGACGGAGCTGAGAAGCTTCTGTTTTGTTGAACCGTAAATGATCTGAAACCATACAAAATATATTGACTGAAACACTTTAAGAACAATAAACTACATAGCTATCCCTTTCGTCAATAGTCAGTACATCTGAGTTCTGCTACTTAAATTCAAATTAAGGCGATACCTGGCGGTAAACATTTTACGAACAATCCAGAAACGAAATTAGCTCCAATTTACATTAATCTTATCGCCAAACAATAACGTAATGACGATGAAATTCCTACTACCACGATGTGCCGAGATGTTAAGCTGATACGAGCGCTTTTTACAGATGGAATGACATTTGGTAATCCGAAGAAATTTTTATTTTGTGCGCCGCTAGATTTCTTCAGTGTATGTGTGTTTTTGTTGTTCTCAAAGCAAAATTCATTATTAATCTCTTGCTCAGTCCACACCTGCCCATACAAAACTTTTCAGGGGAGAGCATACCTGTTTAAAAAATTGATTCTGTGTTGTCGCATTAGTGTTGTGACCAGCAAAGGCTACTAACTGTTAACAAATAAATAAATCTACAGAGCTTACAACTGTCTTTGCTTTAAAGGGAATGTAAATGAAAATGATCATTGCGGTAGAATGCATAATACATTAGAATTAATCTTTCTGCATCCCGGCGGTTATGTACAGTAGCTTCGTATCAGTAGTCATTTTACGCAACGAAAGATCGTTGTATACTTTTCTGGTTTCATGATATCTATAGCACACGCAACAAAGATGTGTAACTTGTTGGACCGGAACTTTGAACTTAATGATGCACCCAGTATACCTCATCATCAGGACCAACAGTAGGGAACCATTGCTTCCGCTTCCAGCGCCTGAAATTTCGCAGCCTCACCTCCTTGTTTCCCGGTACTGATGAACGCGGCCAGTAGTTGGGAGAACTCGATTTACGTGAGTCTGCGCGTGTTCCTCTCTGTCCGCCGGCCGCTCTGCCTGACGTTTCCGGAGTTTAACTTGTTAGCGACGGAAAAAATAAAAAGCTGGCCAACATCCTTCAGAAGGAAGGAAGTAGAAATGCAAAGAAGCAACGAAACAGCTCGCAGCGCGGCCTAAAAGGGACTTTCTTTCGAAGGCGGAGAAATGTTGTTCTGTCATCGCAAAGGTGGTTCAAAGAACTACAATCATATCGGAGGCACATACACACGCACACACACACACACACACACACACACACACACACACACACACACATACATACACACACACGTTTTTCTGTGTGTATGGGAAAATTAACGACTGTAGGGATTTAGACATGGTGCTTAGTAATATACGGACTGATTCAAGAGGAAGTTTTGTGTATGTATTATACTACCGCTATGGCAGACAAGACATTCCCCTGTAAACACTTAACTTAGTGCAACCCGTGGTGCGGTAGCTATTTTATTTTAAATTTTATGCAGTTCTCTGACTGCTTTGATGCAGCTCGCTACGAATTCCTTTCTTGTGCCAACCTCTTCATTTCAGAGTAACACTTGCACCCTGTATCTTCAATTATGTGTTGAATGTATGCTAATCTCTCTCTTTCGCTACAAGTTTTACTCTCTACAGCGCCACCTGTTACCATGTATGTGGTTCCCTGCATGAGGTACAAATCTTCGATGCCGCGACTCTTGTAACACCAAACAATTCGGCTGTCTTGTTTAATGAGGCACCAACCATACGAGCACCAACAAACTGCCCACGTGTGACTGCACGCAGCTATGACATAATGAACAGCTAAACAGAAAACTGTTCTGGCCACGACTTACATTTTCATCGTATGAAGGATATTGCTTAAATGCCGTTTGTTGTCAAATACAACAATGCAATCTGCAGGCTTCGCTAGCATCTGAATTAATGTTCAAGAATACATTTTTCACTGTGTTTCCATATTTTTAACCATCCCCTGTACTTCAACATTACAAAAAACATGGAGATAAAATATTAAATAAAAATCAGTGGATTTTTTGACATGATTTGATAGTACACTTAAATAAAAATACTGACATATGAAAGCAAGTTCCATTATAAATGTATACAAGTAAAAAATTATCCAAATTATTGAGATAAATACCTTGTGTGCAAAAGTATACACACTCCGTGGAAGACCTATAGCGTCAGACACTTTTCTAACTAGTTGTTTATGTATGCTACTATTTTCATTTTGTACTCTGCACATAAAATGGTCGTGAGCTTTAATACTTGTTCGTTTCTGCACAAGTGAACCACAACACAACTGTAAGTAGAGGTTGTTTCCAAACTTCGTCACTGAACTCTGCATAAACATCGATCATTAATTAAAATTGTGCGTATTTTATATATTGCAGGAAGGAGTGCAGAACGATGCGGCATCTCGCACATCGAAAACTCCGAAATAAATGGCAGTTTAACAACTGCAGCTTTTTGGGAAAGCTTGCAGCAGTTGGACTGCGATTAGGTGTGCAGGGAACATAATGCTAATTTAAAATATAACCTATTTCATGATATTCTTGTAAGTATTTTTGAAAACAGTTTCCCTAAGAAACATTACTGTAAGATGCCATCAGAAAAGCCATGGCTTACTAAAGAGATAAAAATATCTTGTAAACAGAAAGGGGAAATGATGCTAGAAGGAGTATTGATACAGAAACAGTCAAACATTAGAGAAACTGCTGTACTGTATGAAGAAAAGATGTTAAAAAGTCCAGAAGTATGTGCATTATGTCTGTGATTAGCACCTCTGATAATAAAATTACAACAATTTGGAATATCGTTAAGAGGAAAACAGGGCAACTGACAGCACAGGAAGACTGTATCTCTATCAAATTCAACGAAAAGTTTGTTAACGAAAAGTCAGAAGGAGCAAATATTTTTAATAATCATTCTTAAGTGTTGTAGAGAAATGGGATCCAGCTATTCATCAGAAAATGCAAGACTGTATATGGGAGAGATAATATCTATCATTTGATAAATTCAGCCCACTTCCCTACTGAAATTAGGAAAATAATAAATTTACTCAAAAGTAAAAGCTCGTGTGGAATTGATAACATATCTAACACAGTGCTCAAAACTTGTTCCCAACAGATAATTAGGATACCCAGACACATATACTCATCTCACTGCAACAGGGCACTTCTATAGACAGACTGAAATACGCTATTGTTGAACTACTGCATAAAAATGGGCTTATAATAATGACTAACACCCAATCTCAATTCCGACAGCTTTATCCAAAATTCTTGAAAAAAATGTATTCAAGAGTAGTAATGTATTCAAGAATGACTGTAAAAAAGAAGTTCTAAAAAGATGTTAATTTGTTTTTTAGTAAGGCTTTTCTTTTCAATGGATGATGCCACATATACTTTCACTGATCAAATATTAAATGCTCTGAATAATCGAAGATTACGCATTCAGATATTTTGTGCCCTCTATTTCTTTTGACTGTGCAAATCATAAAATTCTTCTAGAAAAGCTTAAGTATTGTGGTATGAGTGCGACAATGGACAAATGGTTTAATTCGTATTTAACTGGAAGAATGAAGAAGGCTGAAATTAACAGCACAGATAGTCTGAAAAAGTCAGCAGGGTCATGTAACTGGGGATGTGTCAAGAATGGTGTTCCACAGGACACAATTTAGGATCTGTTCTTATTCTTAATATTTATTAACGACTTGCCACCCTATATTCATGAAGGTGCAAAGCTAGTTCATTTTGCTGATGATGTAAGTATAGTAATAATACCCAACAAACAAGAATTAGCTGAGGAAATTGTAAGCAGTATCTTTCAGAAAATTATTAAGTGATTCTGCAAATGGACTCTCATTACATTTTGAGAAAACATAGTGTATGCAATTCTGTACAGTAAGTGGCATAAGAGCGTTGATAAATATAGACTTTGAACAGAAGTATGTTCCTAAAGCAGAATATTTAAAATTTCTGCTTGTGTGCATTCATGACAAATGTAGTTGGAAGAAACAATTGACGATTTTAGATTAGATTAGATTAGATTAGATTTACTTTCATTCCAATTGATCCGTAGTGAGGAGGTCCTCCTGGATGTGGAACATGTCAGAAAAACAACAATACATGTCAAATATTTACAACTAAAACAAAGAAACTAATGTACCATTCCACAGGTCCCAAGTGGAATGATCGTCATTTATAATGAACACTAAGAGTCATTTTACAAATACTAATGCACTGAATTTAAAATAAAAAACGTTTTTTATTTATTTATAAGGTAATAAACATGTAATACAACTACTGTAATACTTATTTACAATGAACACATTACTGCACTGAAATGGTGCAGAAGTTAGATTATACTTACACACACACACACACACACACACACACACACACACACACAAATTTTCAGTGAACACATTACTGCACTGAAATTGTGCAGAAGTTATGTTGTACTTATATACAAATCAGTTGGTTTTACTAAGAAATTCATCAATGGAGTAGAAGGAGTTGGCCACCAATAAATCCTTTAGGCTTCTCTTAAACTGAATTTCATTGGTTGTTAAGCTTTTTATGGCTGCTGGCAAGTTATTGAAAATGTGTGTTCCTGAATAATGCACACCTTTTTGTACAAGACTAAGTGACTTTAAATTCTTGTGAAGATTATTCTTATTTCTAGTATTGATTCCATGAATTGAGCTGTTGGTTTGAAAAAGTGATATATTTTTAATGACAAATTTCATTAAGGAATAAATATACTGGGAAGCTGTAGTTAGTATCCCTAGTTCCCTAAACAGGCTTCTGCAGGATGTTCTTGAGTTCACACCACATATAATTCTTACTGCACGTTTTTGTGCCCGGAAAACTTTAGCTTGGCTTGATGAATTTCCCCAAAAAATAATCCCATATGACATTATGGAATGAAAGTAAGCATAGTATGCCAGCTTTTTCATTTTTATATCCCCTACGTCTGACAAAATTCGCATTGCAAACAGAGATTTGTTAAGACGCTTCAGCAGTTCTGTGGTGTGCTCCTCCCAATTGAATTTATTATCAAGCTGTAATCCCAAGAATTTAACACTGTCCACTTCTTCTATCTTCTTGTCATCATATGTTAGACATATACTCTTGGGACACCCCTTACAAGTTCTGAACTGCATGTAGTGTGTTTTTTCAAAGTTTAGTGACAAAGAATTGGCTAGGAACCAGTGATTAATGTCCACAAATATTTTATTGGCTGATCTTTCTAAGACTACACTTGATTTGATATTTATTGCAATGTTTGTATCATCGGCAAACAAAACAAACTTGGCATCTGGTAATGTTACTGATGAAAGGTCATTGATATACACAAGAAAAAGTAAGGGCCCCAAAATGGAACCTTGTGGGACCCCACATGTAATTAGTTCCCAGTTGGATGATGCCTGATAGACATGTATCAAGCTCTTTCCTAATAACACCCTTTGTTTCCTGCCAGAGATATAAGATTTGAACCATTTTGCAGCATTTCCTGTTACACTATAATATTCTAGTTTACTTAAAAGGATATTGTGATTTACACAGTCAAATGCCTTTGATAGATCACAAAATATACCAGTTGCCTGCAATTTTTTGTCTAATGAATTAAGCACATTTTCACTGTAAGTGAAGATAGCCTTCTCAATATCAGAACCTTTTAGAAATCCAAACTGTGACTTTGACAGTATGTTATTTGAGATAAGATGGTTATAAAGACGACAGTACATTACTTTTTCGAGAATTTTTGAGAATGCTGGTAACAGTGAAATTGGACGGAAATTTGATGCTATTTCTTTATCTCCCTTCTTAAACAGTGGCTTAACTTCAGCATATTTCAGCCATTCAGGAAATATTCCACTGATAAACGACTGGTTACACAGATAGCTTAATATGTTACTTAGCTCAGAATCACATTCTTTAATTAACTTTGTTGATATTTCATCATACCCACTAGATGTTTTTGATTTTAAAGATTTTATGATGGACATTATTTCTGTTGGGGTAGTGAGGGTCAAATTCATATTATGGAAATTACTTGAAATGTCTGGTCTAAGGTAATCCATAGCAGCATCTACCGAACCTGACAACCCCATCTTTTCAGTAACAGTTATAAAATGTTTGTTAAAAAGTTCTGCAACACTATACACATCTGTCACCAATGTATCATTTACTCTTAATGCTATTTGTTCCTCTTCATGTCTGGTCCTACCGGTCTCCTCCTTCACTATATCCCATATTGTCTTTATTTTGTTATCTGATATGACTATCTTTTCCTTGTAATATATTTGCTTTGACATCCATATTACAGTCTTCAATATTTTGCAGTATTTCTTATAATGTGCTATAGCATCAACATTGGAAATGTTTCGGATTGACAGATACAGTTTTCTTTTTGTTTTACAAGATACCCTTATTCCTCGAGTAATCCATGGCTTCTTTGTAGATTTTCCTCTAACCTTGGTAAGTTTTGGGGGAAAGCAGTGTTCAAATAAGGTAAGCACTTTATTAGCAAAAATGTTATATTTTTCATTCATGCCATGAGCACTGTAAACATCAGTCCAGTGAATGTCTCTGAGGAGTGTCCTAAAATAATCAATTTTTGGCTTACTGATTACCCTCTTGAGCTCAGATTTAACAGATTTTATATCCTGTTCAGTATTAACATTTAACAGAAGGAACTGCATGTCATGGTCTGAGAGGCCATTGGCTATTGGTTTTGTAATATAATTTTGTTCATTGGACTTTTCTATAAAGATATTATCAATGGCTGTTTGTGAGCAAGTGGCTATCCTAGTGGGGAACTTTACTGTGGGAATTAAGTTGAATGATAGTGTTACTAACTCAAATAAGTTCTTATTCGGAGAGTCTTTAAGGAAATCTACATTGAAATCACCAGCAACCACTATTTCTTTGTTTTTGGTTATTAAATGGGCCAGTACAGCTTCAAGGTGGTTTACAAACAGATTAAAGTTACCTGCAGGTGCTCGGTATACACTTAATATTATGAAAGATTTTTTGTGAAAATCTAATTCTGTTGCACATGCTTCCATATGCTGTTCTAGGCAAAATTTATGAATGTCTATGTTCTTAAATTTATGACAGTTCCTGATGAATGTGGCAACTCCTCCTTTCTCCATTTCTGATCTACAAAAGTGAGATGCTAACCTAAACCCTGTAACACTTAAAAGTTCTATACCAGTGGTCACATGATGTTCAGAGAGGCAGATTATGTCAGCTGGGTTTGAAGACTCTAATTCATCTATGCATATAGTTAATTCATTAATTTTATTTCTCAGTCCTCGAATATTTTGATGCAATAAAGATAGCTGACATTTCACATTGTCTGAGTTAAAATTGGGTGGAGTTAAAATATCTGCTGACAGTTGAAAATTCTTAACCAATGGCTGTTTATTTGCTGAAATGGTTAGGTTCAGCTACTTATGCCATTAGGGTTTTGCTAATTTTGGTGATAAACATGTAAGTAAGTTACCCTAGTATGCCTGTTTTTATTCACTGCTGTCATATGACATCACATTTCGCGGTAATTCATCACTAAGAGAAGAAGTATTCATTGCACACAAGCGTGTAATCAGATTAATAGCTAGAGCCCACCCAAGATCACATTGCAGACATTTATTTAAGAAACGCCAGAAATTCATAGTACCTTTGCAATACATATATTTACTTATGAAATTTATTGTTAATAACTCATCCCAATTCCAAAAAATAGTGAAGTGCACAGCTGCAACACCAGTAGAAAGGATGATCTTCACTATCCTGGATTAAATCTCACTTAGGTGTAGAAAGAGGTGAATTATGCTGCCACAAAAATCTTTTACCGTTTGCCAAATAGCATTAAATGTGTGACAGATAGACAACCAACATTTAAAAAGAAATTAAATGATTTTCTGAATGACAACTCCTTTTACTCAATAGATGAATTTTTAGATATGAAGCAAACTGTAAAGAAAAAAGTAGTGAAAACTTATGTTAAACTGAGACGTTCCACATCATTACGAAATGTGATATTCGTGATCTAGAGAACAAGTATTAATGTAATATAATGTAGTAAGCAGAAAACGCACTCGAAATGGGAAACGTTTCTGGAAATGCGGAGTGGAAAAATAAATAAAAAGAAAATCGTGACTGGTAGTATTTCACTTATTCCACAAACATATCCATAGGTTTTACTGTCGTAGGAGTTGAAAAGTCATTTATAATGGATCATATTAAACCTATATTTATGCAAATACAATTGAAAATAAGATGTCTTTCTATAGAGGTGCTGCAGTTAACTTAAAATATTGAGATATGTTGTTCTCTGGGTATTGCTACACTGTAAAAACATAATGCATTATGAAAAATTAAGAATAAATAAGAAACACTTGAGAACAAATTGTTCTAAAAACTTGTTCCCAGACAGTTCTTTGTGTGTAACAATTCCTCCTTAGAATCTGAATACGATATGGATGTTTAGAACGATTCCCACCATAGGGAATGACTGGTCGCTTGTGACAAAGGCAGCTTTGGCAGTTTAATAAATACACCTTAAATTACCTTGAACCCGAAAGTTGGTTTGGCCACCACAGTGTTTCTCTATGATTTATCCTATTGGAGGAAGCATGTCTTGAAATGAATTACCCAGCCATTTACTGGGGGCAATCATTTTAATGTGGACTCATAACTCTAAGTGAGCTTGGTCTCTCTCACTTAATGAGTTATTGCCAGTGATAGAACAAGTGATAGATGATCTAATAACCTTAAGAACGACTGAGAATTGAGCAACAAGCCTTTGCTCTTGAGTCTGACACATTTTAGGTAATGAATCATAACAATTTACCTTCAAGGACAGGTAATTCTTATAGTAGTGAACTAACTGAAATGTTAGGCTAATGTGCTTGGTAGCACCTGTCACACCTTCGACATTGTTAGCACATCACGAATGGCGTTCGAAGACTGTCATATGACACAGTTAGTTAAATGTACGTGGTTATGGGTAACCTATACCACAACAAGAATTAAACAATGTTTTCCACAGACTCACAGGCCAAGTTTCACTTCCTCACCTTTTTTTTTTTGACATAATGCCAGGACAGTAGCATAGGTATAGCGTCTCTGGAGCAGATAGAAACCTTACCAACACTACTTGACGTTGAACTTCAACACTGACCGTTTTTTCAATGTGATATATGATTACCTTGAACTTATGATGTCATCAGCAGAATTAACCAATCAGACAATCAACAATTAGAAATGAAAAGCACCAATGTTCTCCCCCTCCCCTCTCCATTTTCCGTTCCCCAATTTCCCCACCCTCCATCTCCAACCAATAATAGCACAATATTTAAAAAATCAAAAATGGCGGAAATACTCCAATTGTGTTAATGAAAAATTAAAAACCTCCGCTCTTCATACAGATACAGACCAATTGTGTGGTTTCCGACCCACACTGCACTTCTCTTTCCAACCAATCAGAGTATACATGGTTTAAATTGTTGTCGACCTACACTTCCATGTCTCCAACCAATCAGAGTGTAGTATTAAAAATAGCGTGAAACGTGCAGCAAAAATTGCGTATCACTCACGTTAAAGTCAAGGAGATCAGTCAAGAAACATCAACGTGCAAAGAAGTGGGATACGGAAATACTAAGCAATGAAGAAGTACGCTTGAAGTTCTCTGAGGCTACAAATACTGCGATAAGGAAGAGCTCAGTAGGTAGATCAGCTGAAGAGGAATGGTTAGATCTAAAAAGGGCAAATATTGAAAGAAAACCTAGATACAAGGAAGCTATTTGCGAAGAAACCATGGGTAGCAGAAGTAATACTTAAGTTGATCAATGGAAGAAGGAAGTACAAAAATGCTAGGGGACATTCAGGAATACAGAAATACAAGTCACTTAGAAATGAAATAAACAGAAAGTGTTGGGAACTTAGGCGAAATGGCTGCATGAAAAACGTGAAGAAATGGGTAAAGAAATAATTGTAGGATGGAATGTCCCAGCAAAACAACCTTCGCTGAAACTAAAAGCAGGTCTCTATGTGGGGGAGGACTTTGATGATGGGATACTAGAAGGAACAGGAGTCGATATAGCAGATATAGGGGATCCAGTAATAGAATCAGAATTTCAGAGAGCACTAGAAGACTTAAAATACGAATAGGGGTACATAAGTTTCCATTAGAATTTCTAAAATGATTGGTGGAAGTGGTAACAGTAGGACTGTTGACGTTCGTGTGTAAAATGTGTGAGTCTGGCTATATACACTCTGACTCTTGGAAACATATCATCCACACAATTCGGAAGACTGCAAGAGCTGAAATGCAAAAGAATTATCGCACAATCAGCTTAATATCTCATGCATTCAAGTTACTCACAAGAATAGCATAAAAAATAATGGAAAAAAATGAGGATGTGTCAGATGACGATCAGGTGGCCTTAGGAAAGGTAAAGGCACCAGAGAGGCAACTCTGACGTTGCGGTTGATAATTGAAGCAAGGCTAAAGAAAAATCAAGACACGTTCACAGGATCTGTCGACCTGGTTAAGGCGTTCAACAATGTAAAATGGTGCAAGATGTTCGAAATTACACGAAAAATAGGGGTAAGCTATAGGGAAAGACAGACAAGAACCAAGTGGGCAGAGTGGAAACCAAGCACAAAGTGCTGGTATTAAAAAGGGCGTAAGACAGAGATATAGTCTTTCACCCCTACTGTTCAATCTGTACATCGAAGAAGCAGTGGCGAAAAGAAGAGAAAGGTTCAAGAGTTAAATTAGTATTCAATATGAAAGGATATCAATGATATCATTCGCTGATAATGTTGCTATCCTTAGTGAAAGTGAAGAAGAATTACAGGATCTGCTGAACGGAATGAACAGAGTAAAAAATATGAATGGAGAGTAAATCGAACAAAAACGAAAGCAATGAAAAGTGGCAGAAATGAGAACAGTCAGAAACTACTCATCAGGATTGGTGATAATGAAATAAAAGAATTCTCCTACGTAGGCAGCAAAATAACCCAAGAATGATGCAGCAAGGAGGTTATAAAAAGCAGACTAGCATTGGGAATTGCGGCATTCCTGACCAAGGGATGTCTTCTAGCATCAAACATAGACTTAATTTGAGCAAGAAATTTTTGAGAACGTACGTCTGGAGCAGAGCATTGTAGGTTAGTGAAACATGAACTGTGGGAAAACGGGAAGAGACTCGAAGCAATTGAGATGTGGTGCAACAGAAGAAAGTTGAGAAGTAGGTGGACTGGTAAGGTAAGGAATGAGGAGGTTCTCCACGGAATAGATAAGGAAAGGAATATACGGAAAACACCGGAAAGAAGAAGGGACAAGATGATAGTAGACAGTTATCACACTACAGAATAAGTTCCATGTTATTTTTTTATTTTTTATTAATTATTTATTTACTTTTATTAGCGGATGGCGGGCCCTTTTTATAGCCCTGGACATGGTGTGAAACGATTTTTACTTTCGGATACCTGTACTTAAGTCAACCCAAAGCTCTGAACACGAGTCTCAATTCTCCTGACCCTTTTAAGTAATGTTCTGTGTCAGCTCAACCAGATCGGTAGCTTTCAACTGTGCAGAAAAATATCGAGTCCCTCACTGTAATAAAAGAAGAGAAGACAAGAAGCAGTTAGCTCGGTTGTCATTGGTAGTAAAAATTACTGTCTGCGGCTGTGATACAACGTAAGTAACACTTCCGCACGAGAGTGGGAATATAATATTACCAAATACGTTGCTTGACATTTTTCGGGAAAATCTTTCACGTAACAGTTTCACCAGAAGTCCTTAGTCAAGAACACTAGAGTGAAATGCGGAGTTTTCGCACACAGAGGCCTAACAGCTAAACAACTAGAACTTCAACTCGTAGTGATAGCACAGAAGTTGTCCTCGTGTGCATGAAGAATCATGTGGTTTCTTTGGATATCTTAAAGTACGTTTCTAAGCGGAATACAATTATTTGCCCGCACAGTTGGAAGTCTTGTGTAACTAAGAGGAGGAGTGTTAGTTATATCTCGACTGATTCCTTCAACTTTGTGTTACTGATACCTCAGGCTTCAATATAGATTTAAAATTTAGACAACAGCTCACTGAAGTTAACTTTCCCAAGGTTCCCCAGTTTATTTTCGGCTTCGATTATGGCCTTTTGCGGCAAAAGGTTAGCTGTGAGGTGAATGCCATTTACCAAAGCGGATTCAGAATGTCCGTTCCAGGTGATGGCTGCTGTGACTGTGTGAGCTGCCATCGTGTATCATTGCAGAAGCTGCGAGCAGTCAAGAGCACCCGTTGTTTTACAGAATCTGTGCAGCTGTGATCATACCCGTTATCATTTAGAGTGCTGATGCTCTATGTTTCTCAGAATGTTTTTTGCTGTACAGAAACCATCGAATCAGTAATGCACTACATATTTCTACATCTACGTGATTACTCTGCTATTCACAATAAAGTGCCTGGCAGAGGGTTCAATGAATCACCTTCAAGCTGTCTCTCTACCGTTCCACTCTCGAACGGCAAGCGGGAAAAACTAGCACTTAAATTTTTCTGTGCGAGCCCTGATTTATTTTATCGTGATGATCATTTCTCCCAAAGTAGGTGGGGGCCAACAGAATGTTTTCGCAATCGGAAGGGAAAACTGGTACTTGAAATTTCATGAGAAGATCCCGTCGCAACGAAAAACGCCTTTGTTTTAATAATTGCCACTCCAACTCACGTATCATGTCTGTGACACTATCTCCCCTATTTCGCGATAATACAAAACGAGGTGCCCTTCTTTGTACTTTGTCGATGTTGTCCGTCAGTCCCACCTGATGCGGATCCCACACCGCAGTGCACTACTCCAGAATAGGGTGGACAAGCGTGGTGTAAGCAGTCTCTTTAGTAGACCTGTTGCACCTTCTAAGTGTTCTGCCAATGAATCGCAGTCTTTGGTTCGCTCTACCCACAATATTGTCTATGTGATCGTTCCAATTTAGGTTATTTGTAATTGTAATCCCTAAGTATTTAGAGGAATTTTCAGCATTCAGATTTGTGTGACTTATCGCGTAATCGAAATTTAGCTGATTGCTTTTAGTACTCATGTGAATAACTTCACACTTTTGCTTATTCAGGGTCAACTGCCACTTTTCGCACCATACCGATCTCCTATCTAAATCATTTTACAAGTAATTTTGATAATCTGATGACTTTAAATGACGGTAAATGAGAGCATCAACTGCAAACAATCTAAGACGGATACTGAGATTGCCTCCTATGTCGTTAATATAGATCAGAAACAATAGAGGGCCTATAACACTTCAGGCATTTCAGGAAACAGCAGGTGCATCAATTCAGTAATCTAAGTTGAGAAATGAAAATATGAGTGTATCAACACGACCAAGTTGAAATACGAGGGCTATCCACAAAGTACATTACGTTTTTGTTTGTGTCCGTTAGGGGCGGGACTAGCCGAACTAACGTTGACGACGAAGAGTGAAGTGGAAGACCCAGCATAGTGACTGCCGAACTTGTGGAAAAAGTCGATGCCGCGGTCCGTGAAAACCGTAATTTCACATTAACGGAACTCTCTATGAGTTTTCCACAAATTTCACGAAGTTTGTTGCACGAAATAATTACCGAAAAGCTTGGTTACCACAAGTCTTGTGCAAGATGGACACCAAAAATCTTGACACAGATTCACAAAAATCAGCGAATGGCTGCAGCGTTAACGTTTTTGGACGCTTACGAGAAAGATGGCGACTCATTACTCGATCGCATCGTTACTGGTGACGAAGCATGGGTTAAGCATGTGAACTGCGAGACAAGATTGCAGTCAATGCAGTGGGGGCACACAAATTCCCCCCAAAAACCCAAGAAATGCATGCAGACAATGTCGGCAAGGAAGGTGATGGCGGCTGTCTTTTGGGACAGAAAAGGTGTGATTTTTGTGGATTTCCTGGAAAGAGGCACTACAATAAACTCTCAAAGGTATTGCCAAACTCTGCACAACCTTAGAAGAGCAATACAAAACAAGCGCAGGGGAAAGTTGGGCTCAAAGATCTTGCTGATTCACGACAACGCCCGGGCCCACAAGGCAAATGCCACTCGTGAAGTTCTCGAATCTTTTAAGTGGGAGTTGTTTCCTCAGCCGCCGTACAGTCTCGACCTGGCACCGAGCGACTTCCACTTTTTCCCAACAATGAAGAAGTGGTTGGCTATGCAGCGTTTTGAGGACGACGCACAGTTTCAAGAAGAGGTAACCATGTAGTTGAAGGCGCAGGCGGCCGAATTTTACGACGATAAGTGCCTTAATTTAAATGGAAACTATGTATAAAAGTAGTATTTAAGTGTGGCTTTCATCTGTATATAATAAAAAAATTTCCAATACTTTATTTATTTTTAATTCCAAAACGTAATTTAATTTGTGGATAGTCCTCGTATCAAGAGTGACAGATTATCAACATTTTTGGTAAGGAAATTCGATTGCTGGGAAAATGTCAGCGAACATTGTAAACTGACATTCAACCTATCAGAGAAAAACTCATATTTCGTTCGCAGATGAAACGAAGCCATATGACAACAGCTATAAATTGTGAAACAGTTTTGACTGTGAGAAGCAGCAGTTAAAAATTAAACAATTGTAAAAGTAGTACCATTTTTTCCGAGAGGTGGACATTGACGTATCAAATACTGCAAGTTAAGGATTATTATAAAATTTTGCTACTTTACTATATGAACTGAAGATGAATTCTAACGAAAGTGAAATTCAGTTACTGTCGGAAGAAACTGGGTTTTGCAGATATGCACAAAGAATGCAAGAAGAGGAAAAAAGGAATAAAACTACAAATGTTAAGTAAGGGGCACATATTCATTATTGTACAACGACTCGTAGAATTATTTAAAATGAGTGGACGACATTTGTATTTCCTTTATAATATAGAAATTTCACGTAAAAAAGCAGCTGGCTGTTCATAGGACAATGAAAATTTGAGGAGACAAACACTTCCAAAGACGTGGACAAGTGGAAGTCATACTAAACGACACGGCCTAATCTGAGACGAAGGAAGAAGAAGTGAAAGAAACTGTACTTAAGATACGGCAGTTAATGCATTTCCTTGCGTTTTCTTTTGTATGAAAGTTATCATTAGGAAAGGCGAATAATTTGTTGAAATCTGATTGCTGTAATATTTATTAAAAGTTTTCTAAACTGTTCAGTGCTCAGCTGTAGGAGAATTAGCATCTACGCTGTCCATTCTCTGTCTCTCTCTCCCCCCCCCATGTATATATGAATACATAAACACTTAATGTAATTTTCCACAATCCGTAGATCTGTAGCTTCGTGTCTGAACGAAGGGTATAGAGTGAGTAGACAAATCTGAACCACTCTTATAAGTACATCACTTTGCTACACCTAATTCTAAGAATTTATAATGATCACAGTAAACTATTCATACAAATATTACGTTGGTGCGTAACTTCGTAGCGCTTGTGTTTTACATGTTGATACTCCAGTTGCTATCGGTTTATTTATCGATTGTAATTTTTTATTTGTAGTTCACTATTCCTGTTCAGTACCCGTGGTCTAGGTGGACACAGTCCGGCTTTCGCCGCCGTGCAGTGCGGACGTGTTGTTATTTCCGCCTGCGGAGCGCGCGCGCTCGCTGTTGTTTACATTTCAGCGGCCGTCACTTACGTGTCGCTTACGTGCACTAGAATCATGGCCAACCGTTTTCGAAAATCAACTTTACGTTTCAACTTCTGCAACGACTACGCACGACCAAAGGCCTTGGAAGTGGAACGCTTCCTACGCGACGTTGCTAAGATCCCAGCTTCTGACATCTTGGGCATCCATTTGTCCATATTAAGCAGTACTGTGTACGTCAAAGTCGTCAATGACGCGGTATGTGAAAGAATACTTCGTGACACCAACCATGGATTACGCTTTTGCCACGCCGACGGCAATGTCGGAGCGGTCACTGTCGACCATGCCGGCTTAGGAATGCGCACCATACGAGTTTTCGAACTCCCGTTCGAGCTTCCAGCGGAAGACGTTATCGCGGCTTTCCGCCCTTATGGCACTGTACATGGCCACACTGCCGAACGCTGGGCGCAATTCCAAACGTACCCTGTTCTTAACGGTGTACGGCAGATCACCATCGACCTCCATCGCCACGTGCCATCTTACCTGCAAATTAGCGGGTGCCGCGCGGTTGTCATATACGACGGCCAACCCAAGACCTGTTCCGGGTGCGGCAAAGAAGGCCACCTCAGATCTGAGTGTCTTCAGCGACGAATCACCCAATTTCCAGCCGCTACCGTGGCACCTCCGGCTCCGACGACGGTTTTACCGATCACCTACGCATCGGCGCTCTGTTCTCCTCCCACCGGCCGCCGCCCATCGGACCATGCACCGGTGACCCTTCCAGCTGCTACGGATACCGCTGGAGCCGACGCGTCGCGCTCAAAGCCTGACGCTACTCCGGCGCCACTACCAACAGCGACGACTTCCGACACCCATCCGCCTGAACATATGGACGCCCCTTCATTTGACGTTCCCGCGACGGCCTTCCTCTCAGAGCGACGCGACTCCCTTCCGTCGTCCGACACGGAGGGACGAACCCGCAAACAACGTTCACCTAAGAGGCGCAAGAGGAGGCGCCATACGGTCTCGGAACGAGACGGATCACCACCCCCCGATGCTCCAGAGGCCGTCCGACCCGACGAGGCCTCGGAGAACCTACACGACGATATGAATGACGACAACATGACGCCGACTGTGGATACGTCGATGCCTACTCTACTGGCTCGCTCAGGTGCTCCTGAACCAATGGACTCCACAGATGCGACTGCCGCCGAGACGCCCTCTGCCCCTACGACCGAAGTGGAACGTACGACCATCACAACGACAACGCCTTCAATGGTGTGGAGTGAGGACGTCGATGAGGAGCCGGACCACACGCTGGGGCCAGAGTTACCCCAGACGGAAGCATCGTTACGCCGCTGATAATGCCGTCAGGTGGCGTACGGTACGACTCACCGTTGCCTCGTCCCTCTTCATCCACCGCCGGTGGAGTGCCCCTCCACGGCGGGTTACGGCTCCAAACCTACCATTAGCTCACCCGTGAAACTTCAACTGCTGCGAGAGATGATATGGGCGTCGGACGTCGATATCGCACTACTACAGGAAGTACACCTGGCCACACTACCAGACGTCGCGGGATATAACACTTATCCTTCTCCTGGTGATCACCTGGGACGCGGCGTAGCCATCTACGCCAGAGAAGGCATTCCAGTGGCCGATATCACATACCTTCCATCTGCCAGAGGCATGGCCGTCACCGTCATGGGGACGCGTATCATCAACATTTACGCTCCGTCAGGCTCCACCCGCAGACGCGACAGGGCCCTCTTCTATTCAGAAGAAATCGCTCCTTTGTTTCTAGGACGCTGCGACCATTACTTGCTTGGGGGTGATTTTAATTGTGTCTTGCACCCTAAAGATCAAGTGTCCCACTACAACACCTGTCGTCCGAGATCTGTTGCTCCGCGACACTTGGGAAGTTCGGCACGGCGACGCGCCTGGACATACCAGACGAGTCACTCCGCGAGCCGCCTTGATAGAATTTACGTCTCTCGGGAACTCACACCTGCAGTCCAAGGTGCAGAACTTTGGCCCCTGGCCTTTTCGGATCACTGTGCCTACATCTGCAACATTCTCTTCCCCAAGCAAGTGGTCTGGCGTAGTCGTGCACCGTGGAAGCTAAACACCTCCCATCTTCATGATCCCGAATGTCTTCAACGTGTTACCGAGACATGGGCCACCTGTGAACGTCACTTACCTAAATACTGCACGACCTTGACCTGGTGGCTAGAATGTGCCAAACCTGCCATTCGACGTACTTTGATTCAGTATGGAAAGGAAGTTGCTATGTGGCGCCGGCACACTACCGACTATTTCTACGCCGTTCTCCGCGACCTGGACGCCCAACCGCCCACCCCCGACACCCAGAGGGAACGCAGCAGGATTAAGGCGCAAATTTTAACTTTGACACGCCGTAGACTGCAGGGGGCTATGGTGCGAACCCGACGTCAAGATTCGGCGGAACAAGAACATCCGACCATGCATCATATCGCCTCCGATAGGAAACATCGACGACGACAACTCATCACCGAGATCACCACCTGTCGCGGCCAGCACGTCACTTTCCAGGCCGAAATCGTCAGTGCCTTTGTCGACCACTACCGCACAATGTACCAGGAGGAGACTACCAACAACCACGCTGAGGAGTCTGTGTTACCACACGTAACTCGCACCCTCACCAGCGACGAAGCGGACGAGCTGCTGGAGCCCATTACACGTGACGAAATCCACGATGCAATCAAAAAAGGTGCTCTGAATAAGTCACCTGGTGTCGACGGATTGCCGATAGAATTTTATCGCGCTTTCTTCACACTAATGGCATCACGGCGGACAACGATGTTTAATGAACTGCTGACGATAGGGAACGCCGTACCGCCGTCCTTCGTCACGGGAATTATTATACCCATCCACAAACCGACACCAGGTGTGACGACAGCACATTACCGTCCCCTGACTCTGCTTAACGCAGACTGTAAAATTTTTACACGCCTACTGGCAACGCGATGCCGCAAGATCCTGCCTAGCATTCTATCCCCGGAACAGACAACTCCGGGCGGCTCAGTTAATATACAAACGGCCACAGGAGAATGTCGCGATTTAATTGCACTGGCAGCGGCGTGCAGACTCCGCGCCGCAGTGGTTGCCATTGATTTTGACAGCGCATTCGACAAATTGCGGCATCTTTTTCTGTTCTCAGTGATGAACCGCATGGGTTTTCCACCAGCCTTCATCGACGTAATCTGGCGCCTGTACGGCACCGCCGAATCTCTGATTCAGGTTAACGGCCATGTGGCGGGACCAGTGGCGATCCGGCGTTCCGTACGGCAAGGCTGCCCACTTTCGACCTTACTGTATGCCATAAGCCTGGAGCCACTCATCGGGAGTCTGACAAGCCACCTTTCTGGTCTCACTTTGCGACAGCACAGTTTTCGATGTCGTGCGTATGCGGACGACCTCCTCCTCTTGATCCGCTCACGGAGTGAAACACACACGGTACTTGATTTGATATCAACGTACGGCACTGCAGCGGGCAGTAACATGAATGTGGCTAAATCCGCGGCGATGCCCATTGGACGCGGCCTCTCACACGAAGACTTAGCACCTCTCCCGTGTGTACAACAACTACGATATCTTGGTATCATTTTCACCTCCACCGTGCGCCGCTCCGCTGCCATCAATTTTCGGCGTGCACTCCAAACTATCCGCACGACGGTGCGACAAAATCTTCTCCGACGACTCGATTCTTTACAACGTGTCCAATACCTCAATCAACATGTGGCGGCCAGAATGGTCCACATCGCACAGGTCCTCCCGCTGCCATCAACTATTGGACGCAGCCTCCAGGCTGCCCTTGGATACTTCCTTACGGCCGGTACGATCTTTAAGATCCGCTGCGACACGCTCACCCTTCCCCCGCGAGCAGGAGGCCTCGGCCTTGTCAATGTGCGACTCCGAGCGGCGTCCTTGTACATGTCCACCATGCACAAGCAGTGGCACGGTGGCACCTCCCTTACGCGCAGCTTGCTGGAAATTCTTGTGCCCGCGACCATAACACCACCAGTACCAGTCGGACACATCAAGCATCATTTGACGCACATTTCTGATTTCATCGTCGACTTCAGTTATGCTCACACACACTTACCGACCACGCGTTCTCCTCGACCTAAAGATTTTTACACCCCTCTCCTTCGTTCCATATCCAGCAACAATATCGAACTGAGACATCCGTCCACGCGGTGGCCAACGGTTTGGCGTCACATCCACCAGCCTTTTCTTCCCTCCAACGTCCGGGCAACATGGTACCAAGTCGCAAATGAAAAATTCGCCACAAATCATCGCCTTCACGCCATCGGACTACAGGACTCTCCACTTTGTTCCATTTGCCACCTCGTGGATGACGATGTCCATCAACTGACTTGTACTGCCACCAGTGACGTCTGGAAACTTGCCCGACAGTTCGTTGCCTGTTACCTCCGCGTTCCGCCGGACTCGATTGACCCACGGACTTTTATCCATCCTGAGAATACTTATTTCCCCGCCTCCAAAAATCATGCGATTGTATGGGTCAAAGGATGGACGATCACCTACATGTATAATGGTGGCGACAAATCACGCCTTGATTTCTGGCAGTACTTACAAACCGCCCACAGTGAAGTCGAACAGCGACCACGCTACCGCGCCTTCTTCGCCAATTACCTACACGCGATCTTTACCTCGCCCCCGCTCAGTTGGATGGTGCCACACGCCGACACTGACATCTGAGACTCCCCGCGCTACTTTCTACACTGTAACCCACAGTGGAATAGGCGCATGGACACGCGCCTCCTTTCTTTAATGCACTACCCCAGACAACACTGGTCTTTCCCTCACTCCACTGTATATTGCTTCACACCTCTTAGATTACATCAGACTTATTATTCTTCTTTTCCCTACACCATGTTCATAAAAAAAAAATTCCTCGCCTTGTACGAGTATATTGTCTTGTGTTATTTTCGCCGGAAGGATGGCATTTCTGTTGTATTTAAGTTTGTACCAATAAAGATCTTTTTTTCATTTACCCTTTTCCTGGTAAAAAAAATATAAATAAAAAAAATAAATCAAAAAGCTACTTTGAGGGAGTGATTCAGGGACGGGAGGGGGGAGACATCGCGGCCAGGCCTCGGGTTTCGACCCCTGCCCGCCTTGTCTCCACCTACGCATATCTGAACACTCAAAAAAAAAAAAAAAAAAAAAAAAAGGGGTAGCGTCTTTGATTCATAATCAAAACGTCTTTGGTCCCGGGTTCGATCCCAGCCACTGCTTAAATTTTGATAAATAATCAGCATTGGCGGCCGAAGACTTCCGGCATAAGAAGTCAGCCTCATTCTGCCAACGGCCTTGTCAAAGAGGGCGGAGGAGCGGATAGAGGTTCAGGGCACTCTCTTGTCCTATGGGTGGGAAATTGCCCCTAAAGGCGGAAGAATCAGCAATGATCAACGACATGAGGATGCAGAAGGCAATGGAAACCACTGCATTAAAGACACGTAACGTGTATCCACAGGACATGTGGCCTGTAATTGAAGAAGTGTCATGATGATCTCTCCATTGGCAAAATATTCCGGAATAGTCCCCCCATTCGGATCTCCGGGAGGGGACTGCCAAGGGGGAGGTTACCATGAGAAAAAGATTGAATAGTCTACGAAAGGATAACGTTCTACGAGTCGGGGCGTGGAATGTCAGAAGCTTGAACGTGGTAGGGAAACTAGAAAATCTGAAAAGGGAAATGCAAAGGCTCAATCTAGATATAGTAGGGGTCAGTGAAGTGAAGTGGAAGGAAGACAAGGATTTCTGGTCAGATGAGTATCGGGTAATATCAACAGCAGCAGAAAATGGTATAACAGGTGTAGGATTCGTTATGAATAGGAAGGTAGGGCAGAGAGTGTGTTACTGTGAACAGTTCAGTAACCGGGTTGTTCTAATCAGAATCGACAGCAGACCAACACCGACAACGATAGTTCAGGTACACATGCCGACGTCGCAAGCTGAAGATGAACAGATAGAGAAAGTGTATGAGGATATTGAAAAGGTAATGCAGTATGTAAAGGGGGACGAAAATCAAATAGTCATGGGCGACTGGAATGCAATTGTGGGGGAAGGAGTACAAGAAAAGGTTACAGGAGAATATGGGCTTGGGACAAGGAATGAAAGAGGAGAAAGACTAATTGAATTCTGTAACAAGTTTCAGCTAGTAATAGCGAATACCCTGTTCAAGAATCACAGAGGAGGATGTATACTTGGAAAAGGCCGGGAGATACGGGAAGATTTCAATTAGATTACATCATGGTCAGACAGAGATTCCGAAATCAGATACTGGATTGTAAGGCGTACCCAGGAGCAGATATAGACTCAGATCACAATAAAGTAGTGATGAAGAGTAGGCTGAAGTTCAAGACATTAGTCAGGAAGAATCAATACGCAAAGAAGTGGGATACGGAAGTACTAAGGAATGACGAGATACGTTTGAAGTTCTCTAACGCTATAGATACAGCAATAAGGAATAGCGCAGTAGGCAGTACAGTTGAAGAGGAATGGACATCTCTAAAAAGGGCCGTCACAGAAGTTGGGAAGGAAAACATAGGTACAAAGAAGGTAGCTGCGAAGAAACCATGGGTAACAGAAGAAATACTTCAGTTGATTGATGAAAGGAGGAAGTACAAACATGTTCCGGGAAAATCAGGAATAGAAGAAATACAAGTCGCTGAGGAATGAAATAAATAGGAAGTGCAGCGAAGCTAAGACGAAATGGCTGCAGGAAAAATGTGAAGACATCGAAAAAGATATGATTGTCGGAAGGACAGACTCAGCATACAGCAAAGTCAAAACAACCTTTGGTGACATTAAAAGCAACGGTGGTAACATTAAGAGTGCAACGGGAATTCCACTGTTAAATGTAGAGGAGAGAGCAGATAGGTGGAAAGAATACATCGAAAGCCTCTATGAGGGTGAAGATTTGTCTGATGTGATAGAAGAAGAAACAGGAGTCGATTTAGAAGAGATGGGGGATCCAGTATTAGAATCGGAATTTAAAAGAGCTTTGGAGGACTTACGGTCAAATAAGGCAGAAGGGATAGATAACATTCCATCAGAATTTCTAAAATCATTGGGGGAAGTGACAACAAAACGACTATTCACGTTGGTGTGTAGAATACACGAGGCTGGCGATATACCACCTGACTTTCGGAAAAGCATCATCCACACAATTCCGAAGACGACAAGAGCTGACAAGTGCGAGAATTATCGCACAATCAGCTTAACAGCTCATGCATCGAAGCTGCTTACAAGAATAATATACAGAAGGATGGAAAAGAAAATTGAGAATGCGCTAGGTGACGATCAGTTTGGCTTTAGGAAAAGTAAAGGGACGAGAGAGGCAATGATGGAAATAAAAGAAAGATTCAGGAGTGGAATTAAAATACAAGGTGAAAGGATATCAATGATACGATTCGCTGACGACATTGATATCCTGACTGAAAGTGAAGAAGAATTTAGTGATCTGCTGAACGGAATGAACAGTCTAATGAGTACACAGTGTGGTTTGAGAGTAAATAGGAGAAAGACGGAGGTAATGAGAAGTAGTAGAAATGAGAACAGCGAGAAACTTAACACCAGGATTAATGGTCACGAAGTCAATGAAGTTAAGGAATTCTGCTACCTAGGCAGTAAAATAACCAATGACGGACGGAGCAAGGAGGACATCAAAGGCAGACTCGCTATGGCAAAAAAGGCATTTCTGGCCAAGAGAAGTCTACTAATATCAAATACCGGCCTTAATTTGAGGAAGAAATTTCTGAGGATGTACGTCTGGAGTACAGCATTGTATGGTAGTGAAACATGGACTGTGGGAAAACCAGAACAGAAGAGAATCGAAGCATTTGAGATGTGGTGCTATAGACGAATGTTGAAAATTAGGTGGACTGATAAGGTAAGGAATGAGGAGGTTCTACGCAGAATCGGAGAGGAAAGGAGTATGTGGAAAACACCGATAAGGAGAAGGGACAGGATGATAGGACATCTGCTAAGACATGAGGGAATGACTTCCATGGTACTAGAGGGAGCTGTAGAGGGCAGAAACTGTAGAGGAAGACAGAGATTGGAATATGTCAAGCAAATAATTGAGGACGTAGGTTGCAAGTGCTACTCTGAGATGAAGAGGTTAGCACAGGAAAGGAATTTGTGGCGGGCCGCATCAAACCGGTCAGTAGACTGATGACAAAAAAAAAAAAAAAATTGCTGTTTAAATTTACAGATTATCATTTGCATCTAGTGAATGGAGCTCTGGATGCTAGAAAATGGAGTTCCAGGTGGAGAAATCGGAACCTTTCCGACATTTGAGTTCATCATAGGGGTGACACCAATTTCAGAGGCAGCAAGAAACATTTGCACTGTGTGTTGGGCTGAAATGAAATGATCGTACGGCATTGTTGGCCGGGAGACCCCATGCGGGTTGTTCGGCCGCCGAAATTGCAAGTCCTTTTTAGTTGACGCCACTTAGACCCATACGAGTCAATGATGATCAAATGATGATGAAAGACGCACAACACCAAGTCATCTCGAGGCAAAGAAAAATCATTGACCCCTCCGGGAATCGAACCCGGGACCCCGTGCGCGGGCTAATGCCATGGGACACCGCACGGCAAGGAAACGTTTTTCTCGTTTTTTGTAGGGTAGTTTTGACATTAGTGACCCTCCACTTTCTTCCGGAAGACCTTTGGTGTTTGATGCAGATCGCTTAAACACATTAATCCACAATGATGTACGTGTGAGTGTATTCGAAAACTGGCAGATATGATGAACTACGATCGTTCCTCCATAGTGCAACATTTTACAAGCAATGGGGAAGGTCCAAAAGTCGGCTGCATGGGTACATCCTGTACCGTTATTGGTGACGATAAATGATGTCTTTATGCTAACATAACGAAAAGAAAGGAATGGCTGTATCCAAAACAAAGCAGCAACTCCCCGTACAAAGATCTGCGCGCATTCACGAAAGATAATGTGATGGGACAGCGACGGTATGTTGTACTATGTATTGCTTCCCACAGGCGTAACCTTCACTGCTGCCATATATTGTTAATAACTGAGAAGTTTTTCAAACGCAGTCCAAGAATAGCAACAAGGAAGTCTGCGTGAAGCGATGCTACTCCACAATAACGCCTGCCTGCCTTCTGCTAGACCGACAAAAAACACTATACAGGAGTTGGACTGGGAAGTCATCCTGCACGTAATTCATTAACACGATCTTGCACGCTCAGATTTTCATATTTTTCGCTCTCTATCGTACTACCTTGGAGAAACGTCTTCTACAGAAGAATGGGTCGACGAGTTCTTCGCCTCACGGCCACTTTATTTTTATAGTCACTGAATTGAAAGGTTTCCCCAGCTTTGGCATACTGTTGTAAATAGTGGAGGGGTGTATACAGGGTGTTAGAAAAAGGTACGGCCAAACTTTCAGGAAACATTCCTCACACACAACGAAAGAAAGTATGTTATGTGGATATGTGTCCGGAAATGCTTACTTTCCTTGTTAGAGCTCATTTTATTACTTCTCTTCAAATCACATTAATCATGGAATGGAAACACACAGCAACAGAACGTACCAGCGTGACTTCAAACACTTTGTTACAGGAAATGTTCAAAATGTTCTCCGTTAGCGAGGATACATGCATCCACCCTCCGTCGCATGGAATCCCTGATGCGCTGATGCAGCCCTGGAGAATGGCGTATTGTATCACAGCCGTCCACAATACGAGCACGAAGAGTCTCTACATTTGGTACCGGGGTTGCGTAGACAAGAGCTTTCAAATGCCCCCATAAATGAAAGTCAAGAGGGTTGAGGTCAGGAGAGCGTGGAGGTAGAGTATCCCGTATGAAATCATGATAACGTGCTCCATTGAGCGTAGATGGAAGAACATGGGGCCCAATCAAGACATCACCGACAATGCCTGCCCAAACGTTCACAGAAAATCTGTGTTGATGACGTGATTGTACAATTGCGTGCGGATTCTCGTCAGCCCACACATGTTGATTGTGAAAATTTACAATTTGATCACGTTGGAATGAAGCCTCATCCGTAAAGAGAACATTTACACTGAAATGAGTATTGACACATTGTTGGATGAACCATTCGCAGAAGTGTACCCGTGGAGGCCAATCAGCTGCTGATAGTGCCTGCACACGCTGTACATGGTACGGAAACAACTGGTTCTCCTGTAGCACTCTCCATACAGTGACGTGGTCAACGTTACCTTGTACAGCAGCAACTTCTCTGAGCTGACATTAGGGTTATCGTCAACTGCACGAAGAATTGCCTTGTCCATTGCAGGTGTCCTCTTCGTTCTAGGTCTTCCCCAGTCGCGAGTCATAGGCGGGAATTTTCCGTGCTCCCTAAGACGCCGATCATTTGCTTCGAACGTCTTCCTGTCGGGACACCTTCGTTCTGGATATCTGTCTCGATACAAAGGTACCGCGCCACGGCTATTGCCCCGTGCTAATCCATACATCAAATGGGCATCTGCCATCTCCGCATTTGTAAACATTGCACTGACTGCAAACCCACGTTCGTGATGAACAGTAACCTGTTGATGCTACGTACTGATGTGCTAGATGCTAGTACTGTAGAGCAATGAGTCGCATGTTAACACAAGCACCGAAGTCAACATTACCTTCCTTCAATTGGGCCAACTAGCGGTGAATCGAAGAAGTACAGTACATACTGACGAAACTAAAATGAGCTCTAACATGGAAATTAAGCGTTTCCGGACACATGTCCACATAACATCTTTTCTTTATTTGTGTGTGAGGAATGTTTCCTGAAAGTTTGGCCGTACCTTTTTGTAACACCTTGTATTGTTGGTCACTAAAGTCTCTATTATGTGTATCTGTTATGTTTATAAAATATATGGAAAAGCGCTACGAGCTTACATACCAACCAAATATCAGATTACAACCTTTTAAGTAGGAAACTATTTCAATATGAGTCTGTAAAACGGTGCAGCATAGTTATGTTGTTGAAGTGTAGGGAAATGGAAATATCAGTTTGAAAAAGTAGACGGTTAACCTGATTTCAGATACATCGAAATCGTCTGGGTTAACTTTGTGTGGCAGGATGAAGCAGTACAAAATGCTTTTTTGAATATTCAGAATGTCAGGAATATTAATGTTTCTAAATGGAGAGTGTTTGCATTTAGACATTAATTATTCGATGAACAGAAACGGACCGCGTTTTTTAAAAATACTTACGTGAATATAAAAATTTTGCTTCCATTGACGTTCACGTGTTTTATAGTACGCAATATAGCATTATATTAAAAAAAGTACAGAATTTGAAAAACAGAAAAGTAGTTAATCACTCATGGTGTATCGTCGAAGAAAGATCTTTACCCTCATCAATATCCCCAGTAATAGACACAGACGGTTATGGATAATATTAGACCACGAACAGCTTGGCTGAACGCTACAAAACAAACGCTTCCACGTTTTCATCCCTGTGAGATATTCTGAGTGAAACGACAGCCATTTCCTGAGGTGAAGAGCAATGTAAGTATGAGGCAGTCCACAATCGGTATGCCAATCATACAAAATCGTCGTGGGCACAGAGACAATTATTCAAGCGATGCACTAGGTTGAAGATACTTGTTCGATAAAACACCATGTCATGCTACGTGAAGAAGTCTGTGACTGCCTGCTGCATATCCTCTTCAGACAGAAATCTTCGACCTTTCAAGGCATTTTTAGAAGGACAGAAAGCGTGATAACCTCATGGGATAAGTCCAGGACACAACGGCGGGATCTCAAGTTGTCATGAAACAGCAACATTCCACAGCGGTAGATGTCGATAAACGTGCTACTCCATACATATTTTTCATTTTCCGATGCATGTCGAATGGTGTTTTGTCCTACGGTAACTAAGAAAATCACGGCGCGTTTGTCGTGTTTCGTCGCATTTGCTAATAACGTTGCCATAGTTCACGTTCCCGCATTTACCGCACGCACATCAAAAAGACACAAAAACCATACGAATCCCTAGCATAAATGTCGGTGCTTACATACCCTCTTCAGAGTAGCGCTATGTTACATACATGTTACAGTAGCGCCCTGAAACGGAAACTTCTTGATCCCTCTATATTCACGAAACTGGTGCACCTGCCTAATATCGTATAGGGCCCCCGCGAACACTCAGACGTTCCGCAACACGACGTGGCATGGACTCGACTATCTCAAGTAGTACCGGAGGGAACTGACACAATGATTCCTTCAGGGCTGTCCATAAATATTTAGGAGGACGAAGGGATGGAGATCTGTTCTGAACAGCACGTTGGAAGGCTATCCAAATATGCTCAGTAATGTTCGTGTCTGGGGAGTTTGGTGGCCAGCGGAAGTGTTTAAACTCAGAAGAGTGTTCCTGGAGCCACTCTGTATCAATTACGGACGTGTGGGGTGTCGCATTGTCGTGTTAGAATTGCTCAAGTCCGGCAGGATGCTTATGTACGTGTCAGCTGCCAGAGTCGTATCTGGACGTATCAGGGGTCCCGTATCACTCCAACTGCACACGTCCCGCAACATTACAGAGACTCCACCCGCTTGAACAGTCACCTGCTGACATGCAGGGTCCATGAGTTCGTAAGGTTGTCTCCATACCCGGACACGTCCTTCCGCTCGATACAATCAGAAACGAGACTCGTCTGACAAGGCAACTTGTTTCCAGTCATCAACAGTGCAATGTCGGTGTTGACGGGCCCAGGCAAGACATAAAGCTTTGTGTCGTGAAGACATCAATGATGATATCTGCAGCAATTTCACGAAGGCTTGCTCTTCTATCACGTTGAACGATTCTCTTCAGATGTCGTCGGTCCCGTTCTTGGCAGGATCCTTTTACGGCGGCAGCGATGTCGGAGATTTGATGTTTTATAGGATTCCTGACATTCACGGTACACTCGTGAAATGGTCGTACGTGAAAATCCCTAATTCATTGTTACCTCGGAGTTGCTGTGTCCCGTCGCTGTTGCGCCTACTATAACACCATCTTCAAGCTCATTTAAATCTTGGCAACTTGCCATTGTAGCGGCAGTAACCGATCTAACAACTGCGCCTGACACTTGTTGTCTTATATAGAAGCTGCCGACAGCAGCACCGTGTTCTGCCCGTTTACATATCTCTATATTCAAACACGCGTCCCTATACAAGTTCCTTTGGCGCTTCAGTGGACATGGTGACTATTTTCAGGTGGAATTAGCTACACCACATGACCAGAGGACGTGTACGTAAAGTCCTATATAGGGGAAGTATGACCAACTTTCCAGGGGCGGCTGTTAATACCTCTCACTATGGCAACAATGAACCATCCATTTCCATGAGAAAAAGTGTCGTTTATGCCCAAACTAAAATTAAGTGAACATCCAAGAAATACACAAGGTCCATCGACGAGGGCGTGGGCTGCAACACTCTTCACTGGAATGCGATTCTTCTTGTCTCCTGATGTTGTAGTGAGTTCAATGTTTTCTATATTTTTGTAAACTGTTGTGCGATGACGACGTCGATATCTCCCGTACGGCGTTGGCGGCGCGCCAGCAGGGACGCACGTGCACTAGAACACCCGGTATGCGCGTCCGGGATAACGCTCCTGCTGGTCACTGTGAAAACGCTAAGTCAACGCACAGTACATAAGCGAGCACGCTTTCGCGCTACGCTCAGTCTGTGTCTTGCTGCTGCACAGGCAACTGCATTGAACGCCGCCAACATGCCGTACAGGAGACATCGACGTCGTCGTCGCACAACAGTTTTCAAAAATATAGAAAACATTGAACTTACAACTACATCAGGAGACAAGAAGAATCGCATTCCAGTGAAGAGTGTTGCAGCCCACGCCCTCGTCGATAGACCTTGTGTATTTCTTGGATGTTCACGTAATTTTAGTTTGGACATAAACGACACTTTTTCTCATGGAAATGGATGGTTCACTGTTGCCATAGTGGGAGGTGGTAGTGGAGTTTCTAGTGTACCTGGACTTGAAAGTTTTAATGATAGAGATGTAATTGCCTATCATACCTACCATATGTTTGAAACAGCTAATAAAGATTTTGGTAAATCTGCTTATGACTCAACTTCGCCACTTGTATTGTATACACGTAACAAAAGAAAAACTCGGGGTAGATGGTGACAGCCTCGACGTGGCCTACGCCCCCCCCCCCCCCCCCCAGTATCGTGCCGCACAACGATCGCATTGCGAGAAGAAAATCGAAATGCTCAGAACGAGCTGCGACACGAGAAGCAAATGTCACCACCAAACGGCGGCCGGACGTAGTAATACCTCCCGGCCCTCACAGGCGAAGTTACGCAAGAGAGCGAGACAAATGCCTCAGTTTCCCCCCGGAGCCAAGTGCGTGGACGAATACGTATATGCCAAGTTAACATAGAAGGATACACGAGGACAAAAGGAGACATCCTCACAAAGCTACTAACAGAAGAAAAAATTGATGTGCTGACCTTGCAGGAAACACATCTATCAGAAGAAAATATCTCGAGACTTCTAATACCAGGCTATGAAATTGTGGGCTATAAAGCCCATAATAAACACGGTATTGCAACACTGATCAAGAAAGAACTGGTTGATAATATTGAGGAAACTATGCACCACGAATTTGCCGTGGGAATCAAACTAAACGATATGACTGTGTATAACGTGTACAAGCCACCTTCAGAAAAATGGGAACAACCTGTTTTACCTAACCCACAACACCCTGCAGTCATAATTGGCGATTTTAACTCCCACCACCCCAGATGGGGCTATCAGTCTTGCGACAAAGAAAGACTCATGCTGGCAGACTGGGCAGATATAAATAATTATACATTAAAATACGATGCAAAAGATACCCCCACCTTCTGCTCAGGAGCGTGGGGCACAACATCAACGCCCGATCTTTGTTTTGTCTCATCTGGAGAAACTGGAATAGCACTTCCGTCCAAGAGAACTGTACTGAGCCGTATTCCTCGGAGCCAACACAGACCAGTTATTATAGACCTTGGGATCCAAATACCAGTAATAAAGAGCCCCCCTATAGCCCGCTGGAACCTCAGGAAGGCTAACTGGGTTGAGTTTAAAGATACCATTGAAAATAATATAAACAGAATTCCCCTAATTCCAGAAAATTACGACAGATTTACGAAGTTAATTATCAAAGCGGCATATAACTCAATACCAAGAGGAGCGCGGAAAGAATACATCCCATGCTGGACAAAGGAGTGCGAACAACTACTCGATGAATATAACAAAACAGAGAATCCAGAACTAGGAGAACAGCTCATAAGAGCTATGGACGAGGAACGCAAACAGAGATGGCAAAAGCGGATGGAACAAATGGACTTTACGCACTCCTCACAGAAGAGCTGGAGTCTACTGAGGAAACTTGGCGGAGCACAATTCAAGGGACGGAACATCAATAATAAAATGACCCCTAACAAGATATGCTCTTCTATACTACAAACATCCAGAATCCATGCCTCCGCCTCGAAGAAAAAAGAACTGCACCAACTGATGAACGAAGAGCTAGATGCAAGCGAGGAGGAAGCAGGTTAAGCGAACTGGGTAACACAAGAAGAGATAAATATAGCACTAAAGAAAATGTCACCTGGTAAAGCAGCTGGCTGTGACGGCCTTCTTCCAGAATTCTTGAAGAACCTCGGGCCAAAGGGAAGAGTATGGCTGTCTTCTCTTTTCTCTAATATCATAGATACCAGCCGGTTACCAAAGCAACGGAAAAACGCACAAGTCATAGCCATCCAGAAACCAGGGAAAACAGGAGAGAATGCTAAAGATTATAGACCGATAACTTTATTGTGCACCACTTACAAGCTGTTTGAACGAGTCATCCTAGGCAGAATAGAAAGTAAAATAGAAGCTGCTCTTCCCCCAGAGCAAGGCGGTTTTCGAAAAGGAAGAGACTGTTGCGACCAAGTTCTCGCCCTAACCACTTTCATTCAAAGAGGTTACCAAAACAAAAAGAAAACGGGCATGGTATTATTAGATCTCACCTCAGCATACGACACCGTATGGGCAAAAGGGATACTGTATAAACTGTCAAAAGTCGTGAAATGCAAGAAGATCATAGATCTAGTCAGAAATATGTTGATAAACAGGAGATTCAAGGTATCTCTGAATGGGAAAACAAGCAGCTACAGGACACTACAAAATGGTCTCCCCCAAGGGTCTGTGCTGGCTCCATGCCTTTTCAATTTATACATAGCGGACATCCCAAACCTGGAATCTCGTTCTTTTATGTATGCAGATGACATCGCTATCGCGGCTCACGCCAACACTTTCGAAGAACTGGAAGAAATTTTAAACAGGGATCTGGAACGACTACAACAATATTATGACAACTGGCACCTCAAAGTAAATCCGACTAAATCCGTGGCATCAATAATGCACTTGTGTAACAAAGATGCAAATCGTGAGCTAAAAGTGCAAATAAAAGGTAAATTGTTGAAAAACGATAGAACGCCAAAATATCTGGGTGTTAAGCTAGATCGCACTCTCACATATAAGAGCCACCTGTACGAAGTCGCCCAAAAAATGAAAACAAGAAACAACATCATAATGAAACTGGCAGGAACAACCTGGGGATGTTCCACTGAAACTCTACGCACATCAGCACTGGCACTTCTGTATAGTGTAGCGGAATATTGCGCACCCGTCTGGGCCCGCAGTAGGCATGTCAGATATATTGATGTGCAACTTAACGAGACAATGAGGCTCATAACAGGAACAGTAAGACCCACCCCGAAACCTTGGCTGCCCGTCCTTGCCAATATCGAACCACCCTCGATTAGACGTGAAAGAGCAATCCAGAGGTACAAAGAAAAGTTCAGGGACCTACCTCCTCCCCCTGACAGATTGATGTCAAGAAATCCCTTCTGGAAAGAACTCAAACAACAGATTGATATCGATAACCTGTGGAAACAGCAATGGCAGGAAAGCAAAGTGAATAACAGTTTCCTTATTGAGGACCCATCTCAACGAGTTCCAGGCTTCCAACTCCAACGTAGAGTGTGGGTAACTCTAAATCGTCTGCGGACAGGTGTTGGTCGGTGCGGATATTTGTTGAAAAAGTGTGGTTTCTCCCAGGACCCCAATTGTGAGTGCGGAGAGAGTCAAACCATGCAGCATATAGTTGAGTGCGACGTACACGGACTTAAGGGAGGAAATCTGATGGACATACATGTGATAAGTGACCAAGCACTTTTGTGGCTGGAAACCCTGAAAATTTTATTGTAAATCATTGTTAATGTTAATTTAAATTTTTATGTTGATGTTTGTAAGTGTATCACGCTTTGCCTGTAGCTGAACGAGAAATAAAAATAATAAAAAAGAAAACTCAATCCTATCACGTTGCTACTTGTACATTTTGTTTCGCATGTTTCATTAAAGAAGTGACCTCAAGTATTTCACAAATTGATGAGGTAGAGCACAAGATTCAAACTGACCGTCTCGAATTCAATTTCAGCGTATCACGAACCGCGAACGGCGGCAAACAGTGGGGAAAAGGATGTCCACACCTCCCCATATACAGAGCCGTACGCGTATGTGGAGACTATCTTTGGGATTTGAGAGAGATTACTTTTTGAACATGAGGCACGGCGAAGCATTATACCAGCCAGTCGCACATACAAGTGGCTGCAGTACAATGGAGAGTGCTGACAAGATTGACTGGGGACAACAGTGTGAAATGAAGAGTAGGTTCGTGTCTTTCCAGTACGATTCATGATGAGGCTGTAGGATAGTTTGACTGGCTCTGAGGGATAGACAGATGACACCAACTAATACAAGAGCGGGGTCTACATACGTACACAGTGTATCCACAAGACGTCGAGGGCAAATAACAGAAAGCTGGGTTAAGACCCCGACTTGTCTTTCATAATTTACCGCTGCTACTATACTACAGGCAACAGAAACTTGAATGGATTAGAGCCAGAGTCAGTTGGGAGATTGAGTAGCATTTTGTGGTGTTGAGCAGTTTGTCTCAGTTCGTCTTGCGGTGTGCGGATTGGCGCCAACGTGTCGTCGACTCTCGAGAGTCACACTTCTCCAATTCTTGGTGTCACCGTGTGCAGAGTTAACAGATATGACAATAATACTGATTTGGTAATTGTTTAAAAGGGTGACTGAATGTTCGCCAAGTATGTGGCAGGAATGGTAAATCTGCTACCTTTATTTTTTACTACTACGCTACTAAATGACATTTTCTACATTTTCTACAAGGGTAATACACACTGCAGTTCGTACCACAAACATCTTGAGGAATGTACAGATCCATTGATTGGCCTTCGATGTTGTAATATCAATACTTTACCATTTACAGCTTTAAATCGTTTATTGACAACGTTCTATGTGTATTTTGTGGCTATTTGATTACTATTTTGTACTAGATATGAACCACCAGCTGTTTCTCGGGGCTGTGCTCGCATATCAGTTAATTTTTTAATGATGAGTGATGGTAAGTAAGCTATTGTACATGCCATAGCGTCAGATACCTTCACAAGTCTCCCTGTTTTTGTAACCATAGCTTGTTTGTACCCTGCGTCTGGCCACAACCACCTCAAGGCTGAAGTCCTATTGGAGAGGCATGTGGAGCATCACTGCCAAGTGATGCGTGTGGAGGGACGTGGGCAGGAGTGCACATCTGTGCATCGTGCTACTGCAGTGACTTATAAAATTTGTACATTACACACTGGTTTTTATTGTTCGATATTTCTCTTCTTTTACTTTCTAAAGACGCCTATGTCCTTCATCAGGATTCATGCTATCTCCTTAACAAATGTCATCGAAATCAGTTCAGTGGTTTACTCGTGAAAACGTAACAGACAGATTTACTTTCACGTTTATAATACTAGTACGCGTATCTATAGCTATAATTTAACATGTGAAAATACACGGCCCACTCACATTAATGCGAGCGCCACCTATGTTCGACGTCAATGTGCAATAACCACACACAGATTGTAAGTGGCAGCAGTAACAGTAGAGGGTTGGGGACTTGCGGAAAACAGTGCAGTCGTTGTGGTGATGAGGAAACGCAGCGATTTATCTAACATCCAAAAGGGCAAGGATGGAAGCTTTTCCGAAACGGCTAAGTTTGTAAACTCTTTGCATTCCGCATCGGTGAAAACACACCATGCACTTCAAAAGGCACTATCCAAAACCGACGCCGAGGCAACTGTGATACACAATAGGCCATAGATGTCAAGGATGAACAACGACTACGGTGATGTGTACAGGACAATAATGTGCAACTGTTGAGCAATTGACCTCTCAGATCAATCAAAAGGTTACCAACAGTGTCTCCGCAACGACCGTTCAGTGAATGTTTCTTCTTATGGACCACCGCAGTAGGTGTGTGATTCATGCACCCATCCTGACAGTTGTACATCAGCGAAAACGCTGGACTATGCACGCCAATACCGTAACTGGACATCCATTGAGTGGCGAAAAGTGCGCTTTTCCCGTGAATCAAGATTTATGCTCCATCAGACAGACGGCCGTAACAGTCAACGGAGCATTACAGTCTGGGGAATGTCTTCATGGCATTCACTGTGTGATCTCGTCATTTCAGGAGGCACTTTGTACATCTGTACTTGCAGTATCAGACATTTTATTTTGTGAAATCTTGATGGATTTGAATCTTGCGCGCTAGAGTAATGCGACCTTAAATCTTAGTGCGCATGTATGAATTTTTTTCGTCCTGTCAGTAGCATCAGTTGCTGGCAAGCAGCAGTTGCGTGGAGTAGTGTGTAGCGCTCGCCTCGGTTTCTCATTGCAGGGGAAATGGAACTACTGGAGTAGCGCTGCTCCTGCAAATTTTTCCCGAAACTGGGCGACAGCCAGATGGGAACCATTCGGGAGATTCAGACGGCTTTCGGTGATATTCTATGGTCATCACACAGATTAAGGTGTGGTACAACCGTTTTAAAGGCTGCTGCACAGCGGTAAAGAGCGAGCTGTGCTCCAGTCGGCTATCAACATGACCAGGTCGTTGCCATAGAGATGCTGGACGGTCGTGTGCAGAGAAACTGCAGAAGAGGTAGGCATCAGCACTTTCATCAGCACTTTTTCGACACATATCACTGTGACCGAGGAGTTGGCCATGAAGAGAGCGTCATCGAAATTCGTGCCGAAGCTGCTGAAGGCAGAGCAAAAGCAACTTCGTGTTGAAGTCTCACAGGATATGCTGGACTCTACAAACAGTGACACCGACTTGGTGAACTCCATAATCACTGGTGACGAGTCATGAGTCTACGGCGACATCCCAGAAACAAAATATCAGTCGTCACAGTCGAAGATTTCCTCGACACCAAGACCAAAGAAGGCCCGCCAACTGCGCACAACGTCAAGCAAGAGTACACAGGGTTGTCCTCCGCCGTCCATGTATTGCTGTGCGGCTCCAAGAGACTTGCGGTCGACAGGAAGTTGGTGCCTCCATCACGACAATCCCTGGCACTTGATGCAGATTTTTTGTGCGAAAAATCTGATTACTATCCTTGAACGGGCTCCTTACTCTCCTGGTATGGCCCTCTCTGATTTATGGCTGTTCTCGAAAAGACAAGAAAGTACATCATGGCAGCAACGACAACCGAGCTAAACTCCATTCCAAAAGAGGCTTTTTTCCGCATGCTTCCAACAACACCGCTGGGAGAAGTGTGTGGAGTCCCAATGGAATTACTCTGAGCCCGACTAGGTGAACAACGCGCCAGGTAAGCTAGTCTTTTTCCCGGCCAGATGTCGGATACTTTTCTATCAGACCTCGTACAACGTGTCACACGCCTCATAGGATACGTATGTGGTTCTAGAAGCACCACGATCTGTCTACCTTACTTCCTGGCCGCCAAACTCACCAGACTTATACCGAGTCGAGAATATGTGGGACTATCCCAGTCGTGCTATACGCTCCGTGGATCGTAAGCCGAGAAACATAACAAAACGGGCCGTGGAACTAGAGTCGCCCTGGCTCCATATTTCTTTTGGTACATTCCAGAACCTCATTGTCTCTCTTTTTACACATCTTGTAGTGGTCCATAGTGCAAAACCTGATTATTCTGGCTTTTGATACGTGGTCACGTAAATGTGAATTGACAGTGTATTATTAGTTTACTGGTCAGTGTAAAACGCCGATTGAATTTCAACGATAGGACAGAGAAAATAGGAGGGAAATCTTTTTGTGGTAAAGAGCCGAAAGCTAACCAATGGAAAAGGTGGATAACTCAAGAAGTGCGTGCGAACGGAGGCAAGCATTAGTTAGTAGTCAGCCATTTTACGGAACGCCTCCCCAGTTTGCACACGAGGTTAACATATACAAAATTACAAGGAATTATTGCGTTGGTTGGCCAGATGGTAAAGATGTGGAATATTTAAACACGGTATTTCTTAATTAGGAGACCCATGTGTGAGCCATGTGAACCCTGAGGCCAAAAGAACGTAATATTCGAAGACGACTCTGCAGCGCTTCACAACGTCGCCTTAAGAAAATGCACTGTTTCTTTCGTACTTTAATTCGATGGGCAAGGATTTACTGCATGTCCTTTTTATGAATACAGTTCAATTTACCTTTGCATACAGGCTGTTACTAACCCAATTCATACTGCCTGTGCTAGTTACCCGCCCCAATTCCTGACTTACCTTAGAGTTATAATTACAGAAAGAAAAATGTTTTTTCTTAAGGAACATTGTCAAAAATTTGTGTTATGTTGACAAAAAATTTATCAACTGAATCTAGTTAAATGGTACAGTCAGTTGATATCCCAACGTTCTAATAGATTTTAAGCTTCATGGAAAGTTAACTACTAACTTAAATTTCATGGATAGTTAACCATTAACTTAAATAATTTTTTATAGTTATATTCAACAAACTTTAATGATCAATGATTGAATTGCATCTAACATTTCATTGTTTGCAAAGTGTGGAAAGTCTATGGTCATTTGCGTGTATTTGTGGGTAACGGATCTAAGTAGAGAAAATAGGGCTGCACATAAATTTACTCAGTTACTTTAGATATTGGTTCACTGGAAACCGTATTGAATATTTTTATAAGCTTTGGTCTGAGTGAGTGATTTCCGGATGAAGTAGTGTCTTAATCAATATTATAGGCAAAAATTGATTCAATAGCTTTATCATGACATAGTTAATCAGTCATTGAAATTCTGGGTTTAATTACTACAATGTCTGTACGGACTAGAGACTACGTCTGAACTGTGCAGTTTTGTGTAAAGTAACAGGAACTATTTGCAGTTTGCATAGTTTTGTACCCTGAAGATGGTATGTTTTGTGAAAGAATAATTAACTTTGAGTTAAGTTGTCTAAGCTAACACGATGACAGTCAAATTTAGTGAAATAACGGCACCAACACTTATTGCATGTGAAGAAGTGTCATAAGGTCCTCTGATTGATTATGTCTGAGTGAGATGGAAAGATGTATACTATCACGCCATCTACAGCTAGTAAACTTCATGTGCTGACACAGTATGAAACACAAACAGGGCAAGAAATTCCTCAGAATGATAGAGCCTCGCTGCATCCTTGCCACTACTATCGCAGGTGAGCATTTGTCCTCGTGAACTTCACGTCTCATACGGATGTTGATGAGGCACATTAGTACCGAACGTAACGAAGTTTAATTTTTTAATATGCATTATGTGACAAAGATCTCCACCAAGCTTGATAAATATTGGTCCTGTGCCACAAGCAGTAACACTCTCAATTTCCGTCAGTGCATTTGAAACTTATGTTCCAGTTTTAATATCTGATTCGAACAAAGAATTGTTCAATATCCAAAGGAAAATGTACGGAACATATACTGAACCATACCAAGATGCACATACCGAGGTGCACATACAGTCTTAGATCTCAGCAGTAATAATGAAATTAAATATCATTTAGAGGCAGATAGAAAAAAATAATTGCTAACATTAGAACCACAACTAGAATACCAGTGGCATTTTTGTATGACAGGTCAGATTGGTGGCAAGAATTGATACATCGTATTACAGGAAACAAGTATTTCACTGTCAACGTCTGACAGAATTTTAGGTTGTAGGCGCTTAGTTGAGAGTTAGGTTCTACCTAATTTACTTGCGGGGCGTCATTTTTTAGGTTTGTTCTACATTATTTAAACTACTTCTTTAATTAAATAGAATTTACTGTTCAAAAATTTATTATTTGTCGTATACAGCGTTACCTTTTAATATTTTCAGCCAGCCAGGGTGGCCGAGCGGTTCTAGATGCTACAGTTTGGAACCATGCGACCGCTACGGTCGCAGGTTCGAATCTACCTCGGGCTTGGATGTGTGTGATGTCCTTAGGTTAGTCAGGTTTAAGTAGTTCTAAGTTGTAGGGGACTGATGACCTCAGACGTTAAGTCCCATAGTGCTCAGAGCCATTTGAACTATTTTGTTCAGAGCCATTTAGATTCCTGCACCATTGATCGTAGATTATTAGCAGCAGGATTGAGGAGTTACTGCCCCATGCGTAGGCTGCAATGGACTTTGCATCGTATACAGCTGCTACTGGAGTGGTACCACGACAGGGAGGCATGTACTGCTGGTGAATCAGGTCGGACAGCGTTCAGCAATAAACCGAGGCTCTGCATTCCCCGTATGACAATCGTCGACGAGTATGGCGGCGACCTGAGGATAGCTATCCTTTCTCGAATATTTTGGAGAGGTACAGCGGCGTTACTCCTCGCGTCACGTTATGGAGAGCCTTAGCGTATGAGCTCAGGTCACGGCTGGTTATGGGTAGCGGAACTCTGACGGCGTGATCGTACGTCACGAATATGCTGCGTTTTCGGGTGTTACCTCTCATGCAGCAGTATCGTAGTGCCCTTTCCAACAGGACAATGCTAGTCCACGCATGGCACTTTTCTCCATGAACTGTCTACGTGATATAACGTAGTCCCATGGCCAGACCTGTCCGTCATAGAATATGTATGTGACCGCTCGAATGTCAACTCTATCCTAGTATCCAGTTAAAACCGTTGTGGTCCAGCTTGACTCAGGAGAGGATTCAACGGCTTTTGACAGTTTTCTCCACCGAACCAGGCTGGGTGATTGTGAAACTTCGTACTGATTGGAGGGCTCATACTGAGAAGTTATTTATTAATTTGGCTCAGTATTGTAAACGCTGAAATGAAATCAGACACCCTATCAACTAGTGAAGTTTATTTCATTTCTTCCACTTTGTCTGCGTGTTTCACTTTACTTGTCTGGCAGTGTAAATGAGTTGGATTATACGCTTTAATGTGTTGGCCCAAAGGTAAACCATTTCTCAGTGTCTCTCTATTGGCGAATATTTCAGGAGTTCCTGAAGATTTAACGACCACCTTTCAGGCGTTGCGATTTACATGTTGTATTAAACACGCGCAGACATTCATGCGAAAATTTATGCACGCTCTCGCGAGTTTGTCAGCGTTAACTCGACGTGAAACAGAAGAAATATTAACGAGGGCGTCTGCAGGCCAGATGTCGCTTTTGTCACCGTCGATTTAAAATCACGGAACGGGCAGAGCGCGTTAACTCGACAGCAAGTGGCACGGTGCAAGTCTGGCGTCGTTAGGGGGCGCGCTTGCTTGCGCGAGTACTCTTCAAAGCGGCGCTGGTTGGGACAACAGAACCGCGCCGCACGCAATGTGTGTGCGTCCACAGCCCTTACGCCGCCACGGCGTTAATCCCGGCCCAACAACAACAGCTACCACTGCCCCCACCCCTGCCACGTCCGCCCGGCCGCAACGCGCGTTTGAGCGGCGGCGGCGGCGGCGGCGGTGGCGGCATATGCGAGCGGCGGTTTTTTTAATAATCGGACGTGCTCCACTGTGCGACGCGATCTCGTTTTCCGGGTGCCCGCGACCGGCCATTAATCTTAGTTTATACGCCATTAGGCGCCCGCACCGCAATATAAACTTCATTCTCGAAGCTGCGGAGACCAGCCCGCTGCTGAATTTTGTTTAGCGCTGAACGCACGGGCCAGACTTTTAATGCTCCGCGAGATTAATTTACGGCAGCGAAAATTCCGGTGAGGGGGAAAAAATTGTGGTCACTGGCCTGTGAACACCAGCAGGTAATTATTTTGTCCCGGAGAGCAATTCTGCGACATCGACGTGGAAATTAGACAGCTTTGCGGGTACTGGACTGGGTAATGATTTTTTAATTTCTTCATCGTCGCAAATGTCATGATTAATGTCGTATCATCTGACCCTGTAACATATATATCGGTCTCATCTTTCAGATGTGCTACGTGCTATACATCATCATTACAAAACAATTCGGATACGTGCCAATTCCAAAAATTTCCCGAATGTTTTAATTATAAGTTTAAAGTTTTATATTTTGTGTAATTTCGTATTTTCTATTGCTATTTTTCATTTATGTCGTCAAACTTGCAGCTATATTTACAGGTTATGGTAACTGGCAACGGGATTTACGTCTCACATTTCGATAAGAACTCAATCAAAGGGTATGAACACTTTCCATTGACGTAAAATCATGAAATTTCGCAAAAACAGGGTTTCAAAGCACAAAAAAGGAATAACCTGGTAATATTTATTACATCGCCAAGGAAATGTAGACCTTAGTGTGAAACATAAATCTGACCTCATATGTCTACCTATTCAAAAAATGGTTCAAATGGCTCTGAGCACTATGGGACTTAACGTTTGAGGTCATCAGTCCCCTAGAACTTTGACCTACTTAAACCTAACTTACCTAACGACATCACACATGTCAATGCCCAAGGCAGGATTCGAACCTGCGACCGTAGCGGTCGCGTGGTTCCAGACTGTAGTGCCTAGAACCGCTTGGATACAATTACAAACTAACCATTTTTCGTGTCAGATTTCATGGTTATAGGTCAATGGGAAGTACCCTATAGGTTTTGATTGAGTTTGCAGGTATCAAAATGTGTGACATAAATGGGTCCCGTCTTTTGACTGCATCGACTTAGAAGCTTAAATTTATTACGTCGCCGAAGGACCGAAGACGTTAGAATTTGGCAAGAATTGGAACTTGACACATTTACCAGTTTCTGAGGAAAAGGGGTCTTAGCAATGGGACAAACATATTGAGAGACAGATAGACAGACAACGAAAGGGTCCTATAAGGACCGATCGAGGTGTGAGGCTCTAATGAACCGATGTGATGGCTTACAGGGAGCAGCATGGTTCACGGCAAAAAGTAACATTGCTTAACGTGTATGACAGCGGGTACAAAAATGTTCCATTAATACGGATCCCCAGGCAAATTGTTAGTGAGATTATAGCGAACGTGTGTTAATGACTCTCTACTGTCTTCAAGAAGTATTTTCTACATAGTACAAATGCATTTTAAATGTGAATTCCTCGATTAAACCTCATCGAACTGGGAGCAAATGGCTACATCAAAAAGGACGTAACTCAAGGAGTGAGATACAATGAAAATAAATCAGACGAAGGAACAGAAGAAACTATTTCTGTTGACCACTTGCTTTACGCGAGAGGCCTTAGAAAAATTTATGTGAAGACCAGAAGAACTCAAGATGCGGCATTCTTTGTATGCTACAAATTGTAGTATCTTAACGAATGTCATTAAAATATCCAGATGTATGAGTGTCCTGATAGAAGTAAATAAAGCAGATAAGATTAAAATATATGGGACATTGTTAAACGGCAGACAGGACAACCTGTCCGTGTACAAGATCCTGTAACAATTAAACTAAATGACAATGTTGTGACTCATAATTCTCAAGTTGCGAGTATTTTTAATAATCACTCTCTAAACGTAGCAGCAAATATAGGATTAAACGGCTCAGTTGAAGACGCAAGAGAATATATGAGAAATGTCTTTCTACTAAACTTTAAGCAAGCAGAAGTAGCAACTTCCCTCAAAGAAATTAATACAGTTATAAAAATTCTAATAAACAAAAACTCTTGTGGGGTTGACGGAGCTTCAAACAGAATTCTGGAAAGTTTTTCCAACTTAGTAAGCAATGTCCTTAGTGATATATTTATCACTGGCACAATGAATTTTTCCAGACAGGTTAAAATATGCAATTGTTAATCCACTTCATAAGAAATGTGATAAACAACCACCGCCCAGTTTTCTTACGGACATATTTTTCCAAAATATTCGAAAAAGTAATGTACTCGAGAGTAGAGTAGTCGAACACGTAAGTGAAACAATTTACTTAGCATATCACAGTTTGGATTGCAGAAGCGTTGCTCGACTGAGAATGCTGTTTATACATACACTCATCAAACAGTGCAAGCCTTAACTAATAGTATACCGCCAGTTGGTATTTTGCGTGATGTTTCCATGGCGTTTGATTGCATAGATCATGCTACTCTCTTACAAAATCTGACGTTTTATGGAACTGATGACTTCACACACAGTTAGTTTGAATCACAATTAACAAACAGAATGTTAAAGGTTGTGTTTCAGACAGTGTCGTAAATGAAGAAAATTTTAGTGACTGGGGGAAAGAAAAGAAAATCGCAAAGCCCCACAAGGTTCAGTTTTTGGTCTACTGCTATTCCTTATATTTATATGAATGACCTTCCACTTTCAGTTCAACAAGCAAAACTGGTACTTTTTGCAGACGATACTAACGTTTTAATAAATCCCGTTACACAAAAAGTAACTGAAGGATTGGTAAATGATACTTTTCAAAAAATTACCACTTTCAGTTCTCTGCTACGGATGGGGTCATGACAACAACCGATACAGCTCATGAAGAGGAGTCAATAAACAGGGTAGAATGCTCTAAATTTTTGGGTATACATATTAATGAAAAATTGAACGGAAAAAGCATATTACTGAGCTTCTGAAACAATTAAGTTCACCTACTTTTGCTCTTCGTATAATAACCTTGGAAACAAACGTCCCAGCCTCCTGCCATACTTCGCGTATTTCCACTGAATAAGGTCTTATGGAATAATTCATCACTTAGAAATAAAGCATTGTACAAAAGCGAGCGGTAAGAATATGTGGTGTTCACCGACGTCATGTAGGTACCTGTTCAAGGAGCTAGGCATTTTAACTGAGCCATCACAACACATATATTCGCTAGTGAAATTCGTCATAAATAATCCATCACAATTTGAGAAGCACAGTGATGTGCACGCGTACTACATTAGAGGGAAAAATGACCTTCATTACCCACTGTTAAAGCCGTCAGTGGCACAGAAAAGAGTTCAGAACGCAGCAACAAAAACTTTTGATCATTTTTTCATTAAAATAAAATGAATGACAGGTAGTGAAGCAAGTTTTAATCTAAATTAAAGTTATTTTTCGTGGACAATCCCTTCTGTTACCTCGACGAATTTCTACTTAAAAAGTGGTACCCAATAAAACAAATGAAAAAAATAAAGAAGTGTAGTTGCAAAAGTAGAACTGAAAATAGTAATGAGTTCATAAATGTAACACTAATCATATATACATACACTGTAAACTAACTCTATCCACATCATCTAGACAAAAGAATAGTTCAAATGATCTATGGAAGATATAACTAACTAAGAGACGATTGATGTAACGTACTGTGCTGCACAAAGTTACATGTTTCAGAGTGGTTACAAGATCAGAGATCCTTTGACACCAACGAAGGATTCGTAGATACGCTCAACACTGCCGGTGTATACGAAATTAGATGTGGATGCACCGAAGTTTATGTCGTTGAAACAGGGAAACCGACTAACATTCGTGTGTCGGGTTATGGACGCCACGCGCAATTTGGACAACACAACGAATTAGCTATAGCTGAACACTACCAGAACTTGAGTTAATCTATCAATTTTGAGGAGACTTGTGTACTTGCTCGTTAGCTGTAGATGCAGCTGCGAAAAATAAGAGACGCTACCGTAATAATTAAAGACGGACAAACGTCGATGGCGTAATCCGATTAGTATTTTATAATCTACATCTACCAGTTACTGTAAACTCCGTTGCAATGGTTACTTACCATTGCACCAATTGTTTAATTCCCAAATAATTCGGCGTGTGTATTTTAAATTTTAAAACTTTTATTCCGGCATTGGCCAGGCAAGTGAGGCCAGCTCGGTGATGTGCTAAACAAGTATGTCATTGGGCTTATATCATTCCATCAAAACACTCTGAATGAGTGAATGAGAGAATGGAACACCTAACGCCACAACATGACGTCACTAAGCGTGAAGTAACATTTTGCAACAGAAACAGACCCTTAACAGAGGCGTAAATGTATTGCGAATACATGGTAAGAAGGGTCTTTTATTGTATGATTATATGATAGCGGAACAAACACTGGTAGCAGTTACTTCTGTAAAATATCTGGGAGTATGCGTACGGAACGATTTGACGTGGAATGATCATATAAAATTAATTGTTGGTAAGGCGGGTGCAGGTTGAGATTCATTGGGAGAGTTCTTAGAATATTTAGTCCGTCAACAAAGGAGGTGGTTTACAAAACACTCGTTCGACCTATACTTGAGTATTGCTCATCAGTGTGGGATCCGTATCAGGTCGGGTTGACAGAGAAGATAGAGAAGATGCAAAGAAGAGCGGCGCGTTTCGTTACAGGGTTATTTGGTAAGCGTGATAGCGTTACGGAGATGTTTAGCAAACTCAAGTGGCAGGCTCTGCAAGAGAGGCGCTCTGCATCGCGGTGTAGATTGCTGTCCAGGTTTCGAGAGGGTGCGTTTCTGGATGAGGTATGGAATATATTGCTTCCCCCTACTTATACCTCCCGAATGTAAAATTAGAGAGATTCGAGCGCGCACGGAGGCTTTCCGGCAGTCGTTCTTCCCGCGAACCATACGCGACTGGAACAGGAAAGGGAGGTAAAGACAGTGGCAGTAAAGTGCCCTCCGCCACACAACTTTTGATGGCTTGCGGAGTATAAATGTAGATATAGATGTAAATGAAATCTGCGATAAGTTTCTGCCGTTGAAGATGGTTTAAGAGCGAAAGCGGTAGCAGAATAAATATCATTATGACAGACAGCACAGAGTAATGCATTTTTTACAATTCTTAGACGCTGTTGACCAGCGCCTAAACAAGATACTTAGTAAAGTGGTTGGGGGCGGACGTTTCTTGTGGACATCGGCCACACGTGCCTGCTATCTGTCTCGGCCTGATGATTCAGAGAAGACTTGGGCCACTACGATATTAGTCACTTGGGTTTTTCCATAATACAGGTGAGTCATTGAATACGACGGTACTTGACTTTACTACTCGGAGAACTGAGTTTGCAGCGCGTGTGGAAGTTTAGTCATATATGGTGAAGGATACTCTGTCATTCTCGGGCTGGATTTTCTCGACGGACATGGTGCCATGATTGATCTTCAGCAGCGCACAACTGAGCTGAATGAGACTTTGTTTCAGCAGGGTGATGCAAACGCAAACGCAGCAATGTTGCAAGGCTCACCTGTCATGAAGGTGAGGCCAGCTAAAATGCAGAGGAGTTGGTACAAGACTGATCAACAGGAGAAAATACCAGCAAATATGGGGAAAATAGTGTGGGTTTCAGTAGAACCGATTTGCCTTGCGGGACTTTGTTCGTGGTCGAGTCACTCTCAAGCAATGAAGAGTTGGATGGTTCACACTGTTTTGTGCGCAAAAATTGTAGAGCGTGTGAGTAACGTTAACGAGGAATGTATGGTTCCACTTAGCATAGCTACCTTTGACAGAGATGAAGTTGGCCTGTCAAAAGGTATAGTGAAGCCACTCTGTAAGTATTAGAGGGAGAAGACTTTGATAGGTTGGGTCTGCATATAAGCCACAAGCAAGTCGTCGACGCAGCAGCGTTACATGAAGAGGTGCGTTACTTAAAGGGCAATGGTCGCATTGGCGTGGAGGAACTGTTGAAATTTAGCAACTTTTTTGGTAATTCGGCACCGCATACCTACATGTCATACTACAACGATTATAGGAAACCATAGCGAGACATTTACAGCCATCAGTGGAGCAGTTCATTGAGCAGCAACTACGGGATGGGATCATAGAACCTAGTGAAATACCGCGCAGTACATATGTAGTTATTGTTACCAAGAAGTCATTAGGTAGAACGAAGAAATAGAGGTTTTATTGTCATTATAGGTGTCTGAATGCACGGACTTGATTCGGGCGAAGCCGCTTGAAGGCCCGATGGATGGGGTACCAAAATTATTTGCGACTGACCCGGTACGCAAAGGTGCAGCAGACACAAAGGAAGCCACTTCCCTTATGTTTTAAGGTCACGTAATTAGTTATGATGATAGTTTTTTTTGCAATGTTTTGGTGGTGGTTCATTGATTCTTGGTTTGTGTGTTATGGATATGTTTTACATTGCGCTGTGTTCGGACGGATTTAATGTTCTTTTGTTATATCATTACCATGTGTATTTTTCTTTTAGTATTGTAGGGTTACTGTCTATATTTTTTCTGTTGTTACTTGTTTTCTGCTTGTCGTTAGTTACTCGTTTCGGAAGGAGGAAGGGTATAATGGACGGTTCCCATGCTCAGATGGCGTGTTCATACACATCCTGGATGTCAGAAAAATGGATACGTTTAAGGATGAAGGAAGAGCTTATTTCAAATAACAGAGGAGCTCATGTAGTTACGTCGATAGCGGATTTGGAGAAGTATGCTGAATGGAATACTGTTGTCTGCCTAGGGAGATCATTGCAGACTGAAATGGGAACCTGTAAGGGGAATATTTTTTAGGGAAAACGAATGAGACAAGTTGTGAAAAGGAAACCTTGCTCACACAGTCCTCCTTCCAAAAGGTAGGGAGGCATTGGCTATAGTCGGTTTTCTCACCAGGAACTCTGTTAACAAATTACTATGTAAAAGGGATGAGGGTTGAGAACGTTAGAGTTACAGGGAAGCGATGTTACGATTAACAGTACGGCTTGTGAGAGAGTCAGGAAGGATTTCCACCTTCTGATTACACTCACTGGTATGCCTATCATGACACTGACACGGAATACGTTGTATTGGTGAGAAAGATCATTAAAGGTACTACCGATCCAAAATTTAACTTACCTTAATCCCATCTCCAACCCTGAACTTACGCATTCGTTAGACAAATTTATCTAATCAAAGCAGGGAAAACTTCAATGGAGCAAATCTTTCGAAGGAGGGGATGCATGCTACGCCCCCAAAACTTTCGGCGTTGGAATTGTCAGTTGTTAAAGTTTTATTCCAGTCGCACCTAGGCGAGGGATCCCAGCTCGGCGATTTGCTAATCGAGTAAGCCACTGTGTAGTACTGTTCACATTACGTCAAAACACTCCGGCCGGATAAATTTGCCACACGGTCACAGCTGAATCACATGGATCAGCTAACGCCACAACAGAGTGAAGTAATAATTTATAAATCAGAGTAGATAAATAAACTCACACGTTGCATATTTAACTGGGCCTAGCAATTAGTGCTCAGTACTGGGTGAACTAGTAATAGCTGACTGGACAAGTAATATGACAAACGCCCTTGACCTTTCCTCTCCCCCCCCCCCCCTCCCCAAGAGGACTACGCCAGAAGCGTAGTTATATATGTATAAATAATCAAGCTTAGAGGCTCAAGATATTCAGTGGTGCCGCCATTATGTCTGCATTTTGAACCGGAGACAATGGTAGCGAGCATCTGACTTCCAGAGAAACCATGAATAATCCTTGGTGATGAATATCTGCTCGCTGCTTGCCCTCTGGGTAACTCATCAGGCTCTGGCACGAGGGAAGCAATACCTGTGACGGGATGGCTGCGGGCCCTGGGAAGCTTCACCGATGCGGTGAGCTTATGTGCAGCCAGCCGCTGCCTTCTGGCGAAGTTCGGCTGACAGGCTGCAAGCTTTCTACCATCTGGCTGAAGAACGCTCGCCTTCGCGTCCTCCTTGTCACAAAGGCGTCGTCGGCCATCGTCCTGGTCTGGTGAAGACAGGGAGATGCTGCGTGGCACTGCTTAGGGTCCGCTATCGGCTTCGTAGGCCGCTGACCCATGGGGCAGGACGCTTCACAGAGAGACTCTGAGGAACTGGGGCAGTGGTTGACAGTTTTGCCCACAAAGGTGGGAACTGGTTCCCTGGTTGAGACCGAACTGCTGTTCTGCGTTTGTTTCCCTTCATTGGTATTTGAATTTCTCACAAAAGAAGCGGGATGGCCATGGATGAAGCTGGTCTTGAACTGTAGGTTACGCAAGTTGGAATGTTGGTTTGAAATAAATAAAAACAGATGAGAACAAGTCACGATTTTTTTTTGAAAAATGCATTGGTGGACGATGTTCATGATTTTATTAGAAAAGCAGATGACAGAATAAAAATTTTAAGAACACACTAGCAAACCATGTTGAAGATCTTTAAAGCTTCATAGACGATTTTACATTACATTTAAACTAAAGTCACTGATGACAATGTGGATGATGTTATGGTGTATCGGTGATGCTGGTGATTTATTAAAACGGTCATTGTTATAACGGAGGTGGAGTGATGGGCACGACTATATGGTGTGGCCGCAATCAGCAAGATGGAGAAAGTGAGGGAGAAGGCAACTTGAAGGAAGATGTGAGGCTGAGCTTAGTGACTAGGGTTGGAAAGAGGAAGGGTCTAGCCGTTGTGGAATTTGTTGAAATTCCGACGGGAGAGGCACGAAGGTATATGGAAAGTGGAATATGGATGTAATGGTGAAGTAGGTACCTGGATTGATGATTAGCGGGTGTGAAATTGTGTGCCAGGACTGAGATTTTCGATTTATCTATCGGATCCTAAATTGATTTCGGAAGAGAAGAATGTGTGATAAGAAATGGTATGGGAAATGGATGAGTTGGTACAGGATGCGATTGGGGAAGGCAAGTGGTTGCAGAAAAAAAGGTGTGTGAATTCCTAAGGGACCAGACTGCTGAGGTGATCGGTCCTTAGACTTACACACTACTTAAACTAACTTGTACTAAGAACAACACACACTCTCATGCCCGAGGGCGGACTCGAACCTCTGGCGGGAGGGGCTGCGCAGTCTGTGACATGACGCCTAGACCACGCGGCCACTCCGCGCGGTGTAGTTGCAGAAGGCGAGACGGAGTGCATGTCTGTTCGAAATCTCAAGGGATCTGTCGAATTTAGGGGAGGCGTAGATCCGCACAACGTTGGCATACTTCAGAATGGGGCTAGTGAGGGATTAATAGGTGAGAATAGTAATAGGAGGATGTAGACACCAGGTGGTGCCGGTTAGTGATTTTAATAGTCTTCGTCGGTTTCAGGCTTTGTGTTGTATAGTAAGATGTGCATTCCATGCTAGTTTTCTGTCGAGGTATAACCCTGAATACTTTATTGTATTAGTTAGAGGGATGGGTTGTTTCTAGATGGGATGATGGCAGTCTGGTTGACGGAAATACTTAGGCTCCTTGTCAGGCCAAGGAGTTGTTAGAACGCACATCATGTTCGCAACCCAATACTTTCCGATATCTCGAAGCGTAAGTGATTTAATCCGTTGTAGATGACGACTAAAACTCTCGCTAACTGAAAAGATTAACGAGTGGTAAAGTCAGCCTTTGGCAGCCGCTGACCAGAAAGTGATCGAGACAGCACATTTAATTCGGTATATGCGACGGCGACAAATACGATTTGATACCCTATGATTGCGATTATCGCATGCTAATACGGTACAAGTGTAGCGAAATTAAAGCTAAAGTTCTTTCTTTTCGTTTGGTCCAATGGTATAGCACCCAGAATGATTTTATTCTAATTTACAATGAATATGGCAGCCTACAAACTTACAGAATTAGTCGTCCCACCAACACACGCTGTGCATCAGTAAGTAATTCACAGTTGTGCTGTAGTAAATAAATTTACTGTAGTAATTGAGTGCTTTTGTCAAGGGATTTCAGATAGATTCCGTATTTCTGGATTTCCGGAAGGCTTTTGACACTATACCACACAAGCGGCTCGTAGTGAAATTGCGTGCTTATGAAACATCGTCTCAGTTATGTGACTGGATCTGTGATTTCCTGTCAGAGAGGTCACAGTTCGTTGTAACTGACGGAAAGTCATTGAGTAAAACAGAAGTGATTTCTGGCGTTCCCCAAGGTAGTGTTATAGGCCCTTTGCTGTTCCTTATCTATATAAACGATTTGGGAGACAATTTGAGCAGCCGTCTTCAGTTGTTTGTAGATGACGCTGTCGTTATCGACTTATAAAGTCATCAGAAGATCAAAACAAACTGCAAAACGATTTAGAAGAAATATCGGAATGGTGCGGAAAGTGGCAGTTGACCTTAAATAACGAAAAGTGTGAGGTCATCCACATGAGTGCTAAAAGGAACGCGTTAAACTTCGGTTACACAATAAATCAGTCTAATCTGAAAGCCGTAAATTCAACTAAATACCTAGGTATTACAGTTACGAACAATTTAAATTGGAAGGTATACATAGAAAATGTGTTGGGGAAGGCTAACCAAAGACTGCGTTTCATAGGCAGGACACTTAGAAAATGTAACAGACCTACCAAGGAGACTGCCTACACAACGCATGTTCGTACACTTTCAGAATACTGTTGCGCGGTGTGGGATCCTTACCATATAGGACTGACTGAGTACATCGAAAATGTTCAAAGAAAGGCTGCACGTTTTGTATTATCGCGAAATATGTGTGAGTGTCACAGAAATGATACAGGATTTGGGATGGACATCATTAAAACAAAGGCGTTTTTCGATGCGACGGAATCTTCTCATGAAGTTCCAATCACCAACTTTTTCCTCTGAATGCGAAAATATTTTGTTGACGCCGACTTACTTAGGGAGGAACGATCACAAAGATAAAATAAGGGAAATCTGAGCTCGTACGGAAAGCGCTATATGAGATTGGAATATTAGAGAATTGTGAAGGTGGTTCAATGAACCCTCTGCCAGGCACTTAAATGTGATTTGCAGAGTATCCATGTAGATGTAGGGTTCCAAATGGCTCTGAGCACTATGGGACTTAACTTCTGAGGTCATCAGTCCCCTAGAACTTAGAACTACTTAAACCTAACTAACCTAAGGACATCACACACATCCACGCCCGGGGCAGGTGTCGAAGCTGCGACCGTAGCGGTCGCGCGGTTCCAGACTGAAGCGCCTAGAACCGCTCGGCCATTCCAGCCGGCCCATGTAGATGTAGATGTAGAATTCATGGATTTGGCTTAATGTCATTCTTTAGCAAAATACATGATTTTTTATCATAATAGCGGCATGGTATTGAATCGTACCATGTTAAGTGCTAGCTTCTGCCATAGGGCACTTTAACTCCCGCCAGTTTTATCTCTTAATTATGATATACGCTCTCTGTTCAAAATTATCCTTGTGCTCTTACATTTGAAGTCAGTAGGCAGTGCGGAAAAATAAGTATAGTTAATCTCCTTGTCTGCCATCACACTTTCATTACAACAGCTAAAGTCACGGGGAGAGTAATTTCTGTCTCAATTAGCACTAACTGCTAGAGCGCCAGATCTACGGCAGTAATTGCTGGCTTGCAGTTGTTTCTGACAGATTATATCAAAAACTCGCTCCTCGCTTCAAATCTTTCATTTTAGCGAGACCGGCGGGCGCAGCCGCTGCGGGATGAGGGATGCGAGGGAAGGAAGAAGCCCAGCGGCTGGCCGGGTAATCGCCTTTGCCGGCGCCGCTCGCTAAGAAGACCTATCGGGCCGGCCTCGCCCACTGAATACGCTTCGGCACGAGATAAGATGTATGGCGAACTAATCCTATTACACGCACGGATCGATGCTATTACGGGGGCGGCCCTCCGACTTAATAGCGTGTCTGTTGTTTCAGATAAGGAATGGCAGTCCAATTAGCGGCGCTGCGTGGGAGGCAGGAGGCAGTAGGCAGTGAATGCCCGCGCAGCTGGGACTGGCCTCGGGCTGCGGCTTCGCGTGGCGACCCAGGCAGGCGGTGTGCGAAAAATAAAAAATCTGGCCATATGTCGCGCTATCCAATATTTAACGTGCACCATGAATTATGCAGCGCAGCGCTGATTTATATTCGCTCTTATGCATTTTAATTTCTGATTTTTTTTTGTCACTGTGAAATAAATTTCCTGTTAATGCGTGGGAAGTAGCACGTGTGTGCCGCGTTGGAGAACATCCAAATCGGTTTTTCCGCAAAGGAAATCAATGATTTGACACAATTTTATAATTATCAGAGTAGGGAATTCACTTACACTAATTTTATGATATCTTCACGCAGGCAGTATACTTTTTCTCATAATTAAAAAGCAGTTTTCCAAATGCAGTATGCAATATGGCGGCGAGTACTGTTATCTGCAGTGACCACCTTTGATATTTTTTAAAGCAAACCACCAAACTGAGTGCCATGTCTGTTCTTCAAAGTAAATTTAAAACTATTACCTGATAAGTGCATGCATCCTGATGAGCAATGCTTGTTAATTAAAAATTTGATCGAAATATCGTCCTTTCCCAGTTTTCTATATCAACCGAAAGAGAAAAATTTCACTGGTGAACAAGTGAACAGAGAAATGGTCAGTATTATTGTTCATTCACTGCTTATGAATTCCCCTGCAGATTCTTGGAGGTGAGAAATAACAAATCTCACACTGTGCTTTTATTTTCTCTTGGGCCTGCAGCATGGAGAACGTCCAATAGCGAAATTGTAATAATAGAGTTGAAGGAAAATGCTGCTATAATTGTTCTTTTTTATGTAGATCATTATACAGTACCAAAAGGCTTATTTCGGATCTATGACCATCTCCATGCAATATGTAGGCAAATACACCTCGTTAACTGTTGCAAAATTGTAACTAATAACATTTTGTTTGATTATGTGCTGGTACCTGCATTCATACAGCACCGTGGAGCTGTCGTTGTCTTATAATCTAATTGCTACATAAGGTATTTCAATCGCAGCATAATTTTATTAGTTAATAATTTACGTTACTTATGGCTGCAGTTGCGACGAAATATCAACTTAGGTCCTTAATCAATGGTATATACCATTGTAGTTTTGACAGCTATGATTGACAACAAATCCAGTTATGCTATATGGTTACAGCTTTTTTATTCATTTGTCTGTCTGTATAGTTAACAGCGCAAATTTTTATAAGTTCGCCTCATTTGAGAAAGAATATAATGAGGAAGGACAAGTCTTTTTATAGTCTCTACCACAATCAGCTGCAATTTAGTTTTTTATTTCGTTTGTTGCTCAGGCAAACCACGATGATAATCAGGCAATTAGCCAAAATCTGTGAATCGCTGGATTTTGCATTAGCACTTATACTTGATGTTAAAAGTTTTCCACGTGTATATAACCTACGACGTGTATATGCACACTAAACCAACGATCGAAAATTTGTATCATACGCAGGATTCGAACGCAGGTCTCCTGCTGACTAGGCAGATGCGCTGAACACTACGCAACCCTAGCACAGTGGCTTTGCACAACTGCGAGGAGTACTCTAGGACGCCTCCCTCTTCAATAGAAATTCCGTAACCCACCTACTTCCTCACTCCAAATTCCCATCCACACCTCAGCTCACGTGATACACCCCCTTTGTGTGTGTATGAAATCTTATGGGACTCAACTGCTAAGGTCATCAGTCTCTAAGCTTACACACTACTTAACCTAAAGTATCCTAAGGACAAACACACACACCCATGCCCGAGGGAGGACTCGAAACTCCGCCGGGACCAGCCGCACAGTCCATGACTGCAGCGCCTTAGATCGAACGTTGACTTAACTGCTAAGGTCATCAGTCCCTAAGCTTACACACTACTTATCCTAAATTATCCTAAGGACAAACACACACACCCATGTCCGAGGGAGGACTCGAACCTCCGCCGGGATCAGCCGCAGTCATGGACTGTGCGGCTAGTCCCGGCGGAGGTTCGAGTCCTCCCTCGGGCATGGGTGTGTGTGTTTGTCCTTAGGATAATTTAGGATAAGTAGTGTGTAAGCTTAGGGACTGATGACCTTAGCAGTTAAGTCCCATAAGATTTCACACACATTTGAACATGACTGCAGCGCCACATCCCCTTTAATTTGATGTATATAACCTACGGTTATTTTCAACTGATTGAAATTAGTATCTTTCATCCTCATTTAGTTTATATCTAATTTCATTCTTTGAAACATCAACTACTGTACTGTAAATACATGACGACGAAAGGCTAGAAAATCAAAGATATACTTCTAACTTTTACCACTCCCCAAAATTCAAAGACTTTTTCCAGTGTATGTAATCAGTTGATTAAGTTTTCCACAAGAGGTACAACTGAAAGTAACTTCTTCGTCGACAAAACAGTAATAACGTAATTCAAGGATTATTAATGTTTCTCACAAACATTTCAAGTGGACATATTTCCAGCAGAAGTTAACAACGGTATTCTATACATTAAGTAACCTTAACTTATTTAATAAGAATTGAACTTCATTATAAAGTGGCCAAGAAATGACTAAATACAATTTTAAAGACATTCGCTTAGTTATTTCGCTATTCGATGACCACTGCAGGAGATGTAATATAGCTCCGGCTTACTGCGATAGGGGGCCCTCGACTAGCTGAGTACTGCATACGGCAAGCGTAATTAATTCGTGCTGTGCAAAGAACTCCCAGCAGCACTCGCCACTTCTCCACGACATACACGGGGCGAAGAAAAAAAATGCCGCACTTGGTGGTCGGCATGCGATTCCTCGTCCCAGTTCAAGACAAAGAAAGCCTTACTAACAAAACCTAGTCCTGCCATTAGGTTTTCTAGAAAAGCGATTTAAAAATCGAGTGCAGCTTGGCTAAGGCCAGGTAGCAAGAACCCTGAGCTTTGGCGGAGCTGTCCCTTTGGCTCAGTCCAGCCACTTCAACGGTGCTATGCGGACGTGTGGCGGTTGTCGTGCGTCGTGGTCCGCTGTGCTAAGGCCTGATAAGGCTTAATCCAGCATTGCAGAAACTTCTACGTTTATTGAAATTTGAAACGTGGTATCTTGATAGCCCACATGAACAGAAAAGAAAGGCTGCACGAAATCAAAGATTGTTTGGAGCACGAAATACAGCTTAATTTTGAGGACGTTATTGGGATACACCTTTCGATAGTGACCAGTGTTGTTTTTATCAGACTGAAGGATGCTAACTTATGCGACAAAGCAGTAAACCAGCGGATGAATTATGAAGTGAAACATAGCGACGGAAACGCAGACGAGGTTACTGTTGCTGAAAGAGTGTTTGGAATATGGACAATCAGGATATTCGAACTGCCGTTCCAAGTACCAGCGGAACAGATGAATCAGTTTGTTCTGGCGTAACCAAAAGCACCGGAAAGAAGACGAAGAACGGAAAATCAGAGAAGGTGGAGAGGAAACGTCAACCAATAGCCTGCTGACAAGGACCGAGCCGCGACAGGAGCGCCCCCTGCAAGAAGTGAATATATGCGCCACCCTCAGCCGCACAGATAGGCTCCGTATACGGACTATAGTGGACAGGATTCGCAGAGCAGTATTAGTGACGTGTGTCAATTTCCAGTAACAATACACATAGCCAAGGACTCCAAATCATATTGCACGTCGCCCCTCGTTTGCGACTACTACTTGTAAATCTTGAAGTTAAGTATTGTAAACCTTCTTATTTGAAATAAAACTAATAATGTTATTTTTTTGAATTGTTCTATAGCATTCCGAGAACGCAGCATCCCTTAGGTACTCTATAAGCGACGAGTGGGCAAGGTCAAACAGCACTGACAGCGCCACGCGTGCTAATCCTCAGTCATGTTGTCGAACGGTGTGTCCAACGCACGCAGATTCCAAGTGCTCAACGGAGTGAGACAACTAAAGGTCGATTTTCCCAAGCGTGTACCATCGTACATAAGCGCTGTAGCTACCGAGGCTTCGTTACACCGAGTGGTTATAATTAAACATCCCCTGTATAACACGGAAACTGACTACCGTACTAGTACCAAACATAGTAGTGTCAAGGACATGTGGAAGAGGAATAATGCAGAATAAATTCATCTGAAACGCTTTTAATGTGATGCTACGGTACATCATACCATTACATACCGGTACCATTACTACTACAAAAGGGACTCACTATGGCGCCCATCAGTGTCCAGAAGAATGAAAGCGCAGGATTCCATTCTGCACAGCAGAACTGACCATGTCCGTAGCTATGCTGGCGACCTCGCCTGCTATGCTGCGCTTTAGATCAGCACATGTGTCAATGTTCGCCTAATAAACCCTGTGAACCGTGCGTGGCTCATGTTCGTGCCATCTCTTATTTTACACCCTGTTTTTACCGTACCGCCGCCTTGTTATGTTAATTTTCAGTTACTGGTGTCTCTGAGTTGCTGCCTTGCCTGCCCGTGAGCGGCAGCTGCAGCGCTTATCGATTTAGACCCTGCCGTATTATCTTTGCTGGACTGCTATTACTTCCTGTTTGTCGTGTGTCGTCCAACGAGCTGGAGACGGACTAGCAGTGCAGTTGGGACGCAGCAGCAGTGAAATCGGGGGACGGAGCGCCGTTGAGGCGCCGACAGCCGGTCCTCGCGACTGCTGGCGACACACATGAACTGTCAGAAGGAGGGAGATTGGAGCGGGACGACCGTTGGTTGGTCGTTCGGTTGGTCGTCTCATCGGCCGAGGGATATTTGCTCCTTTCACCGTTTCCGGGTCTGGGCAGTTGGTCGGTTGGCGTAGAGCAACGAGGAAGAGTCTGTGGCGCATTCTGGCCCGGGCCTTGCGGTGTCCATGAGCGGTCGGAGTCTGAGGGGCTGTTCCCATTGGTACTAGGTCCGTGGCTCACCGATCCCGGACGTGAAAGATAAATTATCCTATCGCTTGGTCCGTTGACTGTCTGTTGGTTGAGTTCACGTCGGATCGTCAGTGGTTGGCCCGACTGCCTGTCTCACCTAAGCGAGCGTTAGTGTTTGAATCCCAGGCCTACCCTCGACCATCTGAGCGCCCTTGAGTGTACTCCCCCTTTTTTAAATTTGTTCTTGTTGTTTGTACTTCTATGGCTTCTAGCCGATTTTTTTTTAAATCAGCGTTGTTTTGCTCTTAGGGCCTTCAGCCTAGTTTAAAGAACTGTTTCACTTAAGACCTTGGCTTTTTAAAGGTTTTAATGTTGTTGAATTTTAAGTCTTGGGCCTTCACCGGATTTTGAGTTTGAGTCTAAACTGGAGAACTGTTTCACGTAAGGCCTTTGGTAATTAAAAAAAATAATGTTATGGAGTTTTAAGTGTTAGGCCTTCAGCCGATTTGAATTTAACTTGTTACTTCAACCTAACTAAAGAACTGTTTTAAAATAAGGCTTACCTTTTAAGTTTCTGATTATGCTTGCGTTTTAAGTTATTGGTCTTCAGTCGTTTTTAAACTGAAGTGGCTTTCAGCCGGTAATTAAGTCGCAAAGATTAAAGGTGTGTGTTTTTAAAAAAAAATTTTTGGGGGTCTTATATTGTTTGATCAAATAATAAATTGAATGTTCGAGTGTAACTGACAGCCGCTTATTTTGGCCCCTTTCCACAATTTATACTATCTGTCCTGTCCTGCGGGTTTAGTAGGGCGTTTCACTCTGTCCTATCTGTCCTACAGGTAACCCCACCACCAGAAATCACAGGAAGTGAGATCAGGGGATCGTGCCGGTCAGGCATGTGGAAATGATCGTCTGATAATTCGATAGTCCGGTGGGACCCCGTCTTGCATGAAAAATGTTGATTTCAATGCGTCTCTCTCCTGTAAGGCGGGTGTGACATGTTGGCGAAGCAAATCTTAGAAATGGTTCAAATGGCTCTGAGCACTATGGGACTCAACTTCTGAGGTCATCAGTCCCCTAGAACTTAGAACTACTTAAACCTAACTAACCTAAGGACATCACACACATCCTTGCCCGAGGCAGGATTCGAACCTGCGACCGTAGCGGTCTCGCGGTTCCAGATTGTAGCGCCTAGAACAGCACGGCCAAATTGCAGAAACACTGGCCAGTCACAAAACACTGGCCAGTCACACTGCACGTCTTTGAACCTTGGGCGCCAACCTGTTCGAGAAAGAAAGGGCCAATGATGAACGTAGCCGTGAAGCCACACAGTACGGTGATGCGTTCACCACACAGAGGAACTCAATGCACAGTTACTGGAGGTGAAGATCGCCACACTCGACAATTCTGTGTGTTCACCTCATCCGTCAGAGAAAAACAAGCTTCGTCTTTCCATGGGATGGTCCAGGTGCAGCCCTCGTCAACTTCAGTCCTTGTAAAAAGGTAGAGAGCAGAGTCAACAAGCCGTTGTGCGTCTTGTGGTGCACGCTGCTGTACAACATGGATCTTGTACGGATACCATTTTTAGAATGGTTCGAAGCACCTTCCATGTAGTGGACCACGACACGCGGACTGCCTGACGATCGGGAATTGTGCGCAGCGTTGTCTGCCATAGCACCACCGATTTCATCAACCACCTGTGGTGTAACCGGTCGTCGGCCCATTCCCGAACGACGCCCAGTTGTCCAGTTGATTCGAACTTCTTCATCATGCTCCTCACGCAGATGGACAAAGAGGACCCTTCTGTAATCCTTTCAGCCGGCGATATTCTCGAAGTGCAGCTGCAGTATTACTGCTGTTTTGATAGTAGAGCTTCACCAATAATGCCCTGCTCTTTTTGTCCAAGCTCATGTCGAAAAGTCAACAAGTGCACTGCGACTGGTCATGTGTGTGAGACTATGAATCACGATGACTGTTCACGTCACCTGGTGGCCATAAACTGGCGGTGGCGCTGGGACGCATGGAAATCAAGCACCCCATAATCTGCACATTAATGCTACCATGTTTGGTAGTCGTACGGTAATTAGTTTCCGTGTTATAACGTGTTAAATAGGGAAAGTTTAATTGTAACCACCCGGTAAATGACAGCCAGACAAGGACTTGTACAGCGTGCAATTGTCCTGGTCACGTGCATTCTGAGAGTTTACTGCAGCGAGTGGTGCAGCTGCCGGCTGGCGTGGCGCCGAGACCGCCGTCTGTGACGGCGCTGCCAGCGCCTCATACTGCTGCTGCCCGAGGACAAGTTCCGCTTGTGAACCCTACATTCATTGCGGACAACCATATTTTCCCAAGAAGAACTCCAGAGAGTCATCACTGACACAACAGAATCGAGACCACATGAATATGAACAATGATATGTAAACGAGACCACTGAAGCCCACATTTACTACCTTCATGACCGTGTCGTATCGTATGATGCTTTTAACTTATAAATTAGACACAGTGAATAAAATTCAGTTCTGTCTTATCTGGTTAATTATCAGTAGGCTTCTGACACGGAGTTCGCAGCTCGTGGCCTTGCGGTAGCGTTCTCGCTTCCCTTGCATGGGGTCTCGGGTTCGATTACCGATGGGTCAGGGATTTTCTCTGCCTAGAGATGACTAGATGTTGTTGTGTCATCATCATCATTCATCCAAATTACGGTCGAAGGAAGGCAATGGCAAACCATCTCCGCTAGGACTTTGCCTAGTACGGAGGTGCGGGTCTCCTGCCTCGTCCCCTACGCTCATCGAAGTATAGTACTTCATCATCATCATCGTCATCATCATCATCTGACAGGGAAATTATCCTAGCCTCATGTCAGCGGGACATAAAGACTCTTTTAGCCATCATAGTCTCGATTCGAAGCCATTTTGAAATTTTTGCTATTTCAAGATATTTCTTAGATCGAGAAATAACATTGAAGAGTATGAAGTTACCAAATTCTTCGATTATTACTGCCGTTATCGCTACAAACTCGTTCTTTCTGCTGCTGTTCCAACAGTGGCTGAAGGAAGCATTAAATGGATGTTGGTCATTTTTAGAAGCAGTTGTCCAAAAACAGGTAAACATTTAGTTCGTAGCAAATGGTTTGGGCGTCCTGTGGCAAGTGGACCGTTACAGGTAGTTATTTGGCTCTTACCATTGCTTAGGAATACTTTTCAAGTTAATATCGGACATCTGCAGTTATTCTTAGATTACATGAAAACTAAATTACCTGACGAAGACGTTGCTTCATAACAGAAATAGCGTTGCACTTCACTTACTTGCGCTTATCAAATGGTTCAAGTGGCTCGGAGACTATGGGACTTAACTTCTGAGTTCATCAGTCCCCTAGAGCTTAGAACTACTTAAACCTAACTAACCTAAGGACTTTACACACATCCACGCCCGAGACAAGAATCGAACCTGCCACCGTAGCGGCACGCGGTTCCAGACTGTGGCGCCTAGAACCGCTAGGCCACCCCGGCCGGCACTTGTAATATGCTAAAACTGGCTGTAAACACCAGTTTTAAAGCCAGAGGATGTTAACGACTTCTGTTAAATGTCACGATCGTTCTGTCTAGATGACTTGGTGGACGTCACCTATTTCAAATAGTACAAGGAACAAAATTTTGCGGAAGATCGACTGTTTTCCGTTGCAACAAACTGATTTGGCGTGGCACAAGTTCACATGTTCGCGGAATTACTGTAACTGTAGTATCCACGTCAATCATGCAGAAAAAAATCTCAACGTTGTAAATCTGACATCCGACTCAGAAGCCTCATATTTAGTCGCCAACCAGAAATTATAACTGTATGGAATACCAGTATAAAATAAAAAAAATCGAAATTTGTGATAAGATCATACGGGACCAAGCTGCTGAGGTCAGCTTACGCACTACTTAATCTAATTTAAACTAACTTACGCTAAGGATAACACACACACCCATGCCCGAGGTAGGACTCGAACCTCCGACGGGGGGCGTCGCGCGAACCGTGACAAAGCCCCCCAGTATCAGTACATTCACGTAGCGAAGACAAGTTTGAGCCGTGGCGTTTTGCTGGCGTGCCAGCGTAGAAGCAAGTACCTCGCCTTCATGCTCTTGTCTTTACTTGTGACGCGTACTGAGTCTTGTCTGCCTTATCTTTGTCACATTAGTTAACTGGAGGACCTAGCTAAGGACGTGGACAGTTGGCGTTCGATGTTACCTGAGGCCGGAGTGCTCTTGTAGTGGAGCGGGAACCGACAACGTGTATGGATCAGCTTGGTTGAGAGCCTTTCCTGTCGTCTGTGAGCACGCTTGTTGCTGCCTTTGGTTGCGTGCTGCTGGTTGCGTATACGGCTGTCTTCGGTCGTCCGCTGACTTATTGCCGCCTGACGTACCCGACGCAAGCAATATCGGACGTTCAGCGAAAAGTTTTCTCAGGGCATACGTGTGAAGGTGTTGAGGGCTGCTACCTCACTTCTGGTAACTGTGAGCGCATGGAAGTAAAGATGTGCCTATGAAGAATTCATGATGTTTAAGACATATTAATATAATGCACGAGCGTGCCTCTGCCAGCTCTTGGGAAATTGTTGTTTGATGTAATACGTAACCAGCTGCACGGCCGTAATCTTGTTTATCAAATATAGTGGATTCGAATGTTGGTAGCATTAGCGCAATGAACCCCAGTGAAGCTTATAATGAAATTTTCAGAATTGTGCTCGTTACGGTTTTCACTGAACAGTGGTACATAAGAGTTCACGTAATTTAATTGTGACTAATATTGGAGTGCCCGCTGGCCTTGCTAGTAATTGTAAGTTTTTTTTTAATATCTTAATAGCAGACAATTCTCCTTAAGGTTATTGATAAGATTTGCTCTGTTGGTTGTGCCTTGCCTGTGCAGTTATTTCATAGTGGGGCAAATGCAGTGTGCCGTTTTATTTGTGAATAATTTAACCTGCTATTTAATATCTTTTGGTGGTTGTTTACATTGTCCCTGTGGACCTGTTCTGTGCGCTTGTTAAATGTTACAGCGTTCTGGCTGGTGTTTTGGAGTAAGCGCTACCTTTTCACCTATGGGTACCGGGGCTGTGAAATCCTGGGTAGCGGGAAGTGACTCCAGGTCGAAGTTCGAGAAGTGGGTGTTGTACGAACTGCCGGCTTCCGCCTTCCGCCTTCGCTTCACCAAATTAAGTTTTCGTTCTGCCTTCGAGCTAATTAATTCTGGCGCTAATTGTGTTTACTTGGATATTTATTATATTTATTAAACCTTATGTCAAGAGCAACATACAATTGTGAAAGGTTGTTGCTGTGCTACTCTTAGTAAGGCTTTGCATTGACTAATTGTGTTACTGGGCCTTGGAGCCGAAGTTTGAAATCAGTAAGCCTTAATGATTTCGACTGACTCTGGAAACAAGCGCGTTTGTATTAACTTCATCCTGCTTTTTATTGGGTGCATCTCTGGCGGGTTGTTACTCAGGTAAATGTTTTTGAGAATATCAGTTCTCAGTGGCCGAAGACTAGCCAGAAAAATTGTGTCTTAATTTAAGCCATCAGGCGCATAATTGTCAGTGGTTTTAAAATTTCCTCATGTATGAGATAGACTTTGTTTCATAAAAGGGCATTGGTAGCAGATTCACCAAATTATTGTGACTTACTTATATTATTACCTAAAGTAAACGGGATTAAGATATTGTTGTTTTAAAGGAATTTGTTGACATGATTGTTAAATAAAACGAGTGATAGCAAAAGGGGTCCAGTCCTTAGTATTGTTTCCCTATTCCCTTGTAGAAGATCGTTTCAAATTTACCACTGCCCTTTCTGATCGGAAAATGCGCAGTTGACTTATTGGGATCTACATCTATTCCGCAACAGTAATTTCGTGTGCAAGCAACGCATACGAATTACAGAATTTAACAGCGTTGTGGTTTCCAGTTCTGTGTATTCCTCTGCATCAGTTTAGGCCCCAGGTAATGCGACGTCGAACTGACATTAACTGTGAGCTCATACTGCCAAATTCACTGTTCGATTCACCTGATTTGGCAATCACTGAAATCAAAGTCCCATTACCTACAAACAAGGGAGATTTCCTTTCATTCCTCCTTTCCTTCTGAGGGACTAGTTTTCTGATCGCAAAACTTTTTTCCTTCTAACCAGCGAAATGTACCAAAATGCAGCTAGTAATGGCTTAACAAACCATTATCTAGTGTTGTTAAGAAGATTTCTATTAACGTAGTCGTAAGAGAAGGAATTTAGTTTAATCTAAAAAATTCTTAAACAGCAGTTTCCATATATTTACCGAATGAGAAAAGCTTCTTGTCCAGCTTGGAAATGGGTTAAAAAAAAGATCTGTGGGGTCGCGTCCAGGTCGATCTTTACGTCTGATGGCGGTGCATTTTAGTTAGCCTAAGAGGTATGAAACGTTATGTTCCTGTAGCTGTGGAAATTATTGGTTGAAACTGAGTTTAACATCGGAGAGTATGTTACTGCTAAAAACACGAAACGATTAACAACCGAAGGTTGAGCTTATCCCCAGCTGAGGTGTATTTATAGTAGGGAAATGAATGGAACCGATTGCTTCGGCTTCGTTCACAGAGAATTAAAAGTCATATACACAAATATTTACAGTGCTGCGAACACTTTGAACGTTACAATTGACGTTGTCCTCCTAAACTAACAATTGTTTAAAATTAATTTAAAATGTAGCTGAAGATATGAATTTGTGTTGGGGAGGGTACTCTGGTAGTTCATGCAGCAGTGTTAAACATAGTGCTATGGTGGTGTTGTGGCTAGAATTACAGTCTAGTAAGCAAGAAGACCCGGGTTATAAACTGATTGCATTCTTGCGCTCAATGAAGATCGATACTGTATCCTCGCCATTTTCCGTGCCCTATGGCACAGAAAATGTAAGATACAGCTCTAGATGGAAAGGATGGCGGAAGAGGGCCACGTCAACCGTGGTCGTAGCCCTGGTCATCCACAGACCATCAAGGAGTATCAAGACAATAATATATTCCACTGCAATGAAGAAAGGTCCTTTCAGGACCGCAGTGAAATTAGGAACATCCGTCAGACAAGTGTGAGCATGTCGACCACTCACCGTTGTCTCAATGAGAACGGAATGTACGGACGAAAATCAGTGGTTAAGGAAACGTAGAAAGCTGCAAGATTAAGCTGCGCATTGGCGTACTGAGGGAAATCGCTTTCATACTGGGAGAAATATTTACGTTCAAGAATGCGCTTTCTACTGCACCAAATACTTCAGTCTACGTAATATGAACCAAATGGTGTGAGATTCGACAGAAAATATGTTCATCAGAGGCAATGGTGTGGCCGAACTGCTGTCACAGTTTGAGGGTGTATATGAGGAAGTGTTTGCGATGTTTTGTGGTAACTGGACCGTCATTATTACTACGAATACAGGAAAAAGTTTTTCTCCCAGTATGAAAGCGATTTCCTTCAGTACGCCAATGCGCAGCTTAATCTTGCAGCCTTCTACGTTTCCATAACCATTGATTTTCGTCCGTACATTCCGTTCTCATTGAGTCAACGGTGAGTGGTCGACATGCTCACACTTGTCTGACGGATGTTCCTAATTTCTTCTGTTCGTCTGATACTTTCGGGAGATGGATCATCTTTCATCATGACTTTTCTCCTGTCTACACAGCGAACTGCGTAAAACTGGCTTCAAGTGAACGGATACGTTGAGTTGTTGGACTGGTCTCCAAATGTTCTGACCATAGACCCATAGAGCACATGTGGGAATAGATGGAGAAACTTATTAGGAGTAGAAGACCAACACCGATAAGCAAGCCAGAGCTGTCTGAAGCAGTTCATGACGCACATCAGAAGTTGTTGCAGAATAACTGGTTCATTTTGAAACTTGTTGCCTCTATTCCCCAGTGGCTAAAAGCAGTTGTAGAGGACGGAAATTGGACGCATTACTAAATTATCTCCTCGTGAGAGAAAATTTTGTTTATGAAAACTTAATGTTTAGTTTCCCTTGAAGAAGAGGAAAATTCATTTCTTATGCTTTATTTTTTTATGTGGAGGATATTATAAATAAAAACTCGGTTATCTATTTCAGTCTTTTCAGACGTTTCATAGAATCTGGATTTCAAATAGTTTAAAAACCATTGACTAGAAGAGTCAGACAAACGTGCAACTAATTCTTTTTGTCACATGCAGCATGACATCAATGCCGATGAAGACATCACAGACAAAGTATTTAGTTTCTTTTACTTCGAGAAAAAGCATCATACATTATTTTGCGTTCTCTTTATTAACATGCAGGCAGGACGCCAATACGGACGAAAGCACAACGGAGATACTATTTTCTATTCATCCCAAGCAGAAATCACTGTACATAAATAGTAAAAGTGGTAAAACACCGGCGGTGTAGCCGTAGTCGAGCGTTTTGTGCAATACATTCTCAGTTATATTGAAAGTTTACCATCTTACCTCCTTGCCCGGGGACGCCAGATGAAAGTTGATGCGATCAAGCCCTGAATCAAAATTGCGCAACGGATAACTGGGGAGAGGAGCTTGAGAGCGCTACCTAGAGAGCCTGTCCTTTCTGTACGATACTAGGCAAGGGGCTGGAGGGCTCACACGCTGATGTGTGGGTCCCTCCATTCTATAGCTTTTATTTTAAATAAATTCCTTTAACTTGACTTTTTTGTGGTTTTTTAGGTATGTTAAAGATTGATGACAGTTGATTTCCTATTTATTTTAAACATTATCACTCGACATTACAGCGATAGCAGCAATTGTTCCAGTTTACAGATATTACAATTTCACAACTTATAGCTCGGGTATATTATATACTAATCTGTTCGCACATTTCTATGGGTAAGACGAAATTGCGTTGGCCAAGTGTATACCACCAACGTCTCCCAATATTTTACATAGGACATTCACTATGTGAGGAGGATAACGGGTAATCTGGACCAGATACTTTAACACAGGGGGGCAAATTTCCGGAATTAAACGAGCACATTCATTACCTTAGACAATCCGAAGCTGGAAATAAAAGAATTAGTACAAATATTCAAATACCTCTCTTCCATGAGTGAACATTGAGACAGACGCACTGAGGGCACGTCTGCTCACACCCGTCTTCTGTAACACTCCTAGAATATGGCGGGCACCCGGAGGTCTTCCTGGGCCCCGGTGGAGGGGGTGGTCGAACCACTTGGCCATGACCAACCTCTACACCCCAAATCTTGTGACACTGGAACGTCTTTGACTTTTACCTGCCTGTGCTGTCTCTCTGATCCCCTAGCCAGGAGTAAGGTTGGCACTAGTATACTACAGAACTACTTCCCAATAAAGATTTGGCCACGCTTTACGGAAAGGTGTGAGGAGGATTAGGAAAGTTCATGTGCAGATTCACGTCCACGTACAAAAAATGCATAATACACGACACATATAAATACGTATTATGAAGCCTGACACATTTCTTGCCACCCGTCCACATGGGTTCTGTTGCACCCGCGGCCGGCCGCGTCGTGTAATAAAATTGGCTGCGGAGCCGCCTCTGTTTCTATTTCCCGGTGCGAGCGAGCAGCGAAACCTGCTGCTTATAGAGCGGAAACTACTGTACCGTTTCAATATACTTTTGAATACTTTAAAATTGCGAATACTTAATAACTGGCGTTGTCCTCCTAAACCAATAACTCTTACCAAGAATTAAAATTCATGGAAGTGACAGGATTCGAAGAAACTTACCTGCGGATTATTAACAAACCTCCTTAACCACTAGGCCAATCTACAAACCGCATAACCTATACTTACAAACTGATTTGATGCGGTCTGTCTCTTCACACCTTTTCCACGAAAAAGAAGTGGTATACCGAGTGGAAGGGTGCGCAGTGAGTGTTCGATGGAAATGCAGACACTCCACCTGACTTTGCAATCCATGAACGGAGTTGTGAGGGACATTAGCTAATTGAAAGCTACAGTAGGTACTTTGCTTGGTTTTATCAAATGTGCTTGGTTTGTAGGTGCTGTGTTGAAACATGTACGTTTTAAGTAACACGCCTATTAGAATGGGAATGGCATGCGAACGTATATTTTATCTCGTCGCGTTTGCGCGTTTGCGCGTTTGCGCTTTGCCCTGTACTGGACTTTTCTGACTTGAGAGTATGTACACTGTCAATAACTTTAAACCAAACCAAAACTGCATAAATTTACGTAACACAAAAAAGGAATCAGATGGAACACCATTGATTTGAAATTAGCAGTAAAAAATCTTCATGAATTTGAAAATAATAGTTCCTGTACTTCATGAATGCTATCCCTAAAATAATAAAATTTCTAACTTTATCTGCGCAATGGTAACGCTCCTCGTACCGCTCTCTGTTAGTACTTTAAATTGTATAGTTAGCGTACAGCTATTGTGCTTTGTTTGATTTATGCAGTGCAATAAGTGATTAAGTAAAATGCAGTAAAAGATAACGTATCCCTTTTTGCGTCCATTAGTTTATTTTTTACTTGCTTAGTTGAACACATGTAGCAACGAGCCACTTCTCTTTATAGCTTTATTTATGGCAAAACGCGGTTTGGCTTTCGTCCATTTTCATATAGCATAACATATTTATAAACGTTTTGTCGACGACATTTTGAAAGCAGCAGCTGCACCGTGCAAAATAACAGTTTGTTTAGCTAATAAGTTTCCTGAGTTGTGTACATTTAATTAATTGTCACTAGCAGTTAGTTTTGTTTCATACTTTACTTCACTGGCGACACGACAACAGCCAGCGATTTGCAAATGCGTGTGTACGCTAAACCTTTGAAAACGTTCGCCATGGGTCATGACAAAACTAACGGGATTCTTAATTGTGTTACCTTTTGGCTTTGAATTAAGGACAACATTGTGTTGCGCAGAAACTCTGATGAATCACCATAAAGGTAGTGAATGGAGCAACTTTCATCTCCTGCAATCAAATCGCCTGTCGTCACCACGCAGCTTATAGGGCGTAAGACGCAAAGGAATTGCAGACATTTGCTACGGGCGGGCACCGATTGAAATCAATGGGGAAAGTTGAAAATCTGTGCCGGACCGGGATTCGTACACGGGTCTCCTGCTTAGAGGCTGATGCTCTGACGACTAACCATTCTGGACACAGTGCTCACTGCACCTGGTCAGACTACCCTAGCAATCCTCCCGTCAGATGAAAATTCTCAATTTATCCACACACTACTGATGTAGCGCCCCTTTCTCTTTATCCTCATTAGTCGTGCATTTTGCCCATTCCATTAAGAGTTCGGGCCTCATGTGCATCTGTATCTCGTGAATGAAGAAACATTGTAGCGCTTACTCGGCACGCGTTAGTGAGTTGTTGCAGCAGACGACCGACGAGAAAACTTCTGCTAACAGCACGACAGCACCTACAAAAAAAAAAAAAAAAAAAAAAAAAAAAAGGTTCAAATGGCTCTGAGCACTATGGTCATCAGTCCCCCAGAACTTAGAACTACTTAAACCTAACTAACCTAAGGACAGCACACAACACACAGTCATCACGAGGCAGAGAAAATCCCTGACCCCGCCGGACAGCATCTGCAGCTCCTCCCCGGAGGCAATAACCATGTCGGTTGGATCCTAGACGACTATAAAACGTTGGCGTAGTTATATGAGCCGCGATTTAAATTGGTAAGTGCTGATGGTTGCTTCGAGTGTGGCGAAGACCCCATGAAGCTAAGGACCCAAGTTGTGAACTTGGAAGCTACTGGTGGCTCCGTAATAGTTTGGGCTGTGTTTTCAAGGAACAGACTTGGCGCTTTGGTCAACTGAACCGCTTATTGACTGCATCTCGTGAAACAACAGATACAACATATATTGATTACAGCTCTTACTCGGCTCGCTTTATTGAGTTATGGAAGCAGACGACCGACGAGAATACTTCTGTTAACAGCACGACACCATCTCCAGCGCCTCCTCGGAGGGCATAACCATGTCAGTTGGATCCTAGACGACTACAAAACGGTGGCGTAGTTAGATGAGCCGCGATTTAAGTTGTTAAGTGCTCATGGTAGGCTTCGAGTGTGGCGAAGACCCCATGAAGCTAAGGAGCCAAGTTGTAAACTTGGAAGCTGCTGGTGGCTCCGTAATAGTTTGGGCTGTGCTTTCATAGAACAGACTGGGTCCTTTGGTCAACTGAACCACTCCTTGACAGGGAATGGTTATTTTAGGCAACTTGGAGAGCATTTGAAGCCATTCATGAATTTCACTTTCCCAAATAACGATATAACTGTTATGGATGACAATGCTGCTTGTCACCGGGCCACAACTTTCGCTGTTGTTTTGACGAACATTCTGGACAATTCGAGCGACTGATTTGGCCACCCAAGTCGCTCGAGTTGGGGCATAATCGAGAGGTAAGTTAGTCTACAAAAACGGATGTTACACAGCTAGTTAGGTCGGTTAGTTAGTTAGTCTGCACCGGCGACACTTTCGCAGTTACGGACGACTAAAGAGGCAGCATGGCTCAGTATTTATGCAGGGGACATCCAATGACTTGTTGATTCCATGCCACCTCGAGTTGTCGCACTACGCCGGGCAAAATGGGGACCGATGTGGTATTAGGTGACACCGCACGTCTTTTGTCACCTAGTGTATGCATCCACCCTTCCCAGACCGTGGGTACTCTGAAGACCGGTGCAGAGGGCACACTTACTGCTGAAGAGATCAGTTTGCAGTATGAGTTTTTGCGCTTAAAAGTTTTGCAGCAAATTAATATTCTCCACAAAAGGTATTCAGGCGTGACGAAGAAAATGTAAGGTGAACTTCAGGAATGAGGGAGATGAAATGTGAAGATTAAAACTCGGTTTTTCTGTGATTTGTGAGATGTGTCTTGTGAGAAACAAGTCGGATCCTCACCAAACACGAAATAAAATTTCGTCCTCCTTGGCCTTTGGGTTATGTCAGTGGTGGCTTGATGTGCCATAGGGCTGTGATTTACAAATTCCACTGCAAATATAGCTTTTCATGATTTGGGCAGAGCCGGCCGCTGTCACGGAGTGGTTCTAGTCGCTTCAGTCCGGAACCGCGCTGCTACTACGGTCGCAAGTCGAATCCTGCCTCCGGCTTGGATGTGTGTGATGTCCTTAGGTTAGTTAGGCTTAAGTAGTTGTAAGTCTAGGGGACTGATGACCTCAGATGTTAAGTCCTATAGTGCTTAGACCCATTTGAACCATTTAGTTGGGCTGAGGACAATGCGTAAGAGATGCATGGAGGCATTTTACGGCCCTATAAATCGGCTTTGGCAGAGCACTACATTGACACTGGTCATTTTATACTGTAGTCTAATACCTGCAAGTAGATCGATCTGATTACTCTGCCGCTCACAATTAAGAGCCTGGCAAATGGTTCATCTCTGCCGTTTCACTCTTGAACAGCGCTCGGGAGAAACGAACACTTCAGCATTCCCTTGGGAGCTCTGATTTATATTATTTTATTATGATGATCATTTCTCTCTACATAGGTGGACACCAACAAAATATACTCATGCCCTGAGGAGAAGGTGGTTATTGAAATTTCATGAGAAAGTTCTGCCTCAGCGATAAACGTCTTTGTTTTAAGACATGCCACCACAATTCGCTTATCGTATCCGTAGCACTCTTTACCTTATTTCGCGACAGTAAAAAACCAGCTGTCCTTGTTTAACTTTTTTGGTATCCTCCTTCAGTCTTATCTGATGTGGATCCCACACCGCACAGCAGTATTCAAGAGCACTTGGTAGAACACTTGCCCACGAAAGGCAAAGGTCCCGAGTTCGAGTCTCGGTCCGGCACACAGTTTTAATCTGCCAGGAAGTTTCAGTATTCAAGAAGACGGACAAGGATAGTGTCAGCAGTCTCTATAACAGACACATTTTCTAAGTTTTCTACCAATAAATCGCAGTCATCTCATCGCGTTATTTGTAACTGTAACCCTAAGTATTTAGCTGCATTTGCAGCTTTTAGATTTGTGTAATTTATTTTTTTTTGGCTGATTGGTTTTAGCACTCATTTGGATGGCTTCATTCTTTTCATTATTTAGAGTCAATTACCACTCTTAGAACAATACAGATACTTTGTCTAAATCATTTTGCGATTGGTTTTGGTGACCTGATGACTTTACATAACGGTTAACGGCAGTGGTTTGCTGATATTGTCTCCTAAATCGTTTATATTATTCAGGAACAGCATAGGATCTATAACGCTTCCTTCGGGAACGCCAGGTGTTAATTCTTTTTAGGTTTGACTACATCAGTATGGGACAGTGGAGAAAGAATCAATGGAAATACGTTTAGCGAAGGATTTAATTAACAGATAAAATGGGGTTCAGCCTGTATAAAGCATGGAATACGGCAGTTTCTTTGATCAACTCACAAAGATCTCACTATATAGTGGCTTCTACCGACGCATCAACAGCGCATGGCGACGTTCATTTAACTAGATTGAGTACGTACAAAGCTCTTTGCCGCCCACAAACATATCTAGCCCCTTTGTATTCTACGACCTCAACCGCAGTGACGTAGCTCTCGTATTCAAAATATCGGATGCCAGTGATGTAGTTCCAGCTCACTCACAAGATGGGCGAAGTGCATACGCCCGCAATGTCAATTGAAAAAATTGTATGTTCGCGGCTGCAATCGTGAAATACAACGGAACAACCTGGAGAGCAATTACACACGAACTAGCATTTAAAGAAATGTTTGTGACAAATTGATAACCTTTTCCTTTCCTGGATGCCGAATATAAATACGTTTACTGGTCTTACGTTCCTTGCGATACAGAATATCTCGGTGATATTTTCATGGAAATATCTAACCTACAAAACATCGTTTTCCTTTCTGTATTCCAACGCCATTATGGCTACGAAACAGCTGTGTTATTCTTGGCTAAGGCTCCAACGACAGACGGTCCGTATTGCCATGATAATATTGGTGCAGCGACCTCTCACAAGTGGCACCTTGCCTCACTAGGCATCCGAACGTCACGAAGAACAGAAAGGAAAGCTGCAACGGTTCTTGTGACCCTTCAGGTCCACGACATTCGCTTCGATGTAGTTTCCCTCTATTCATTCAGTCAACTGTGCTGCTGATAGCATCAAATTAAGGGGAGACATAAGCAAAATCGACCAAATTTGTGAAAAGTTTTTTTTATTGGCTCTTCATTTACTTACACGGTACCGAAATTTCAGTTTGTGAATACCTTTTACAGTTCCACTCCTGTTGTTGTCGTCTTCAGTCCTGAGACTGGTTTGAAGCAGCTCTCCATGCTACTCTATCCTGTGCAAGCTTCTTCATCTCTCAGTACCTACTGCAACCTACATCCTTCTGAATCTCTTTAGTGTATCCATCTCTTGGTCTCCCTCTACGATTTTTACCCCCCACACTGCCCTCCAATACTAAATCGAAGATCCATTGATGCCTCAGAATATGCCCCACCAACCTATCCCTTTTCCTAGTCAAGTTGTGCCAAATTTTTCTCTTCTCTCCAATTCTCTTCAGTACCTCCTCATTAGTTATGTGATCTACTCATCTGATTTCAGCATTCTTCTGTGGCACCACATTTCGAAAGCTTCTATTCTCTTCTTGTCTAAACCATTTATCGTCCACGTTTCACTTCCATGCATGGCTACAGTCCATACAATTACTTTCAGAAACGACTTCCTGACACTCAAATCTAAGCTCGATGTTAACAAATTTCTCTTCTTCAGAAACGCTTTCCTTGCCATTGATAGTCTACATTTTATATCCTCTCTGCCGGCCGCGGTGGCCAAGCGGTTCTAGGTCCTTCTGTCCGGAACCGCGCGACTGCTACGGTCGCAGGTTCGAATCCTGCCTCGGGCATGGATGTGTGTGGTGTCCTTAGGTTAGTTAGGTTTAAGTAGCTCTAAGTTCTAGGGGACTGATGACCTCAGATGTTAAGTCCCATAGTGCTCAGAGCCATTTGAACCAATTTTATATCCTCTCTACTTCGACCATCATCAGTTATTTTGCTCCCCAAATAGCAAAACTCGTATGCTACTTTAAGCCTCCCATTTCCTAATCTAATTCCCGCAGCATCACCCGATTTAATTCGACTACATTCCATTATCCTCGTTTTGCTTCTGTTGGTGTTCATCTTATATCCTCCTTTTAAGACACTGTCTGTTCCGTTCAGCCGCTCTTCCAGGTCCTTTGCTGTCTCTGACAGAATTACAATGTCATCGGCGAACCTCTAAGTTTTTGTTTCTTCTCGATGGGTTTTAATTCCTACTCTGAATTTTTCTTTTGTTTCCTTTACTGCTTGCTCAATATACAGATTGAATAGCATCGGGGATAGGCTACAACCCTGTCTCACTCCCTTCCCAACCACTGCTTCCCTTTCATACCCCTCGACTCTTATAACTGCTATCTGGTTTCTGTACAAATTGTAATTAGACTTTTGCTCCCTGTATTTGACCCCTGCCTCCTTCAGAATTTGAAAGAGATTATTCTAGTCAACATTGTCAAAAGCTTTCTCTAAGTCTAGAAATGCTAGAAACGTAGGTTTGCCTTTCCTTAATCCAATTTTCTAAGATAACTCGTAGGGTCAGTATTGCCACGCGTATTCCAGCATTTCTACGGATTCAAACTGGTCTTCCCCGAGGTCGACTTCTACCAGTTTTTCCATTCGTCTGTAAAGAATTCGTGTTAGTATTTTGCATCCGTGGCTTATTAAACTGACACATCTAAGTGTGATAAAAGTAATAATAGGTAAAAGTTTGCATGGGGCCATGCCATTTTTAGTGTTCTCTAGTTCCTCACATTATTTATTCCTGCTACAGTTTTAGCCTTACGCACTCACAATGCTGACAATCTTTGTGTAGTACCTAAAGAATACTATGGGACAACATCACTGCCACTAGTTTTATATCTTCAGATTTATGGTGTTTTGTTTACCAATGGTCACAAAGAAGCAACTTTCATGTAATTTTGTTTCGACAACTGCTGTTGAAGTTGGAGCATATGATGATTGTTTAGCTTTTAATTGTGGTAAAATTGGCAGATTAAGATCTCTACAGAGGCCAGGATTTGGTCCAGCAGCTTTGACACTATCGATACTGAAGGAAATCCATATCAGTAGAACTGGTGTGGCTGAAACTGTTGCTACACGGTTTGAAAATCAGGTTAACCAAAGAAGACAAGCACAAAAAAGACTGCTCGCAGATGGAGTATGCATGTGGTTTACGCTATTTCACTCATATAAGATAAGGCCTAATACACACACTGTCAGACCTCTGATTCAGGTTCCCCTGTAACTTACATTCTGAAAACCTTTCCTCAAAAACCACAGGCCTTGGAGTACTTAGGTTTGGCACGCTACTTGTCAATACTATCATCAAATATTGTTTTTGTTGTGGTCTTCAGTCCTGAGACTGGTTTGATGCAGCTCTCCATGCTACTCTATCCTGTGCAAGCTTCTTCCAGTACTACTGCAGCCTACATCCTTCTGAATCTGCTTAGTGTATTCATGTCTTGGTCTACGATTTTTACCCTCCACGCTGCCCTCCAATACTAAATTGGTGATCCCTCGATGTCTCAGAACATGTCCTACCAACCGATCCCTTCTTCTAGTCAAGTTGTGCCACAAGCTCCTCTTCTCCCCAATTCTATTCAATACCTCCTCATTAGTTATGCGATCTACCCGTGTAATCTTCAGCATTCTTCTGTAGCACCACATTTCAAAAGCTTCTATTCTCTTTTTGTCTAAACTATTTATCGTCCACGTTTCACTTCCATACTAGGCTACACTCCATACAAATACTTTCAGACAAGACTTCCTGACATTTAAATCTATACTCGATGTTAACAAATTTTCTTTTTCAGAAACGCTTTCCTTGCCATTGCCAGTCTACATTTTATATTCTCTCTACTTCCACCAACATCAGTTATTTTGCTCCACAAATATCAATACTCCTTTACAACTTTAAGTGTCTCTTTTTCCTAATCTAATTCCCTCAGCAGCACCCGACTTAATTCGACCACATTCCATTATCCTCGTTTTGCTTTTGTTGATGTTCGTCTTGTATCCTCCTTTCAAGACGCTGTCCATTCCGTTCAACTGCTCTTCCAAGTCCTTTGCTGTCTCTGACAGAATTACAATGTCATCGGCGAACCTCAAAGTTTTTATTTCTTCTCCATGGATTTTAATACCTATTCCAAACTTTTCTTTTGTTTCCTTTACTGCTTGCTCGATATATAGATTGAATAACATCGGTGATGGGCTACAACCCTGTCTCACTCCCTTCCCAACCACTGCTTCCCTTTCATACCCCTCGACTCTATTAACTGCCATCTGCTTTCTGTACAAATTGTAAATAGCCATTCGCTCCCTGTATTTTACCCCTGCCACCTTGAGAATTTGAAAGAGTTTATTCCAATCAACATTGTCAAAAGGTTTCTCTAAGTCTAGAAATGCTAGAAACGTAGGTTTGCCTTTCCTTAATCTTTCTTCTAAGATAAGTCCTAGCGTCAGTATTGCCTCACGTGTTCCGTAATTTCTACGGAATCCAAACTGATCTTCCCCGAGGTCGACTTCTACCAGTTTTTCCATTCGTCTGTAAAGAATTCGTGTTAGTATTTTGCATCCGTGGCTTATTAAACTGACACATCTAAGTGTGATAAAAGTAATAATAGGTAAAAGTTTGCATGGGGCCATGCCATTTTTAGTGTTCTCTAGTTCCTCACATTATTTATTCCTGCTACAGTTTTAGCCTTACGCACTCACAATGCTGACAATCTTTGTGTAGTACCTAAAGAATACTATGGGACAACATCACTGCCACTAGTTTTATATCTTTAGATTTATGGTGTTTTGTTTACCAATGGTTACAAAGAAGCAACTTTCATGTAATTTTGTTTCGACAACTGCTGTTGAAGTGGCAGCATATGATGATTGTTTAGCTTTTAATTGTGGTAACATTGGCAGATTAAGATCTCTACAGAGGCCAGGATTTGGTCCAGCAGCTTTGACACTATCGATACTGAAGGAAATCCATATCAGTAGAACTGGTGTGGCTGAAACTGTTGCTACACGGTTTGAAAATCAGGTTAACCAAAGAAGACAAGCACAAAAAAGACTGCTCGCAGATGGAGTATGCATGTGGTTTACGCTATTTCACTCATATAAGATAAGGCCTAATACACACACTGTCAGACCTCTGATTCAGGTTCCTCTGTAAGTTACATTCTGAAAACCTTTCCTCAAAAACCACAGGCCTTGGAGTACTTAAGTTTGGCACGCTACTTGTCAATACTATCATCAAATATTGTTTTTGTTGTGGTCTTCAGTCCTGAGACTGGTTTGATGCAGCTCTCCATGCTACTCTATCCTGTGCAAGCTTCTTCCAGTACTACTGCAGCCTACATCCTTCTGAATCTGCTTAGTGTATTCATGTCTTGGTCTACGATTTTTACCCTCCACGCTGCCCTCCAATACTAAATTGGTGATCCCTCGATGTCTCAGAACATGTCCTACCAACCGATCCCTTCTTCTAGTCAAGTTGTGCCACAAGCTCCTCTTCTCCCCAATTCTATTCAATACCTGCTCATTAGTTATGCGATCTACCCATGTAATCTTCAGCATTCTTCTGTAGCACCACATTTCAAAAGCTTCTATTCTCTTTTTGTCTAAACTATTTATCGTCCACGTTTCACTTCCATACTAGGCTACACTCCATACAAATACTTTCAGAAAAGACTTCCTGACATTTAAATCTATACTCGATGTTAACAAATTTTCTTTTTCAGAAACGCTTTCCTTGCCATTGCCAGTCTACATTTTATATTCTCTCTACTTCCACCAACATCAGTTATTTTGCTCCACAAATATCAATACTCCTTTACAACTTTAAGTGTCTCTTTTTCCTAATCTAATTCCCTCAGCATCACCCGACTTAATTCGACCACATTCCATTATCCTCGTTTTGCTTTTGTTGATGTTCGTCTTGTATCCTCCTTTCAAGACGCTGTCCATTCCGTTCAACTGCTCTTGCAAGTCCTTTGCTGTCTCTGACAGAATTACAATGTCATCGGCGAACCTCAAAGTTTTTATTTCTTCTCCATGGATTTTAATACCTATTCCAAACTTTTCTTTTGTTTCCTTTACTGCTTGCTCGATATATAGATTGAATAACATCGGTGATGGGCTACAACCCTGTCTCACTCCCTTCCCAACCACTGCTTCCCTTTCATACCCCTCGACTCTATTAACTGCCATCTGCTTTCTGTACAAATTGTAAATAGCCATTCGCTCCCTGTATTTTACCCCTGCCACCTTGAGAATTTGAAAGAGTTTATTCCAATCAACATTGTCAAAAGGTTTCTCTAAGTCTAGAAATGCTAGAAACGTAGGTTTGCCTTTCCTTAATCTTTCTTCTAAGATAAGTCCTAGCGTCAGTATTGCCTCACGTGTTCCGTAATTTCTACGGAATCCAAACTGATCTTCCCCGAGGTCGGCTTCTATCAGCTTTTCTATTCGTCTGTAAAGAATTCGTGTTAGTATTTTGCAGCCGTGACTTATTAAACTGATAGTTCGGTAATTTTCACATCTGTCAACACCTGCTTTCTTTGGGATTGGAATTATTATATTCTTCTTGAAGTCTGTGGGTATTTCGCCTGTCTCACACATCTTGCTCACCAGGTGGTAGAGTTTTGTCAGGACTGGCTCTACCAAGGCTGTCATTAGTTCTAATGGATTGTAGTCTACTCCCGGAGCCTTGTGAAGGAATTTTCATTCATTACGATGGTGAGGCTTTTTTCTTTGAACCATTAGTCTCTTGACTGGTTTCATGTGATCGCCCCGAATTCTTCTGCTGTGCTAACCTTTTCTTGTCAGAGTAGCACTTTCATCCTGCGTCCTCAATTATTTGCTGATATATTCCAATCTCTGTCTTCCTCACAGTTTTTATCCTCTACAGCTCTATTACCATGGAAGTTATTCCGTGATGGGTTAGAAGACGTCGTACCATCCTGTCCCTGCTTGCCACTCTTTGCCGTGTATTTCTTTCTTCGCTGATTCTCCAGGTAGCGTCCTTCTTCCTTGCCTTTTCAGTACACACAATTTTCCAAATTATTCTGTAGCACCACATCTCAAGCGCTTCAATTCCATTCTGTTCTGGTTTTCCCACAGTACATGTTTCATTGCCATACAACATAAATTCTCAGAAATTTCATTCTCAAGTGAGGCCTATGTTTGATTCTAGTAGACTTATCATGGCCAGAAATGCCATTTCCATTGCTATTCTGCTTTTTATGTCCTCCCTGCTCCGTCCGTCATGGATTCTTTTGCTGTTTAAGCTGCAGAGTCCCTTAACTTTCTCTGCTTCGTGATCACTAATCTAGATGTTAAGTTTCTCATTGTTCTCATTTCTGCTACTTCTTATTACGAGACACATACATTCTACTCACCAACGTTAAAAGTCGTTTTTTTCCATCTCAACTAACGAATTTAGAAATTGTGATGGAATGTTATCTATCCCTGTGACCTTTTCAGATATCACGTGTTCAAAAGCTCTTTTAAATTCTAATTTGTTATCCGATCCCCCATTTCTTCTATACCGACTCCTATGTCTCCTATCATATCATCAGACATGTCTTTTGCCCTCGAAAGGCCTACTTCAGTGTACCCTTTCCATCGATCCGCTCTCTCCTCTACGCAGTGGAATTCCTCGTTGCAGCCTTAGTCACCACCCCGGCTTTTCATTTCACCGATGGTTGTTCTGACTTTTCTATATTCTGAACCAATCCTTTCTTTCTCGAATTCTTCACATTTTCCATACTGCAATTTTGGCTTAGCTTATCTGCACTACCTATTCATCTCTAAGTGACTTCTGTATTCCTGAATTTCCAGGGACATTTTTGTACCTCCTTACTTCGTCAATCAACTGAAGTTTTCTTCGGTTACCTATGGTTCTTTGTATCTATGTTTTTTTCCAACTTCTGTGATTGCCCTTTTTAGAGACGTCCGTTCCTCTTCAGCCGAACTGCGTACTGAACTATTACTTGTCACGGTATCTATAGCCTCAGAGAACTTCCAGTGTACTTCGGTATCCCACTTCTTTGAGCGTTGATTCTTGCTGACTTGTCTCTTAAGCTTCAGCCTACTCTTCATCATTTGAAATTGTGATTGAATCTATATCTGCTCCAGGGTACGACTTACAATACGGTATCTGATTTTGGAATGTGTGCCAGACCCTGATGTAATCTAACTGAAATCTTAGGGTATCTCTTGGCTTTTTCCAAATATACCTTTTCCTCTTGTGATCCTTGAATAGATTATTCGCTATTGCTAACTGAAATTTAGAGGAAAACTCAGTTAGTCTTTCTTCTGTCTCATTCCTAGTACCAAGCCCATAATCTCCGGTAACCCTTTCTTCATCACCTTCCCTTACAAACGCATTGCAATCCCCTACAACTACCAGATTTTCATGTCCATTTACGGACTGAATTGCCTGTTTAATATGATCATATACTTTATCTGTCTCTTCATTTTCGGCTTGCGACGTCGACATGTATATCAGAACTATAAGTGTCGATGTTGGTTTGCTGTCAATTCTGGTGAGAACAACCTGGTCAGAATAACTCACTCTCTCTCCTCCTTTCTTATTCATAAGGAATACTAATTCCGCTATATTATTTTCTACTGCTGTTGATTTTACCCTATACTCATCTGACCAGAAATCTATGTTTTCTTTCCACTTTATTGACCCCACTACATCTAGAGTGAAACTTTGATTTTGAATTTTCATTCTAGCTTCCCTGCGACGCTCAAACTTCTGACATTCCAAGGCCCGACTCGTAGAACATTATTCTTTCGTTGGTTGTCCAATCTTTTTCTCATGGTAACCCCCCCCCCCCCTTGGCAGTCCCCTTCCTGAGATCCGAATAGGGGACTAGTCCGGAATTTTTTGCCAACGGAGATATCATCATGATAATTTTTTAGATATAGGCTAGACGTCCTATGGATACAAGTTATGCGTCTTTAACGCAGTGTTCCATTGCCTTCTACATCCTCATGCCGCTTGATCATTGCCTTTAGGGGCAGTTTTCCACCCCAAGGGCAACAGAATGCCTAAACCTTTGTCCACTACTCTTCCCTCAATGACAGGGCTGTTGTCAGAATGTAGGTAACTTCTTTGGCCGGATATCTTTGGTCGCCAGTTCTGATGGTTTTTATTTAAAGTTTAAGGAGTGGTTGGGTTCCAACCCAAGACCGAGGACGTGATGGTTATTAATCAAGGAGTGCATGAGAAAAACCCTAAAATCTGGTAGATACTTTGAGGGCTGTAAAAATCCATCAAAAAGAGACATCAGTATTCTGTTGCACAGGTATCTGTACTAAAGGTATATCTATCTTAGTACAAAAATGCATTAAATTCGTTCAGATAGATTTTTTTTAAAGAAACTTCAGTTCTCTCCCTGTCGCAAAAACCTGCTGTTTATGATTAGAAATGTGTAATGTCAATCAGCAAGAAAACTTACTTGTGTATACATATAACATTTCACAACAACTGTGCTAAACGTTACATTGTCTTGAAAACTGGGCACCACAAGGTTTCTTGAAAGTATTGCTAGTTCTAATACAGGGTGTCCAGAAAAGGGCTCCCTGATTTCAAAATTAAATATCTCGAAAACAAAGACCGATAGAGGAATGCAGTAAACGGTATGTTTATTGTGAAAGCTGTAAGAAGTTTATACAGCAGTTTGAAGTAGCTGCTAACAGATGGCGCTGTACGCTGTACAGGTCATATCAACATACATAAGTGAAATAATCGTATGAAAACAATTTTTGCAAACAATCACATCACAATGTTTTCAAAATGTTCACCATTGGCACTACAGAGGTGGCGCAAACGAAGAATGAAATTCGCCATCACATTTCGTAGTGTCTCAACCGAAATGGATTCACATGCCACAGAGATCGCCGATTCAAGCTCGTCCAGCGTTGCGGGATGCTTCGAGTAGACCATGTCTTTCACTGTGCCTCACAAAAAAAAGTCACAGGGAGTCAAATCCGGCAAATATGGAGGCCAATACATGCCTGCATCAGTAAATTTGGGATATTCCAATGCAATGACTCGATTCCCGACGTATTCCTCAAGAAAGCGAAACACTTGTTCGGTCCGATGTGGTTGGGCTCCATCTTGCATAAACCATTCAGTACCTGGTCGATCCTCTAACGCTTGCTGTGTGGCGACAAATTGTTCCAAAATTGCAACGTAACGTGCACCAGTGACCGTTTCTCGAAAGAAAAAAGGGCCAATAATGCCACTGCTGCATACTGCAGCCCACACAGTAACTTTAGGAGAATACAGGGGTTTCGCTTCACACCAATATTGCTTTTCGGAACCCCAAAATCGCCAGTTCTGCTTAGTCATGTATCCATTCAGGTGGAAGTGTGCTTCATCGTAAACCAGATGCAGCCAACATCACATCCTTCACTATCATCATTGTGAGCATCTGATTAGCAAAGGCAACCCTTTGTTGCACAGCTTGAACGGGTATGACGTGGTGCGTTTGAATTTTGAATGGAAACATGTGTAGGCTCTTTCTCAGTATTTTCTGCGTGCTGGAATGCTTCAAACCAGTCTCAGATGCAATTCTACGGAGGGATGACATTGGATTTCGCTGAATAATTCCAGAAACTGTGGCGATATTTTCAGGCGTAACTGCGGTTTGCTTGCGGCCAACATGACCCACTAGACCATCAGTTACGCTGCCTGTTCGTTGAAATTTTGCGAAGAGCGTACGAATGGTTTTCGCATCGGGTCCTTTTGAAACATTAAATCGTGCTTGAAAACTTCGCCTTGTTGCCGTAGGACTCTCTTCTAACCTGTAGTACTCTAGCACCAGGAAAATACGTTGTTCAATGGAGTACATGGTTTTAATCTCTTCCTTCGGTACGCTAACCTCCTTTCACGTTTCAATAGTGGAACTGATCGCCCTTGGTTTCGGATCACTATTTATACTAGGCATTACGTATGGCGATTACAGCGCCATCTGTTAGCAGCTTTTGTAACTATTATTTCAAACTACTGTATAAACTTCTTACAGCTTTCACAATAAACATACCGTTTACTCAATCCCTCTATCGATCTTTGTTTTCGAGATATTTAATTTTGAAATCAGGGAGTCCTTTTCTGGACGCCCTGTACATACCCCTTAAAGATACCTTGGTAAGAAATTACTCTGCTCGCATCCTTGTAACGTCCCAAGGATAACTACTGTGCCGAATCAGGCAGTATTATTCAAGATACGATATGAGATATTCCTGTCTTCACAGTGGTTTAAGTAACCAAGCTAACATGGGATGAAAAGAAAATGGGTCATTAACTTGGTACTGTAGCTTCGTGAAGCTGTGAGAAAGGACAGGCGCTCCAAGGCGCGGAAGCAAAGGCGATGCTGAGGGCAGACGAAACTAGGAGAGATATTGTTATATAAAATAAACCGTAAGGGGAGACGCTTGCGAAAATGCAGACGCCCCCACATGCGGTCCCATGGTACTAGTTACTCTTCAAGGAATTAACATGTAGCTTCATATGTCATCTAGACGCTGTGGTAGGTTGTCACTGTAGAACTTTTTAACCGAGAGGCACGTATTGGCGTACAAAGCCAGCTTGATACCAGCTCTGAAAACAGCAACGTCAGTAGGCGCACAAGAGTTAGAAAGAGAGCGAAAACGCCCAAAACTGTTGACCTAGCAGTCCCTACTCTGGGGAGCCCGAGGGGCGGGACTAAATGACGTATAACAATAATGTTGCAAGCCTTATTTGGCAGAGAAGTTACGTTTAGTTTTCAGCTGAACAATGTTGATACCAAATACGGACTTCATTAGTGCAACTGCATTAACATCCCCGCCTTAGGAGCAGTAGAGGGGACCTAACTAAACCGCGATTGGCAGGCGCCTGCAAGAGACCTGCGGGATTGGCTGGGTGGCTTTAAGTGGGAAAAACAGTGCCCCACGCGACTCTTTAAAACCCCAAGATTCCGCATTTTGGCGGAGTTCCGACTCAGACGATCTGGGCGCAGAATCCGCGTCCGTAGACTCCAGCCTAGATCCAGCTGCGCGTAAGTCTACTCTCTCACTTGTAGTGCCTCAGTTAACAGTGTCACGTTCAGTATGTTTTGTTTTGCAACTAAGTTGTTGCCTTAAGATGCTGCTAGTGTTGGCTGCTGTGGATAGCATCCACTCTTGGGACTTCTGCACTGGCATTTGTTGTAGCAGTGTTATTCACACATTTTCTAACCCTAGAACTAGCCTCCAGTGTATTAGTTAGACCTGTCTGGAATAAACAACTATTTAAAAACCCTGTTTGTCCAAGAGTCTCCACGAGTTCCCTACCAAGTCTCAACACTTGCGTTTCTAGTAAATGCCTGTACCAGTGTTGGCTCAGATAGAAAAAACAATAAAATGCCTTCCCTGTGAATTGTCCTTCTGCCTTCAGCTCTGTACTGCTCGGGAGCGCAGACTGATCAGTGCCTCTTTTTCTCATTCTCACACCGATTTCAGGACACGACAGCATGACACTATACACACACATATCACCACTGCAATATTACATTCATTTTCTTTTTATCTCATCTGCAAAAATGTTTATAATTCATTGTATCTGATAAAATTGAATATCGTGTAAAGTTTGGGAAACAAATACAAAAATCAAATGTACATTATTAACTGCAATGTGTTGTAAAATATTAGAACAATTTTGTAAACCTGTGCAGTAGACGAATTAGCAGTATTAGGAAATTAATATTGAAACGGTGTCTCGACAATAGCTCCGGAGTTGAAGCTGCTACAAATCTAATTTATTTATTGTAAAGAAGCAAACGTAATACACCATTCTCTTCAGAAAAACTGGCCGGTGTGGCCGAGCGGTTTTAGGCGCTACAGTCTGGAACCGCGCGACTGCTACGGTCGCAGGTTCGAATCCTGCCTCGGGCATGGATGTGTGTGATGTCCTTAGGTTAGTTAGGTTTAAGTAGTTCTAAGTTCTAGGGGACTGATGACCTCAGAAGTTAAGTCCCATAGTGCTCAGAGCCATTTGAACCATTTTTTTCTTCAGAAAATGTTGATACTTAAACGTGAAACAGAATATCGGCCATTTTATGAACCTCCATCCATCTTCCACCCCCCCCCCCCCTCCATCCCCCCGCATCTAGCCCTACACACTATCGCTCGGTACGTGAAACTGATTGTCACACGCTCACACATTTCCTTATCAATTTCGTAGAGGACATGTCGAATTTCTTGTTGAACAGAATACGTAGTATGTGCTGGTAAACTCGTAACGTAGCGTACCCGCATTGGAAAATGTGACAAGGTGTCAGATCACAAGATTGAGTTGAGTGGATTTGGTCTAATGGTAATGAGATCAGTCATTCCGCGAACGTTTCACGCAAGAAAGCGATTGTATCTCTTGAAGTGGCAAGTTGCGCTGTCTTGTTGGGACTATAATTTCCCTATGTTCATTTAATCCAAAGGGGCAAAAGGAAATCAGGGAGCATCTCACGATAACGAAATCCACACACTGTGACAGCCCTTCCGTGTTCATCTGGACCAATTAAGCTTCCACTCCAAATCCCATACCAAACTGTAAGTCGCCAAGATGCAGGACTTCATGAATTACTAATGGGTTCTCTGATCCCCATTTAGGCAATTCTGCTTGTTCACAAAGCCGTTTAAATGGAAATGAGCTTCCTTTAACAAAATTGTGCACTCTCTCCTTCCTTTTCCAGGATCCATTGTACAGATTACCGTCATTTTCCTTGACCCGCTGATTCAAGTTCTTGTGTTAACTGCTCTGTGTACGGGTTAAGTGCAAATCTTTTGTTAAGATTCTAAGTATTTTTGTTAGATACGTGCGCATTTCATCAGTACGACCACGATATGATTTTCCCGGATTCACAATAGCAGCATAACGCACAGAAACAACATTTGCCTCAATCTGACCACTTCGAGGGCGTCCAGAGGTTTTCATGCATACTATTGAACCTTAGTTTTTCAAATTTCTGTATCAACCAACGTACAGTGGATTTATCTGTTGCATTCCTGTGTTCAAGAATAGTATGGAATTTTCAAATAGTTTCCTCGAAAGTTTAACCATTCTTGCTATGAGTTTTCACAATCAACACTCGCTGTTCCGTACTATATATTTCCATGTCGATACTCCACAAACACTGATCTTGAAAACAAAAGCATAATATCAGAACATAATCTCAATGATCACTGCTAACAAAACTTGGAAGAACAATGTTGGCAACAACAATAAATAAAAGTAAAGGTCTTTTCAAACCAGACACCCAATTTAGATCATGAAACTGAGTTGTAGCGCAAAGCAGAATGTTAAAATATGTACTAAACTTTTTGGAGGTGACAAACGACGGACCGTTGCGGAAAATGTCGGTGGAGCTACGAGAGACAGAGAGAGACAGACAGAGAGAGAGAGAGAGAGAGAGAGTGAGAGAGAGAGAAGCGAGTGGGGTAGCGGGGTGACTCCGGCACTGCACAGCCGAGGCAGCAGGGCGTTGCAGCTACGCACTGCACTGCACAGCAGTACATGAGAGGACGACGGTGGCCACTGCATATTGGACGCTAATTGTGAGACTCCGAGATGCATAGGGGAAGAGTCTTGGCGAGCAATCACAGAGTGGTAGCAAGTACCAGGAGCATTACGATCGGCAAATCGGCTATCGTATTGTGACAGGGTGGATTATTGCAGCCAACAAGCTATTACTTTACGTCTACGGCAACAAAACTGTAGGATCACGCAAGCATTATAGACTTTTAGCTCTGTATCACAGCTTTCCAGTTCTTGAATAATATTTAAAAACAATGTAGTTCTTTTGTGACAATTGTGGTCGTTTCCCAAATTCATTATTATCTGTAGCAAGATAAAACTGCTGTTATATTCAGAGTCTTATGCTGTGAACGTTGGTTAATGTGTAAGGTGTCAGGCAAATCCAACAGGCAAATCCAACACCTTCCATGAAAACCCTGACATGATAAGCAAATCCGGCAGTATGTCACATAGCTCCAAATAAATCCTGACATTAAATTAACCAAATAATACGATCAACGAGTGAGCAAATGGAATACCACAGACTAACACAAGAACGCCTAAATGCATGTCATACCTTCCCACCGTGAAACAGACGCAGTTCCGAGGGGAGAAACGAGAACAGAAACCGAGAGCAGAATCGTGTAGGCTAGGAGGCCCTACGATAAGGGACAGACACCCACGTCGCCAGCTGTCCGCCAGGATCACCCCCTAGCCCATGTTACAAGATAGAACCCTCCAGAAGAACAGTATAGATCTTACGCTAACACTGAAAGGGCCACACCAGCTGCAAGTTTTAGCGTCAGACTTTTTCGCGTCTCTGTTACGTTGCAAACGTTAAAAACATTGCCCCACCACGAAAAGTATAACGTTTCTCATTGGATAAACAGAAATTTGTAGGTGGAGCTTAAGGTTAACATTGAGACCCTGATTGGTCAGTTGAAAACACAGCCAGATAGCTTTTTTTAAACGAACTTCAGTAAATTGTAGTAAGGAGAAGTTGGGTGAGAGTTGCTTCCGAGATGGCGAGATGTGAGGAGCTGCGCCGCCCCCCGCCCCCTGACGCTGCCTAAACACCAACAAGGTAATGAACGCAAGCAATGCCTCATTTTTTAGCGCATAAGGCTTCACTCAGAACTGCAGAAGTCTCATCTGTTACATCCCCTTTCTGCGTAATACTAGTGTCGATCGTCAATTAAATCTCATGGTGTTCACATTTGCTACTTGAAGTAACAATCCGAAATGCGATGATTTTTCTGTTATATAATTATTGAGAAGCCACATCATCCACTGTAATTTACGACAAGTTAGATAAGTAATTAAAGATAATTGAGGGTCACTGTAGACCATTTTGATAGTTTTCTCTTTTGTGAAAATTAATTTAAACCTAGATTATAGATGTGATATGGCATAGGTCATCCTTCGATCCATTGTAGAACTTGGTAATCCATTCAGGGAATATTAGTTCACATTTTTGTTGAATGCAGTGGGTTTTTATCATCCTGTATTAAAATATTTCCTTTTATCAATGGTGCAATTTATAGAAAAATGTTTTGTGAGTAGAATAAAATTTCCAGTGTTAAACTTAACTGCTTTTTCGACGTTGTTTTACCAGCTAACTAAAAATAGGAAAGCCTTGAACTCCTTCCACTAAATTTAGTTAGTATTAAGATTCTTTTACAGGGAGTGCAGTGGAGCTGACGCTGAAATCATTAAGTATATGATTATATCATCGCTAGTCTCACTGAACTCTTCTGAACTCTACATGTCATGTGTGGTCTGGCGTCACCTTACCAGCAACAGGTCCCAGGTTCAAACTAGTCAATTCCCTAAAAAACACGCTCAGAGCGTCGTTGCGCGAAAGTGGTAGGGAGACACGACTTAGAACAAACAGACACCGCACAGAATGTTAGAAATGAAACTTTTTAACATTGCAGGGCATAAGGAAACTTTTCTTAATTTGAATTCACATCGTTTTTTGAGTAATTAGCTGATAAACCCAAAACTGAACGACAATAGCAGTAACTGTGTTTATGAAGTTAACTTTTGCAAGAATTACTTAAAAGTGTATGCTGTGCAAGTTTCCAGTAATTTTCTTTTATTTAATTATAATAATTAATTTTGTGCTTTTTGTGAATATTTGTATCGATGTCTTTAGCTGTGGTATTTTAACGTCGCAGTAGCGATATGTTACCTATTTCAATGAAGAAATAAAGAGAATAGTGTATTATATTTCGCAATGGTCAGAGTTAAAGTGGCGTCACACATTGTCATTATTACGCTGTTGCGTACAGCAGATGTTCAATTACGTCATTAATTATTACTTTTACGGATCGAAAATTTATAGGTCTGAAATATAATGAAACTATTTGATCCCTTATGTGCGAAAGTTTTTCCATGTGGGTCGTGACTGCTGTCATTAATGCGAGTAGACCTATAGCTGATTTTTGCGTTAACCCTATTCTAATGAGAAGTAATTGGTTCAAGTATAGATTATTCGCTTTAGGATTTCCGACCAATTTCTTTTATAATTTAATTATTGTTTCATTGAAATACGAATATAAATCAATCATATTCCCAGCTAAGGAGTTTTCAGTTTTTGCTATGACTGAACGATAAATTACAACTGAGATTATTACTGTACACATTATTTTACCCCTTGCAACATCTCTTGGGAGGTCGGAATTTTCTGAATACAATGAGATACTTTCAATTTCTAATGCTGACTTCGTAGAAAGTGTAAGGTGCTATAATGTCTACCGAAGGCAAACTACACTGAAGCGCCAAAGAAACTGGTATAGGCATGAGTATTCAAATACAGATATATGTAAAAAGGTAGAATGCGGCGATGCGCTCGGCACCGCATATATAAGGCAGCAAGTGTCTGGCGCAGTTGTCAGGTCGGTTACTGCTGCTGCACTGGCAGGTTATCAAGATTTAAGTGAGTTTGATCGTGGTATTAGTCAGCCCACGAACGATGGGACACAGAATCTCCGAGGCAGCGACGAAGTGTGGATTTTCCCGTACGACCATTTCACGAGTGTACCGTGAATATCAGGAATCCGCTAAAACATCAGATACATCGCTGTGGCCGAAAAAGATCCTGCACGAACTGGACCAACGACGACTGAAGAGAATCGATCAACGCGATAGAAGTGCAACCCTCCCGCAAATTGCTGCACATTTCAGTGCTGGGCCATCAACTAGTGTCAGCCTTCGACCCATTCAACGAAACATCATCGATATGGACTTTCGGAGCCAAAGGCCCATTCGTGTACTCTCGATGACTGCACGAGACACACCTTTACGCCTCGCCTGGGCCTGTCAACACCGACATTGGACTGTTGATGACTGGAAACATGTTGCGTTGTCGGACGAGTCTCATTTCAAATTGCATCGAGCGGATGGACGTGTATTGGTATGGAGACAACCTCATGAATCCGTGGACCCTGCATGTCAGCGGGGAACTGTTGAAGCTGATGGAAGCCCTGTAATGGTGTGGAGTGTGCGTGCAGTTGGAGTGATATGGGACCCCTGATAGTCTAGATACGACTCTGACAGTTGACACGTACCTAAGCAACCTGTCTGATAACCTGAATTGCAACGTGCTCCATCTACTCGTACTCTTGCGGGTTTATGGACAGCCCTGCAGGATTCATGGTGTCAGTTCCCTCCAGCACTACTCGAGTCCACGCCACGCCGTGTTCCGGCACTTCTGCATGCTCGCGGGGGCTCTACACGATATCGATATTAGGCAGGTGTACCAGTTCCTTTGGCTCTTCAGTGAGTTAGTTTATACTATTACTATTTCTTACATCTTGAGATTCAACAAGTAATTTGTACAAGATTACACAGGTTTGGTACATGGATGACGAAAAACACAATCATTAATCCAGTATCCTTCTGGGATTACTGGCACAAGCCATCATAATCTAAGTTGTGAGGCTGGAAGGAGGAACAAGTATTGGAAAATTATTTAATAACCTGTAATAATCAGAGTTATAACACTACTACATTTTAGCAGGACGAAAAAGAGTTGTATATGTTGAGACTGAGACTTCATGCAAAAGAAACCAGTACCACTCATTGCATGCCAAGTTCTTTCAAAGTAAACTTATGGGTACGACCTATTAAGCTGTGGCACTCACAAACTTAGAGTGCAGAAGATACGGAATTTAGCTGATGTGCAATGGAATAAAACACATGTTTTGGGAGTGTTGTATGAGTAAGAACAAGAACCTAACGGAACATATCATCTCAGTTGACTGGCTGCGCTTACATCTTAAAAGAGTTGAAGTCACATGTCAATCTGCATCTGCCTTCTTTGTAATCGGATACTAGAAATATTCATGTCTTCTTGCTTCAACAGCTGTAGCCGAATTCGTCTGCTTTCGTCCATCATTGATACTAGAATAATTTTCCCTGTACGTCGCTTATCAGCAGCACTTCACTCTGTGTATGAAAACGTAGAGATTTGCTATTACGCAATTAGGTTGCAGCAGCAGTTTATTTGCCAGTCGAGCAACTGTTTGCAAGGTATATGTGGAATTATGGGGACTAGCTAATGGGAAAGACAGAAGCCGACTTTCCACCATTCCCTCTTAGTAAACTCGAGTGGAACGTACCCACTTACGGCGAGAGTGAACAAAAGACAATGTGCGAGGGAGACAGAGGGTGTTGCGCAGTCAACTCTGTGGCATCAGAACAGAACCTATTAGTAAATATCCCGTCGTTAGGTTTGCGTCGGAACTTACAAAGAACTGTTCCCTTCCTCTGTTTGGCTCGAGTCAATTCCGAGAACCTAATGAGAAGAGTTTGTCGTCCCGTAGCGCCTCTGTAGGCAGCACAGGACTAAGTCGTGCGATGTGCTTACACTGCTTTAGAATAGTTAGGTGCTTACCTGCAGTCCGGCGTGTCGCCACAGTGACGCCAGTCGGACAATCTCCTGCCAAATGATTTCCCTTTCCAACTCGCTCCAGATCTCCCCCATAGGACGCACAGCACTCTGTTATTGTCGTGGACACACGTTCCTTGAAGCTCCGTAGCAACAACAGCTACGGAGTGCTTAAGTGGACAATAACGTATTTCCCATGGTGGATGGGTCGCCCCTACACCAAAGGATTCGCCTCTGATTTCTTAGCTCAGAACTGAAATTACAGTACTATTTTAAAATTTCATTTCTTATGCCGGATGATCAGCACTGCTGATTCTCTACCAGTAGTATAGGAAGTAACTAGGAGGGGCATACAGTAAGTAATGCGACACATTTTTTTTCTGAAAACAGTTTCGTTTTATTTTGGAATTCCAATATATCACATTATTCCCCACCCTGATGGCTACAAAGCCCTATTTATCAATACAATTACCATTCAAAGCGATGGACTTAACACTATCTTACTGAGAGGACCTGTATGCCCGTATGGTACGATTCTAACGGAAGAGCCAAAGTCTTGTTACATCAGTAACCTCCCCATCATCCACGTGCTGCTTCCTGTGGAGTTCATCGCTCGTTGGACCAACGAATGAAAGTCGGAAAATGCGACATCCGGGTTGTAGTGGGGGTGAGGAATAATAGTCCAATGACGTTTAGTGAGCACCTCTCGGGTGCACAGATTTGTGTGACGTCTTGCGTTGTCACAGAAGTTCGTTGGTATGTTTGTGACGACGAGCAAGCTGAAGTCATCTTTTCTGTTTCCTCAGGGTAGCACACTGCACTTCAATTGATCGTTGCAACATGAGGGAGGATTTCAAGGAGAATAACCTCATAAGAATCCCAGCCCAGTTGGGTAGCAAGCTGTCTGATTGTGATCCAACGATCATCTCGAATGAGAGTGTCCGCGCGTTACAATATTGCAGGATCACAGCTGTGTGCGGCCGGCCGGCTCTCGTAAGTTGGGACAGGTTTGCACCACCTTGTTGCGCCTCGTCCAACGATTCACTGTGCTTTTGTTCACTTCAAGGTATCCGTAGACATACTGGAAACGCCTGTGAATATCTGTGATGCTCTGGTTTGCGCCAAAATAAACTCAGTGGCAACTCTCAGCTTGGAGCACACTTCCGCTACAGACGCCATTAAGAATGCTACATATAGCGCCGCCACCTATCGGGACTTCGTGGAACTACTGGTGCTGAAGCGGAAATATTCGACATTGTCCCACAAAAAATTCCGAATTTTTCCAACCGAAACTGACGGAGAAAAGGAAAGTGATGCATTATTCATTGAACGATCCTTGTAATTTATAGTGATATGAAAATTTATTGACCTTTTACAGTTACTTTTGCTGTTGATTAATGCCTTGCTCACTCCTATCCGATTAGGGGGAAGGTGGAAACGGAATAGTTAACAGAGATAGACAATATTTTTAATGAAACAATCGAGATACCAGTTGGCAGGAACCGTTCCAACCTTCCCTTATCAGTTTGCTCAAAGCACTTCGGAATAGATACGTTACCTGTTTATTGTGTACATGTTGTTGTTGTTGTGGTCTTCAGTCCTGAGACTGGTTTGATGCAGCTCTCCATGCTACTCTATCCTGTGCAAGCTTTTTCATCTCCCAGTACCTACTGCAACCTACATCCTTCTGAATCTGCTTAGTGTATTCATCTCTTGGTCTCCCTCTACGATTTTTACCCTCCACGCTGCCCTCCAATACTAAATTGGTGATCCCTTGATGCCTCAGAACATGTCCTACCAACCGATCCCTTCTTCTGGTCAAGTTGTGCCACAAACTTCTCTTCTCCCCAATCCTATTCAATACTTCCTCATTAGTTATGTGATCTACCCATCTAATCTTCAGCATTCTTCTGTAGCACCACATTTCGAAAGCTTCTATTCTCTTCTTGTCCAAACTATTTATCGTCCATGTTTCACTTCCATACATGGCTACACTCCATACGAATACTTTCAGAAATGACTTCCTGACACTTAAATCTATACTCGATGTTAACAAATTTCTCTTCTTCAGAAACGCTTTCCTTGCCATTGCCAGCCTACATTTTATATCCTCTCTACTTCGACCATCATCAGTTATTTTGCTCCCCAAATAGCAAAACTCCTTTACTACTTTAAGTGCCTCATTTCCTAATCTAATTCCCTCAGCATCACCCGACTTAATTAGACTACATTCCATTATCCTTGTTTTGCTTTTGTTGATGTTCATCTTATATCCTCCTTTCAAGACACTGTCCATTCCATTCAACTGCTCTTGCAAGTCCTTTGCTGTCTCTGACAGAATTACAATGTCATCGGCGAACCTCAAAGTTTTTATTTCTTCTCCATGAATTTTAATACCTACTCCGAATTTTTCTTTTGTTTCCTTTACTGCTTGCTCAATATACAGATTGAACAACATCGGGGAGAGGCTACAACCCTGTCTTACTCCCTTCCCAACCACTGCTTCCCTTTCATGTCCCTCGACTCTTATAACTGCCATCTGGTTTCTGTACAAATTGTAAATAGCCTTTCTCTCCCTGTATTTTACCCCTGCCACCTTTAGAATTTGAAAGAGAGTATTCCAGTCAACATTGTCAAAAGCTTTCTCTAAGTCTACAAATGCTAGAAACGTAGGTTTGCCTTTCCTTAATCTTTCTTCTAAGATAAGTCGTAAGGTCAGTATTGCCTCACGTGTTCCAGTGTTTCTACGGAATCCAAACTGATCTTCCCCGAGGTTGGCTTCTACTAGTTTTTCCATTCGTCTGTAAAGAATTCGTGTTAGTATTTTGCAGCTGTGACTTATTAAGCTGATAGTTCGGTAATTTTCACATCTGTCAACACCTGCTTTCTTTGGGATTGGAATTATTATATTCTTCTTGAAGTCTGAGGGTATTTCGCCTGTTTCATACATCTTGCTCACCAGATGGTAGAGTTTTGTCAGGACTGGCTCTCCCACGGCCGTCAGTAGTTCCAATGGAATATTGTCTACTCTGGGGGCCTTGTTTCGACTCAGGTCTTTCAGTGCTCTGTCAAACTCTTCACGCAGTATAATATCTCCCATTTCATCTTCATCTACATCCTCTTCCATTTCCATAATATTGTCCTCAAGTACATCGCCCTTGTATAGACCCTCTATATACTCCTTCCACCTTTCTGCTTTCCCTTCTTTGCTTAGAACTGGGTTTCCATCTGAGCTCTTGATATTCATACAAGTTGTTCTCTTATCTCCAAAGGTCTCTCTAATTTTCCTGTAGGCGGTATCTATCTTACCCCTAGTGAGATAGGCCTCTACATCCTTACATTTGTCCTCTAGCCATCCCTGCTTAGCCATTTTGCACTTCCTGTCGATCTCATTTTTGAGACGTTTGTATTCCTTTTTGCCTGTTTCACTTACTGCATTTTTATATTTTCTCCTTTCATCAATTAAATTCAATATTTCTTCTGTTACCCAAGGATTTCTACTAGCCCTCGTCTTTTTACCTACTTGATCCTCTGCTGCCTTCACTACTTCATCCCTCAAAGCTACCCATTCTTCTTCTACTGTATTTATTTCCCCCATTCCTCTCAAGTGCTCCCTTATGCTCTCCCTGAATCTCTGTACAACCTCTGGTTCTTTTAGTTTATCCAGGTCCCATCTCCTTAAATTCCCACCTTTTTGCAGTTTCTTCAGTTTTAATCTGCAGGTCATAACCAATAGATTGTGGTCAGAGTCCACATCTGCCCCTGGAAATGTCTTACAATTTAAAACCTGGTTCCTAAATCTCTGTCTTACCATTATATAATCTATCTGATACCTTTTAGTATCTCCAGGGTTCTTCCATGTATACAACCTTCTTTCATGATTCTTAAACCAAGTGTTAGTTATGATTATGTTGTGCTCTGTGCAAAATTCTACCAGGCGGCTTCCTCTTTCATTTCTGTCCCCCAATCCATATTCACCTACTATGTTTCCTTCTCTCCCTTTTCCTACACTCGAATTCCAGTCACCCATGACTATTAAATTTTCGTCTCCCTTCACAATCTGAATAATTTCTTTTATTTCATCATACATTTCTTCAATTTCTTCGTCATCTGCAGAGCTAGTTGGCATATAAACTTGTACTACTGTAGTAGGCGTGGGCTTCGTGTCTATCTTGGCCACAATAATGCGTTCACTATGCTGTTTGTAGTAGCTTACCCGCATTCCTATTTTCCTATTCATTATTAAACCTACTCCTGCATTACCCCTATTTGATTTTGTGTTTATAACCCTGTAGTCACCTGACCAGAAGTCCTGTTCCTCCTCCCACCGAACTTCACTAATTCCCACTATATCTAACTTCAACCTATCCATTTCCCTTTTTAAATTTTCTAACCTACCTGCCCGATTAAGGGATCTGACATTCCACGCTCCGATCCGTAGAACGCCAGTTTTCTTTCTCCTGATAACGACATCCTCTTGAGTAGTCCCCGCCCGGAGATCCGAATGGGGGACTATTTTACCTCCGGAATATTTTACCCAAGAGGACGCCATCATCATGTAATCATACAGTAAAGCTGCATGCCCTCGGGAAAAATTACGGCTGTAGTTTCCCCTTGCTTTCAGCCGTTCGCAGTACCAGCACAGCAAGGCCGTTTTGGTTATTGTTACAAGGCCAGATCAGTCAATCTTCCAGACTGTTGCCCTTGCAACTACTGAAAAGGCTGCTGCCCCTCTTCAGAAACCACACGTTTGTTTGGCCTCTCAACAGATAACCCTCCGTTGTGGTTGCACCTACGGTACGGCTATCTGTATCGCTGAGGCACGCAAGCCTCCCCACCAACGGCAAGGTCCATGGTTCATGGGGGTGGGGGTGGGGGGTGGGGGGGGGGTAAATGGTAAATTTAATTAAAGCGAATGAAGTGGGAGGGTTACAACTAGAAAAAAAGTGGGCAGGTCTCAGCGATAATGTGGTGTCCAGAACCAAGGAACCACGTAGCTACAGTGGTTGGTATCCGGCAGTGAAATCCTTTATTGACAAGGTATTGTCCCCACCGCTTAACTGTGTAGACCGAAGCTTTCTCCAGGTCCCTCACTCGAAATGATGGTATCCTAGAAGTCTGCGTAGTCCTAGGGATGAGGAGCTCCCAAGAGTCAGGCACGGTAGGAGCTGGTCGCAACCAATCAGTGGCAAAATGAGTCTGGCCGACATTACGCTCGACTATTGGTATAAGGATCATAACAGACAATGCCGACAAACGTGATGACAAGCCAATCAACGGACACACAAACATGCTTCATTCACCGAGGCCAGACCACCTCTGTTGTGGCTGCTCACAAATTCACAGTGCCGACTGTTAAAACTGAAACACCAGGAACAACAGGAAATAATTAAATTTTAGTTATTTTTCGTATATGATATAGTACAAAAATAAATTATTAAATAGCTGATTTAGAGTTTCGAAGATACGACTTCAGTATGCAGAGATGACACCTGAGCTTGGATGACAGAAATGGATATGTCTTTCCAAGCTGCTTTTACTCGACAGCAGATTCCATTAATCTTGGTACCTACCAAATAGTTGCGTCCCAGTCTCTCGGCAGCCCATGACCAGATGATTTCGGTGGGTGAGAGACCTGAAAAAGAGATGGCTAACACAACCGCAGAGTATTGTATGTATCGAGGTAGGTTAGCACAAAACTGGAATCGTGCGTTCTTGCGTTATATTGTTGAAGGCAACGTGAGGAGGAACACTAGAGCTGTGTGCAATCGAATGTCTTAACGCCTCAGAAATGTCCGTCCAACTGAACTAGACGTTCTCTTGCTGCCTATACAAAGAGACTCTAAAAAAGTTAAGTTGTAAAGGATTGTTGTCTTGGAGATTCCAAAGGGCCGGTTAAGCCACCTAATTAATAGGAAGGCACATATCCTTCGAGAAGTATGATACTTTTGTGTTTAAATGTGTCTGATAAATGTAGTTGATTTTAATGGATATGTGACTCGCGTTTGTTGCGTGCTCTCACGTTTGTGTTGCAGAATGGTGAGGCGAAAGGAGAGGGTGATACACGGTGCAGGTACATAGCCCACTCCTTTCGAATAGCACCAAGGGGGATGCCGAACTTCATGTCCCCATTCTACAAACGCACCACCATCAATCATGTCGCATGGGCTCACTTCATGAGACACTGTGCAGAGATCTAGACTTTAATCCATGACATTGACTCAAATTGTAGCGACCTGGGACTTAACGCCACCACCTCTCCTCTCCTTTACGGCAATGACTAAGGGAAAGCGGCACATGTGGTTACCCATCCATGTACTGGCCACGCTCGACGTTCCTTAACTTCAGTGATATCCAGCGAGACTACACCCCAGATCCCGGACGTGATGATGATGATCAAATATGGCAACGTTCGTCCTCCTAGGAGACTACACATACGGATGCGTGCGTAGTGATAGTGTAGGCTGAACGAAGACTCGAGTGAGAATACAAGTTGATAGCACTGTCGTGTCCATTGATATCGTTGGGTGTCTCTCCCTGCAGGCGCAACAATGGAAGTGGCAAGTCCGTTGTGCTCCAGACGAGGTCAAAAAATGGCTCTGAGCAGTATGGGACTTAACATCTGAGGCCATCAGTCCCCTAGACTTGGAACTACACAAACCTAACTAACTTAAGGACATCACACACATCCATGCCCGAGGCAGGATTCGAACCTGCGACCGTAGCAGTCGCGCGGTTCCGGACTGAAGTGCCTAGAACCACTCGGTCACCGCGGCCGGCCAGACGAAGCCATTCTGTGTTCGTGGATACATGCTCGTTTACTATCTCTAGATAGCTGACGTGGCTGTAAGAGCTTTCACAGCTGAGCTAACAATACGGATGTTCCCTCGGATGCTGGTCGCGCATGGTCATTGAGCTACTACATGGCACTGAATATAGCCTAGTTGAACCTGTCGGTGCCAATCTCGAATGACAGTCATGAGATCCCGACCAACGCGAGTAACATTACCGCGAAACATTAAATCACAGTCTCGACAGGCCACGATAGAATGCGCACATAGGCGTTTATCGCTTACCTATGGAGCACATGAACTTAAGGCATTTCTTCTACCATCTTTGCACTATTTCTCTGAAATGATTCTGATTCTGATTTTCAAGCAATGCCATTTTAATATTTCTGGCATATAGCTTCCATGAGGCTGTAAATTTAATTACACAGGTACATTAGTGCAGTTAATTGACCCAAGTGATCCAGGTAGCACTCATATTTTTAAAAATCATGATCGTTCAGTGGCAAATCTAAATTAGAACTAGGTTTGCTATGTTATTGCTCTCTTCTTTTATGTATTGTTGTCGTACAGTACAAAATAATAAACATGTTTACATGCTTAAATCTAATGCCCTGAAATTATGATAATGCTCTTTTAATCTGGTAAATAATTAAGAAATATAAATGGGTACATTCGAATAAATTGACCTTCATCCGAAATTGCGATCTATTTTTACAACAAATGGACGTAAAACGTTCAGTTTCCAAGGAACCGTGGTTACAATCGGTCTGCTCCTACCAAAACGCTTCCAGTACAGAGAAGCACTTCACTGCCAGTGCCATCGTTGACAAAGGTCTTGGGATATTATGATGGCGAGAGGACAAAATGCGTCCGAAATAAGCTAAATTGCCTACTTCATCCCAATGAAATATGAAATAATATTTCATCAAAAGTAACACAAATAACTCCAGTAACACTGTTACAAAACGAGATGGATGAAGTGCCACAACACTGTTACAGTGAATGCAACACTATGTTTTACGACGTAAGTGGGTCACATCATCTTGGCAGCAAACAGGATAAAAAGAAACACATTAGGCCACTGCATGTAAAACGTAATGCTGTCATTGATCCGAAGGTTGGTCTGATCACTGCAATGCCGTATCAGAAGTGGCCTTGCCTACCTCCTGTCTTTGAACTGACAGCTCTTTATAGCAGAAACCGTAGTTTACAGTGTACTCCGTACCACGATGCACGTACACAAAAATCACAGAAATTATTATAGACTGGTGGAATGTAATAGCGAAAAATTAAAAAGTTATCTGCCTTGTCTGATACATAGTAATTCAACACGGATGTTGGGTTTTTGAATTTAGGATACGTAAAGGTTCTAATATACATTTTAAAATCAACGTGCCCGAAACGTTTCAATATACAAGAGGGTTTCAGGCTCCTAACTGCGAACATAGTAGACACGTTACCATAATCGATGATGTGTTGGTGCTTCTCGCCATTATAATAGTATAAGCCGCACTTCCATCTAACTGGGAAAGACAGTTGTAGTATCAGCGTGGACATCACTAACAGAATTGCAATGTAGTCACAAGTCCGGTCTGTTCACATAGAGCTGCTCTGTCGGACGGCTGTGAGAGTATTCCAGTCTGGCTCACATCAATGTACCCAACTTATGTCTGACTGGGAATGAAAGGAAGGGCACACCTCTGGAGGAATTTCGTCTTTGGATAATGAGAGTTGTTTTGGCGGAAGGCGATAGACAAGGGATGGAAAGACATATGGTTTTAGTGGAGCAACAGAATACATGAATTCGTTATTACTGAATAGAAGCCGGCCGCGGTGGTCTCGCGGTTCTAGGCGCGCAGTCCGGAACCGTGTGACTGCTACGGTCGCAGGTTCGAATCCTGCCTCGGGCATGGATGTGTGTGATGTCCTTAGGTTATTTAGGTTTAAGTAGTTCTAAGTTCTAGGGGACTGATGACCACAGCAGTTGAGTCCCATAGTGCTCAGAACCATTTGAATCAATAGGATACTGTGAGGTAGGATTGGATTTCCCGATTAGTTTATTGTGACCGAAGTTGCACTAAGAAGGACTGTGGGAATGGATGAGTTGGTGTAACATGTGAGATAGGGACGGCAGCGGATGCAGAAGGAAATGTGTAGTACATATCTTTCCAGGATTTCAAGGGATTTATAGAAATTAGGCGGTGCGGATATTGTCACGTTGTATATATAAAAATTATATATATATTATTTTTAATTTATCAGGTGAATTTTTGTTTTGTTATCTTTTCTTATCAGTTTTACATACGTGCGTAAGTAAATATGAAACGGGTTCTTAAAGGGCTGCTGTTATTCATGTACCAACTTTAGATTTTGAACGTGATGACTAAAATATAGTTGCCGTTAACTGAATTGAATGTAATTTTGTTAATTTATATTTATTCACTGTAAAGCAAGGCCCGAGAGAATTTCGATTGTTGCCGTGGAGCGGCCAAGATAAAACTTACTGAACTCATGGAATCTGTATAATTTAAAAAAATGAACCGTTAAGTTAATTACCTGTTGCAATTTAGAAAGGATCTTACAACGAAATCTCTCGCATTTACTGTTACTGTTAACACTTTAAAAAATAAATTAATACTTCGGCCCGTAATGGCCGACCATGGGCTGCATCGGAAGATGAGCTTTCCGCAGTGCAAATTACTGAAAAAGATGCTTATTAAAAATAATCAGCTGCTGCGACTATTTGAGGTGACAACTATTACAAAGAAATTCATTTTGGGATAACAATAATTAGTTTATTTTAGCAGACTGCAGAATAACTTACATAAAATTTGTGTAGCCGCTCAATGGCTGCCTCCCGTATCGTGAAACAAAACAGTTTGTGTGTGTGTACCATGAAGTACCTCCGTCTTCCTCGGCCGTACAGTCGCGTCTCTTAGCGACCCTTTTTAATTTTATAGACATGTTTTAAATAAAGATGCTACTTTTAAATTATCGCTACGTATCAGTTTTTTTTTCAAGAACATTACCTGTATCTTTTATACTAATTGTGTTCATAAAATACGTTAAGTGCTTACAAATAATTTTTGGTTCACCCTTAACACTTCACAATATTGTTCACTGCTTACAACCGATAAAAATGTCAATTTTATGTGACGTACCGTCACAATATCCAGACAATACGGACACAGGAAAGGGCAGGTGAAGGATTTGTGGTTGACTGTAAAGGTGGAAGTACAGGGTGGCGCAGGGAAGCGGGAAATTTCGAAATAACATTTCCATGAACAAATTCATAAAACTAGTAATTTATTAACGAAAGTGAATGTATTCAGTATGCCATTATTCAGTATGTCTTTACAATCAAAATGTTCAAAAGTGCCTCTTTACTTTTTAAAGATGACATCGGAAAGATGTGCTCCCATTCGGCGTTCACACTCCAACAGCCTGTTATGAAAACTCTGGAATGCGCGGTGTAGCAAATCTTGGGGAATGGCAGTGATTTCTTTTTCAGTGTTCTCCTTCAGTTCATGGATTGTTGCAGGACGTGTGCGGTACACCTTGCCTTTAAGATATCCCCACAGGAAGAAGTCGCACACACTAGGATCAGGGGATCTCGCAGGCCATGCAATGTCACCGTTACGTGAAATAATGCGTCTTCCAAACAACTGACGAACTGCTGCCATCGATTGCCGAGCAGTGTGTGACGTGGCTTCGTCCTGCTGAAACCACATGTTTTCGACGTTAAGATTAAGCTCGTACAGTCTCGGTGTAAAGAATGTTTGAAGTATTTCAACATATCGAGCGGATGTTACTGTCACTGCACTACCATCCTCACATTCAAAAAAATGAGGGCCGATAACACCATGACATGATACAGCACACCATATTGTGACCTTGGCGCTATGTAGTGGTCGCTGGTGAAACTCGCACGGATTGTCCTGTGCCCAATAACGAAAATTCTGTTTGTTCACGAATCCGTTCAGGTGGAAATGGGCTTCGTCTGATATCCATAAGTTACCAAGGAAATTCGCGTCCTCTTTGATTTTAGCCAATATCTGGCTACTAAACTCCACACGTGACGCTGGGTCTCGTTCATGTAAGTGTTGCACAATCTGCAACTTATAGGGATGGAAGTCTAATTCGTGCAGTATTCTTTGTAAGCTTCGTCGCTTAATCCCTAGCGAAGACGCATGCTGTCGCACGGAGCGGCGAGGACTTCTCTCGATTGCAGCTCTAGCAGCTGCAATGTTCTCTGGGGTACGTACCGTTGGAATGCCACCTGGAGGTTTCTTTTTCAAGGCAGATCCGGTTTCTTCAAAATTACGCACCCACGTCGTAATTGCATGCGCAGATGGGACACGTCCATGACGTCCAAGCTGGTAATGCTGTCGAAATGTTCTCTGCGCGGCAGTCGCACTATCACCATTTTTGTAAAACGCTCTCACAGGTACCGCACGTTCCGCACCAGTCCAATTCTCCATGATTACTAAATGGCAATGCGTTCACATCAATTGTGCAAAATTTCGAATATCTGCCGGCGCTACAGTGCTGCGAACTGTAACGTTCAAAATTTCACGTTCCCCTGCGCCAACCTGTATGTACAACCCAAGTGCGAACTGTTAGTAATTTTTGTTGTTTTTAGGAACTGTGCAGGATGATGTGAAGTTGTGTATGTCATATATTGACGAATAGTGGGCCAACAGACAACATGTGAATCAATATGGCGTTTGTTATAACGTTAGACTTGCATCGAAACCTCGCACTCGTTATTCACTGCGCTAAGTGCGCCACTCTGTGGATCGATGCTGGCGCCGGTCGTGCACCTGAGACTCTGCCGTTGCAGCCCCGCGTTACTCACCGGGAATTAGTGCTAAGTGCGGTCGCCAGGTAGCCTATGTTACAGGCGCTTAGCGTCCGGCCAGACACCGTGGCTCAGGCGGGCGCGCTGGCGCACAGTTAATGCCAGACGCGCGAACAGGTGGCTGCCTGCCCCGGGACAGTCACCTGTTCCACAGGGGCCGGCTACGTACGTAAGAATGTAAATTAAGGGATGTAGATGGGAGAGGATACTGTGCACCGTGCTTCACTTAAGCTCTATGTCGCCAGAAAAGCCTACAAATTCTGAAGACAGCGGGAACGCTGTAGAAATGTTTATTGTCATGAGTACAGATACTGCTACACAGCGTGAATCACCGGAAACTTTCACCACAAACACTGCGGAAATTGAAAGTGCTATCGATGTGCGGTTTTCACAGAATGGATTGGTAGTCGCGGGTTCATATTATTAGCCAATAGCTGGCCGCTGTGGCCGAGTGGTTTAGGTACTTCAGTCCGGACCCGCTCTAACGCTACCGTCGCAGGTTCGAATCCTGCCTTGGGAATGGATGTGTGTGATATCCTTAGATTAATTAGGTTTAAGTAGTTCCAAGTTCTAGAGGAGTGATGACCTCAGATGTTAACTCCCATAGTGCTCAGAGCCATTTGAACCATTTATTAGCCAATAAACAAACTATAATAATTCTTAGAAAATGTACTTTTCTGTAAACGTACACATTGTAGATGGAACAATGCCTGTTTACACTGAGACCCGCAAGGTTAGCCGAGAGCGCTAATGCGCACGCCGGTCCCAGATCGAATCCGCCCGGCGGCTTAACGACGGAGGCCAGTGTGCCGGCCAGCCTGGATGTGGTTTTTAGGCGGTTTCCCACATCCCACTAGGTGAATACCGGGCTGGTCCTCACGTCCCGCCTCAGTTACACGGCTCGCAGACATTTGAACACGTTCGCACTATTCCATGGATTACACTAGACACAGACAGTTGGGGTACACTAATTCCATCCCGGGGGATACGGGGTGGCGGCAGGTAGAACATCCGGCCAACCCTTAAATTAACCTTCCAGATCCGATTAACCGTGCCGACCCTGCGTCATTGCGGGAAAAAGGCACAAGCAAAAGAAAGAAAAGAAAGAAAGAATGCCTGTTTACACTGACAAACTAAAAGTAGGGTGAATTAGATTGTCAGTAGTGTATGTTGCAGGACCCTAGTGCCAGCCTTTTACGAGATAACGTATTTTCGAAAGGTTTCGCACCGACAATTGTGTGATGCCTGTGGTAACACACGCTAAGGAATAAAAGAATAACACGAGTGCATGCACTACCCATGTGGATTCTGACAGTTACGAGACTGAGACAACTGACCATCACAGATTGTAATCAAAATGACCACTGCCAGCGGCAAAACACACCTCCAGTCTGGTATGATACGACTGCTGCACACGTGCTAGCATTTCAGCGGAGATGTAAGAGCAGGCTGCAGTAATACGTCGTTGCAAAAAATGTTCAAATGTGTGTGAAATCTTATGGGACTTAACTGCTAAGGTCATCAGTCCCTAAGCTTACACACTACTTAACCTAAATTATCCTAAGGACAAACACATACACCCATGCCCGAGGGAGGACTCGAACCTCCGCCGGGACCAGCCGCACAGTCCGTGACTGCAGCGCCCTAGACCGCTCGGCTAATCCAGCGCACGTCGTTGCATATCATCGAGTGTAGCTGGTGTGTACTCGTAGACAGCGTCTTTCAGCTTCCCCCGCAGCAAAAAGTCTACAGGCGTCAAATCTCGGGAGCGGGCCGGTCTAGGTACAGGTCCTCTGCTTACAATATGACGATTAGGAAACAATTCGTGAATATTTGCTGTATGACTTTGTGGCCTATGGGCTGGACAGCCATCTTGAGGGTACCACAGGTTCCTCCTAGGCTGCACAGGAAATTTTCAACTAGCAGACGTGGAGGATGGTCCGTTAGGTCTGTTAGCTGTGCGCGCTAAACTTTCCACGAATGAAAAACGGGCGTTGCTGGTGGTTCACTATCCCACACCCTTCATTTACACTTAACAGGAGCCGACGTTCCAATCAACGGGGATTGTCGACGGACCAATAGGGAATGTTTCGGCAGTTGGTAAATGTGGCTTCGTCAGTAAACAAGAAATCTGATACATCTGGAGTGTTCTGTTTTAATGACCATGTACAGAAGTCAACACGATTCCCATAATCGTTTCCGTGCTGCTCTTGACGGAGAAAGATGTGACACGGATGGAGGCTATGTTCAATGTTCAAATGTATGTGAAATCTTATGCGACTTAACTGCTACGGTCATCAGTCCCTAAGCTAACACATTACTTAACCTAAATTATCCATGCCCGAGGGAGGACTCGAACCTCCGCCGTGACCAGCCGCGCAGTCCATGACTGCAGTGGATAAGACCGCTCGGCTAATCCCGCGCGGCGATGGAGGCTTTGTCAATGGAGAATGGGTAGTACACTTACCTGATTCATGCCACTTACTCGTGTGATTGCGCGGGAGATGAAGAGCGGATCAATTGCGGCAGCACCAAGAACACTAATTTATACCTCTTCTGTCGTCTTTTGTTTCCATGTCTTACGTTGTTTATGTGTTTACAACTTTCATGTGTAACTGCTTGAAGAGGCTGATAAATAATTGCCTAAATGGTTCGGATATCTAGCCATATACGCCGGCGGACACCACCTAGGAAATTGAAAAGCTGCAGATATTGAATTATAGGTCAGATGAATATCTCATTAGCTACTCCATCGATAATATGGAATTTGCGCATTAAGTGATCTAAATTCCGCATAATGTAGATTTTGAATTATACAGATCTTGATGTTGCCGCTTTACAGGCAGCTGACCGCAATCTGTGACACGTTACTTACATGGTTTGTTTGAAGCAATACGAAAAACAGCAGATTCGTATAATTTCCTTAAATAGCTGAACGCTTCTTAATTAGATTTTCACCAGCGTTCCGTTACGAAAAACAAAACATGTATAGATAAAACCTGTCGAAAGTAGCAAAATAATTTCGTTAAGTTTTAAACATACAATGCGAAATCATTAAATCTGTGTATCTTAGATGAGTAAATTCAATGTTAATTTTTATTCATAACTATAAGCTTAATTCTGCCACTGCGTTAAACTTCCGAAAATACTTCTGTCACTGAGATTGAGAAAGCTAACAGCGCCATGTGTTGCTGGTAGACTCTTCTAGAAACGTGCACTCCCGGAACTTCAACAGTAGACCATACCGTGATGGAGAACGCATCTCTTGCAGCATCTGCCACTGGCACAGCCTGATCATCTCCGCGACGCTTTTGCGCTTGCAAAATGAACCTGTAACGAAACGCGCTGCTCTTCTTTGCATTTTCCCTATTTCCTCTATCAGTCATGTCTGATACGCATCCCACTCTGACGAGCTATATTCAAGCATTGCTCAAACGAGTGTCTTGTGAACTACTTTCTCTGTTGGTGGGCTATATTTCTTGAGGACTGTTCCAATGAATGTCAGTCTGGCATCTACCTTACCCGTGATTAACTTTATATCATCTTTCCACTTCAGATCGTTCCGTACGCATACTACCAGATATTTTATGGAAATGACTGCTTCTAGTCAGGAAATAAAAAGCATTACATCCCATGCAGAGGAACAGTATAGTTTCAGATCCCGTAAATCAAGCTCAGATGCGGAAATCATTCTTAGACATACTGTAGACAAATTTACTGAAGACAACAGAGCAGCTTATCTATGTTTTATTGATTTGCAGAAGGCTCTTCATAGGGTTCAGTTAACTGATATTTTATACCTTATCTACTATGAGGGGATCTCGTCCAACATAATAAAAACAATTGAAGCCTTTTATTCCAGCAACTACATCCAGATGAAAGCTGGTTTCAAGTTAACTATCTGCATAGCAATTAATAGCGGTTTAGACAGGGTGACTCTTAGAGTCCATTACTTTTAGTATAGTCATGGACGTGGTGATAAAGAAGATATTGGCTGGTAGTAATTATACAACGGGAGGCTAAGAAATAAAAGTCATTTTTAATGCTGACGACGCAGTTCTGCTAGCAAATAGTGACGACAACCTGCAGAAACTTTTACATACATTTAAAGCGGCAGCCAAAAATCTAAAGATGGTCGTATCCACTCAGAAAACCAAATGTATGGCGACATCAGTTGAATATGAATTACATACAGTGAGTGGACAAACATAACACCTTACCGTGCCTAATATGGTGCTGGAAACTCGCTGGCATTCAAAACACCTTTCAGCCGTCTCGGAACTGATAAATAACGGTCCCGTAAGGTTTTTACGCGAATGTTCCTCAAAAATAATGGCAAGTCCAGGCAACTGAGATGGAGGTGGGTACTTATCATTCTCTTCGAAGTAGATCTCAAAGGGCGAATAATAATAAGATGTGGTGATTGTAATGCTCAGGGGAAATGCGACAATTCATCATCCTGTTCACAAATCAGTTCTAGAAGATGCAAGATATGTGAATAAGGGCCCTGTCTTCTTGAAACACAGCATTATCACTGGGGAACAAATATTGTACCATGGGCTGGACCTGAGCATCAAAAATGGTCACATAATCCCTAACGCTAATGGGAACTCGCAGAGTAACAATGGAGCCTTGATGCACGAAGGCATAGCTGACCAAATCATCACCGAACCTCTGTCATGCTTTACTCTACGGAGTTAAACTTGGTCTATAAATTGGAAACAGTGTGAAACATGACTCATCCGATCAAATGGCTTCGGCACTACATTTTCCTGCTACAGGCATTTGCATCAGTTATAACAGGTTTTAGAATTTCAGCTCGCCCTGCTGTTCCTATATTATGAAGCTCATCCGTGCTACTTTGGTGTCAACAGGGTTCGCTAGTGCGACATTCAGACGTGTATTATCTTTTGCAGCTATTGTCCTCTTGTTTTTGCCACAATCCTTTTCAATGACGGTCTGTCACAATCACACAACACGCACTTTCGTCCGCATTCTGGCATATTGGATGATGCTTTTCAGCTTTCTTTGTATGCGGTATGAATTCGATACGGTCGGTGCCTCTTGAGACTTAAACACTTCGTCTACCTTGGTTACGGAAGAACCCACGACAGGAGTAACTCACAAAACACTGTTCTGATCACAACTGCCACATGCACAGAGGACGTTCGTGGTCAGATAAAACAGCGCCCCCCGCAAGCTTGGCTAACATTTGCATTTATGTTAGTGCAAGCGTTTCTGCCTGTGTTCCCACATTTTTGCCAAGACGTTGTACATACGCCTTCGTTTGTGTATACAGGGTGGTCCATTGATAGTGACCGGGCCAAATATCTGACGAAATAAGCATCAAACGAAAAAAAACTACAAAGAACGAAACTCGTGTAGCTTGAAGGGGGAAGACAGATGGCGCTATGGTTGGCCCGCTAGATGGCGCTGCCATAGGTCAAACGTTTTTTAAATAGAAAACCCCATTCTTTATTACATATTCCTGTAGTACGTAACATTCCGCCAGTGCGGACGGTATTTGCTTCGTAATACATTACCCGTGTTAAAATGGACCGTTTACCAATTGCGGGCAAGGGCGATATCGTGTTGATATATGGCTATTGTGATCGAAATGCCCAACGGGCGTGTGCTGTGTTTGCTGCTCGGTATCCTGGACGACATCATCCAAGTGTCCGGACCGTTCGCCGGATAGTTTCGTTATTTAAGGGAAAAGGAAGTGTTCATCAAATGTGAAACGTCAACCACGACCTGCAACAAATGATGATACCCAGTTAGGTGTTTCACCAGCTGTCGCGGCTAATCCGCACATCAATAGCAGACAAATTGCGCGAGAATCGGGAATCTCAAAAACGTCGGTGTTAAGAATGCTACATCAACATCGATTGCACCCGTCCCAATTTTCTATGCACCAGGAATTGCATGGCGACTACTTTGAACGTCGTGTACAGTTCTGCCACTGGACACAAGAGCAATTACGGGACGATGACAGATTTTTTGCACGCGTTCTATTTAGCGACGAAGCGTCATTCACCAACAGCGGTAACGTAAACCCTCACAATATGCACTACTGGGCAACGGAAAATCCACGATGGCTGCGACAAGTGGAACATCAGCGACTTTGGCGGGCTAATGAATGGGGCGGCATTGTGGGAGGAAGGATAATTTGCCCCCATTTTATCGATAGTAGTCTAAATGGTGCAGTGTATGCTGATTTCCTACGTAATGTTCTACCGATGTTACTACAAGATGTTTCACTGCATGACAGAATGGTGATGTACTTCCAACATGATGGATGTCCGGCACATAGCTCGCGTGCGGTTGAAGAGGTACTGAATAGCATATTTCATGACAGTTGGATTGGTCGTCGAAGCATCATACCATGTCCCGCACGTTCACCGGATCTGACGTCGCCGGATTTCTTTCTGTGGGGAAAGTTGAAGGATATTTGCTAGGTGAACTACTCGCTGTTGAGAGGAATGTAGCATTGCCAAATGCATTGAGGTTGACGGACATCACTTTGAGCATTTATTGCATTAATGTGGTATTTACAGGTAATCACGCTGTAACGGCATGCGTTCTCAGAAATGATAAGTTCACAACGGTACATGTATCACATTGGAACAACCGAAATAAAATGTTGAAACGTTCTGTATTTTAATTTAAAAAACCTTCCTGTTACCAACTGTTCGTCTAAAATTGTGAGCCATATGTTTGTGACTATTACAGCGCCATCTATCACAAAGCGAAAAAGTGGTCCAACTAAAACATTCATATTTCTTTATGTACTACATGAATATGTAATAAAAATGGGGGTTCCTATTTAAAAAAACGCAGCTGATATCCGTTTGACCTATGGTAGCGCCATATAGCGGGCCAACCATCGCGGCATCTGGTTTCCACATTCAAGCTAGACAAGTTTCGTTCTTTGTAGTTTTTTCGTTTGACACTTATTTCGTGAGATCAATGGACCACCCTGTATAGTTAGATTCTCATATCTAAGGTCCTAACGGAGTAGGTTTATTGTTTTCACTGTGCACGACCAACTATATACATCATTTGATTCACCTAAAACTTGCACCGAATATATTGCTGAAATGGAAAGTATTATTGATGCGCGGTTTTCACAGAACGGATTGGTAGTCAGGGACACGTACTGTCAGCCAATACCCACATTCTAATAATGCTTAGTGTATCTTTTGTGCATACTTACTCTTTCAGTGGATCCATGCCCACTGATATCAACGTACTAAAATTAGCGAAAATTAGACTCTCGTTGGTGTTGGTTACAAGATTCTTGGCGGTCGTTAACGAGATGTCGTATGGCGATAAATTTCCGCATCGATACTTGTCTGTGCGATTCAACCGGCGTAGTTGCTAGGTACTATGTTTGCTTACAGTGTGCTTGTTGTTCCTTGATTGCATTGCGAGTTGCTAGTCAATTAGTGTGTAACGATCCGAGCAGTAGGTCGTAAGTGGCTAATGCGATTTACCAATGAAGAAGAAGGTGACGTGCTCGTGATATATGGAGAGTGTGGGAAGCTGTCCTGTATTCAAAGGAAGCACTCGAATAATGAATTCACGGTATCCAGATACTGATAGCTTCAGTATGCTAATATCGATACATTTGATTGTTTGTATGTGAAGTGCATATGGAGTCTGAAGATGGCATATTGAAATGTCGTAACTGTTTGTCAAAATAAAATTTCTCGAAACGTAGGGCTGTTTGGCGATTTTCCTTGGTAAATCACCCATGATTGTCGGGCCTTGTCGAGGGCGACGCTCATCTTTATATCCCATTGCTGTCCGTCTCCAGACACGTCTTCGCTGATTATCGGGGTTCAGTTTGAAGTAGGACTCATCACTGTAGGCCGTTCTACTCCAGTCAGTGAGATTCTCGGCCGCATGTGCTCTACACCACAGCAAACGGGCTTGTTGGTGTACAAAGGTCAATGGTTCAAGTAGTACAAGGGGTGCCGTGAGCTGAGTCCCCTTTCTGCGAGCCACCTATTAATGGTCCATTTGATTAATGAGGCATTAGTCGCACGTCGGACCGATGACAATGATGAATCTGGGGCGTATATCAGAAAACCCCGAGAGCCTTTCCTTTATCTCTCCTTTATACACAGTAGAAAAGTGTGCTTTATTTGCCACATCTCAGATTACATCAACTATGACGACTGCGTGTAGGTACGTACCGCCTGCGCAACTAATTGAAGGCAGTTTGTTTAGTTGCCATACGCATTTCGCTTCTTTTGTTTGGGAAGCATTATCAGTGGTCTGAAATACATGTTTCCTTTTATACATGCAATAAACGTATTATGTGCTAGATATAATATGCTGCTATATTACATTTCGCGGTGTCTTTCTCTTGTTTTTAGGTTAAAATCAACTTTTGTAGCACAAATTTCGTAGTGTGAACTTATCGTTCGGTGTTACTTACGATTTCCAGCGCCGTTAACTCACGTATGTGGTCCTCGAGATGTGTCTGCTACTTTCCATACTCCAGCTGGCCTATTTCTGGCGTTCTTTCACACATTTGTCACATCGCATGTATCATTTGCACTTTCCATTTTTGTGGTCAACATATGTGTGTTTCTGGCGTGTAGTGTTGCCAACTGTTGTTGTGTGTTTGTTTGTCTTATGTTTATGTTGTGTTGTGTTTTGATATTTTTCATTTGCGTCAGTGTTTGTGTGTGTATTTTGCTGTGTGTAAACATACATTTGTGTGTCGGTGTGGGGGTTGGGGGGAGGGAGGTTGGGAGAGAGAGGGGGAAAGGAGATTCATTAACTATTTATTCTGATTACGTTTCGAATTGTTATTAACGAAGCTAAAAGGACCAACACTCAGAAGCCAACCCAAGGTCCACAAACCCCACATTCCATTGAGGCCTGTTATTAATTTCACGAATGCACCATCATACTATGTGGGAAAATACACAAACAAAATCATAATGCAACATTATGAAATGAAAAACAGCGGAACAGTGAAAACACAAATGAACTCATAACACAAATAAAAGACTTACACATCCCATAGACAGCACCACTCAGATCTTTTGACATAGAGAACATGTACACTTCAGTTCCCACTGCATGCACAATGAAACTATTTGAAGGAAAGTTACTGACATACAACAAACTTCCTGCAGACGACATTAATGAAATAACTAAAACCCTCAAAGGAAGCACATTTCAAAATTACTTCCAATTTGAAAAAGAATTTTACTTACAAGAAGATGGGCTTCCAATGGGATCCCCAATCTCAGGAACACTGGCAAACATATTCGGCAACCACATAGAAAACACAAAGTAGTCATCACAAAGAAAGAAGAAATTGTTTACTGGTACAGATATGCGGACGACATAATCTGGATGATAGATAAACCAACAGAGAAAATTGACAAATTTCATACAGATATAAACAACATACATAAAAATATTCAATTCACCATGGAAAAAGAAACAAAGGACAAATACATTTCTTGGATATAAAAATAAGGAGACAACAATAATCTCATGTTTGACATCTTCAGAAAGCCAACAGCCACAGACATAATTATACATGCTTCATCCGACCAGCCACAAAATCAAAAAATTAGCAGCCCTACGACACATGTTACACACACTAAATAACATCCCACTCAGGAAAGAAAATTATGAAAAAGAATTACAAACAGTACAACTCACAGCCACAAACAATGGTTACAGCACCCATACAGCACAAAAACTCAACCAAAAAATTAAAACACAACTAAAAAAATCAAAACAAGCCGAGAACACAACAGCAAAGAACCTCACAGACGCTACAGCACACACGGAAACACAAAACAATAACACTCATGACATGAACAACAGAAAAAATGGTACACTCTTACATGCAAACACAAAGCAACACACAGGATGGCAATTCCTAATACCTTACAGAACAAGAAACACACTTCAATCACATTTACAAACAACAGACAAACCAGATAAATGCCAGGTAGCAGGTATATACCAGCTAGAGCGCCAAGAATGTAAATCAGTATATCTGAGGATGACAAGCAGGAATTTCAAAACTAGATATAAAGAACATATAAGAGGATGGAAATATGAAAATATCAATTCTACCTTCGCCGAACACCTGATAAAACATGGACATGACAGTTATAAAAGTGAACAATCACAACATAAAGCTCCGGACATTGCAAGAAAACTTTCACATACAAAGACCCACTGCAGTGGAAAAGACGGTACTCAACGACCAAATCCATATAAGCAACTACTCTCTATTTACACATAGCAAAACACACACACACACACACACACACACACACACACACACACACAACAAATGAAAAATATCAAACCAAAACACAAACAAAGGACAAACAAACACACAGCAACAGCTGGCAACACTACACAACGAAAATACACATATATTGATCACAAAAATGGAAAGTGCAAGTGATATATGCAATATGACAAATGTGGATGACAGAACGCCAGAAATCGCCCAGCTGGAGTATGGAAAATATCGAATACATCTCCACGACCACACATATGAGATTTTCACTCTGGAGCAGAGTGTGCGCTGATATGAAACTTCCTGGCAGAATAAAACTGTGTGCCGGACCGGGAGTCGAACTCGGGATCTTTGCCTTTGCCTTTCGCGGCAAGTGCTCTACCAACTGAGCTATTCATGCTCGACTGACGCCCCGTGCTCACAGCTTTACTTCCGCCAGTACCTCGTCTCCTAGCTTCCAAACTTTACAGACGCTCTCCTGCGAACCATGCAGGACTAGCAGTCCTGAAAGAAGGGACATTGGGGAGACATGGCTTAGCCACAGCCTAGGGGATGTTTCCAGAATGAGATTTCCCCTATGCAGTAGAGTGTGCGCTGATATGAAACTTCCTGGCAGATTAAAACTGCCCGCGAAAGGCAAAGGTCCCGAGTTAGAGTCTCGGTCCGGCACACAGTAAGAAAAACAGCAGATTCGTATAATTTCCTTAAATAGCTGATCTCTTCGTAACTCAAATGGTTCAAATGGCACTGTGTAATATGGAACGTAACATCTGAGGTCATCAGTCCCCTAGAACTTAGACCTACTTGAACCTAACTAACCTAAGGACATCACACACATCCATGCCCGAGGCAGGATTCGAACCTGCGACCGTAGCAGTCGCGCGGTTCCAGACTGTAGCGCCTAGAACCGCTCGGCCACACCGGCCGGCTAACGTGCTTTGACTCCACTTACTGTTGTAGCAGATTACCATCGTAGATATTTCTTGATGCAAACGTTCACCATGTTCATCACTTACACTTCCAAGGTTGGAGGAGAAGAAGTCTAAATATGAGTGCAAGAAAGGGAATTTTAGAGACGTATTACAACCAAGTTTCCTATAATTCTCAATAAGATGACTAACAAGTTCTTCATAGATCTCAGCCTTATGGTTTCCCAGGAAGTTTTTCACAACGCATTGGAAGGATCTCCATGCAGCTGCCTCAGCTTCATTCAAATTTTTTTCGAATGCAGGATCATTCATTGGTTCTCTTATTTGTAGACCAATAAATATCCTCTCTTTGCTCTTGACGTCACTGATCCTAGTGTATTTGGTGTTGATAAATTCAAAACCTTTGCCAGTACGATCCATCGTTGTGACAAAATCCTTAGTCAACCCCATTTCGATGTGTATTTGTGGAAGATAAATATCCTTTGACTTAACAAGTGGTTGATTAATTTCATTTTTCATCCCAAGAGTGAGAGCTTCTCTCTGTGGTCATTGTTTCCAAAGGTAGTCGTCTTTTTCTGTCACTGCTGTCCCGCTTACAAAGGAAACAAGAAACCTCTGTATATCCTAGCTGTAGGCCAAGAAGCAGGGCTATCATCTTCAGATCACTTATATGCAATTCATAGGTACGATGATTTCAGAATGAAATTTTCACTCTAGTGGAGTGTGCGCTGATGTGAAACTTCCTGACAGATTAAAACTATGTGACAGTCTGGTACACAGTTTTGATACATCAGCAAGTTTCATAGGTATCATATTTTCTACTGTTCAGCACAAGCTTCATGTTGTCATATGATTCCTTCACAAATGTAGCATTTGAAAGAGGGATCGAAGGATACTGGGTGCCATAGTACAGAAGGACTGCTTTGAAATTAATCTTTGAAGAATCAATGAAAGGTCACCATTCATTGTGATTGTGCGGCTTCCCCATGAGAGTTTATTTGAACTGTCCACATCATTACACACTAAGTTACCTTACTAGGAGAAAAGATGTTCAAACTGTCGTTCTCTTTTACGAAAAGAAAACATACCCTTGCTTTTTTAACCAAGAACATTCTATCCTTTCAACCTGGAAGCCACAATATCAGCTTGTTTTTTTGACAAATCAGCATACCGAACCAGATAGTTTAATTCAGATATGTAATCATGTAAGGTTCAGTTGAAATGTTTATGTCGAAAAACAATGGATGTCGTCTTTCAATACCGGACTGTAACCCAGCTTCGGAAAATTCATCATCCTTGGTTTCATCATATCTATCGTCCGTGATTCTGGTCTTTGAGGATTGGGCAGGCTCGAACTACGAGGCACAGGTCTTCTAGCTGAAGTAAGATCAGTGTACTGGACAGTATGCCTAGTCTTCACTGTTACTCAGAGATCTGTGTAATGCAGAGTGTAATAGGATACCCTTTTCTAAAATAACCTCTTTTTATAGAAATAACCGATACCAGGAATACTATCGATCCTTGTATAGGTAAACATTCTCGGCTGTTTCACTGGAAGAATTTCATTTGATCTTGTACACAATGTATTATATATCAGACTAAAATGCATAAAAAGAAAATAAGTTGTTACAATCGATACAGCTAAAATTATTTTTCTTCTAGAAATATTTGACATACTTAAAATTCATATTATTAATTGCCAAATCTAACGATAAATTATTGAATTTAATTCTGGTCTCATTTACAAAATAATGATATATTTTAGCGAAGATTCTTCTTTTGTTAAGAAAATTTGTAAACTCTTTTGCTTTGTAAACTCTTTGGAATATTGTGAGTATCGCAGAACGTAAGTAGTAGTGGGCATGCCTCTGATGGAGACATACGTATTTATATGATCGACACTAACAATGTATTTTGGAATATTAAGTGGAAATTGTAAAAATGGTGTCATATTTACTAATGTGACAAAGAATAAAATTCAAGAAATATACAGGTAAATCTTCATCACTTATTTAGTCATCAGGAACCCACAGCGTTAAATCAAAATTTCATACGCAAGGATGTACCCCTAGACGCAGGACTTGGAACCAACAACGAGAGAAAGTGAAGCTAAGTGAAACTTTTCCTTTTGTATATCTTATTCTTCTCGAAGCTTTGAAAGTAACGAAGAAATTAAGAAAAATTTAATAGTGATGTGAGGAAGGGTGAGATTGCAAGGGGTAGCAGTCTGTTGTGTGATTCTGTGGTCCTCTCCAAGCCATGTAAAGGCAAAATCGAATGTGACAGGATCCAGTTTTCAGCCACCCATTTAACGGCGTCACACGTGATGCACAACACATGTGTGGGCCCAGGATTTGTCCTGATAGCCTATTTTGCAGCCAAAAATGTTCTTATCAGTCTGGTTATATTTCTATTTCCGGATTCAAAAGTTACCTTTCCACAGATGTAACTAAAACTGTTTTGGTGGTTATCACACTACATGGCGTTGTTAGTATGCAAACACACTATATATGATCACAAAATAATAAAAATTTGGGAAGTTCCTTATCACACTTATTAACAAAGTTTATAACATACAAGGTTTCCGATTTCATTGATATATCCTCTGGTTAAATATTCTACAAACATAGATCTACTGTTCAACGTAACACTGTCCAAGTGAGTGTCAATTTTTATCACACAAGTTGCATTTGAGATGTTATCCATAGTGAATAGCGCCGTGGCTGAAGAAGCGTTGTCTACCAGTGAAATCTGCTCAGTACAGTGTGGGCACGACGGCAGCATAATCGTTGCGGAATAAACAGACTTATGCCCAATAGCGATTGGTCGGGATTCAGCAGTGTGCATCCACAGGGTATGGGGCATGATTACGACGAATAATCCAACCATCTTCATACTGTGAGGAACAACATTTATTAATGATATGAGCATAATCCAACAAACATCTAAACATAGTGAAGTCATTAGACCGACTGACATTCAGTCTGTTCCGCCGGAGCCAAGTCCATCGCCAGCGATGTCACCTTGCGAAGCAGTGTTCCCACCTGTTTAATAATGCTTACTGTGGTATATTACTTTACAAGGGAAAGTCCCCTTCGCACCCTCCTCAGATTCAGTTGTAAGATGTCGTAGAGGATAGCCCACCAAAAACTGAATACAGACCAAGCATGAAAACAGGAAAAAGGTGTACTGGACTGGAAGCAAAATGGAAACAGTGAACGGTCTAAGAGCAACATCGAGCGCACTTCGAGAACAGCGGAGTTGTGGTTGTGTAGTGACGGTGCTGCACTGCGAAGGGGCAGATTCATGTTCAAATCTCCCTCGCGCCCGATTTTTTTTCTCAAAATAATGAACTGTCCATACGGTCGCTGACGTGTCTGTTCGCTGTATTCAAATTCGTGTCTGTGTCGTGGTGTAACGTCCGTTTGCAACGGCGAGGTGTCCCAAAGGTTTCACCAGACGTACGCACCTCCTATTTGTTCTACACAAGTACCACATGTTACGTCTGTTGCTTTCCTTTTTTGAAGGTTTTACGCTTGAATTCCTTTGCTGCAACATAGTTCACACGTGTTTATTTGTTGTTTTTATTTCTATGACAGTTCTATGCGGCATCACGCCTGCTCTCACTATTCATCACGTTTACTAGTGACGGTAATACATTCATACCACTCGACTTATTTTCTGCAACCAATGTACAGTACGTGAACCGTAAAATTACTATTGGTTCACCAAAGATTGTTAATCTCAATCAATACACAAAATGTAAAGTGGAAGTAGGTGCCAAGGAATAACTGGTGAAATTACACACAAATTTTCAGTAACACTCTTTATTCAAATTTGGTGCAAGACTTTACAATACTTTTTTAAAAAAATTAACCAAAACTCATTTAACATATAAGTCAAAATTTACGATAGGGAAGGATTTTTAAATTATTTAATCATTATAAAAAATTTCACGCCAGTAAAAGGCAAGTACAGGCAAGCAATTTAACGTATACAACGCGACGCTGTATAATATATGGCGCAGAATCTAACTTGTCTGCAACATATAAAGACATTCCTGTTTACAAAAGTTCTCAAAATAGAAAAACCTAAACGCATGAGTCATGCACACGCGGGGACACTCACAGTTAATAACATTTCCAAAACATATAGAAAAACAAATTTTAGAAATTTCTGCCGGTTAATTTACGGCAAACACTTACGCTCGCCAGTAGGACTTGCGAACTTTTACAACATTCTCCTTTCAATGCAACAGTTTGTATCCGTAATGAAATGGCACACTTTTGCATGGCAAGAAAACACACTAATAACCAACTACCTGTATAAAACACATAAGCACATTGAGTGAAAGCCTTAAAAGGTATTGAACTGGAAAAACACACAACAGGTTTTGCTGACTAGAAGCAATATATAAAATCCACTACAGCGTACATTAACAACCTTTCTTGATTATAGTCAAATATACATAAACACAAAGTTACGTAAGTTACAGCTTCCAGATGAGCAGGAATTCGTCATACAATTGACTAGTTCTTACCACAAGGCAAAAGGAATTTTTCTTCTTTCTTAGAGTACCTTTTACACGTAAGTCTAGTAATACTAGTTATGGCAGGCGAGAGAATGGATCAGGTCTTAGTGCCTTGCGTTTTAAACAGTACAGTCATTGGTGCCTTAGACTTTCACAGACATGGCAGAGGCTAACGGCCTAATAAACCCGTAGGTGAGCTGGGAGGGGAAAGATACAATCAGAACCACAGATTTACTCTGACTCCCCTCCTTTCGTCCTCAAAAGGGGACAAACGGACCACCCTTTCTAATATTACTACCTTCCCGCGGGTGGGCAGACGAGAATGAATGGCGGGAAACCCACAAAAAAATACAGCTGGTATAATCAACAAGAATAAGTAAACTGAATCCAATTAAAGTTTATAAAATCTGTTAACAATCAATACTCAGCTTCTGGTGCGTTACGACTCCCAGGACTGAACCAACGCAGCACCTCCAAATGCTCTGCCGAGCCGCCCGCTGCCAGTCGTCTCAGCGGACGCAGGAAGGCGCACCGATTTCAGAACCTCCTCGACGGTCGACAGCATACGGCCGAACTGCAAATTAGGCCCCTTGCGGACCCACGCTAAGGAAGATTCCTTCCGCGACGAGCAGTTGACGCCCTATACCACGGAGCCGCTGCTCGCGTCGCTTACGCTGATGCCGCGGCCTGCGTGCTGTCCCTCTAGCACCGGCAGAGAAGTCGCTTCTTGATGCCCCGACTGCCAACTCTCCATGAGAGCCCATACAGCCATTTCTTAAACCCACGCGAACAGCCCACTTTTCCCCTTTCCCGCTAGAGGGAGACACCGAAGCCTTCAATTCCGACAAAGGCGCCACCGCCAGAAAACGGAGGGCGACTGCTTCACGCTACAAGCAGCGGCGCGCTTTTCAAAGCTAACCTTACTACAGCTCAGTACGACACTTGCCAAGATGACAGAAGGAGAACTGACACGTCAATGACAGGTCTGACGTTTCTTAAATTTGTGAAGAAAATGGGGAATGAGCGAGATCTGAACACGAATCTCCCATTTTGTAGTCCAACCCCGTGACTACACAACCACGAGATCGTGATTATTGCAAGGCGCTCGATGTTGCCTACGTTTCACTGATTCTATTTTGTTTGTTTTTTTCACAGTTCAGTTCACCTTCTTTCTGTTTTCATGCTTGATCTGTTTTCAGGTTTTGACGAGCTATACACTAGGAAATCTTACCATTAAATCTAATGGGCTTGCGCTGGGGTGTTTCCCTCGTTAATGGGTGATCAAAGAGGATTAAAATACGCTTGTTGTAAGTTCTGTCTTCGACTAGTGGATGATTTCATGGCTTCATGGTCTGAGACAGTCAACATATGAATAGGAATTCTGAGATTTCTGTTGTTGATTTGAGACTTGCAGAGTACATGATACAGGTTTTCGAAACTTTTAGGTTTAATTTTTTCCATAACTTTCCTTATAATCATGTTTCTGTATCACACGGTTTTCCACCATGTGGGCAATGTTTTCAAGGTCTTATATGCGTTATTATTATTGTTATTATTATCCAGTGCGATAATTATTTACTTTATGCAGTGACACTGCCACGTGGCGCTGTTACAGGCGCCCGTGATATGAGGAACGACGGACTGCAAAGAAACTGAGGTTCCAAGGACTGGTTTACATTATAAAATTTGAAAAGTGAATAATTACTACCGGTACTTTAGGCAGACTTAGCATTTTGTGTGATAATCTCTTTTACTGCGGAGGGTGATATGCGGGATATATTTTGTTCTTGTTTTAGTAATCTGGCAAATATATTACTTTTGTATGTTATTTCGTATAGAGCACGAAGTTGGCGGGTTTCAAGGCCTCAAAGTTTCAGGTCTAAAACCGTGAGTTGCCTAGTGAGACCTGAATTTTAACCCACTCGTTGCGCGTAGATCAACTTCGATTACAAACTGCGTGATAACAGCATTATTGATGCAACGTGGTATTATCATTAGCCAAGCGAATGAACTATTAAAAGCGGCAATAATCAAATTACGCTACTGGTGGTTATTACTGACGAGTTTACAAATAGTGCACAGAAGCGCTCGCTTGCTGTAAACTAATTACGCATAATAATGTTTAAAGTTTAGCCGTGCATTCTCGTAGTTTCCCGTAGTAATTTCCGGCTGGCTGGATATTTCAGTTTTAAAGGCGTATTAGTCATTTGTATATTTATTCGTGAACTTTTTAAACTCTTCAGCTACTCAAACAATGCCAACAAACTATAGATGAATTAAAAACAGTTCTAAACTTTGTCACTATTTTCTGCCTTCTGGTCTTCAACAAACTGTCATTATCAATACTATATTCCTCTTATCGTCGATTAGGTACATCATTCTTTCAGCGGTTGAACGAGTGTCTTACAGTGGTTCTCCATATTCTGTAAGAACGAAGGACTCATTCTACCAGAAATGTATAAACACAGCTTGTCGCCGTACGTTGCAACACTTGTTATAGGAAAAAAAAATGAACGAAGGCTAAAAACGTTTCATGTACGGTGTGGTCGCTAGAGACAGGAAAAAAAATCTGATAAGGAATGCCTTCTGCCATAGTCAAGGGAATCATTCCGACATTCTCCTGATGTCATTTAGGGAAAGCGCATCTCTAACAGATGTACTTGGCTAGAAGGCTAAAAAATAAGTTTTTGCCGAGATTGGAGCTTATCGCCCTTATTGTTGAACTTGTCTGTTGAGGAAATAATAGAATTAGTAAATGGTATGTTAAAAGGAGAAGTGACGACAATGATAATATTGGCAAATGACAAAATCCTTCTGGCCAAACGTAAAGAAGACTTAATGGACGATTTACTTGGCACAAAATATGGATTAAGCATACATATACATATATCGAAGGTGATTATAATGAGTAGCAGAAAGAATTGAGCAAAGCTAGATATGAAGTTAGATAGCACCGCAGAAGGGATGAATAGAAAGTGTGCTTAGACAGGCTTGTTACAGTAGAGAACATATCAGAAGTGGGCTAATAAGGGCGGAGAAGGCATCCATCAAAACTACACTACTGGCCATTAAAATCGCTACACCAAGAAGAAATGCAGATGATAAACGGGTATTCATTGGACAAATATATTATACTAGAACTGATATGTGATTACATTTTCACGCAATTTGGGTGCATAGATCCTGAGAAATCAGTACCCAGAACAACCACCTCTGGCCGTAAAAACGGCCTTAATACGCCTGCGCATTGAGTCAAACAGAGCTTGGATGGCTTCAACACGATACCACAGTTCATCAAGAGTAGTGACTGGCGTATTGTGACGAGCCAGTTCCTCGGCCACCATTGACCAGACGTTTACAAGATCTGGAGAATGTGCTGGACAGGGCAGCAGTCGAACATTTTCTGTATCCAGAAAGTCCCATACAGGACCTGCAACATGCGGTCGTGCATTATCCTGCTGAAATGTAGGGTTTCGCAGGGATCGAATGAAGCTGTAGAGCCACGGGTCGTAACACATCTGAAATGTAACGTCCACTGTTCAAAGTGCCGTCAATGAGAACAAGAGGTGACTGAGAGGCGTAACCAATGGCAGCCCATACCATCACACAGGGTGATACGCCAGTATGGCGATGCCGAATACATGCTTCCAATGTGCGTTCACCACGATGTCGCCAAACACGGATGCGACCATCATGATGCTGTAAACAGGACCTGGATTCATCCGAAAAAATGACGTTTTGCCATTCGTACACCCAGCTTCCTCGTTGAGTACACTATCGCAGGCGCTCCTGTCTGAGATGCAGCGTCAAGGGTAACCGCAGCCATGGTCTCCGAGCTGATAGTCCCTGCTGCTGCAGAAGTCCTCGAACTGTTCGTGCAGATGGTTGCTGTCTAGCAAACGTCTCCATCTGTTGGCTCAGGGATCGAGACGTGGTGCACGATCCGTTACAGCCATGCGGATAAGTTGCCTGTCATCTCGACTGCCAGTGATACGAGGCCATTGGCATCCAGCACGGCGTTCCGCATTACCCTCCTGAACCCACCGATGTCATATTCTGCTGACTGTCATTGGATCTCGACCAACACGAGCAGCAATGTCGCGATACGATTAACCACAATCGCGATAGGCTACAATCCGACCCTTATCGAAATCGGAAACGTGATGGTACGCATTACTTCTCCTTACACGAGGCATTACAACAACGTTTCACAAGGCAACGCCGGTCCACTGCTGTTTGTGTATGAGAAATCGGTTGGAAACTTTCCTCATGTCAGCACGCTGTAGGTGTCGCCATCGGCGCCAACCTTGTGTGAATGCTCTGAAAAGCTAATCATTTGCATATCACAGCATCTTCTTCCTGTCGGTTAAGTTTCGTGTCTTCGTGGTGTAGTAATTTTAATGGCCAGTAGTGTATTCTTCTATTACAATAATATATTGATTCGTAGGTTTTAACGAAGCTCTTGAATATCTTAGTCTGGAAAACAGCGCTGTACGTAAGTGCGACCTGAATAATAAGAAGACCAGAGGAAAAGGAAGTGGACTGAATTAAAATGTGGTGCTTTAGAATAATATTGAAAATTTAGGGGATGTATTAGATATGAGAAGATGACATTTATCAGAGGAGAATGCAAGTCAGTGAATCGTTTTTTACGGCATTCAGGAGAAGTTGGCCAGGTGCGAATAGGACTCACGCTCTGATGGTTCCGTACAGACTTAATGATGTATCCACACAGTTCATCCATTACGGGAATCTTGAATCTCGGCGATTTTTGCCTTTTATCGACAATGATACTGGCAAGATTTCGGTCAAAGATTTCCAGGGCTTTCGATAAATAATTAATTTCAAATATGAAATCAAAACAAATGACCAAAGAAATCTTTTTTCGTATGATATAATTACTAATTAACTATTCTGATATTTAACTTGGACCGTGAAACCTTCCTCTTTGCCAAATTTCATGTTTGTAGTGAAACCTTCCCATCTCCTCTATATCTCTTTTGTTACGCAACCTTCCCTTCTACAATAACCTATGAAACCTTCCCCTAGGATTTCTATCTCTTGTTTAATAATAACAAATGAAATCTTCCCTTTGAAATTAATTCTATTTCTCAGTAATAATAAGTGCAATCTTCGCGTACACATTTACATCCTGCTTGTTTCGACGAAACATAGAATGTGTCGTCGTCGTGGTGCTCAGTCGTTCCCTGCAATAACCGAAAACTGTTCCTTACCTTTTTTACTGTTACTGGATCGCCATCTGACTGCTACATCGAACTGCGACATGAATATACTTACTCTGTTTCACTATACTCTATTAGCTGCTGGTGGGCTGTCATAAAAAGTGGTTGTATTTATTACCAAAGCTGACGTTATTCTTTAATCGCAAAGCTGACGTTTATCTTTAATTAATTTGACTGAAGTTACGTAATTAATATTTAAACTTTTTTGTACAACAATGAAATTTTGCGAAAGTTTTACGTTGATGGTTTGTGGGATGGATTATAATCAGTAATGTAATATTGCTGGCAAAAAAATTAATTATATTCTGAAAACGATTCTTCTGTTGGTAATGAAATGATTTTACAAACGTTCAAATGGGGTTTACTTTTTACAATAATCTTACAACTAGCATTGCGCAAACATACCTGGTGGCTGATAGGCACACCGCTCCTCTCAAGCTCTCGCTTCAGACCTGCTACCGACTCGCTTCACATCTCGCTTACTACTGACTTCCTACGAACGCTAAAGTGCGACCTCTCCCGCCAACAATGTTTTTGGTGCAGACAGTCCCTGCTACCATTACGAAATGTATCAATGCGGGGTCTTTCCCGCTCTTTTCTTAAAATGTATTCATACGCGGTCTCTCCCGCCCTTTTTAAAACTATATCAATGTGCGGTCTCTCCTGCCAACAATACTTGCTACCACAATTATTTTCAACATGACAGATATTAATTAGTCCTACTTAATCCGATTAATAAAATATAAACATCTTTCATAAATTGTGGTTTGACAATAGATAATATAAATATACACGTCTTACAGTAGGTCAACGGGAAGTAACCTACAGGTTTTAACGAGTGAGTTTGTAACTTTTATAATATGTGACACAAGTGGCCGTATCTTTTGACTGCATTGACTTAGAAGCTTAAAATTTTTGCACCACCTAGGAAGTACAGACCTTAACATGTAACATAAATTTCAAACTCATAAGCCTGCGCTAACTCACTCCTGAGAGGTCTTAAGACAGGGACCTTCTTTTTTCGTGTGATATAATAACAAATTCAGAATTTTCGGTTTTCTTACTTTACTCCTACAGTGATTCATTGTTTACGGCCGTATTTCATGATTATATAGTAACGGGAATTACCGTATAGGTTTTGATGAGTGCGTTTACGAATATCAAAGTATGATATACATGCCGTATCTTTTGATTACGTTGGCTTATAAACTATCATTCATTATACCGCAAAGGTACTATAGAAATTAGTAGGTGACATAAATTTCAACTCGATACGTCAACCCATTCCAGAAGAAAAAGGATCTTAAAAGACAGACGGACAGATAGGCAGTCTGATAACAAGTGACAAAATTTTTTTCGTGTGATAAAACTAGAAATTTACAGCTTTCGGAGTTTTTCCTTTACGCTTACAGTGAAACCTTGCTTTTTTCCTAATTTCATGATTTTACACCAACGGGAAAAACCGTATAGGTTTTGATGAGTGCGTTTGCGAGTATTTTAAACTGTCGTACCTTTTCATTGCATTGCCTTAGAAGCTTCACATTATTACATCAATGAACAGTGACATCAATAAGTGACTTAAATTTCAACTTGCTACGTCTAACCCATTTCTCCGAAGAGTTCTGAACAACCGGACAGGCAGAAAGACATACAGACGGACAACAAAGTGATCCTGGAGTGTTTCGTGTGTACCGATTGTGGTACGGAAACCTAAAAACGAATATGGCACTGAAAGTTCTAAATGGGAGTAACAGTTCAATATCGTGCAAACGGTGGGCACAAGCTATGACTAAGTGACGGTAAGAAACTGCACTGATGAGACAAAACACGAGTATCTGTCCAGAGGTGGAGGTGTGCGTCACCAGATGCCAACGCACAGGTCACGTAGTTCCCATTACGCGCATTACATGTAATTTATTTATGTACTCAGTGAGTTGGCAGTCTTTGTACAGTATGTTGCTAGTCTGCAAGTCTCTCCTGGTTCTGAATATTTTCTCTAAATTTCGTCTTCCTGCATGCAGCTGCGTAGTCTGCATAAAATTATGAACAAGCACAGACTTTTAAGAAAAACGAGAAATTTATAGAGCGTCGTAAAATCTATTAACATTCTGTGCCATTATCAACAAATCAGCGTTGACCCACAGAAAGGGATGTAACACTTCCTTTCGGCTACGTAAAACATGTAGGTACGCTTTAATTAACGTTATGATGCGTTATGAAATGGGTTACACTATAACAGATCAGATAACTTAAGCATCTAGTTAGACCACAATATTTTTTCTTAAACCGAAAAAAGCAAAATTCTGTGATGTTTATAATAGGATAAACGTCACATATTTCCAGTATAGGACAAGATGTGAAGATGGGCATCATATTAATGCACTTTATGTTATGGTTATACGCAGCTGCAATATACGTTTTGGCAGATGTGTTCCACTTCAGTTTACTGAGGCATCTTCAGATCACTACTTCACTTAACTACAGAACTTTCATGTGGTGTTATAGTAGTAATAGCATACAAAGAGGCGTGGTTCTCCTTCTTTCTTTCTCAACAAATATTTTTATTAGTTTTGTTCCTGATGTTATCTTGATGTTCTGCTGATTATTCTGCTCTTCCCCCCTCACTAAGTACACTTGTCGGCACAGCACGTAAGCTCACAGACATCTTTTTCTCACGTTTTCTGTAGTGTTGTCGAGTGTAGAATATCCTTATGTGGTGACTGTGGACATAGGTAAACTTGTGCGATATGTATTAGATCCACAACTTTGGTTCCGCCATTTTGGAATAGGAGGCAGTAGCGGCAAGTGGTGGAGAAGGTGGTAAGTCACAAACATCATTCAGTAAGCTTACATCAAGAATAAGTCAACTTATGAGCCAGTTCTCGTCATTTCAGGGGAATTTTAATTTTCAGACTTAACATGAAGAAATCTGTGGCTGCGGCTCATAAAAATGCTGGTTAAATCCTATGGTGAGGTACGCATTAGTGATAGAACGTGCAGAGAATGACTTCAGTGCTTCAAGAAAGATGATTTTGACGTCGAAGACGGGCATGGTGGTGAAAGAGTGAAGGTTTTCGAAGCTACTGAAACAGACGAAAAACAATCAATCACATGAGATCCTTATCGAAAGTAATAGATGCGTTCGGGTCGAGCACTGAAGGACAAACTGCCATACTGTAACGATAAAAATGCGATTTCGCAGCATGACAGAGTGTGGCCCCATGTCGCAAAACCCGTCAAAGCCTACTTGGAAGCGTTGAAATGGGAAGTCCTGCCCCACCCGCCGTATTCTCTAGACATTGCTCCCTCTTAGTACCACCTTTTTCTGTCAGTGCCACATGGCCTGGCCGACCAGCGCTTTAAGTCATATGAACAAGTGCAAAATTCGATCGATTCATGGACTTCTTCAAAAGACGCCCATTTCTGCCGTCATCGGATTCGAATGCTGCCCAATAGATGGTGGAAGGCAATGGCCAGAGATGGCCAATACTGTGAATGGTACATTTTTGGTAAGTTTTTTGCAATAAAGACTCAAACTTCGAGAAAAAATGGTGGAAGCTAAGGTGTGGATCTAATACGTTAATAGTACTGCACTTAAGTAAAAATGTGGTGGGGTTCCAGGGCAAAGAAGATCCCTCTGTAAAAATGCGAAACAACGTGAAAAAGAAACATGACCTACAACATGAATTTAATAGGCCTATCTCGAGCAGCTGAGGACTGACAGATCAGCAACATTAGTGATGCTAATTAAGAGATTTGTTTGTGTTTTGGAGAATGTTAGTTCGTATGCCTATGCTTTGAGACTAAATCTGCGGGGCCAATTTCAGTGAGATCCCTACGTTACACAAAAGAAAGAACATCTAACGGTAAGATCAGTTCTTTTCTTAATCTTCTTATCGAAGAAAATCGCTCTGATCGCTGGTTTCGACTGCAAATGAGAGCCATTTCTGTAGGACAAGTGCGCCCAGAATTCGGTGCTGTGCGATCATTAGCCTGGTGAGTGTCTCGTAGCACTTTGTGCAGAAGAGCTTCCGGAAGCAGTCCTGTACAGGTACACGTGGCAGGGTCGCCGGTAATTATCCGGCGCGCATTAGCCGTCGGGGCGACTGCGGTCGTTCCCGCCCCTAGAGCTGGTTTCGTTTCGTTTCATTTTAGCCCATTTGCGGTCGACTGGTTCTCTTTACGCCATTTCCAAGTGCCTCAAATTTTCTCCTCCGTCGTAGAAAGGAGGAGCTCACAGCCTATATCAAGGTGCAGGAAATAACTCTTTTGATGTTCACCTCGCCGTTGCTTTTAAAGATCACAGAAACCTGTAAATCGAGTAATGACAGAAATGGCGGTTCCTACAGCTCAGTATATCGGCTGTGGTATGCGTAGGAAAAAAAGTTATCACGAGTACAATAAAAAGGTTCTGCTGATATCTTTGCTGTATGTGCGGGTCGTTTATGACAATACCGTATTGGATAAAAATTCAGAATAACAAAATCACAGTTAACTTACAGATTTTAACACTGTCTTTAGGATGAAAACTGATATGAAAATTTCTGGTAACATACCTATGTACACACGCTGTTGTTTCCCTACTATAATTGTTATTACACTACTGGCCATTAAAATTGCTACACCAAGAATAAATGCAGATGATAAATGGGTATTCATTGGACAAATATATTATACTAGAACTAACATGTGATTACATTTTCACGCAATTTGGGTGCATAGATCCTGAGAAATCAGTACCCAGAACAACCACCTCTGGCCGTAATAATGGCCTTGATACACCTGACCACTGGGTCAAACAGAGCTTGGATGGCGTGTATAGGTACAGCTTCCCATGCAGCTTCAACACGATACCACAGTTCATCAAGAGTAGTGACTAGCATATTGTGACCCAGTTCCTTGGCCACCATTGACCAGACTTTTCCAATTGGTGAGACATGTGGAGAATGTGCTGGCCAGGGCAGCAGTCGAACGTTTTCTGTATCCAGAAAGTTCCGTACAGGACCTGCAACATTCGGTCGTGCATTATGCTGCTGAAATGTAGGCTTTCGCAGGGATCGAATGAAGCTGTAGAGCCACGGGTCGTAACACATCTGAAATGTAACGTCCACTGTTCAAAGTGCCGTCAATGAGAACAAGAGGTGACTGAGAGGCGTAACCAATGGCAGCCCATACCATCACACAGGGTGATACGCCAGTATGGCGATGACGAATACACGCTTCCAATGTGCGTTCACCACGATGTCGCCAAACACGGATGCGACCATCATGATGCTGTAAACAGAACCTGGACTCATCCGAAATAATGACGTTTTGCCATTCGTACACCCAGGTTCGTCGTTGAATACACCATCGCAGGCGCTCCTGTCTGTGATGCAGCGTCAAGGGTAACCGCAGCCATGGTCTCCGAGCTGATACTCCATGCTGCTGCAAACGTCGTCGAACTGTTCGTGCAGATGGTTGTTGTCTCGCAAATGTCCCCATCCGTTGCCTCAGGGATCGAGACGTGGCTGCGCGATTCGTTACAGTCATGCGGATAAGATGCCTGTCATTTCGACTGCTAGTGGTACGAGGCCGTTGGGATCCATATTCTGCTAACAGTCATTGGATCTCGACCAACGCCAGCAGCAATGTCGCGATACGATAAACCGCAATCGCGATAGGCTACAATACGACCTTTATCAAATCGGAAACGTGACGGTACGCATTTCTCCTCCTTACACGAGGCATCACAACAACGTTTCACCAGGCAACGCCGGTCAATTGCTGTTTTTGTATGAGGAATCGGTTGGAATCTTTCCTCATCTCAGCACGTTGTAGCTGTCGCCACCGGCGCCAGAATTATGTAAATGCTCTGAAAAGCTAAATATTTGCATATCACAGCATCTTCTTCCTGTCGGTTAAATTTCGCGTCTGTAGCAAGGCACCTTCGTGGTGTAGCAATTTTAATGGCCAGTAATGTAATTAATGCAAACAGAAGCCGGTTTTCTTTCCTAGCACGATATGCACTTCTAAGAGCAGGCCAAGAAATGCAGTTGCGTTGTTTCGCGATGTTATGTTTGTTATTCTGAGAAATCTGGAGTATGTTCGTGTGATGTCTATGTGCAGTGAATTTATTGTACATGTAACATACAATGAATGTCAGAAGAATTTTTCTACACTTACATGTGCAGTTACATGATTACTTCGCAATTCACTGTTAACTGCCCGACAGAGGGATCATCGAGCCGCCTTTGAAATATTTCTCTGTCGTTCAGCTCTCGAAGAGCGCGCGCGAAAATCGAACACTTAAATCTTTCTGTGCGAGCTCTAATTTTTCTTACTTTATTATGACGATCATTTCTCCCTATGTACGTTGGCGCCTACAAAATATTTTCACATTCGGAGGAGAAAGATGTTGATTGGAATTTCATGGGAAGAAACTGCCGGATCGAAAACCTTTTTTGTTTTTATGTCTGCCACGCCAATTCGCGTATCTCATCCGTAGCATTTTCTACATTTCACGATAATACAGAACGAGATGCCCTACTTTGAACTTTCTCGTTGTCCTCTGTCAATCTTATCTCATGTAGATCTCACACCACCCAGCAATACTCCAGAAGAAGGCGGAGAAGCGTAGGGTAAACTCTCTCTCTAGTAGACCTGTTACATTTTCTAAGTGCTCTGCCTATAAATCGCAATCTTTGGTTTCTTTTCATTGCAACATTTTCTATGTGATCCTTCCAATTTAAGATACACGTAATTAGAATCCCCAAGTATTTAGTTCTATTGAGAGCCTTCAGGTTTGTGTGACAGTATTTAGTCGTATTGACAGCCTTTAGATTTGTGTGACTTACCGTGTAATCGAAATTTAACGGATTCCTTTAATTACTGATGTGGATGACTCCGCACTTTACATTATTTGGAGTCAATTGCCACTTTTCGCCCCATACAAATATCGGAATGATTTTGAAATTGCATTTGATCATCAGATGACTTTACAAGACGGTAAATGGCGGTATTATCTGCAAACAATGTAAGAAGACTGTTCAGACTGTCACAGAAATCGTTTATGTGGAGAAGGAACAGCAGCGAGCCTTTAACACTAGATATCACTTCTGTTTTACTCGATGACTTGGCGTCAGTTATTACGAACTTTGACTTTTCTGACAGAAAATCACCAATCCAGTGGTACAACTGGGACGATAGTCCAAAGTCACGCAGTTTGATTAGAATTCGCTTATAAGGAGCTTTATCAAGAGCCGTCTGGAAATCTAAAAATATGGAATCGATTTGACATCATCTCTCGGTAGTACACATTACTTCGTGAGAATAAAGAGCTAGTTGTATTTCACAAGAACGATATTTTATGGCTACGTGTTGCCTCGCTGTCAATAAGTCGTTGTTTACGAGGTAATTCATAATGTTCGAATGCAGTACCCGTTCCAGAATCCAACCGCAAATCGACGTTAGTGATGTGGATCTGTAATTCAGCAGATTATTCCTATTTCATTTCTTGGGTATTGGTGTTACTTGTACAACTTTCCCGCCGTTAGGTACGGTTCTTTCTACCAGCGTGTGGTTCTAACATTCTGCGTGGTGTCTGTTTGTTCTATATCGTGTCTCCCTACCACTTTCGCGTGACGAAGCTCTGAGCGTGTTTTTTAGGGAATTGACTAGTTTGAACCTGGGACCTGTTGCTGGTAAGGAGACGTCAGACCACACATGACATGTAGAGTTCAGAAGAGTTCAGTGTGACTAGGGATGATATAATCATATACTTAATGATTTCAGCGTCAGCTCCACTGCACTCCCTGTAAAAGAATCTTAATACTAACTAAATTTAGTGGAACGGGTTCAACGCTTTCATATTTTTAGTTAGCTGCTAAAATAACGTCGAAAAAGCAGTTAAGTTTACCATTGGAAATTTTATTCTACTCACAAAACCTTGTTTATAAATTGCTCTATTGATAAAAGGAAATGTTTTAATACAGGATGGTAAAAACCAACTGCGTTCAACAAAAATGTGAACGAATATTCCCTGAATGGGTTTCCAAGTTCTACAATGGATCAAAGGATGACCTATGCCATATCACATCTATAATCTAGGTTTAAATTAAGTTTCACAAAAGAGAAAACTATCAAAATGGTCTACAGTGACCCTCAATTATCCTCAATTTCTTATCTAACTTGTCATAAATTACAGTGGCTGATGTGGCTTCTCAATAACAATATAACAGAAAAATCATTGCGTTTCAGATTTTTACTTCAAGTGGCAAATGTGAACACCATGAGCTTTAATTGACGATCGCCACTAGTATTACACAAAAAGGGGGTGTAACAGATGAGACTTCTGCAGTTCTGAGTGAAGCTTTATGCACTGTTATGCGGTATCGCGTGCGTTCATTACCTTGTCGGTGTTCGTCAGGGGGCGGCGGACAACACAGCTCCGCTCACCTCGCCGTCTCGGAAGCAACTCTCCTCCTCACTTCTCCTTACTAAAATTTACCGAAGTTGGTTTAAAAAAAAAACTATCTGGCTGTGTTTTCATCTGACCAGTCAGGGTCTCAATGTTAACCTTAAGCTCCGCATACAAAAATTCTGTCTATCCAATGAGAAATTTGATACTTTTCGTGGTGGGTCAATGTTTTCAAAGTTTGCAATGTAACCGAGATGCGAAAAAGTCTCACACTAAAACTTGCAGCTGGTGTGGTCCTTTTAGTGTTATCGTAAGATCTATACTGTTCTTCTGAAGGGCTCTATCTTTTAACATGGGTTGGGGGGTGGTCCTGACGTAACAGAGATGCAAAAAAGCCTCAAGCTAAAACTTGCGGGTGGTGTGGCCCTTTTTGTGTTATCGTAAGATCTATACTGTTCCTCTGGAGGGCTCTAGCTTTTAACATGGGCTGGGGGGTGGTCCTGACGTAACAGAGAAGCGAGAAACTCTCACGCTAAAACTTGCGAGTGGTGTGGTCCTAGCGGTTAGCTGGCGACGTGGGTCTCCGTCCGTCCCTTATCGTAGGGCCTTCAGCTTAACACGGTTCTGCTCTCGGCTTCTGATCTCGTTTTTGCCCTCGGAACTGCATCTGTCTCACGGTAGGAAGGTATGACATGCATTTAGGCATTCTTGTGTTAGTCTGTGGTATTCCATTTGCTCAATCGTTACTCGTATTACTTTGGTTAATTTAATGCCACGATTTATTCGGAGGTATGTGACATACTACTGGATTTGCTTATCATGTAAGGGTTTTCATGGAAGGTGTTGGATTTGCCTGACAGCTTACATATCACCACCCTTCGAACTTAATTTTTGCGCTGAAGTTAGGCAATGATTGAACCGTTGTCTAAGTCAGTCAAAAATTATTCCGTTATCTAAATTTTGTTGCCTACTGTTCAGCCACGTTATTCTGGCTCTATGCTAGTTTGTATTACTAATTTATATTTTTTTATTATTCTATATTATTCTCAAAAATGAGAAGAGAAGAATATTTTTATGCTATTATTAATTTTTAATTATTTTCTTTCTTTATTTAAGTGTGAAGTTTGTTTTTTAAGACGTTTGTTATTGAAAGTGAGGAGTCTTTCACATCGATTTTCTTAGAAATATTTTTTTTATAAGTGTAGTAATTAAGTAAACTCTATTCCTAACACATTTTCTAAATATCATGTACAAGTAAAATGTTTTTGTTTCTGGACACTCATTTATCATTGTTACACTAACAAATAAGAATTATTTCCAAGAATTGCTTTGACAAAGAAATATACATACACAAGTATTGAGATATTATCCTAACAAATGGTACAAATGTTAAAAAAAGGGAAAACATCCAACAAGATAATTTTTTATTCTTTGTTTTTATAAGGAGAAAATAAGTAAAATATAGTTACCCTTTTATTTGTATGAGGAGAAAATAAGTGGCATATAGTTTTAGTGTTTATTATGCCTTACTTTTGTTCTTTATATACTGTCCATTTCAGAACTAATGACTTATTTTTATCCATAGTCTATTTTTTTTACTTAAGCCCATAGTCAGTGACTGTTATTTTGTAGTTTATTAGCTGTCTGGTGTGCTTAACTTATTTAGTTTTTCACACGTTTCCTTTGCACAATTCCTACATCACGTAATTTGATTTCACACATTCACACAATCCTATGAATGTTTAAGCATGAGGTTGTCGAATGTTTTTGCACGAAGGTGATGGACTTGAGTGAGATGGATGTGGGCAAGTATTTGATGTACAGCTTCGTTCGTCGTTCCTTGTTGGCTTTGCAAGTGTGTGTTGCTGTTGTGTAGGTCCCATAATGGAATGGAGCTGTGAGTGCAGAATTTCATGGTTTACTGGCTTTGTGTGCGTGAAAGTCATCGTTATGTGTCGCTGAAAGCGGTAGTTTTTCGTTGTAATACTTCACAGATGACTAGTTTACAATAGGATAGGGATTTGGGAAGGTATGTCGTTTATTCTTCACCCATCTTCTTTCTTGGTCTCAATCTTGCGAAACTTCAACTTCTGTTCTTCCTGCTTTTTATCTGCTTCTTACTTGATTCTTGGTTCTTCTCTGGGCAGGATATGGAAATATTTATTGATAACTAGTCACTTTGAAGTTCTCCTCCTAGGAACAGTTTGATAAATGGTTTGGGCATGTCATTTCTACTATGTGGACGTTTTCTTCAGTTTCGTGCATCAGCATGCTGTTTAATAGCGGTAGTGTGACTCTTATACATATTTTTTGCCGGTGGTGGCTTGCCCAAGCTGTCTTCTCGTTGGGCCGTTTTTTGCTCGCTCCGCTGAGTGGGGACGTCACGGGGTTTACGAGCAGTGAAAGTCCGGTGTTTGGGTGTTTGCTTGTCAGTCCCTGCACCGGTCCCTTCTGGCGTTCGGTGTCCTGTCGTGTCTCTGCAGGGTCCCGCCACTGTGTGGTTCGGCATTATGTCCCAGCAGGGTTCCGCTTAGTGGGCAGATTTACGGCCCACAATTCCTACATCACATAATTTGATTTCACACATTCACACAATCCTATGATGTTTAAGCATAAGGTTGGCGAAAGTTTTTGCACGAAGGTGATGGACTTGAGCGAGATGCCTTCTGTTGGTCTCGCTGTCCTTTCCTTTCTCTCAACACTTCTGGCTTGTAGGAATCGTGTCTTGCTAATTACGTCCTTTTCTTTCTTGATACTTCCCTCGTTGCAACCTGTGGGTCGTTGCATCTCGTCTTTGCTGGAGTTTTCACAATGGTTCTTACAAAAAGTTTTACTTATAATCATCTAACATATGTCTAGTACCTACATTGTTTTACGCCTTCTTAAAAAGTTTTACAAATTTCGGCGCCCTTTCCATGTTACAATTCTAAGATATTTTAAGTCTTAACTTCTAAAAGAATCCTCAAATTTGTTTTTTATTTTTTGTGTAGTGTCGTGGTGTATAGCATTTTAGTATTTCATGCTGTTAGACTATCTACGCTTTATCCCTTCACCTTACTCTATGGTACTATTGGTATTATTATTGAAACTACTTTCTTCTTCCCACCTTCCTCTCTCTTCATTCTCCTTTCTCCTGACGATCTTTTCTGCAACATAATCTTGAAATATTGTGCTGATTATTTACCAGTAATAAAATTAATCTTCAAACTTGTACTGAAAGTGTTTAATACTGCCAGTCTTAGGTAAAAATACCTCTGCTTTATCTCGTAAAATACCCTCTAATTCTCTTTTACTGTGTTCCGAAATACCTTGAACTTCTTGCAATTTTTCGTCGATTTCTTTATGGACTTCTAACACGAGTTGAGGCGATTCCCCCTTTTTGTGCATAGCAGTCTAATTCTTCATCCTCTTTATCTCGCACCATTCTCAATTGTTTGTTTATAACCGATATTTCTTCTAATTTTAGCTTTTGCTCAAAGAGAAGTGTGACATTCCCGAATGTTATGCTACCTTTCCCCATATCTATTATCGCTCGTCTCTCATTTAAAAAATCTGCACCTATAATCAAATCTACAGTTAGTTTAGGTATAATCACGAAGTTGGCTTCGATTTTTTGACCTTGACACGAAAGAGTTAACCTTGTTTTTCTCGTAACTTCCGCAGCATTGTTTCTAATAGGACCTCTTACTTTAATCTTATATGTTTTCAGAACTGGCAATTCCTCATTGGCATTACACTGCATGAATAAATTTTCTGAGATCGCAGTCAGTTCACTTCCACTATCAATTACAATATTGACTGGGATATGCTTTACCATGGCCTTCACAATTGGTTGAATTTGAAAGGGTTGGTTCTGTTCTTCTTCTTCTTGCATCAACGAATCCTCCACTGAATCATACATGAGTCTTTTTAGGAATTTCCCTTGTGAATTCGAACTTTCTGTAGGATAAGTTTCGACTGCTGCTTCTCTATCTTTTATTTCCTCTTCTGTATTTCTTCCCTCATTTACGCTTTCTTCAACATCCTCTACTTTTTCCTCATTCTCGTCTACCTTCTCCTTCTTCGTCGCTACTTCCACATAATCGCATCTAAATGCTCTAATTATTGATTCATAAAGTCCGTCATTATATACACTGGGTTGTGTGCCCACTCGTAACTTATTTTCAACTTCTGTCGACTGCGCATTATCCTCATTGAATTCGCTTTCCCTGGTTTCCATCTCAAATAGCTCTGCAATACTCATTACTTCGTCCTTTCCTCCTACATTCGTTGTGCATGCCTCTGGTAATTCATCTTCCTCGTCAGTATTCTCCCAATTAATTTTGTCCCAACACGATATTGTTATTTTCTTGTCTTCGTATTTATCTGGTCCCTGCGGATTTGTTTCTTCCTTCTTCTCTTCTCGTGATAAGATTTTCACTTCTCTGTTCAATGTGCTGCAATTGCCCTGGGTCGGTGCGTCATTCTCTTTAGCATGGGCGCTTAGCTGTCAATTCCAACGTTTATCGGGGTTTAGTGGTCTTACCTCCACCTCTTCTATCTGTATTCTCTTTTCTTGTTCAACTTGTTGATAGCAGTTTCTTTGTTGATAATTTGTCGGTCTATTGGTTCTCCAGTACCCGTTCCGGTTGTCGTTATTCCCTCTGTAATAGTTGTTGCCGTTCCTGGGTGAATTATAGTTATAGCCATATTCTCTTCTAAATCCCTAACCGGTTCTTTGTTGAAATCTATTGTCGTTTCTTGGTGCGAAGTTATCACATGGTTCGTAATTATTGTTTCTTCGTACCGTGTCTTGTGGATTCCACTGCTTTTTGCTTTCGTTTTCACGTGCGCTTCGTCTTTTTCTTGCGTCATCTTCCGCAAATATGAACTCTAGTTCCCTTAGAATACCTTTAAATGCTTCGACGTCATTGCCTCCGCGACCTACTAATGATTGCTGGTATTTGAATGGTAGCTTCATCACGCATAATTTAATCAACTCTCCGTCACTGTATGGTACATCTAAGCATTGATTTTTCTTTTCCATTAATTCGAAAAATTTCTTGGGACTCTTCTCTCCTGAATTTTCAAAATATGGGTTCTGTAATAATTCGTACTTCACTCTGTTCTGTGCTTCGCTGGACCAATATCGTGAGAGAAACTTCTCTCTGAAATCTTCGTACGATCGGCATGTCGCTGCAACATTCTGCATGGTTTCTGCGACTGTTCCTGACATGTGTGCACATATAAAGTCTAATTTGTGTGCTAGCGTCCAGTGTTCTGGTAATCCTACTCGGAATTGATCAATAAAAGTTCGTGGATGTAATGAGTTTCCTTCTCAAAAGTGTTGAAATTTTCTGACTCTGAGGAAGTGATCGTTGTCGTACTTCGTCATAGTTCCGTATGAAATTTTCGATTCTTCGCCACTTTTGTTTCTGATAATTTCTCCCGTCGTTCTTTCCGGATGTGGTAGATCCATTGGATATTGTCCACTGTAACTTTCGCCTACCCTTGCGTAGTATCGTTGGAGTGGTACGCAATAATTTTCTTCCATCGGTTGTGAACGTGTAGCTGAATGCATTGCACTGTACTCTTCGCGACCTGGCTTTCCATTGTCAGGTATTGGTTCGGCATCTTGTCTGGCTAACCTTGCTGCTTCATTGCACGATACAAACAGTCTTGAATCATACATTTGTGGTTCCGCATGTGTTTGTGATGACGTTTGTTCATCAAGAATTTCGAAACGTGTTTGTTGCTGTGCAGGCTGTCTGATTTCACGTATGTCACTTTCCGCCTGTGATTGGAATCGCAAATGCGTAATATCTTCGTTAATTGCTTGTTTTTCCGGTGCTGTTACAGATACGGATGTGGTTGCAGACTCTGTTCTTGTTCGATCCTGTTCACTACGCTCTTCAATTGGTTTGCAACAACTCTGTTCGCAATTTCTGAAGTTGTAGCTTCGTTTGCGCTTCTATTTTGACTATGCGGTTACCATATCTTTTCAGCGCTGCTTTTGTGATACGTTTGTGTAACACTGTTTTCAACAATTTCATGCGCTGTACCTGCTGCTTGTCTAGTAATTTCGTTTATCTGTTTCTCTTGTTTCTTGACTCCTCCCTGGGTGTTGCTACGTAATGTTTTGATCTCGTCCTGAATGTTATTACGCAATGTTTGTACGTCCGCTTGTACCTTGTCAATGTCTGTTCTCAATTGATTGCGACCTGTTATTAACTTTCCTATCACTTCTCGAGATTCTTTTGCCTCGTCTTCAATACGACTTAGGTGTTTCGTTCTTTAATCTCAAGCATTTGTCTCGTGGTTTCTGCATTCTGAATTTGAATTTGGTTCGCTATGTCTTTATTTTGCCTTGTCATGGTTTCCGTAATTTGTTGTAATAATTCTGCCAGATTGGTGGGCCCTATTGCGTTTTTTTTCGAAGTCCTACGCTCTGTGTTTTCGCCCAAGTGTTGGTTCGCAACCGATTGCATGGAACTGTGCTGTGACACGTTTCTGCTCGCATTCCTTGTACTCTGGCCGTGCGGTTAAAGGCGCTGCAGTCTGGAACCGCAAGACCGCTACGGTCGCAGGTTCGAATCCTGCCTCGGGCATGGATGTTTGTGATGTCCTTAGGTTAGTTAGGTTTAACTAGTTCTAAGTTCTAGGGGACTAATGACCTCAGCAGTTGAGTCCCGTAGTGCTCAGAGCCATTTGAGCCTTGTACTCTGTGGTGAGGGAGCTCTGATTACTTGTACTATGGGTTCTACGTATTCAACACGCCTCATCGACTGTCTTTCTACTTTCCTGCTCCTCTGTCGTATGCTGACTTACGTTTTCTATGCCTCGACGTACATTATCCTGGTTATGGTGCTTTACATGTCCTATTTCTCGCGATACTGCATCGTCTGTTGTACTGTCCTCTATTCTCTGTCCATTTTCATGCTGGGCCTCTACCTCAATTCGATCAAGGTCTCGATCTGCCATTGCTAATCTTCCCGAATCCCTTATTTTCTGTTTTAAAAGCAATTCACGCCCCCTACTTCGAGTCAACATGCGCACATATGATCTCACGCGTTTCATAAACTTTTTGTTCACACGACTTGACAAACCATTCACTTACTTGTTGGGTCAGAACCAACTTGTCAACGATGTATCCGCCACCTGTGCGCTTGCATTGGAGAGAAAACTTAATTCAAACAATATTAAAATTCATAACTTAATTATGCGATTGTCTCTGCTACAATGTTTCACTTTCTATTGAATACTTTTTTACTATCTATCGCTGCAGCTACTGTTTTCGACTATGTATAACATTAAGAAAAATTTTTTTAGTACGAAAATTTTTCAGCAGGATATTTTTCTGACCTAGTTACGCATATGGTCGACCTTCAATCATGGTATTTTACCATCCTGGCAGGGTCGCCATTTTCTAACATTCTGCATGGTGTCTGTTTGTTCTATATCGTATCTCCCTACCACTTTCACGCAACAACGCTCTGAGCATGTTTTTTAGGGAATTGACTAGTTTGAACCTGGGACCTGTTGCTGGTAAGGAGACGCCAGACCACACATGACATGTAGAGTTCAGAAGAGTTCAATGAGACTAGCGATGATATAACCAACTACTTAATGGTTTCAGCGTCAACTCCACTGCACTCCCTGTAAAAGAATCTTAATACTAACTAAATTTAGTGGAATCGGTTCAACGCTTTCATATTTTTAGTTAGCTGGTAAAATAACGTCGAAAAATCAGTTAAGTTTACTATTGGAAATTTTATTCTTCTCACAAAACATTGTTTATAAATTGCACTATTGATAAAAGGAAATGTTTTAATACAGGATGGTGAAAACCAACTGCGTTCAACAAAAATGTGAACGAATATTCCCTGAATGGGTTTCCAAGTTCTACAATGGATCAAAGGATGACCTATGCCATATCACATCTATAATCTAGGTTTAAATTAAGTTTCACAAAAGAGAAAACTATCAAAATGGTCTACAGTGACCCTCAATTATCTTTAACTACTTATCTAACTTGTCGTAAATTACAGTGGCTGATGTGGCTTCTCAATAACTATATAACAGAAAAATCATCGCGTTTCAGATTTTTACTTCAAGTGACAAATGTGAACACCATGAGCTTTAATTGACGATCGCCACTAGTATTACGCAAAAAGGGGGTGTAACAGATGAGACTTCTGCAGTTCTGAGCGAAGCTTTATGCACTGTTATGCGGCATCGCGTGCGTTCATTACCTTGTCGGTATTCGTCAGGGGGCGGCGGACAACACAGCTCCGCTCACCTCGCCGTCTCGGAAGCAACTCTCCTTACTACAATTTACCGAAGTTGGTTAGAAAAAAACTATCTGGCTGTGTTTTCATCTGACCAATCAGGGTCTCAATGTTAACCTTAAGCTCCGCCTACAGAAATTCTGTCTATCCAATGAGAAACGTTATACTTTTCGTGGTGGGGCAATGTTTTTAAAGTTTGCAATGTAACCGAGACGCGAAAAAGTCTCACGCTAAAACTTGCAGCTGGTGTGGTCCTTTTAGTGTTATCGTAAGATCTGTACTGTTCTTCTGGATGGTTCTATCTTTTAACATGGGCCGGGGGGTGGTCCTGACGTAACAGAGATGCGAAAAAGTCTCACACTAAAACTTGCGGGTGGTGTGGCCCTTTTTGTGTTATTGTAAGATCTATACTGTTCTTCTGGAGGGCTCTAGCTTTTAACATGGGCTGGGGGGTGGTCCTGACGTAACAGAGACGCGAAAAAAGTCTCACGCTAAAACTTGCGGCTGGGGTGGTCCTAGTGGTTAGCTGGCGACACGGGTGTCCGTCTCTTATCGTAGGGCCTTCTCGCTTAACGCGGTTCTGCTCTCGGCTTCTGATCTCGTTTCTCCCCTCGGAACTGCGTCTGTCTCACAGTGGGAAGGTATCACATGCATTTAGACATTCTTGTGTTAGTCTGTGGTATTCCATTTGCTCACTCGTTACTCGTATTACTTTGGTTAATTTAATGTCACGATTTATTCGGAGCTATGTGACATACTACTGGATTTGCTTATCATGTCAGGGTTTTCATGGAAGGTGTTGGATTTGCCTGACACCTTACATGGTTGTATGTGATTGCTAAGTGTGGAACTATTCTATCAGCATGGTCTGAAAGGTAGCTAACTGACATACTATCTGAACCGGTTGCTGTGCTTTATCAAGTGATTTAAACTGCTACGCAACGCCGAGGATATCTGCTCTAAATTACTCATGTTGGCAATTGTTCTTGATTTGAATTGCGGAATATTTACTTCGTTTTCTTCCATGAAAGAATTTCAGAACTATGAGTTGTGGAACTCTGCTTTAATGGCACTGTCATCAGTAACATCACCATTGTTATCGCGCAGTGAAGGTATTAATTCCGTCTGGTCGTTGGTGTTTTTGGATTTTCTGCCAGATTTCGAGACAGAGTTCTTTCGTTCCGGAAATTATTAAAAGCATCTCGCATTGAAGTTTGCTCTAAATTTCGAGCTTCTGTAAGACTTCACCAGTCTTGGGGGTTTTGGGTTTCTTTAAATTTTTCATGCTTTTTTCGTTACTTCTGCATCAATATTCTGACCTGTTTGGTGTACCATGGGGGATCGGTACCATCTCTTGCTAATTTATTTGGTAGACATCTTTCCACTGCTGTCGATACTACTTTTTTGAATGTAGACCACATCTGGCCTACACTTACATAGTCAAATTGGGAGGAATGAAAACTAACCTCTTAGGAAGACGTCATGCGAATTTTCATTAGCCCTTCTAAATTGATGTATTTTTTCTTTCTTTTTGGTGAGTATGGATGTTACGGTATTCAATCTCGCTCGACGTTCGTGTGGCCACTAACTCCTGTATGATGCTCCCAATTTGCACAGGATTATTTATTACGTAGAGATCAAGAATGATTTCGTAACTATTTAAACTTCGAGAGGCCTCCCGAACAAATTGTTCAAAATAAATTTCTGAAAAAGCGTTCAATATGTCGGATGATGTTTTATGTCTACCACCGATTGGGCCGTCCGATGTGGCCGAGCGGTTCTAGGCGCTTCAGTCCGGAATCGCGCTGGTGCTACGGTCGCAGGTTCGAACCCGCCTCGTGTATGGATGTGTGTGATGTAATTAGGTTAGTTAGGTTTAAGTAGTTCTAAGTCTAGGGTACTGATGACCTCAGACGTTAAGTCCCATAGTGCTTAGAGAAATTTAAACCATTTTTGAACCACCGACTGCTTATATATTTTTTCGCCAACGTATCGAAGACAGATTAAAGCCGCCACCAACTATAACTGTGTGAGTTGAGTACCTTTATCAGATGATACCCAAGTTTTGTTTGAATTGTTCAGCAACTGTATCACCTGAATCTGTGGTGAAGGGTGAGGGGGTAGAGAGTCGGTAAAAGGAAACAATTAGTAGACGACCGACACGAGTGTCTTTGCCAACAGCACGACTGCATCACGTCTCGTGGGTTCGTGCCCATATCCGTTGGATCCTAAATGAGGGGAAAACCGTGACCCGGTCAGATGAGTCCCGATTTCAGTTGGTGTGGAGCATACCTTATGAAACCATAGACCCAAGCTTCCGAGAAGACACTGTGCAAGCTAATGTTGTCTCCATAACAGTGCAGGCTGTGTTTACAGGGTTATCTGGTCCGACTGAAATGATCGTTGACTAGAAATGGTCATGATCTGCTACTTGGAGAGCATTTGCTGCCGTTCATAACCTTCATGTTCCCGAACAACAGAATTTTTATGAATGACGATGCTCCATGTTACCGGGCCACAATTGTTCACGATTGGTTTGAAGATTATTCTGGGCCGTTTAAGGGAATTGTTTGGCCACTCGTCGAACATTTGTGGGACATAATGGAGAGGTCATTTTTGCACGAATTGCTACTTTCGCAGTTACGGACGCCTATAGAGGTAGTATGGCTCAGTAGTTCTGCAGACGACTTCCAACAGTACATGCCATGTCTAGCTGCTGCACTACGCTAGACAAAAGAAGGCTGGCACAATATTAGGAGGTATCTCACGACTTTGCCATCTCCTTGTAAAGCAAAGGGCACTGTGTGGTACTGGTTTCATACCATCGATCAAATATAATTCACCAACAAGCGGGGTACGAGAATATGTTTCTCTGAAAATCTCTCTCCCGGCTGAATAGACCGCTTCCCAAGAGAATCCTCGCTTTATAGTCTACAGCGCAGCAAGATCCAGGGCCCGACCATAAACGTAATTCGCGGAACACTGAGTTATGGCACCTGCGGTGACGGCAACCCGGCGCGCTGCTGCGTCTTGGTGTTTCTCGTGTGGGGGCCACGGATCCCACTCGAACGCCGCTGGGTGTTCAGCGATGAGGAGATCCACGCGCCCGCAGTCACGCCTGCTGCTACTGCTGCTGCTAAAACACACTGCTGACTTTCTCTTGACTCAGACTTTGCTGCATCACAATTTTACTGTATGACAGACCTCATGTTTTATACGGCGCACAATTAACAGCAAAATACTGGTGATAATGCTCGGTATTACAGCTTATTACGCGTTTATAGTGCTCTAAAACGATGCTTATGAAACAATGTGTTACACACTGATAAAAAGAGCTTTTTGTACATTTACTACGGTATTATCCTGCGATGCCTGGACACTCGATCAAATCTACTCCTAGCTGTAGTGTAAAATCGAAGTAACTTTATTTACATATTAATTATAAGCATAAGTACCTCATATTGTAATGAGATAAATAATATTAATAAATCAATATAACATTAACGTTAACACACAAGTGATTTTGAATGTCACCACCCCATACAGTGATCCCAAAAACTATGAGCCCGATACTAATAAATGTGCTAATAAATACAAGTCTTACACTTCTCATGGCAACAGCCCGATGCCGTCAGCCACAGTAATTTATTCAATTAAGCAAGATTCATATCCAACAAATTTGGTTAATATTCTCGAAGCGTTCCAGAATTCTGCTAGATCTGTGATTCTCAAACTGTCGGGCCGCAAAACCTGAATGGGGTTGGGGCATGTTCCGTACAAGGTGGCGCAGTATATATGTATATACAGGGAGTCCCATTTATCTTTACCACCCTAAGTAACTGTTTTTCCAGATCCAAATCACAAAATATTTGAATCAAATTGTCTTTAGCCGTCAGAGGGACATCAATCAGCATCATTGCCTTCGTTGTAGCCTCGTTTTTTACAACGATATGAACAGCGGTATGACTTCTTTAAATGCACCCTTTCTTTCTTATTCGGTAACTCATTTTCTCTCCTAAAGAGTTGTCAGAAAACAAATGAAAGCCAAGTAAAAACATAACACAAAATTGACTTTGACTCTCCCATACTACCGCCCAGGTGTAGAACATTCAAAGGTGGTCAGTGTGATGACCCTGGACACCGATACACTGGTGTACTCGTTGAATGAAAGATTTATTTACTGATTCCGGTGTTGCCTGCAGAAGGGAATTACAAGCAAGCACGATACGTTCCTGTATGCCCTCTGGAATTGTTTGAATATCGCGACAGATAACGTCTTTAAAAAGTCCACAGGATATAACTCAGGAGACCTACCAGACCAAGTAACTGTTCTTCTTCAACCAATCCATCTGGCAGGATATCTTCGGTTCAGAACACGACGTACACGCAAGTCATTATGTGCTGGATATCCATCGTGTTGATACCACATAAGCATTCTGGTTCTTAGCGGCACTTCATCCAGAAGAGGAGGAAGAATCCGTCTGAGGAAGTCGGCATACGCTGTGCCGTTTAGACTACCATTGATGAAATAAGGGCCAATAATTGTGGTACCAAGCATCCTACACCAGAGGTTAACTGTCCATTGACGCTGGCGTCCCACCTGTCTAAGCCATCGTGGGTTGTCGCTGGATCATTAATGCATGTTCCTTGTATTTACCTGTCCTTTGTTTGAGAAGGAACATTCATCGGCAAATAGAAGATTGGAGAAGAAGTTAGGGTTGGTGAGGATTTGTTGCTGTGCCCACTGACAGAACTGGGCATGATTCTGCAAAATTATTCCCATGAAATTCTTGATGCAGGTGTACATGGTAATGATTGACGTGTAAAATTGCGATGTACACTGGTTTTAGGAATGCCAGTCTCGTGTTCAAGCTGTCGTGTGCTCACATGTGGATTCACAGCAACGGAAGTGAGAACAGTAACTTCGGCAGCCTCGTCTGTGCGAGTGCTACGACGAATGTGTTGTCGTGGGTTGAAACTTCCCGTTTCCTGAAACGCCGCAGCAAGACTAAATAACATTCGTCTTGAAGGTGGGTTCTAGTCAGGATATCGCTCTCTGTACAGTTCCGCTACCAGTATTGCAGTTACTGTTCTGCTAACTTTCAATTCCCATAGATGAGTAGCATTTCTACCTCCTCTTCGTTGGAGTATATTCTACTCACAGAACTGTTCAACTGACTATGGTTGAAGGAATGACGGATGTGTATGCTACTTACGTTTACATTTGTCCTCTGTCAACTTCAGCACGTGGATGTGTTTCATTACCCGAAGTGTATGCACTAAGCGCTAGGAGCATCTACGTCAATGTTGTGTAATTAATAACGTTGTGCTTATGCGAATGGTACAATGTGATAAATTTGTTATAGGCCTTTAGGAGAGGAAATTAATTACCGAATAAAAAAATACAGGGTGCCGTTTAAAAAAGTCATACGGCTCTTCATATCTTTGTAAAAAACAAAGCTACCACGAAGGCAATCATGCTGATTGATTTCCCCTTGCCGGCTAAAGAACATTTATTTGAAACATTTTGTAATTTAAATGTGGACAAAGAGTTATTTAATGGGGTCAAGATAAATAACTGTTTGTCCAGTTGCAAATTACAAAATGTTGCAAGCAAATGTTCTCCAGCCGCCAGGGGGACATCTATCAGCAGGATTGCCTTCGTGGTAGCTTTGTTTTTTACAAAGATATGAACAGCCGTATGACCTTCCTAAATGGCACCTTGTATTTTATATATATAATGTGGACTCTGACGACAAGCTATCGGTTATAAACTGTAGATTACAACTGAAAAACCTGCAAAAAGGTGGAAATTTAAGAAGATGGGACCTGGATAAACTGAAAGAGCCAAAGACTGTAGAGGGTTTCAGAGAGAGCATTAGAGAATATATATTGTTGTGGTGGTCTTCAGTCCAGATACTGGTTTGATGCAGCTCTCCATGCTACTCTATCCTGTACAAGCTTCTTCATCTCCAAGTACCTACTGCAACCTACATCCCTCTGAATCTGCTTCGTGTAGTCTTCTCTAGGTCTCCCTTTACGATATTTACTCTCTACGGTGCCCTAAACTACTAAATTGGCGATCCCTTCATGCCTCAGAACACATCCTACCAACCGACCCCTTCTTCTAGACAAATTGTGCCACAAATTCCTCTTCTCCCCAATTCTTTTCAGTACCTTCTTATCAGTTACGTCATCTACCCACCTGATCTCCAGCATTCTTCTGTAGCACCACATCTCGAAAACTTGTGTTCTCTTCTTGTCTAAACTGTTTATCGTCCATGTTATAGCCCGCCGGGGTGGCTGAGCGGTTCTGGGCGCTATAGTTTGGAACCGAGCGACCGCTACGGTCGCAGGTTCGAATCCTGCCTCGGGCATGGACGAGTGTGATGTCCTTAGGTTATTTACGTTTTCGTAGTTCTAAGTCTAGGGGACTGATGACCTCAGATGTTAAGTCCCATAGTGCTTGGAGAAATTTGAACGATTTTTGAACCACCGAGTGCATATATCTTTTTTCGCCTACATATCGAAGACAGATTAAAGCTGCCACCAACTACAATTGTGTGAGTTGGGTACCTTTATCAGATTCGACCCAAGTTTTGTTTGAATTTTTCAGCAACTGTATCACCTGAATTTGGGGGTGAGGGGGAGAGAGTTGGTTAGGTTTAATTAGTTCTAAGGTATAAGGGACTGATGACCTCAGAAGTTAAGTCCCATAGTGTTCAGAGCCATTTGAACCATTTTTTCCATGTTATACTTCCATACGTGGCTACACTCTATACAAATACTTCCAGAAAAGACTTCCTGACACTTAAATCTGTACCCGATGTTAACAAACTTATCTTCTTCAGAAATGCTTTCCTTACCGTTGCCAGTCTGCATTATATATCCTCTCTACTTCGACCATTATCAGTTATTTTGATCCCCAAATAGTAAAACTCTTATACTACTTTAAGTATCACATTTACAAAACTAATTTCCTCAGCATCACCTGATTTAATTCCATTACATTCCATTATCCTCGTTTTCCTTTTGTTTGTGTTCATTTTATATCCTCCTTTCAAGACACTCTCCATTCCGTTCAACTGCTCTTTCATGTCCTTTGCTGTCTCTGACAGAATTACATTGTCATCGGCAAACTTCAAAGATTTTATTTCTTCTCCATGGATTTTAATTGCTACTTCAAGTTTTGTTTTGTTTCGTTTACTGCTTGCTCAATATGTAGATTGAATAACATCGGGGATGGGCTACAACCCTATCCCATTCCCTCCCTAACCACTGCTTCCCTTTCATGCCCCTCGACTTATAACTGCCATGTGGTTTCTGTACAAATTGTAAATAGCCTTTCGCTCCCTATATTTGACCCTTGCCTCCTTCAGAATTTGAAAGAGAGTATTCCAGTTAACATTGCCAAAAGCTTTCTCTAAGTCTACAAATGCCAGAAACGCAGGTTTGCCTTTCCTTAATCTTCTAAGATAAGTCGCAGCGTCAATATTGCTTCACGTGTTCCAACATTACTACGGAATCCGAACTGATCTTCACCGAAGTCGACTTCTACCTGTTTTTCCATTCGTCTGTAAAGGGTTCCTGTTAGTATTTTGCAGCCATGACTTATTAAACTGATAGTTCAGTACTTTTCGCACCTATCAACACCTGCATTCTTTGGAATTGGAATTATTATATTCTTCATGACGTCTGAGTGTATTTCGCCTGTCTAATAATCTTGCTGACCACATAGTAGAGTTTTGTCATGGCTACCTCTCCCAACCTAATCAATAGTTCTAATGGAATGTTGTCTACTCCTGGAGCCTTGTTTTGACTTTGTCAGTGTTCTATCAAACTCTTCACGCAGTATCATATCTCCCATTTCATCTTCATCTACGTCCCCGTCCATCTTCTCAAGTACATCGCCCTTGTATAGCCCGTCTAAATGCTCCTTCCACCTTTGTGCTTTCCCTTCTTTACTTAGTACTTGTTTTCCATCTGAGCTCTTGATATTCATACGAGTGGTTCTCTTTTCTCCAAAGGTCTCTCTAATTTTCCTGTTGGCAGTATCCATCCTACCTCTAGGGATGGATGCCCCTACATCCTTAAGTTTATTTGTAGCCATCCCTGCTTTTTTGCATTTCCTGTCGGTGACATTTTTTTGAAACGCTTGTATTCCTTTCTGCCAGCTTCATTTACTGCATTTTCATATTTTCTCCTTTCATAAGTTAAAAACAATACCTCTTCTGTTACCCAAGGATTTATGATATCTCTTGTCTTTTTACCTACTAGATCCTCTGCTGCTTTCACTATTTCACCTCTCAAAGCCATCCACTCTTCTGCTTCTGTATTTCTCTCCCCCGTTCTTGTAAATCGATCCCTAATGCTCTCCGAAACTCTCTGCAGTCTCTGGTTCTTTCAGTTTGTCCAGGTCCCATCTTCTTAAATTCCTATCTTTTTTCAGTTTTTCAGTTTTAATCTACAGTTCATAACCATTAGATTGTGGTCAGAGTCCACATCTGACCCTGAAAATGTCTTAGAATTTAAAACCAGGTTCCTAAATCTCCGTCTTAGCATTATATAATCCGTCTGAAACCTTCCAGTGTCTCCAGGTCTCTTTCATGTATACAACCTTCTTTCATGATTCTTAAACCGAGTGTTAGCTATGATTAAACTATGCTCTGTGCAAAGTCTACCAGGCGGCTTCCTCTTTCATTCCTTACCCCCGTTCCATATTCACCTACCACTTTTCCTTCCTTTTCCTGCAGTCGAATTCCAGTCCCCAATGACTATTAAATTTTCGTCTCCCTTCACTATCTGAATAATTTCTTTTATCTCGTCATACATTTCTTCAGTCCCTTCTTCATCTGAGGAGCTAGTTGGCATATATACTTGGCTACAATAATGCGTTCACTATACTGTTCGTAGTAGCTTCTCACGCTCCCACTTTTTATTCATTATTAAACCTGCTCCTGCATTACCGCTATTTGATTTTGTATTTGTAAACCTGTATTCACCTGACCAGAAGTCTTGTTCCTCCTGCCACCGAACTTAACTAATTCCCACTATATCTAACTTTAATCTATCGATTTCCCTTTTTAAACTTTTTAACCTACCTGCCCGATTAAGGGATCTGACATTACACGCTTCGATCCGCAGAACACCAGTTTTGTTTCTCCTGGTAACGACGTCCGCCTGAGTAGTCCTCGCCCGGAGATGCGAATGGGGGACTGTTTTACCTCCGGAATATCTTACCGAAGAGGTAGTGTCGCACGTTATCGGCAGCACTATGACTGTGTCCTGAAATATCACGAGTAGTGCAAGTTTTTACTCGTGTGCTTCAATGCCTTCTTGCAGTCTTTCAGTCTTCGCGATGGGGACTTGACTGCTGTACGAAACGGTTCGTGGTTAGTGACAGACATGAAAGCACCAGAGGTCCACCAGCTGGTGGAAGGGAGGGATATACGCTAAAGGTGAAAACGAGAAGTATTTATTACTAGGTTTCACGAAAACTACAGTCAGTGGTGCAGTTTGTAATTTGTTTAGCCATGTTAGCTGCTGAAAGCATCAAGCCTAACAAATTAGACACCTCGAAACCCTACATCCTGAATTAATGGAAAAAAGGATTATTTGTCAGGAAAGTAGATGTTTTTTGTCTACCGACAAGAACTTCGCTAAACCTTGGAATGTCACTTCCAAGCCCCTTTTAGTCTCTTATCTGATTTAACACAGGATTAATAAATACAAGAAAACACACTCGGTTGCAGAACGTTTGGTTTTACTAGCAGAGATTGAAACAGTATCAACAATATTTGGTGACTCCCATTCTCAACAATCTGAAAGTATTCATATCTGTAATGAAACAATGAGTGGAAGAATTTTTAGGTTTTCATGACGATTTACTCGAGCAATAATGGTTAAATTGCTTGACAACTGTTTTGCACTTCAAGTCGACGAAGCGACTGATATTCATAAAGATACTGATTTGATTGCTTCCTTTCGTTTATCAGTTTAACATTCGAGAGAAGTTGCTCTTCTACGAGGCAATACTGCGAAAAATGCAGCACCTCAAAGCCTTTTCGACATGAATTGAGAACGGTATATCATGGAATATGTGAATTAAATTACGCACAGATGGAGCTCACTCAGTGTCTGAAGTTCACGGCGGATTGCAGGCGAAAGTTAAAGCTGTAGCTCCTGATGCGGCATGGACCTACCGCGCAATACATCGGAAAGCTGTGGCTGCTAAAGATCATAGCCCACTCCTTGATTAAGTGCTGAAAACGGTTATAGAAACAGTTAGTATAGTTAAAGCAAAATTTATAAGTTCAACACTATTTAAAGTGCTACGTGAGGAGATGGGTGCTCAACACACTCAATTGCTCTTTTTTAGTAATACACTCCTGGAAATTGAAATAAGAACACCGTGAATTCATTGTCCCAGGAAAGGGAAACTTTATTGACACATTCCTGGGGTCAGGTACATCACATGATCACACTGACAGAACCACAGGCACATAGACACAGGCAACAGAGCATGCACAATGACGGCACTAGTACAGTGAATATCCACCTTTCGCAGCAATGCAGGCTGCTAATCTCCCATGGAGACGATTGTAGAGATGCTGGATGTAGTCCTGTGGAACGACTTGCCATGCCATTTCCACCTGGCGCCTCAGTTGGACCAGCGTTCGTGCTGGACGTGCAGACCGTGTGAGACGAGGCTTCATCCAGTCCCAAACATGCTCAATGGAGGACAGATCCGGAGATCTTGCTGGCCAGGGTAGTTGACTTACACCTTCTAGAGCACGTTGGGTGGCACGGGATACATTCGGACGTGCATTGTCCTGTTGGAACAGCAAGTTCCCTTGCCGGTCTAGGAATGGTAGAACGATGGGTTCGATGACGGTTTGGATGTACCGTGCACTATTCAGTGTCCCCTCGACGATCACCAGTGGTGTACGGCCAGTGTAGGAGATCGCTCCCCACACCATGATGCCGGGTGTTGGCCCTGTGTGCCTCGGTCGTATGCAGTCCTGATTGTGGCGCTCACCTGCACGGCGCCAAACACGCATACGACCATCATTGGCACCAAGGCAGAAGCGACTCTCATCGCTGAAGACGACACGTCTCCATTCGTCCCTCCATTCACGCCTGTCGCGACACCACTGGAGGCGGGCTGCACGATTTTGGGGCGTGAGCGGAAGACGGCCTAACGGTGTGCGGGACCGTAGCCCAGCTTCATGGAGACGGTTGCGAATGGTCCTCGCCGATACCCCAGGAGCAACAGTGTCCCTAATTTGCTGGGAAGTGGCGGTGCGGTCCCCTACGGCACTGCGTAGGATCCTACGGTCTTGGCGTGCATCCGTGCGTCGCTGCGGTCCGGTCCCAGGTCGACGGGCACGTGCACCTTCCGCCGACCACTGGCGACAACATCGATGTACTGTGGAGACCTCACGCCCCACGTGTTGAGCAATTCGGCGGTACGTCCACCCGGCCTCCCGCATGCCCACTATACGCCCTCGCTCAAAGTCCGTCAGCTGCACATTCGGTTCACGTCCACGCTGTCGCGGCATGCTACCAGTGTTAAAGACTGCGATGGAGCTCCGTATGCCACGGCAAACTGGCTGACACTGACGGCGGCGGTGCACAAATGCTGCGCAGCTAGCGCCATTCGACGGCCAACACCGCGGTTCCTGGTGTGTCCGCTGTGCCGTGCGTGTGATCATTGCTTGTACAGCCCTCTCGCAGTGTCCGGAGCAAGTATGGTGGGTCTGACACACCGGTGTCAATGTGTTCTTTTTTCCATTTCCAGGAGTGTATATCGATGGCTTTCAAAAGATATAGTACTAAAAGGAATGTCTGAACTGAGGAGTGAAATATTCTGTTTCTTAAAGATGAAAGGTCACTCACTTTCTGGCAGACTCCTTCAACAACGGAGATTTTCCATTTAAAATGGCTTACCTCACTGACATTTCACAGTATTGTTAACATTTCACCTGTAGGTAATCAGGCAACTCTACTATCTTGCAATGAAAAAGTGAAGGCATTGATAAAGTAGGTAGAGCTGTGAGAAAATCGAATGGAAAGCAGCGGGCCGGATAGGTTTTCTACTCTAGTGTATTTGTTAGAAGACACATATAATCCAATACTTTCAACGGAGGCAAAAGCCGGCCGCCATCATCTTGCAACATTAAAAATTGACTTCGAAAAGTATTTCACAACGATTTTGATAAATTTAGTTGGATTAAAACTTCATTCAGAATTGCTACTAGACCATCTTGTCTAAATATAAAATACAATGGCAAATTATTGATGTCAATTGTGATATTTTACTGAGAGTGTATTTAATCAAGGGTCTTTATTTGCAGTTTCGGAATCATATTAGTAAGGAATTCTCAAAGAAACTCCAAAATACATTGAAGATAGTGATTCCCTTTGCAACAGCATACTTGTGCGACATTGGAGTTTTCGCTTTGGCAGCTATGAAGTCGAACTACTTTTCAAAGCTAAATGTAAGCAATTAACGTCAAGTGACTGTTTCTGCTATCACTCCCCATTTTGAGACACGTTCTTCTCAAAAGCAAGCTCATCCATCACATTGAACTCTGTAAACTAAATTTTTAATATTCTTGTAATATTCGTTTTCTGAATATTAAATACTGTTCATTTCGTATTTTAAGAATAAATAAAAATGTGATAAAAGTAAAATTCTTTCCGTTATTGTTGTTGTGGTCTTCAGTCCAGAGACTGGTTTGATGCAGCTCTCCGCGCTACTCTATCCTGTGCAAGCTTCTTCATCTCCCAGTACCTACTGCAACCTACATCCTTCTGAATATGCTTAATGTATCCATCTCCTCCGTAATTTCGGTGTAATAATTGATGAAGTTTTGGCCGCTTTTGCGTAAAATCCTTCTAAATTAAATTTGGTAAAACAGAGAATAAGGAAATGAAAATATTAAAAAAGTATGTTTAATGAAGTAGTTTTTTTTGGGGGGGGAGGGGGGGGAGGGGCGTGCCTAGTGAAGTGTGGTCCAGAGAAATAGAGTCTGAGAGCCACTGTGCTAGACCATGTCAATGTGTACGATACAAAAGCGAAAACCGTCATTGGGGGGCAAAACTGGTAGAACCCCATTGTCGTTCACGGAATACGACAAGCAGAAATGTTCTGAGCAACGGAAGAAACAAATGAGGAGTGCGTAACCTCAAATGGATCCAACTTTGAAGTCTACCATTTGTAACCTCCCCCTCACTTATCGACCTTAATGACAGTGAAAAATTAAACCGCGTGTACCTAATGGAAATTTGGGAAAAGCAATCGTCACCGAAGTTAATCTGTCGGTAAAGACGGAGAAAAGGGTTATATCTAAATGAAAGGAAAAATGCCAATGAAACTGGTGGAAATTAATTTTGAAAAGGGGTAAAGTTAATAAAGAAAGTAAATGTGCGGCCATTACGTTAACAATTAACTAGCGGTAATTAGATATCTGAGATTTGGGGGAAATTACGGTCGCCAGTCCTAAGGACAATTACTATAGTAACTGAAAAAAGAAAGGTTATTACACATATAATTAGCACTAGAAGCGTGGCAACCGAAGGTTGGCACGTGTAGTGTGAAAACTGAAAGTTTGTCAGAAGTAATAAATTTCGCTACACTCTGACTTCATTTAGCAAAAGAATTAATAAAACCGGAAAATCGAAAGTTAATTTAGTGACTGAAGTTAATAGTGAGCTTTCTTTCTGAAGCACATCGAAATTCAGGAAAATACGGTTAGTCTTGGACTACCTCAACAATCATTTCAAAAGCTACTTGAATCTATGCAATTTAGAAATAAGAGATTTAACTTTGAACTTGAATTAAATGATTCTGAACAATTAACAATAGTAAAATTTAGTACGTACCAAGCTGAGCAGCAGTCACAGGTAACTAAAATACGGTAACAAAACTCGCAGTCTTAATTTGTGCTTGTGCAATCTAAATATTGTAGCCAGCTATGAATGCCTTAACTGAACTTTGAAATTAAAGCAGTGAAATCGAATGATGCTGGCGTTTGAATTTCAACGACACTGGGGCTCATTTCGGAAAAGAAAGGGACCCTGCTTGTCAATGCAATTGGGACAATGAGCAACAAAGGTTCATGCTAAATTGCTGTAATTTTGTGATGCAACAATTTTAAAAGTTTGAAAAGCTGAGGCCTGCCATACAGTTCTAAAACTTTACGTGCTTCCAGTCTTCCTTGTTGGCTGATTGAGGGTTTTAAGCCGTCGATCGAGGAGGTGGCGACAGTCACTCATTGTCGGCCGTCGCTGTTGCAGAAGCTGGATGTTGGCGCGCCTTCTTCTCGACACGGTCACCTGACGAAACGGGCTCTTGATGTGCGCCAGCTAATGCTTCCCGTCCGCGACACCATGTCAGAAACTATCATCGCAAGTCGAGCGCAATTACATGCTGCCAAACCCTGAAAGCGCGGCAACTCGCGGGAGCTTCACACAACACACCTGCTCCACTGCACCACCCGGGTCAGACTCCCCCTCTGCTCTGCCCGCGCTCCACGCGGCAGAGTTAACACTACAAAAGATCCTAAACACTTTGGTTCTCCACACGACCTATAGATGTAATGGTTCGATAGCATAGTTTCCCCAGGCCAGACCCAGCGTAAAAATACAAATAATCTTTACACAACAAACCAATTATACATCGACATAAATGCATATATATACAAATAGTAAAACAATTGCAATATACAAAGACACAGAAACGTCATATATTCAGGTAACAAAATAAGGAAAAATAATTATAGTACAATAGATGGAAATACGAGGATATGCATTTCCGGCGTTACACATTAATAACTGAACATATGTGCTAAATATTTATATCTGCGACATATTTTTGCTTCAACATGAGATGTTGCGGTGTTATCCGAAGGAACGTCAGTGGTGAACTGCTCATCCACTTGCACTGAGTTTATCGATTTTGACGAAAGCGTAAGGACACAGTTCAAGTTTGAAAAAGAGTCAGGAAAGGGAACGAAGCGAAATTTGTAAAATGGGAAGCTGTAGGTGATATAAGTTCGGTAATTACATCATCGAGTACAATTTACAATTACCTTGGCAGTAAGAGAACCCTTATCAGTACGACGTTACATCTCCTCTGCCCCGAATGCTTGCACTGATTCGGTTGGGGCGGGTGTCAAAGCCGTACTATCCTCTGCAAAGGCAGGATGGTTCACAACTGTTGTAACTGGTCCTTACTATCCTTGCTATCACTAGGACAGAGTTTCCATCCAAGCTAGTCCCACATATCTTTTATAAAGAGACTTCTGCGAATCTTGCTGCAACAGGAGTACCTGGGCACAGGAGTAACATAACGCAAACAATTCATAGAGACACATCCGATGTGAACAGGAGAACTGCCTGTCTACACAGAGTACGCGAAAGAACTTGCCCCCCCCCTTCTAACAACCGTGTACCGCAAGTCTCTAGAGGAACGGAAGGTTTCAAATGATTGGAAAAGAGCACAGGTAGTCTTCAAGAAGGGTCGTCGGGCAGATGCGCAAAACTATAGACCTATATCTCTGACATCGATCTGTTGTAGAATTTTAGAACATGTTTTTTGCTTGTGTATCATGTAGTTTTTGGAAACTCAGAATCTACTCTGTAGGAATCAGCATGGATTCCGGAAACAGCGATCGTGTGAGACCCAACTCGCTTTATTTGTTCATGAGACCCAGAAAATATTAGATACAGGCTCCCAGGTAGATGCTATTTTCCTTGACTTCCGGAAGGCGTTCATACAGTTCCGCACTATCGCCTGATAAACAAAGTAAGAGCCTACGGAATATCAGACCAGCTGTGTGGCTGGATTGAAGAGTTTTTAGCAGACAGAACACAATATGTTGTTATCAATGGAGAGACGTCTACAGACGTTAAAGTAACCTCTGGCGTGCCACAGGGGAGTGTTATGGGACCATTGCTTTTCACAATATATATAAATGACCTAGTAGATAGTGTCGGAAGTTCCATGCGGCTTTTCGCGGATGATGCTGTAGTATACAGAGAAGTTGCAGCATTAGAAAATTGTAGCGAAATGCAGGAAGATATGCATCGGATAGGCACTTGGTGCAGGGTGTGGCAACTGACCCTTAACATAGACAAATATAATGTATTGCGAATATATAGAAAGAAGGATCCTTTATTGTATGATTATATGATAGCGGAACAAACACTGGTAGCAGTTACTTCTGTAAAATATCTGGGAGTATGCGTGCTGAACGATTTGAAGTGGAATGATCATATAAAATTAATTGCTCGTAAGGCGGGTACCAGGTTGAGATTCATTGGGAGAGTCCTTAGAAAATGTAGTCCATCAACAAAGGAGGTGGCTTACAAAACACTCGTTCGACCCATACTTGAGTATTGCTCATCAGTGTGGGATCCGTACCAGATCGGATTGACGGAGGAGATAGAGAAGACCCAATGAAGAGCGGCACGTTTCGTCACAGGGTTATTTGGTAACCGTGATATCGTTACGGAGACGTTTAGCAAACTCAGGTGGCAGACTCTGCAAGAGAGGCGCTCTGCATCGCGGTGTAGCTTGCTCGCCAGGTTTCGAGAGGGTGCGTTTCTGGATGAGGTATCGAATATATTGCTTCCCCCTACTTATACCTCCCGAGGAGGTCACGAATGTCAAATTAGAGAGATTCGAGCGCGCACGGAGGCTTTCAGACAGTCGTTCTTCCCGCGAAACATACGCGACTGGAACAGAAAAGGGAGGTAATGACAGTGGCACCTAAAGTGCCCTCCGCCACACACCGTTGGGTAGCTTGCGGAGTATAAATGTAGATGTAGATGTAGAAATATGGCACCACGATACCTTTGCGTTAGAATTAACACATGAGTTCGCAGAACTTCCGTAAAGTAAGTTGTGCTGCCGGAGTTCCCTCGACCACTACCTGAAGTCATACCCGATGCCTTCCCACTCCATAACGCTATGAGTAACTGCTTTTGCTCTCCAAAACACTGGAAGAATGGGACTTCTCCTCGGTTTCCACAATACTCACTGCCGATGGTCATCCGTATTAGTGCAGAACCTCGATTTTCTACTGAGAACTGTGCGACGCCATTCATCAGCAAATCAACATTTCCGATTGCGCACCACTCCAAAAGCACCCATTTTTATTCAGGCTGCCAATTCACGGGAACGTAAATCCTTGGTTGAGCTGCTTCCAGTCTCCAGGCATGTTGTGGGATGACACACCATGCTGCCGAGAGAGTTATTACTTATTTACGGATGCCGGGGCTAATTTTGAAGAGTTTCCGATATGCTTCCTGCTCACTACAGCGATCCCCTGTTATGGTGGTCGGATGTGATTGACCGGAACCTTCACGACACGTACGCTTGCCCTCACGTTCCCAAGCAGTTCAACATGGAGTCACTGTCACATCAAAATGCCACACAAATCTAGACACTGCATGATTCGAGCAGCTGGCCAAATCGAGTCTCGCAGAGAGGCCCCTGTTAAGCTGTGTCAGATGCTGATAACGCTGTCTCATACGATTACGCAGCAACTCCACTACCTTCACAGTGATGGCTCAACTTGTGATCCTGTTCACGCCAATTATTTACTCTGCCATGCCTGGTACAATACTAAAAATTGAAAATTACCTGTCTGTAAAGACTGCCATGAAAATTAGTTAGATAGCTCCTCATATGGTCTTTGCAATTAATAATCGACAAGTAGTCACAAAGTGAAGCAACTTCTGCGGAATTATTTCTAATGAAACAGATAACTGAAGACCTCAGCTGTAACGAGTTGATTGTTATGAGCAAATTTCAGTGAAACCTCTAAATCTGGTATTTGAAGTACATCCACTGTGATTTATTTATTCAGAATCGTCATTGTTTTCAAATATTTCAAGAGTAACGATATATTTTTAAAATCGTCTACGGTGATCTAGGGGACCGGCACGGTAGCTCAGCGTGCTCGGTCAGAGGTTTATCAGCCCTCTGTAAGAAAAAAGAGTTAATCTGTCAACGATGAAGTTCGACAAATGTTCAGGGAAAGTCAGGGATACAGAAATACAAGTCGCTCAGGAATGAAATAAATAGGAAGTGCAGGGATACTAAGACGAAATGGCTGCAGGAAAAAAGTGAAGACATACAGGAAAGTCAATAAAACCTTTGATGACATTAAAAGCAATGGTGATAACATTAAGAGGGCAACGGGAGTTCCAGTGTTAAATGTAGAGGAGAGAGCGGATAGGTGGGAAGAATACATTGAAAGCCTCTATGAGGACGAAGATTTGTCTGATGCGAAAGTAATAGAAACAGGAGTCGATTTAGAAAAGATATGGGATCAAGTATTAGAATTGGAATTTAGAAGAGCTATGGAGGACTTAAGGTCAAATAAGGCAGAAGGTAACATATTATTCCCTCAGAATTTCTAAAATCATCTGGATGTTGTTGTTGCTGTCTTTAGTCCTGGGACTGGTTTGATGCAGCTCTCCACGCTATTCTATCCTGTGCAAGCTTCTTCATCTCCCAGTACTTACTGCAACCTACATCCTTCTGAATCTGCTTAGTGTATTCATCTCTTGGTCTCCCTCTACGATTTTTACCCTCTACGCTGCCCTCCAATACTAAATTTGTGATCCCTTGATGCCTCAGAACATGTCCTACCAACCGATCCCTTCTTCTTGTCAAGTTGTGCCACAAACTCCTCTTCTTCCCAATTGTATTCCATACCTCCTCATTAGTTATGTGATCTACCCATCTAATCTTCAGCATTCTTCTGTAGCACCACATTTCGAAAGCTTCTATTCTCTTCTTGTCCAAACTATTTATCGTTCATGTTTCACTTCCATACATGGCTACACTCCATACAAATGCTTTCAGAAACGACTTCCTGACACTTAAATCTATACTCGATGTTATCAAATTTCTCTAATTCAGAAATGCTTTCCTTGCCATTGCCAGTCTACATTTTATATTCTCTCTACTTCCACCAACATCAGTTATTTTGCTCCACAAATATCAATACTCCTTTACAACTTTAAGTGTCTCTTTTCCTAATCTAATTCCCTCAGCATCACCCGACTTAATTCGACCACATTCCATTATCCTTGTTTTGCTTTTGTTGATGTTCGTCTTGTATCCTCCTTTCAAGACGCTGTCCATTCCATTCAACTGCTCTTCCAAGTCCTTTGCTGTCTCTGACAGAATTACAATGTCATCGGCGAACCTCAAAGTTTTTATTTCTTCTCCATGGATTTTAATACCTATTCCGAACTTCTCTTTTGTTTCCTTTACTGCTTGCTCGATATATAGATTGAATAACATCGGTGATGGGCTACAACCCTGTCTCACTCCCTTCCCAACCACTGCTTCCCTTTCATACCCTTCGACTCTATTAGCTGCCATCTGCTTTCTGTAAAAATTGTAAATAGCCTTTCGCTGCCTGTATTTTACCCCTGCCACCTTTAGAATTTGAAAGAGGGTATTCCAGTCAACATTGTCAAAAGCTTTCTCTAAGTGCACAAATGCTAGAAATGTAGGTTTGCCTTTCCTTAATCTATTTTCTAAGATAAGTCGTAGGGTCAGTATTGCCTCACGTGTTCCAACATTTCTGTGGAATCCAAACTGATCTTTGCCGAGGTCGGCTTCTACCAGTTTTTCCATTCGTCTGTGAGGAATTCGCGTTAGTATTTTGCAGCTGTGACTTATTAAACTGATAGTTCGGTAATTTTCACATCTGTCAACACCTGCTTTCTTTGGGATTGGAATTATTATATTCTTCTTGAAGTCTGAGGGTATTTTGCCTGTCTCATACATCTTGCTCACCAGTTGGTAGAGTTTTATGTGGCATCAAAACGACTATTCACGTTTGTGTATAGAATGTATGAGTCTCGCGACATACAATCAGATTTTCGGAAAAGCATCATCCACACAATTCGGAAGACGGCAAGAGCTGATAAGTGAGAGTATTATCGCACAATCGAATTAACATCTCATGCATCCAAGTTGCTTACAAGAATAATATACAGAAGAATGGGAAAATAATTGAGGATGCGATAGATGACTATCAGTTTGGCATTAGGAAAGGTAAAGGCACGAGAGAGGCAATTTTTACGTTACGGTTAATAATGGAAGCAAGACTAAAGAAAAATCAAGACACGTTCATAGGATTTGTCGACCTGGAAAACGCGTTCGACAATGTAAAATGGTGCAAGATGTTCGAAATTCTGAAAAAAGTAGGGGTAAGCTATAAAAGAGACGGTTCATATACAATATGTACAATAGCCAAGAGGGAATAATAAGAGTGGACGACCAAGAACGAAGTGCTGCTATTAAAACGGGTGTAACACAAGGATATAGCCTTTCGCCCCTACTGTTCTGTCACTACGTCCAGGTAGCAATGATGGAAATAAAAGAAAGGTTCAGGAGTGGGATTAAAATTCAAGGTGAAAGGATATCAGTGATACGTTTCGATGATAACATTCCTCTCCTGTGTGAAAGTGAAGAGGAATTACATGATCTGCTGAACGGAATGAAGAGTCTAATGAATGCAGAGTATGGATTGAGAGTAAATCGAATAAAGGCAAAGGTAATGAGAAGCAGTAGGAATGAGAACATGAAGAAGGTTAACATTAGGATCGACGCCACGAAGTAGATGATGTTAAGGAATTCTGCTATTTAGGCAGTAAAATAACCAATGGCGGTCGGAGCAAGGAGGACATCAAAAATAGACTAGCGTTGGGAAAAAGGGCATTCCTGGCCATGAGAAGTCTACTAATATCAAACATCGGCCTTAATTTGAGGAAGAAAATTCTGAGAATGTACGTCTGCAATACAGTAGTGAAACGTGGACTGTGGGAAAACCGGAACAGAAGAGAATCGAAGCATTGAAGATGTGATGTTACAGAGGAATGTTGAAAATGAGGTGGAATGATAAGGTAAGGAATGAGTAGGTTCTGCGCGGAATCGGAGTGGAAAGGAATATATGGAAAATACTGATACGGAGACGGGACAGGATGATAGGGCATGAGTGAATGACTTCCATGGTACTAAAGGGAACGGTAGAGGGAAAAAATGTAGGTGAAGACAGAGTTTGGAATACATCCAGAAAATAAGTTAGGACGTAGGTTGCAAGTGCTACTCTGAGATGAAGAGTTTGGCACAGGAGAGGAATTCGTGGCGGGCCGCATCAGACCTTCAAAATGTTCAAATGTGTGTGAAATCTTATGGGACTTAACTGCTAAGGTCATAAGGTCATCAGTCCCTAAGCTTACACGCTACTTAACCCAAATTATCCTAAGGAGGACAAACACACACACCCATGCCCGAGAGAGGACTCGAACCTCCGCCACGCATCAGGAAAACAGTCAGAGAACTAATGAGGAAAAAAAATCTTGAAAATACGTCAATGGGTAACTAAAATTGTATATTTGCTCTTTATCACTTTGGAATTTCTCATGAATTTGAATCTAACGCTAGGCTTCTGAACACAACGCAATGCCATTACACTGAAGCAACATCCTAGAACCGTAGCTGGTAATCTTAATTATTTAAGGCTCACCTGACAGAGTGAAGGCTGTAGGATATTTGGGATCTGAAAATTAAATTAAATTTTGTAAATATAAAACTTTTATTTGCAGTTGTCAAATGAATAACTGACAACAAAAAGCTCAGAGCAATATTCTTAAAAATGGAGTAAACTACAGCAAAAATAATGCTAAGTTCTGTAAGACTTGCATCTTACTTCAAGACTGCAAGAAGAAAGTGGCACAAGACTTTCTTATTTGAGCTGCTCTCGGATTCAAGATAAACCAGGCAAATATTATATACAAATAGCTGAACATAAAAGTTAAATTCTTTGCAAAAATAATTTAAAAGAAACGACGTAATACATTTAAAAAAAGGGGGAAAAATTCAATCTCCTGATCTCTTTTCTTTATTTATATGTGACCAATTTCGGGCCAGTTGCCCATCTTAGATCATTTGTTAAAGTTACAGAGTAGCCAGCCGAATGTGAAACTGAGGGTTAACTGTTTGTAGTTATGACAGTGAACTCACACTTCCAGTTCGACAGGTTACTCTGTAATTGTAAAACCGGTTGTATGGAAAAAAAAGGAAAGCTGTGTGCATACTTAATGCGGGCGTTTTTATAACTAACGGTCGCGGTAACTCCATCAAGAGGAATACATCGAGTTTTGACAAAAATACATTCGTTTAGTAAATGACAGAAAATTGAAGCAATAAATATCATTCAGTGTCAAATTCATCTATTAGTCCTATGGTTTTTTTATTTTACAATAAATATTTTTCATAAAAAAATAACGAATAAGAATTTTAAAATGTATTCGTCATTTGAATAAATGTTGCCGAACTCTGGAGGGAAGCGAAGTGCATCACGCATTTACACGTCAAAAATTCGCAGCCTTTATGCAAGTGAGTGAGGTAGCATAATATCCACGTGGCTGTGGCCAAGCGCGTGACTTACGCGTGGTCACAGCCAAGCATTCATTCGCTTGTTTCATAAGGCGAGGAAGTACTGGTCATCTTCAGGAACTTCCATCGGCGTTCACGAAGCGTATTCGCTCTCTGTCTGGCACACCGCATGCGCCTCCAGACCAGGCGAACAGGTAACGCCCTTGCAGTGCTCTACGTGAATATATAGCGTTTGAATGGCCGTCTCTCGAAAGTTTGAGTACATGTATCATAGAACTGATTTAAAAACAATGGTAGCGTCATAGTTTACACAATATAAAATCTGAGTGTGTCCTCACCACTGTCAGTATGTCACATTCTACTGCCACTTTGAACACAGGTCTGCAGAGGCCATTCACGGGGCGGGCCCCAACTCAAGCAACTGGAAAGTATCTTGTGCTAAACATAGCTTGTAATTTCTGTAATCACTTGGCATTTTCGAGACTCTTCAGTTATCATGCTAATTATTTCTCCAAATATTAGCTGTGGAATTTGGAAAGTGATGTACATAAAAACGTCGACGCATCTGTTAAAATTTTGTCTCAGGGTCAGGTCGGACCCTAGTGACATCCCACCGCCGCTCGCCCTTTTGGATCCACTCCTGAATCATGTTCTCAGCTAAGGTCCAAAGTATATGTAAGAAATTTCTGATAGACTTGACGTAAGATAAGACTCTCCGTTTGCGCGTTACAGCAACTGCACTCTTTCAGCGTCCCCCCGTCACGCTTTATACTCTCTCCACTGCTAGTGCTACCATCTGCCTTGTGTGTGTTATTGCACATGAACGTCGACCATATGCGTCACATTAATGCTTCTGGGCGGGTATCTGCGTAAAAACGGCACCCTACGACAATTTCAAGTTGGTTACTGTATTCCAGCCTTTGTCTCCTCCTTCCATTGGTACCTCTAACACCTCCCTCTACTACGTAATTAACTATTTTTTGATTCTTCAGAATACTTGCCACGGACATATTCCTTCTTTAGGTCAAGTTACGCCACAAATTTCTTTTCTCCCCAAATCTATGTCATTTACCAAATTTCGTTTACTGCACACTATGCCCCAACAGAACAAACTAGTCCTGTCACGGGAAAAGCCACTTATAACACTATACACTGCACAGATTGTGTGCTAATACTATATTTATAACCAATTATCCTATTTAGATGCAGTATAATGTTACCCTCTGTGAGGATTTTTGCAGAATTGACCGTGAAACGTCTAAACGGTTTTGCTTATCGGACATAAAACTGAAGTTACGTAAACACACTAAATGTAACTGATCCTATTTAGAAACTGTTTTGACTAATCAAACGTGCTCAAATGAAATAGAATACGGTCGCCTGCCTAATTAGGCATAGAAATGTGTAATATTTCTTTTATAGAAAACGTAAACAGTTTTAGTAGAAAAACGCAGCCTACACTTCTTTCCTACGAAAGTGCAATGAACCCAATCACAAGCCAAAAAAAAAAGGTAAAGCGGATACTAACAGTTATTGTATAACATGCCTGTCCCCACAAACAGAAAAGACACTGTTATACTCATCAGTTTTAAACACTCTATCAAAACTGAATGACTTCATCAACACTACAAATGCAAGTCACTGCTAAACTAAAATTTGGGCATTGATTGGTCTTATTTCATCAGATATTTTCTACACCGTACAATTTAAATAAAATTCACATGCATTGAGATTCATTCTTTAAAAGCAAAGAAGTAATTGTTTCCATGGATAATGACATTCATAGTAAATTTACCTTCAGTGAGAATTAGACAGTAAGTGGGTGCTCATAAACTCATATTAAATCTTTTAACACACATTTTAACAAAACTCAACATAAATTTCAAGAATAGTTGGAGCTTTTTATAATCAAGTAACTTTGTGCAATTTGAGCAACTTTCAATGGGGGAGGGTGGTCGGGGGGCGGGGCGGTGGCTAATCATGATTACTATAGCAAAGCAAACTAATCACACTTTCATGAACAACATGATGAATGCAACTTAGGAAAACAGTTCTTTGTGACTCACCTTGTGTGCATTTTTAACAAATTCTATAGTAAATATATTCACTAGGTACTGCTTTTCATACCAATCATTAATAACATTTACTTTAAACTGACCTCAAAATGGTTTGTTGGCTGTTTGCTATCATCTCAGTTATTTATTTTTGAAATCATAGGTTAAGCTAGTAAGTTTAAGAGATCACAAAACTTTAAAATGAAGAAGTTCGGTTACTGGGAGGCTTCCACAAAAGCTACACTTACTTCCTCCCTCGATTTCACCAAAATCCACAATAATTTTAGATAACCTATTTCACACAATTTTGAACAAATTTAATCAAATAATTGTCTCTCATTTTTTTTATAATCATTTCTCGCAATCTGCACACTCGGAAATCATAGTTCCTGATAGGTGATATGACAGGGAAAAATCAAGGTGGTTACATAAATTTTGGTATGAGTAACCTTGTATTTGCACATACTAAATGTTCTGACCCATCACTTTACAAATCTATGATTCCTCCTCCCTGTTGCAGTGATTGCGCAATATTGGTGGCGAGTATATGGCGGCAGATGGAGTTGCAGGACTTGCAGTAATTCATATGCTTTGTTATTTTCTTCATGACGACAATCATCAGATTTTATAATTATCTCGGGGCACAGTGCATCAAATTAAATCCTTTCATCCACCAGAGGCTTTGGCGTAATAAATCCAAGCACTAAAAGCCTCACTCGGCACCTTCACAATGCACTTTCCAATCACTAGCTGCCAACTCTACGGTAGCTAGTCTCCGACTGACTCTCATGTCCACTTTCTTACTCGCACCAAGCGCAATTTGTACGCGCTAAATAACTTTCGTTTTAGAGGGGAACCACTCCATCTTTTACGATAACATGAACCAAGAGCACTAAGTGTGGATCAGCAATTGCATAGTAGCAAGTAAACATTTTTAAGCAAACATTGCATTTACCCATATTAACAGATCAATACAAAATTATTTCACCAGAATCATACCTTTCTGAATACAGCCAAAGCAATTAGTCAGTAAAGAGAAAACATAGTACAACATATCAAAGAACACATATTAAAGAAAATACATTTTATGCAAAGCATAATTAATCAAAAGAAAAAATTACGTAATATCTTACTACGGCGTTACAGGTTTGCTACGACTGTGTCTCATTCTCTAGGTAATGACTGCTTTCCTTTCTTGTCCTCCGAGTCTCAGAATTTCAGTCTGGTCTATGTAGAAGTACTAGATAAAATTTCGGTTCCTGCATTTTAACCACGATAAATTCAGTAATGCCAAAAGTATATGATTATTGTACTAAGCTGATCGGAGCTTTGAAGTTGGGCACTTGTTTTCCATATACACACACGTTCCACTTTGAAGTTTAGCAACTCTCAGCAAAATGAAGCGTCGTAAGCAGTAGCATTTTCACCGAGGACAAAACTTGTATGAGCGCGATGAACCAGCGTAATACATGTAGTGCAAGTAGGCAAGTACAGGGCTATTACAAATGATTGAAGCGATTTCATAAATTCACTGTAGCTCCATTCATTGACATATGGTCACGACACACTACAGATACGTAGAAAAACTCATAAAGTTTTTTTCGGCTGAAGCCGCACTTCAGATTCCTGCCGCCAGAGCGCAGTGAGACAAAATGGCGACAGGAGCCGAGAAAGCGTATGTCGTGCTTGAAATGCACTCACATCAGTCAGTCATAACAGTGCAACGACACTTCAGGACGAAGTTCAACAAAGATCCACCAACTGCTAACTCCATTCGGCGATGGTATGCGCAGTTTAAAGCTTCTGGATGCCTCTGTAAGGGGAAATCAACGGGTCGGCCTGCAGTGAGCGAAGAAACGGTTGAACGCGTGCGGGCAAGTTTCACGCGTAGCCCGCGGAAGTCGACGAATAAAGCAAGCAGGGAGCTAAACGTACCACAGCCGACGGTTTGGAAAATCTTACGGAAAAGGCTAAAGCAGAAGCCTTACCGTTTACAGTTGCTACAAGCCCTGACACCCGATGACAAAGTCAAACGCTTTGAATTTTCGGCGCGGTTACAACAGCTCATGGAAGAGGATGCGTTCAGTGCGAAACTTGTTTTCAGTGATGAAGCAACATTTTTTCTTAATGGTGAAGTGAACAGACACAATGTGCGAATCTGGGCGGTAGACAATCCTCACGCACTCGTGCAGCAAATTCGCAATTCACCAAAAGTCAACGTGTTTTGTGCAATCTCACGGTTTAAAGTTTACGGCCCTTTTTTCTTCTGCGAAAAAAACGTTACAGGACACGTGTATCTGGACATGTTGGAAAATTGGCTCATGCCACAACTGGAGACCGACAGCGCCGACGTCATCTTTCAACAGGATGGTGTTCCACCGCACTTCCATCATGATGTTCGGCATTTCTTAAACAGGAGATTGGAAAACCGATGGATCGGTCGTGGTGGAGATCATGATCAGCAATTCATGTAATGGCCTCCACGCTCTCCCGACTTAACCCCATGCGATTTCTTTCTGTGGGGTTATGTGAAAGATTCAGTGTTTAAACCTCCTCTACCAAGAAACGTGCCAGAACTGCGAGCTCGCATCAACGATGCTTTCGAACTCATTGATGGGGACATGCTGCGCCGAGTGTGGGAGGAACTTGATTATCGGCTTGATGTCTGCCGAATCACTAAAGGGGCACATATCGATGCATAAAAAAACTTTTTGAGATTTTGTATGTGTGTGCAAAGTATTGTGAAAATATCTCAAATAATAAAGTTATTGTAGAGCTGTGAACTCGCTTCAATCATTTGTAATAACCCCGTAACATACGATCCAAACAACTGTCGACTGACGATCGACGCTTAGCCTCTGAGTGGAACAAGTGCAAAAACCGACTTGGCACGAAGTACCACTAAACCCATAGGGAACGTTGAGCGCCGCCGAGCTGTAAGCTAGCCACCTTTCCGGCGCAGCGAAGCTGATTGACGGAAGTCAGAATATTCGGCGCTCAAAGGCGGCTAACGAAGCCACTCTGGGCAGCGCCAGCCTCCGGCGCCGCCGACTGCCGGCTGCAGCTCTTTGGCAGTCGTTACCACCTCCAGAGTCCAGGGGTGGGGGAGACGGAGGAAATTGCTCGCTAACGGGGTCCTCACCGCTCTCTCCGTTCGGGCACCGTCGCAAATTGGTTCTGCACCGTACGCACTCCTCGGACGCGGCTCCTAAACCGCACCTAATGTTCGACTTGCAGGAAAGCCAAAGGGTCGCGCAGTCGCTGTCCTTTAGCTGAGAGTCCTGACAATGTACTGACCAGTCCGCCTGCACGCCAAATGCTGCAGTGCCCACCACCTTCTCATCTCCCGGTCGGACGTGAAATCACCTCTCGGTTTCGCAATTAGCCGTCATCTGTTTACTCAGTGTTGAAACTGCGTCCTTTGGAACAGCATGGATTTCAAGAGCGATGCAGAGGTATTCTTTCCTTATTCTCTCTCTTCGTGTAAACGAGCTTACGTACGTCCGTGACCGGTTATTTAAACTTTGTTGGCTTCGTTGATGCCTAGTGTATGTCTATACATCAGCCGCTTTAAGTGAATAAATATCTTTAAGACAACTGGGTACTGGTTTGTAATTCAAATGTTAGAGGAGCCCTTGTTTTACAATAGCAACGACGGATGTTACGCGAGCTCGATCAAGTACACACAAAGTCCGGCTAACAACAGTGCTGCTGAAAGGCAATCGTAATAATAACGTCTGTGGAAAACATTTCAAAATCCACCTAACTATGCAGAAATTTGACGAGTCTTTAAACACGGGGATGCTGTTCGGAGTTATAGTCCATGAACCAATGCAGAAATACGTATTTTAAATATAGAAATAAGTTTTTTAACACCAAACTGCTGCTCATGGTTGAAGTCTACGATCCCACATAGAAATTATGTAACTGTGTAACACCGCTCTTGTGTTCAGAATTAGAATGCACAATTACGACTCTGAGATACTTCTCTGAGTTTCCAAACTCCTGCAGAGAGTCTACAAGACCCTACACTAATCACCCGAAAATTTTCATCCTTTTATCGTGATTGACACTCGATTTATTATCTTACGGCTTGGCTCACCGATCTCATAAACCCAACTAGCCTACGCCGATATGGTCGAAGCCCGTATACTGCCCCTATCTGTCGTAGCTAAAACCAAAAAATTACTCATACTGTACTTACGACCATAAAAAATCACTAATCGAGAAATGTTACATGACTCTCTTTTGTGGGTCGATGCCGTTGACTGTAGTCCTGTGACTAAATCTAATTCTCTCCTTGGTTTCGCGTGACATTTATAGCGAAAAAATTAGGACTAGAGTTTCACCAAATTATCTGTGGTGATATTAGCGTTCTGCTGGGGTCCTTGGATTTAAGGGGACTTGCATCTTATCCAGTAAACACCCAAAATTCCCATCATTTATTATTACTCAAAAATGGCTCTGAGCACTATGGGACTCAACTGCTGAGGTCATTAGTCCCCTAGAACTTAGAACTACTTAAACCTAACTAACCTAAGGACATCACAAACATCCATGCCCGAGGCAGGATTCGAACCTGCGACCGTAGCGGTCTTGCGGTTGCAGACTGCAGCGCCTTTAACCGCACGGCCACTTCGGCCGGCTTTATTATTACTGAGCTTATAAATAGCTATAGTAGTCTATTATCTAATACTATAGTAGTCTGTTATCCAATACTGCCACCACATGCATGGTTTTACAATTTATTTTGCACTAAAACGCTTTTTATTTCCTTTGTATTGCATTAATAGATATTCAGAAGCTATTTTTCACTAGTACTCTTCAGGAATTATCTATTGACACTTTTCTAGCTAACATCGCTTAAAGTACTTAGTGGTATTCATTCCTGGATTTAATAAGTACATTCGTACCCTCCATCGACAATATCTAAAGTACTGTTATATCTACAGACCGAGAGTTTAGACGAAGCCTCGTCCGGTCTGCAGTGGTGGGATCCTCTGCTTCTGACGGACGAACCTCTTGGTCATTTTACAGGTGCTGTCATCCACGATTTTGAGACCGGGGATTTTTCCACGCCAGTCGCAGCTAGTTAACTGAGTAGTATAGTAGGTGCCATTCCTTTTATACGCCATCTGCACCAAATACAAGCCTCCCTCCCCCCCCCCCTTCCCGCATTGGTGAAAACTAGTACATAGTGTGTGGATCAATACATTCTGTTCATTAAACAGGATTCCATATTTTAGCCGCTCTAATTTCCACTGATTCCTGTAGACTCATTCCTAATAGCGAGAAACTGTCTGCGTCTCATTGTCCATAATTCTGTGTATCTCGGTTAGACACTGTTCCACCATCTCAATTTCTTCCGTTTGTAGCAATCGTGTTTGTCTATTGTACTCAACGCAGCAGACTTATACTGTGTATATTAACTATGTCTTAACTTCTGATGACGTCACTTTTTCTCCTTGTGATTTTATCATGTTTTTGGATCTTCTTCAGAAAGAAATTAAAAAAGAGAAAGATGACGTATCTTCCGGCTCGAGTCGATAAATTTCGTTGTGGGAGTATCTGTGAAATAATGGTTGACCATTAATAAGTCTTCACAAAAAAATCTCTCTTTTGCAAGTGTTTACGTGTACTACATAAGCGCAATTGATGCATTTCCTTTAACAGACATCCGTTATGTAAGACTGGCGCTGTGGAAGATAGAAAGTCTGGGATTCCCAGAACTTACGTGTAAAGAGCTGTATAGACAGATCTCACGACGGGCTACGGTTAACAAAGGAAAGCGATTCCGTTCGATTCTCACGTTGACCGGGCCTAATGTTTCACATCCTGTGCTGCCTGTTTGGGTCAGGTGTCACTCGTTCACTTCTGATTCGTCACTGTAGAGCCTACAGCGAAGCGAGATAAAACATCCCTGCTTCTCTCTAATATTAGGCAATGACACCCTGAGCGTTATTTTTGTCATGATTATTGCAATACAAAATATTCCTCTCCCATTAGTCATCAGTTATCTTTTCACCATTAGGACAATGTTAACATGAAATGAGTATATTCTGTAATCATTCTGAGTTTATATTGATAAAATTTCGTGTACTGTTTCTATTTTCCAGAATTCCCTTCAGCTAACTCTGAAACCTGACAATATCGTTCCACTGTCATCGCATAAATATTTGCAATAATTTTTACTATACTGGTATAAAATTTTAGTGCTTCGCTTCCGTATCGGACCAGATTTTTTTCTGCCATTTATGGAAAGGACACAGAGTGCAGCCATTTGTCCAGCAGGAAACAATGGCAACGCACTGGCTGGCACTGCTTAATTTATTGACCGTCATAATTTTTTTTTCAGAATAAAAAACTGCGCTCTTGCGCGTTAGATTGAAAGAGGAAGTGACCGCTGCGGAAGCCATTTTTCTTGTTTAACTCATGTGCTGCATAAAACTCAATAGCACGCGCTTTATCTCTGGCATTCGAAAATCCGGAAGTTGACACGCAGGCAGAATTAATGCACAGCGGAATGAGCACGTTGTCGCTAATAACATGTCTGAACACGTTCCTGTTTTAATCGTAAAATCACTGCAGAGTAAAATAATTCCTGCGGATATTTGAATCTAATTTAAAGAACCGCTTGCATCCGTACGTACATTTTGCGGGATTTGTGGGTTAATTATTAACTTTCATGTTCATTAGCATCATTGGGATAATAATCGATTCAGCTGCGATACTAACTCGGTTGCGACGCCGTACGTGCGCGCAGCAGAGAATTAGACTTGCGGTTTATGCAGGAGTCATTGCATGAATGACCAGATTTGTGTGCTGAGCAAGGGGCTTTGGACCAGTATTGCAGACCACTGGGAATAGTTGGACATCTTACCGAAACGCATACCTGCACAAAAGTTTCGCGAGTTAAACTGGAACATAGCAGGTGAACGAACAACGTTTCTGTTTCGATTTTGACAAGTAAGGAGCAACGGTTCGCGTTTAAACTATAAAACTGCCTGGCGAAACAGTACGTGTTTCGAAAAAAACCATGGAAACGTACAAACATGTGAAGTAGTTTCCCTAGGTCCCCATCTGATGCTCCAGAAACTAACATATGCCGTAATATCATACACCAAAATCAAAGCTGACCCTTTATCTATGTCGTGTAGGAAATGAGGTTTTATCTTATGCCCGTCTTGCTCCATATAACGACGGAGCCTGGCATGACAACTCTGTGTGGCGGTGTTTACACCGCAATAGCCGACTCTGGCCGCATTGCTTTCCAAATTTAGTACATTTCTCGGATTCTTTTGCGAAAGGTTTTAACGTCAAGTGCAGTTTTAGGCGTCTTGTCACCGTTCGCGCGGCTCCCCCGTCGGAGGTTCGAGTCCTTCCTCGGGCATGAGTGTGTGTATTGTCCTTAGCGTAAGTTAGATTAAGTAGTGCGTAATCCTAGGAACCGATGACCTCAGTAGTTTGGTCTCATAGTTCTTACCACAAAATTAAAATTAAATAAACAAGTGCTGTATCACTGTAATTGTCTTCCCAAGAGGTGCTAATCGCAGTTATGAAAAGTACGCTCTTGCATTAAAGAAAATACTTGTTTCAGTGTCTCGGTTGATACTAGATTTTAAGAGCATTATCCATAAAAAACATTACGTGCCACTCACAATACTGTCAAATGCGGAAAATTTCGTCTCGATATCTGGGACCGTTCACAAAATAAAACGGATATTACATCTTACATGACACACTTTATATATATATATATATATATATATATATATATATATATATATATATATATATATATATATATATATATATGTGTGTGTGTGTGTGTGTGTGTGTGTGTGTGTGTACAGGGTGAGTCACCTAACATTACCGCTGGATATATTTCGTAAACCACATCAAATACTGACGAATCGATTCCACAGACCGAACGTGAGGAGAGGGACTAGTGTAATTGGTTAATACAAACCATAAAAAATGCACGGAAATATGTTTTTTAACACAAACCTACGTTTTTTTAAATGTAACCCCGTTAGTTTTGTTAGCACATCTGAACATATAAACAAATACGTAATCAGTGCCGTTTGTTGCATTGTAAAATGTTAACTACATCCGGAGATATTGTAACCTAAAGTTGACGCTTGAGTACCACTCTTCCGCTGTTCGATAGTGTGTATCGGAGAGCACCGAATTACCTAGGGATCCAAAGGGAACGGTGATGGACCTTAGGTACAGAAGAAACTGGAACAGCACATTACGTCCACATGCTAACACCTTTTTATTGGTCTTTTTCACTGACGCGCATGTACATTACCATGAGGGGTGAGGTACACGTACACACGTGGTTTCCATTTTCAATTACGGAGTGGAATAGAGTGTGTCCCGACATGTCAGGACAACAGATGTTCAATGTGGTGGCCATCATTTGCTGCACGCAATTGCAATCTGTGGCATAATGAATGTCGTACACGCCGCAGTACATCTGGTCTAATGTCGCCGCAGGCTGCCACAGTACGTTGTTTCATATCCTCTGGGGTTGTAGGCACATCACGGTACACATTCTCCTTTAACGTACCCCACAGAAAGAAGTCCAGAGGTGTAAGATCAGGAGAACGGGCTGGCCAATTTATGCGTCCTCCACGTCCTATGAAACACCTGTCGAACATCCTGTCAAGGGTCAGCCTAGCGTTAATTGCGGAATGCGCAGGTGCACCATCATGCTGATACCACATACGTCGACGCGTTTCTAGTGGGACGTTTTCGAGCAGCGTTGGCAGATCATTCTGTAGAAACGCGATGTATGTTGCAGCTGTTTGGGCCCCTGCAATGAAGTGAGGACCAATGAGGTGGTCGCCAATGATTCCGCACCATACATTTACAGTCCACGGTCGCTGTCGCTCTACCTGTCTGAGCCAGCGAGGATTGTCCACGGACGAGTAATGCATGTTCCGTAGATTCACTGCCCCGTGGTTTGCGAAACCCGCTTCATCGGTAAACAGGTAGAACTGCAACGCATTCTCTGTTAATGCCCATTGACAGAATTGTACTCGATGATTAAAGTCATCACCATGTAATTGCTGATGTAGCGACACATGAAACGGGTGAAAGCGGTGACGATGCAGTATGCGCATGACTCTACTTTGACTCAGTCCACCGGCTCTCGCAATGTCCCGTGTACTCATGTGTGGGTTCATGGCAACAGCAGGTAACACACCAACTGCACCCGCTTCTCCTGTAACGGGCCTGTTACGGACCCGTTTGCGTGCTCCGACCATACCTGCTGCATACAGTTGGCGGTAGATGTTTTGCAATGTGCGGCACGTTGGATGCTCTCTGTCCGGGTACCGTTCTGCATACACCCTGCAGGCTTCAGCTGCATTTCGTCGACCCTCGCCATAGATGAGTATCATCTCCGCCTTTTCAGAGTTCGAATACACCATGGTCACAGTTCCTACAACATTACACTATCACAGACGTCTGGCAACACGGTGTACTACAGTTGGTCTGCGTGTGGAGACGAATGCAGAATAACAATAGCAGCAAGCGCTACATGTGGACACTGCGACAGCTAGACCAAACCACAACAGTGCACTACAGCCACACTCGTATACACGGTCGTCATCGTAAACATGTCCCTGCAGATGCTGCTCGTCGACCGTGGCCCGTGTTTGTTACAACACGCAACTGAACGTCGGAGGTTTCAAGCGTCCACTTTAGGTTACAATATCTCCTGATGTAATTTACATTTTACAATGCAACAAACGGCACTGATTACGTATTTGTTTATATATTCAGATGTGTTAACAAAACTAACGTGGTTCCATTTAAAAAAACGTAGGTTTGTGTTAAAAAACATACTTCCGTGCATTTTTGTATGGTTTGTATTAAACAATCACACTAGCCCCTCTCCTCACGTTCGGTCTGTGGAATCGGTTAGTCAGTATTTGATGTGGTTTACGAATAGATCCAGCGGTAACGTTAGGTGACTCCCCCTTTATATAAAATGTCCGATAACTTATATAATGACCTAATCGTAAAGGGTTGCCAGAAAAAAATCTTCTGAATATGAATATTAGCTGTAAGCCTTGTAATACAGGTAGGAACGTACAGTGGAATCCGTTTTCTTCAGTCCATTAAGAGGTCACACGCATTAGGGAACCGCTGATTTCACGCTGTGTTATTCTTAATTGGAAGCAAAAAGCTGCACCGTCACATACTATCTGTAAGCCAGCAGGCACTAATGCGAAGATTTCTAGCCGGCCTTGGGTAAAAAGAAACCTGCAGCAGGAACTATGTCAGTGAGCTTTACAGTCAATTAAGCTTCTACACTAAGAAGGACTTGTAAAGCTTGTCTGTACGTGCGTCTGGGCTAGTGTCATTGGTTTCCATCGTAAATTTAGCTACGTGTATTTGTATATCACTTTCATTGTAACGAGTACTTTAACCTAAAGTTTCATTTAGAGCAATAGAATCTGCACTCCCATGTACCAAGATCTGTAACACCATTCGCTGCTATGCGTACCAGTATCTTAACGAAGTTACGGGCCAGGGTAGCCGCTTGTTCTGGTAACTGATCGGGGAATTTAGTACTCCTCGTCTATTTTTTTCTGCTGAAACTATAAACTAGTGCCTTTGTGTGTTCTCTTGCATGTGCATTGCAAACACGTGAAGAAGCAATAAAAAGCAGACCAGTAAGCCAGTCCAGAATCTCATTTTCTTATTATCACCATACCCACCTGCTTAGCCTAACATCCAAATCTTTCTGTACGGTCTACAACAATACAGAACTGAAAAATCTCATCTTGACTCAGTCGCCGTTTCACTCCTGTACGCAGCCGCTCGCGTACCAGGAAACAGATGACTTAGAATACCGCGTCGCCTCTGATCTGAGCGTGAGTTTTTGAGTAAATATGTTGCGACCCACTTCGGGTCACAACACACCAATGAATAGAGACAGAGAGTCGCTTCTGTTGAACAGGTCATATTAATCGTTAACCATATATTCCCGACAATTTCTTTGTTACTAACACTGAGCACGTGTGCACAAATTTCATATTTTAGTTAAATTAGAATTAGAGTATTGTGTGTGGTCTGAGGGGGACCCGCAGAGAAAGGCGCTTCTTTTGAGATTTGTGTATATGAACCACATATATTTTAAATGATGGCCCATTTAATGTATTCTGTGATCGTTGTAAAATATGGCGGGCTTACCGAGGGCTTACAAGGGCGGGCTGATTGCCACTTGTGGTCACTCTGTGTTGGGCATTCTGTACCACACCGTTCTTGTGGCGACGTGTGTGCTGGAGAGCTGTCAGCGTGGTTTGGAAATTGTAAAGTAACGGTTTCTGAGTGGCAAGTGGCCACGGGAACACTTTAAATTTCGTTCGAACCTATGGAGAATTCCTGTCTAAAATGAAATTAGAATTTGTGAGCCAATCAGCTCTCTAACATTTCAAAAGTGTCTGGTGGTACGCATCTTTGGGCACTGAATAAATCTGGCTGCAGTTAAGAACAGGTACGGGTTACACAGAATATATGCGTGATTACGTATCTTAAGGCATATTAATCACTGCATTGAACTTCATTATTTGTGAACAGGCGAGTATTCTGTGAATAGCTTAGTGAGATGAGCTCCTCGTTTTCACAAACCACTGATTTTCATTACTCTTTGGGAATTCCGCTAGCACTTAGATAGCATATACGCAATCCTTGCTGCAACTGTACATTATTTTTATTTTAGTTCATTCTTACATGCATGTTTATAGTTACAACATAAATGTTACTCACGTGCTTTTCCTGGACGAATAAATACCAGTTATTTATATCTGAATCCTTCTGTACTGCCTAAAGCCAATTATCTAACAGATTGCAGCCTTTTATCGTATTTATTAATATGTTATTTATTCAATTTGTATTTTACGTAATTTCGCATAGCTTAGACAGAAGAATCACGAGTTCGACAATTGCGTAGTGAGATAATCTGCTGTCTGCTAAGACAATATCGAGGTGCTATTTCAGTCTTGTCCTTGTTGAACTGTGTGTCTTGAACGTCGCAATTGTTTCATTTTGGCAGGGATTAAAGCACTTGCATCATTACGCCAGTGCAGCCGCACTAATGTATTATTTTGTTTTTGCATTTCGCCTGCTTCTTGGTCCTTAATTTTGTCGTGAAGTTTATCGCTAATTTCATTTCTGGTACTCCTCGTTACTACAGGTTTTCTTCAATTTACTCTCATTCTATAACGTGAAATCATCGATCTGTCCATTCCAGGCAGCACGTCCTGTAACTCTTCTTCACTTTCACTGAGGATAGCAATGTCATCAGCGAATTTTATTCTGTTTGTCTTGTGGCTCTAAATTTTAATCCCATTGTCTTGCTTTTCTTTTATTTCTGTCATGACACAATTTCTGATCCGACAATTTCTTTGTCTTTCATTCTATTGTTTCCAATTGGTTCTTTTTCGTATTGTATGTTATCTGTCTTCCCCTATAGCTTAAAGTTATTTTTTCCTGGCGTTTTAATCATCTTTGGCTATTTTTCTTTGCTAAACGTTTTTTTCCCGTTCGGCAAGTTAAATAAAAGTGTTTTGAGTTACCTTAAGTATTCCTTCTATTAGCAATCTCGGCTTCAGAACTGCCTGTCCTACAGATAGCTCAGGTTTCTTATCCGTTCCTATGTGTATTACCCTTGTCCCCAACTTGGATGCATTAGCCATTAAGCTGACTGTGCGATAGTTCTCGTACGTATCTGCCTTTACTGTCTTCGTGATTGTGTAGATGATATCTTTCCGAAAATCTGATGATATGTGTCAATAAAGTCCACCCACAACTTGACTAGTCACTTGGTGACAACTTTCCCCAATTTCAGAAATTCCTCAGGAACGTTATCTACCCCTGCTGCCTTATTTGACTGTAAGTCTTCTAAAACTCTTTTAAATTCTGGTGCTAACACTGGAGCCCCTGTATCTTTCTTAGTAACTCCCATCTCTTCGTCAGTCACGTTACCCAACAAATACTTCCACCAGATGAGTTTTTCAAAGTACTCTTTTCACATATTCGCTCTGTCCTCTGCTCTTAACAATGGAATTCCCGTTGCACTCTTAATGTTGACGCCATTGCTTTAAATGTTTATCTATGCACACCTCAGTTGTGTCGCCGTGTTTTATAGTATCAACTTTGCACCTCCTGGAATTCTGCATAAGGCATCTTTGTCAAACCATAATTGACGTACGTCTATGAAATGCTCATATCCATTTCATGTTGTAGTCATGTCTGACCTCTGATTAATTAGTCCTCCAGGTTCATCTAGTAATTCCTAAAAATAACCTCTCCACTGCTCGCTGAAATACTAGCAATTTTAGAATGATCTACCTTTCTCTACAATAACTAAAAATTACCAACACACAAACATTGTAAACTTTTCTGTTCAGTGCCATCGAATGGTTCGTTAAAAATTTAAAAAAAGTTTAAGTTGCCTAAAATAGCACTCTCCAGTTTATTTCTTCAACTTTGTATTAAGTCATCTTCAACTGCACTAAATACAAAACATCAAATTGGCCCACAATGTTAACTTGTACTATTTTTTGATGTCTTCGTAACATATTATTTTAATCATCATGCTTACTTTCAATGTTAAGGCAATGGTAGCCTATCGGGTAGAAAGCTAGACCGGCCGTGGAGTCCCAGTTTCAGTCCAGGGAAGAAGGTAGGAGTGGTGATGCATTCCATTTCCAGTTCCTTCAGTATGGTCCCATGTCACTCAGCCAGCTATCAAATTTTGTACCGGGGACTTTTCCCGTCTATAAAACGCGATTGGAGCTTTGGGTTCGCCACGTTCCACTCTCCCCCCTCCTAGCGCAGTATCTACAATCTACCTGAAGTCTGAACAGGAGTGGTTTGGGTGCCAGTGACTTTATGTACTTACAATTTTACTTTATGAACTGCATCCGCTTAACATCAGAGTTTATGGTCACAGGTGTTAGTTTAAGGATCTTCAAAATTTCTTCTAAGAGGGCTAACAATACTTTTCGTGATATAGAATGTTTTCTTGACTCCCGTTTGATTTCGAATTTCTATCTTAATAAAATTTAGCTGAAATTGTGGCAATGACATTGTAAGGGTTTTGTTTTATGCAGAAAATTGTCATTTTGGTAATATTTAGGAAGTCACACGCAAAAGTAGAGCTTCAGTAGCATCTGAGTAATAGCGGGCAATATCTCTGCCAAAGAGGTTGTGCTGTGAGAGACTAGTAGTAGATCCTTTGCTTGTCAGTGGAGTGCAGTACTGGAGAGACAGAGGTGGAGTCGACTTGTATCTTGTGATGGAGTACCACGTGTTCAGGGCCTTCTGTGTGCCGCAAAAATTTTCATATATTATTTTTCACTTATGAAGAGATATTTTGTAAAGTCATTGAGAAGACTCCAAAAACTACTGTAATAGCGCATTTGCTGCGACGTCCAAGCTTAGTAATTAATTTGGTGATAGACTTGGAACTGGAAATTTTTATGAAAATGTTATATTGTTACAATGTGGGATTTATTGATCTTTCATGAAAGATGGATGCATACTTATTTATAAGAAAGTAAGAAGAAATTTGCGCAGGTTTTTTGACTATAAATGTAAAGCGAGTTTGTAATAAAATATTTTGTCTCAGTAATGTAAAATTTCGTTAAAACGAGATACTTTACTGTTTTTCCACAAATCAGCATTCGTCTCTATTTCAAGTTCCACATATATAATTTTGCTTTCCCGAGTTTCTCAGTAAGTGAACTTTAATTGACAACGACTATTGCAGTAATGTGATTAACAGAAGTTTTGAGAATGTGTCTAAAGTTCAAAGCATGCACTGCACATCGTGTTGTTAGTAGCTTGAATTCTTATTTTTTGACTAGCATGGCAGCACTGGCCACAGTAATTTGGAGATAGCAACAGCACAGCACTTATTCATTGCGCAAACAGTAGGCCATTTATAATTTATGTGTGATACAATTAACATTTCAACACTGACGTACATTTCAATAAGGACATTATCACAGTTATTTAAATTTCATATTTTTATCGTAGTCAGATTGATTGTAGTATTTCTAACGGGGCAGTTTTCTTAAATTTAACACAACAGACTGTGCTCTCGTCACAAAAGTTACAGTACACAGTTTAGTGTCACATTTCTAACTATTGCATAGCTGATCACTTTTCAAGAATTATAAGATTACTTAAGAAAATAATTAAGATGTTAGCCGTTTCTCTAACAACGAATTCAACTTCACATTATCACACAGACAAAATACCAGTAAATATATCTATACATCACCGTACAACAAAAACTAAGTAGCCACTTCCACTTGGCAACACCTCTGTACAGTACAAAATCTGAGTGATTTTCTGACATTTTCTCGTTACGTAGATTATGTGCTCCGCTTGTTTCAAATATTGTAGTTGCTTTTCGCTTAGTGCTATTGCTGCTGCTCATTTCATTTACATCACTGTTTGTGTATTTTTCTTTCGGCATTTATTTGTGGTTTTGTACGATTTATTTTGTCTTCGAAAATTTTTTTGTCTTTGCTACAATAATGGTCAAACTACATACTACCACCAATATTAAATCACGAAATTCTAGTGTTACAAGAACTGTTTTCGAACAAAAATCAGTTAGCGACAGTAATCTCATTTCCGAAATTTCTACTTAAAATTCAGCCATGAACACTCACGGAACAATTTAGCAAGCACCTGCATCAGTTCCTAACAATCAGATAATTTACAGTACAGTCATGCGACTGGTTACTGATTCCAACTTTTTTGACAATGCTGATATTACTTTATCTCATGAAACCCAAAATACCACAGCTGATTTCCAGGATTCCACTCAGTCTAATGATTTGCAAAAGTCGCCTCAGTATATTAATAATTTCAACACAGTACGCAAATTTTTCCAGACAACACAGCCTGTAATACAGACACAATTAAAGAATTAGCTTTGCAACCAGAAATTCCTTGTACTAATATAGATATTAAACTCATGTTTCAACAAACTATGCAGCAAAATACCCAACAAACCCCACAGTTCAGACAAGATAACCAATAAAAGGTGCAACGACTCGAACGGAATGTTCAGCAAATCTAACAGAATATAAAGCAACTCGAACAGAATTTAGACAAGAAAACTAGGAGAACGCTACAAACGACTCGAACACACTTTTATCACATGATTGAACGCTGGTAATTTGCAAATCGAAGAGATCGAATAACAGTTAGATTTGAAAAAACCGTTTATAGAACGACAGGCGGTAGTTGACGAAAAATTACAAAAACGTTACAGACGTTTACGAACAGGACAAACCTTTATTGATTACTATGATGGATAAGAAAGTTCCAAACGTTTTGGTCGCTAATTTCCACAAAAAGAAACAACTGCAGTCCTGGCAGATCAAACACATTCATATACTTATATGGATATGGTGTCTGTTCTTTCGGACATGTGAATGATTATAGAGGTCCTTGACATGAAGATGATGCTTTTAATGATATGCTACGACTACTCTGAGATGATTATTCGGTTGATGAGGATTTAGTGAAGGTTGAAGTCACGATGTTTATGAGGATTTTGTGGATTATTTTGGGAGAGTTTTGAGTAAGTAAGTAAAGTGTTAGGGATTTTGTAGAGACTTGTGATTCTTTTGCTTATTAGATACACATGTATTAATCTGTCGTAAGGAAAGAACAGGGTAGATTTTTGAGGAAGGATTGGTTATTTGAGCACTGTTTCTTAGAATGAGATTCTTCTGTTCCTACCAGAACCCGTAATTAGTTGTTTAAGTCGCTACACTATGACTTCTGTTCTACTGCTAACTTTGAAAGATCCTTCTGGCTACTGACCTACACAGACTTCTAAATTCACGGTGGAATACACCCTGGCATCAATTGCGGCAAAGATTTTCAAACTATACTACGCTGTATTTGTAAGTATATGCATTCTGAAGCAGCAGTTCCCAAGAAACGCTTCTAATTTTTCGTCTAGTGCGACATATTCACTGACAGAGAAATGTTTCTTACAGTGACACACAAACTGGATAAGGACACCTCTAATTGGAGCCAATTTGTCTGCTTCTTTTCTGGCTGCTCGAGTATCTTTCTCATCAAAACGAAGAGGTCATAGTTGCCAGAAAAATCTCTATCCCGGTTCCATCAGATTCCAAAAAACTTCGAAGTTCAACTTACTTGCCTTGTATGTTCCTGCTTACACAGGAGCCCTAGTACGGTCGTCGTTTCATGTATCATTGTAGGTTTTAGTAGGTGTTCTTGTGAATACCTCTCTCTCTATGTGCATAGTTGTACACAAAACATTTGTTCGATAATGTCAGAACATGTGAAGACATTGAAACATTCTGTTGGTGTAGCACATCGTTCGGCATCACCAACAACACCTGGAAGGTGGGTAGTAATATTATTAGATCTTGTTCTAATATCAGGTCGTGGGAATTTCTTACACCATTTAGTGGTTCCATTTTCTCAAAAGTAATAACTGTCACCGACCTAATTTTCATCTGCTTCCCGGTCTGATGATGGGTCGTGATCACTTACAATAACAGCATCTTCTTCTTCATTGGAATCGATAGTCTCTTCGTCAAGTACATCATCAATCAATGCTCCTCATTGGTTTGCTTCTGGTCCTTAAGGATTCATCTGTTAGAGTATTTGCTGTTAATTATAAGATTAAATATTGTATATTATGGAAAATACGTTCAAAAATGTATGAAACGGGTACACTGACTTCTCTTCTTGCAGGACAAGACTAGTGTGTTGGGGTTTCACAAACCCCTGCGGCTCCAACTTGCTTCAACAGCGTTTCACGAAAACCTATTCACAACTAAAGTTATGGAAACACATGTGTACCGCTCTAAGGGCATCTCATGGCAGCTACCTGGAAATACAAAGCAGTGGACTGTGCCATCCAAAGCAGTGGGCTCTGCCATCTAGTGATAATCAATATAAATTCGTTGTATGGAATGTACCCCCCCCCCCCATGAACCATGGACCTTGCCGTTGGTGGGGAGGCTTGCGTGCCTCAGCGATACAGATAGCCGTACCGTAGGTGCAACCACAACGGAGGGGTATCTGTTGAGAGGCCAGACAAACGTGTGGTTCCTGAAGAGGGGCAGCAGCCTTTTCAGTAGTTGCAAGGGCAACAGTCTGGATGATTGACTGATCTGGCCTTGTAACAATAACCAAAACGGCCTTGCTGTGCTGGTACTGCGAACGGCTGAAAGCAAGGGGAAACTACAGCCGTAATTTTTCCCGAGGGCATGCAGCTTTACTGTATGATTACATGATGATGGCGTCCTCTTGGGTAAAATATTCCGGAGGTAAAATAGTCCCCCATTTGGATCTCCGGGCGGGGACTACTCAAGAGGATGTCGTTATCAGGAGAAAGAAAACTGGCGTTCTACGGATCGGAGCGTGGAATGTCAGATCTCTTAATCGGGCAGGTAGGTTAGAAAATTTAAAAAGGGAAATAGATAGGTTGAAGTTAGATATAGTGGGAATTAGTGAAGTTCGGTGGCAGGAGGAACAAGACTTCTGGTCAGGTGACTACAGGGTTATAAACACAAAATCAAATAGGGGTAATGCAGGAGTAGGTTTAATAATGAATAGGAAAATAGGAATGCGGGTAAGCTACTACAAACAGCATAGTGAACGCATTATTGTGGCCAAGATAGATACGAAACCCACGCCTACTACAGTAGTACAAGTTTATATGCCAACTAGCTCTGCAGATGACGAAGAAATTGAAGAAATGTATGATGAAATAAAAGAAATTATTCAGATTGTGAAGGGAGACGAAAATTTAATAGTCATGGGTGACTGGAATTCGAGTGTAGGAAATGGGAGAGAAGGAAACATAGTAGGTGAATATGGATTGGGGGACAGAAATGAAAGAGGAAGCCGCCTGGTCGAATTTTGCACAGAGCACAAGATAATCATAACTAACACTTGGTTTAAGAATCATGAAAGAAGGTTGTATACATGGAAGAACCCTGGAGATACTAAAAGGTATCAGATAGATTATATAATGGTAAGACAGAGATTTAGGAACCAGGTTTTAAATTGTAAGACATTTCCAGGGGCAGATGTGGACTCTGACCACAATCTATTGGTTATGACCTGTAGATTAAAACTGAAGAAACTGCAAAAAGGTGGGAATTTAAGGAGATGGGACCTGGATAAACTAAAAGAACCAGAGGTTGTACAGAGATTCAGGGAGAGCATAAGGGAGCAATTGACAGGAATGGGGGAAATAAATACAGTAGAAGAAGAATGGGTAGCTTTGAGGGATGAAGTAGTGAAGGCAGCAGAGGATCAAGTAGGTAAAAAGACGAGGGCTAGTAGAAATCCTTGGGTAACAGAAGAAATATTGAATTTACTTGATGAAAGGAGAAAATATAAAAATGCAGTAAGTGAAACAGGCAAAAAGGAATACAAACGTCTCAAAAATGAGATCGACAGGAAGTGCAAAATGGCTAAGCAGGGATGGCTAGAGGACAAATGTAAGGATGTAGAGGCCTATCTCACTAGGGGTAAGATAGATACCGCCTATAGGAAAATTAAAGAGACCTTTGGAGATAAGAGAACGACTTGTATGAGTATCAAGAGCTCAGATGGAAACCCAGTTCTAAGCAAAGAAGGGAAAGCAGAAAGGTGGAAGGAGTATATAGAGGGTCTATACAAGGGCGATGTACTTGAGGACAATATTATGGAAATGGAAGAGGATGTAGATGAAGATGAAATGGGAGATATGATACTGCGTGTAGAGTTTGACAGAGCACTGAAAGACCTGAGTCGAAACAAGGCCCCCGGAGTCGACAATATTCCGTTGGAACTACTGACGGCCGTGGGAGAGCCAGTCCTGACAAAACTCTACCATCTGGTGAGCAAGATGTATGAAACAGGCGAAATACCCTCAGACTTCAAGAAGAATATAATAATTCCAATCCCAAAGAAAGCAGGTGTTGACAGATGTGAAAATTACCGAACTATCAGCTTAATAAGTCACAGCTGCAAAATACTAACACGAATTCTTTACAGACGAATGGAAAAACTAGCAGAAACCAACCTCGGGGAAGATCAGTTTGGATTCCGTAGAAACACTGGAACACGTGAGGCAATACTGACCCTACGACTTATCTTAGAAGAAAGATTAAGGAAAGGCAAACCTACGTTTCTAGCATTTGTAGACTTAGAGAAAGCTTTTGACAATGTTGACTGGAATACTCTCTTTCAAATTCTAAAGGTGGCAGGGGTAAAATACAGGGAGCGAAAGGCTATTTACAATTTGTACAGAAACCAGATGGCAGTTATAAGAGTCGAGGGACATGAAAGGGAAGCAGTGGTTGGGAAGGCAGTAAGACAGGGTTGTAGCCTCTCCCCGATGTTGTTCAATCTGTATATTGAGCAAGCAGTAAAGGAAACAAAAGAAAAATTCGGAGTAGGTGTTAAAATTCATGGAGAAGAAATAAAAACTTTGAGGTTCGCCGATGACATTGTAATTCTGTCAGAGACAGCAAAGGACTTGGAAGAGCAGTTGAATGGAATGGACAGTGTCTTGAAAGGAGGATATAAGATGAACATCAACAAAAGCAAAACAAGGATAATGGAATGTAGTCTAATTAAGTCGGGTGATGCTGAGGGAATTAGATTAGGAAATGAGGCACTTAAAGTAGTAAAGGAGTTTTGCTATTTGGGGAGCAAAATAACTGATGATGGTCGAAGTAGAGAGGATATAAAATGTAGGCTGGCAATGGCAAGGAAAGCGTTTTTGAAGAAGAGAAATTTGTTAACATCCAGTATTGATTTAAGTGTCAGGAAGTCATTTCTGAAAGTATTCGTATGGAGTGTAGCCATGTATGGAAGTGAAACATGGACGATAAATAGTTTGGACAAGAAGAGAATAGAAGCTTTCGAAATGTGGTGCTACAGAAGAATGCTGAAGATTAGATGGGTAGATCACATAACTAATGAGGAAGTATTGAATAGGATTGGGGAGAAGAGAAGTTTGTGGCACAACTTGACCAGAAGAAGGTATCGGTTGGTAGGACATGTTCTGAGGCATCAAGGGATCACCAATTTAGTATTGGAGGGCAGCGTGGAGGGTAAAAATCGTAGAGGGAGACCAAGAGATGAATACACTAAGCAGATTCAGAAGGATGTAGGTTGCAGTAGGTACTGGGAGATGAAAAAGCTTGCACAGTATAGAGTAGCATGGAGAGCTGCATCAAACCAGTCTCAGGACTGAAGACCACAACAACAACAACAACATGGAATGTACCACACCCCTATACACCACTGCCGAGATAATGAACTACAGTTTTGAGTGGAATGAATGTTTGTATGACAGCATATGCAAGTATGGATTACAAAATTTTGTAGACAGAAGTGAAGTAACTGAAACATATGAATGAAATTTTACAAAGGTTAAATGGAGAGAGAGATTTGATTTTTTCATGCGATCTGCTGATCAGCAAGTCTTTACTTTTACACATGAGACAACTCACATATTTACTCAATGATTTACACTAAAACATTTCAATCCTTTTTCCCATTTCCTAAACCAGTTCAATTTTTTCTCCTTTGATCAATATTTATTTTCCATTACTGTTCTACCATTTGTTTTAGCATTCAGTTTCATTTCTTGTACTACTGCCAACATTTATGCATTTTTATGTCAAGTCATATTTCTTGTATTACCATGCTTTTTCTGTGTATTGTGTAACTGTATGATGATTATTTATGAGTTATATTACCACTTAAATTCTCATGAATTACTTTAAAAAACCTTAGCGATAAGTGAACATGTAAAGCAGCATTTCTTTCTCACATTTGTCTAGAATTAAGGTTTTATTTCTTGAGTATTTTCCGAAAATAGTCGTTATGCCAACATAGTATATGCCACTTTGTACAAGATAATTTTTCTCGATGTAACTATGGACGATTTCTCATGTTGGTTATTTGACATGTACTTTTTTCCACTGAGCTGCTGATATTGCTTGGACTCTTTATGGTTGAACAGTGTTGTAAATAGAAACACTGAGATACAGTCAGCATTTGCATCATTAATAAACATTTAATGATTGAGCAATATAGTGATTAGGAAGTGACGTAATGTGACGAGGACTTTTTTTTATCAAGACGTATATATCTCTTTTTGCTTATTGAGACTGAACTGTAGTAGGGTACGAGTGACAACAAACATGATACATTTGGACGGTACTATTTGCCGATATTACACTGGAATATTATTGGGTGGTTGCCAATTAAGGTTGCTATAACACGGACACAACTGTAGGACTTCTGTTTTCAGTCTGGTCTCAGTATCGTCAGTTATGCATTTCCTATGGAAGAACGCCAGAGGGAAGCATGGGAAGAAGTCTTTCCTACTGAGGACTACTTGATAGCATTTGAATTCAACGGAGTGTACTGTAGTTCATGTATTATTCAACACTTTGTCATCAAGAACTTTTGCTTTTCTATTCAACAATTTTCAAACACTATTTCGTCAGAAAGTGCCACATTGAGCACGTGACTGTGTACAAAATATATGTTGACTCTTAAAACAGAAGATTACAGCAACCAGCCACATTTTACAATGCTATTTATTTGTTTAAATAATGCCATTAACGTTCTCGAACCGATAGGTTCATTTTCAGACGGCTGGTTCATGTTTTACGTTACATTTCGCGTTTTGTTTCCCTACATGACGAAACTTCCTTGGGATGATGATGTCCTAAAACCACAACGAGATTTGAGACAACGTTCTTTTTTTTTTAATTTTAATTCTGCCTCACGACGATTTTAAATGATGTATTCAAGTCATTATTCTTAAATGAAAGATGTTTCGATTACTTACAATGAAGAATCCGTGCCATTACGTTCCAGTGCAGGTTGCTTATCATCTTGCAACATCGAGAACTCTATAATGAATTTCTTTGTTTATATATATGCACATAATGTAATGTACCACTCACACACTTAGATGTTTCATCGCATGGAGGTATGCATACAAAGAGGCCGTAATTACAACCACAACAATGACAAAAACTTCCACTCTCAGAAAAATATTTCATTATGTATATGTATGTGTCAGTAGAAATTTACAAATTGCAAATTTTATGTTACTTGCTATTTAAAATGAAGGAGAACTGATTAAAATTAAGGTAAACAAATAAAGCAGTCAGGTATAAAGTGTTACTGCAGTGATATGACGTAAATATTACGGTATATATTAGAACAAAATTTAAGGGCAAGACGTACATAAATAAATGTTACAACTATTGACACGTTGTGGCAGACACTGAAAGCACAGTAAATGGGTTGGGATGGATGTGCATATATAAATATTACAAAAGTGGATTTTTTTATTTTTTACTTTAATTGGAAAGCAGGTGAATGAAATTTTGAAGACAGATTGCATTGGCCAACTCGGTTTGTTCAGAGAGGAGAGTGCGTGGTGATTTGTTCTATATGCTCATATTTCAATGTGCTCAAGCAAATTCACACGTCTACCTTTCTCAGCATGGTTCAATACTTGTACATGGTCCTCAATGCTCTTTATTCCATGACTTTTGATAGTTGTCTGCATGGCAAATGTGCATTTCGAAATGTTGTTCATATGTATGGCGTCTATATGCTCTTTGAACCATGTCTCAATGCTTCTTCCAGTTTGTCCTATTATAACGACTCCATTTCTTACTAGGCTAATTACTGTTTAGCTCTACAGTGCCATTATACTGAAATGTTTCCCCACACCACCTAGTATTGTCTTTCTATTTGTGTGAGTAACTGTATGTTCACTGTTGTGGGTAAATACATACAGCGTACACAGGGCGGTGTGTGAAACTGATGGCGATTACACGCTTCCGCTGTTGTAGAAATCTGCTCCAGATGCTGCAGATACCGTGTTGAGCTGAAAGTGGTAACCAAAATACGGAGAAATATTCTTCGGGGGTCTGTTGCATAGCAATCAGATTGCTTTCAGTTCTGAGAAATGTCCAGTTACTATTGTGGATTTGAATGATCCATGAAGTGACTTCTTTTCCGAAGAAAACATCGAACTCTTTCACTAGAACTGAACGCTCCCGTCGGAACTGTTCTCAACTGGTGTTTATTAGTAAATCACAATAGCAGTACATCGCTGGGTGTATAATAAGACGTACCTTCTTGAAATGAACAATATTTTATTGTTCTATTAACTGATTTCCTTCCATATGCACTTATATTTTACAATGTGAAACAAAAACTCGCAATGGCGTCGATTTTTTACATCACAAGAATGGCTCTCCACTACTAAAAATTACTCTTAACTAGAACAAACAAAAACTATATCCTAAGAATAATTATGTGAGCGCTGTCCGCCACAGAGTAATAAACAATATCTTTCTCTCTCTCTCGCACTGTCACAGCAAGTTACGCTGCATGATACATCATATATGCCCCTCTTGTGGACGAACGTTTTTGGGCAAAAACAAACACGAGCGTTCACACAACACTATATCGGTGATTGTTTATGACGCTGTATTAAAGTCCACTAGAGTATTAATGTCCACTGTATTTCTTATGATATTTTGGTATTAGTGAATGACTATCTAAATGTAAATTATAGATTTGGGTGCATATACTGCTGACAAAGGCTGTGCTGAATTCCTGATGCAGCATATATGCATAGCTTACATGCTTGCTTTTATTCATTTGTCGAGGATGGCATGAGATGTGATCAGAAACCTTTTTCATCATCACTCAAAGCTTCTGTCACTCGCCTTGGGATGTCTCAAACGGATAATCTAGCCATTCGGCCAAGCCCCACAAAGGAAAACCAAGGAAAACCTCGGAGTAGATTTACCATCCTCGTATTTCTCATTTGCAAAGAAAATTAATTGAATTACAATGGAAAATAAAAAAAAATATTTACAATATGGATTTTTTTAAATGAATTTAAACACTGTTCACAAAAGAAACACAACACTGTTAATCTTCTGTGTCTTGAGGTGAACCGTCGACTCGTTGGTTTACGTCCATCTACGATTCCCTTCTATCTGTCATCTCCTGGTAACTGATGGAATTCTATTCCCATTTCACCGTCTCCTCGTGGGTATTATGGTTTTTCGCATATGGTTAACATGAAAATAAGAGTCAGTGTAAGTTCTGTGGAAAAGGTGTTTGATCTATGCTGAGCTGAAATAGAATCTAATCTAAAGTTCTTTCTAATTCTCTGTCCTGAATTCGAAATATTCGGAAGTCGTAAGGTGTTCTTCATTTCTATCAACAACCCTAGAATGCACTATACACAAATCCAACTGGAGCTGCCGTGTCAACTTATGCTCGTCATCTTTCAGATGGACTTTAACACTTGTTGATGGGCTTATAACTGAAAGGCATTCGCTCAGTTGGTAACTTCGCGAGCAACAATTGGTATAACATAATTTACATACACAGGTATGTTACAACAATAGTACAATTCTAAAGACAATGTTCATCACAAAAGATTGAAACAAAGTAATAGGCATCCTTTTAAAACTGAGAACGGGTTACCCCTTCCGAACAGCATGACTTCAGCTCAGCGAGTAAAAAAGCAAATACAAACATACATTGAGATTGTTAAATTGACATAAGAAAAAATATCTTGCCATAGACCAGATTCATTTGAGTCACTAACCGATGGTCATTATGCAATGTGAAACCTGATTGAAATTACTATCTACTAAATAAAATTTTTTTAAAAGAAATCATTCATACTATAGCTAAATTCTCTGCATACTGAAAAGAAAACTTATCCTTACAGTGGAAAACCTATACATAATGTCTGCATATCTCTCGTACAGTATGCCTGAAAAGAAAACTAACTACTAAATTGCAAAAAAAAGAAAAGAAACTATCCTAAGTATGATTTATAGGTTTAATGAAAATTCTCTAATCAATATTATTTGATAAGAATAGTCTTTTCAATATTCAGAATCTTCAGTCATCATGAAATTGCTTTAACAAGTGATGAGGATACATTCCTTTCACCTTTCCATTCTTCACATCCTTCAAAACATAAGTTCCTGGATGGGGTATTTTGGTAATCACAAATGGTCCTTGATACAATAATTGCCATTTTGTGTTCTTCCTCTGTATAAGTGAAGCCTTAGGATGAGTTTTTACTAAAACTTGGTCTTTCACTTTATATGTTTTTATTTTTTCAAGTCGATTGTCAAAATATATTTTCCTTTTTCTTGCCTTGTCCATTATATTAAGTAAGGATTGTCGTACTTTATTTTGTAGGTCTATTTTGTTAATAGCTACTTTAGGATTTGGTCTAATCCAGTCATTCTGTTTCTGTTTTCCAAACATCAGTTCGTATGGGGTGTATTCTGTCGTAGTATGTGGCATATTGTTTACAATTTCCTGAAAATCGTGAAGATAATCGATCCATTTGGGTTGCTGGTTGTGGCAATATGTTCTCATGAACCGGTTTAATTCACGAAAAATTCGTTCCACGGGATTCGCCGAAGGGTGGTACACTGATGTTAGAATTTGTTTTATACCACAACTGGCTAATGTTTGCCTCCAACGAAATCCAGTGAACATTGACCCATTGTCAGAAAGAATAGCTTCTGGTTTGCCTACTTTGACTATATAATCTTTGACCAGCTTCTTGGCTATGGATGCAGCAGTAGCTGATTTTAATGGATAAAGTTTGACATACTTAGTGAATATATCAAGAAAAGCTACAATATATTTGCATCCTCTCCTTGATGATGGTAGAGGACCACAGGCGTCGACTGAAATGATTGACAGCGGTTTAGTGGGTATAATAGGATGTAGGAAATCTTTCACACAAAAATTTCCTGGTTTGGCTAGCTGACAAATTTTACATTTCCTTAACTGTCTGTGCACTTTCCTGCGAATGTTTGAGAAGTAGCAATATGCTTGTATCTTCCGAGCACACTTTAATACTCCAAAATGTCCCCAAGTGATGTGCGTGTGCAAAATTAAGTCATTCTCATTCTTCTCGGGAATACACACCTTCCAATTATCTGAATCAAGATGCCCTTTGAAAAATAAGACATCGTCCTCAACTTTGTACAGTCTCTTCAGATCATCGTTTCCAGGCTTTGCTAAAGTTTCCTTTATTGAATGCCAACGAGGATCTTCATTCTGTAGTTTTTCCATGTTCTTACACATGTCAAGAAAATGTTTCCTATATATTCTATCAGTCATTATAAGAACATTAAATTCGTACGGATTGCCAGTGATGTTGATAGTTGACAAATCTCCATATGGCATTCTAGACAGTGCATCAGCGATGAAATTATCCTGTCCGCTTAGGTATTTAATTTCAAATTGAAACTCTTGGAGTGAGAGCGTCCATCTTGCTAATCTTGGATGTAATAATTTACATGTTTGCAAAAAACTTAACGCTTTGTGGTCACAGTATACTGTTGTCTTCGCTCCATATAAGTAATAGTAAAATTTCTTAAATGACCAGACTACGGCGAATGCTTCCCTTTCGGTAGTCGTATATGTTCTTTCACAAGCAGTTAAGAGTCGGCTAGCAAAAGCTATTGGACAGAAAGTTGAATTCCTATCTATCATCTTTACTTGGAAGAGGCATGAACCTATTCCAATTTCCGAAGCATCTGCCATTAAACCGAATTCTTGGCTCATATCTGGGTGATATAATATTTGTGAATTGACTAAGGCATGTTTTATTGCTTCAAATGCATTCTGACATTGTTGCGTCCACACCCACGGAGTATTTTTGCGCAACAAGCTGTACAACGGTTCTGCATTAATAGAGTGGTCGTGAATGAAACGCCTGAAAAAAGAGACAACTCCGAGGAAGCCCTTTAACTGTCTTTTTGTTGTTGGAACTGCAATGTTTTTGATTGCCTTTAGTTTCTCGGAGTCCGGTAAGATGCCTTTTTCATTTATAAGATGACCCAAAATTTTGATTTTATCTCGAGCAAAATGGGACTTTTGCAGATTTGCGGTTATGCCTGCTTCCTTGAAACGTTCTAACACGCTTCTCAATAAATCAACGTGCTCCTCCCATGTGCTCGTAGCTATGAGCATGTCGTCCACAAATAAAGTTAAATTGCTTCGAAGTGCAGGTCCCAATGCATGATCTAGAGCATTTATAAAAACTCTTGAGCTCACGTTTAGCCCGAAAGGTAAAACCTTAAATTGATAGCTTCTACCTGCATGTACAAATGCGGTGTACCTTTTTGATGGTTCGTCTAGAGCCACCTGCCAAAATGAACTTCTCAAATCAATATTTGTTAAGTATTTCATCCCCTCGAACTTTTGAATTAGCTCATCGATGTTTTCCGGGTGAGTTCGCACGGGCATGATAATCTTCTTTATCTGCCGTGCGTCTAGCACGAGACGAACTTTTCCTCCATTTTTCGAGACAACATGAAGCGGACTACAGTATGGACTCGTCGAAGGTTCGATCAGATCCCATTCAAGCATCTGGTGGATTTCCGCATCAACTGCCTTTCGTTGGTGCCACGGTACTGGATAAAAAATACGGCAGAAAACTTGGTGTGGTAGCACATCTAAATGGCATGTGTATCCCTTGATTACACCAGGTCTTTCTTGAAAGACTTCATGATATTCCTGTAGAAGATCATATAATTGCTTTCTTTGGTGTTGTTGCAAATATTCTGGTTCTTGTACCTTTTCATATACCATATCTTCAGGGTTTAAAACTGGTTGCAAGTAACTAATTTTGTAATACCTTACAGGTTTGCTATGTATCCACTTTATTTGCAGCTTTCGTCCATGACAATACTTTCCATGGGTACTATATTCCCTGAGAAGATTCACTTGATGTTTCTGATCCATTGTTGTAAAACTGGCACGGCCTAGAGAAAAATCGATATGCCAATTTCTCTCTCTAAATTCATCTATACCCAGGATACAGTCCTCAACCAATTTTTTTTATTACAAGGAACGTGCAATTTATAGCTACATTTCCTATATCTAACTGGAGTTGAGTCTGCACTTTAACCTGAGAAGATTTATGACCAGTAGGTCCTACAATTCTACAACATTGAACAGGAAGAATCGGTGGATCTGCTTTCTGAAGTATTCTTTGAAATAACTTCTCAGAAATGACATTTACTGCTGCTCCTGTATCTAAAGTAACTTGCACAGTAATGCCTTCAATCGCCGCCTGAATTTTCGCAACAGGTACAGTGATATGTTCCTCTTGACAAGGCATCATATCCTGCTGAAGTTCTTCTATTAATAATCTGCCTTCATTGTACCGGAAAAATTTGACGCTCGAATTTTCGCCCCTGAAAACTTCCTCGACTGCACCGTCGGGGACCTGACAGTCGAGTGTAGTTTGACGATTGTCCATTATTAGTAGATGTCTGCTCCATTACGTCGGTTATTATTGGTGGTTGATTTCTCCATTCATTTGCATTATCATTTGGTACCCAACCTGAAGTTTGTGGTTGGTTGTGATATTCATGGGTTGGTTGCTGATATCGGCGTTTTTGCTGATAATTCCCTTCTTGATAGTATCCTTTCCTCTTCTTATTATTCTTCCTCCATTTCCGTTTATATGTTTGTTCACTTTGTTGGTCACGATTACACTTGTCGGGATTTTCGTTACCAAATTTCACGTTTTTCTGGAAATAATTCACCTGTGGGTTTGGTGAATTGTGTGCAAAAGGTTTGTTTCCATACTGTTTGTTGTTACTATTGTATTTGTTAGGTTGGTAACTTGGTTGGTTATAGCGCATACGAGATTCTTCGAACAGAATGTCTATTGAATCCAATGTGGCAAGAAAATCTTCCACATGTTGTTCAGGCACATGTAGAAGTTTTTCCTTAACTTCAAGTGGAAGTTTGCCCTTTAATATTCGAATGATATCCTGCGTCGGGATTGGTTCATTCCAGTATTTACTTTTATTTATATACTTCTCTAAATACTTTCTTAAAGATCCATTTTTGAAAGAAAAAGGTTGTGGGTCAAAAACTTCCTTACGTAGTCTTTCTTGTACACCTTTATTCCAGTATTTGTGCAAGAAAGCGCGTTCAAATTGGTCATAATCTTGACACCAATCGGATGCTTCTGACGCCCACATCGATCCATCTCCATGTATGAATCCTGCAACGTACATAATTTTTTGTTGCTCAGTCCACATTCGCGGCAATATCCCTTTAAATTGCTTGATAAATACCACGGGATTGATCGACTTCCTTTCGGGAATAAATATCTGGAATTGACGATATTTAAGCATTTTTTCTTCATTCATAGTCACAGGTGTATTCTGATGGCTACTACGCGGTGAATGATAATCTCGATAATTTGTTTCTGGTTGATTACGTAAATATGCACCAATACATGGATATTGTTGCATTGATTCGGTTTCACTGGTTTCATCAGGAATAATGTCTGCTTTTGATAAACTGCAAGTAGTATGTGCCCCTCTAGTATTAACTAGACCCTGCTGGCATGCTTTTAATGTATTTTCTATTTTTGCTTTCCAAGCAGGAAATTCATCTCCTATATTCTCCTTAATCTCTTTAACTTCTGCTTTAAGTTGTTCGTGTGCAGCTTCGTTGTTAACTTGCACGTTAGAAACTGTTTCTTTCAAGGTTTTGTCAACATAATTTCGCACTGTCTCGGTTTGCTCTTTCGCCCAATCTTCAATGTCCTTAGAAAATGCGATCTTACGTTCATTGAAAAGTTTCTCTATGTGTTTCTCGCCTTCGAGACTGAGAGTGTCTATCCTCCGAGTAAGCTCAATGACAGCTTGCTCGTTATCGTGCTTAATTGTATTCACGTCTTGCGCAATAGTGTTCTGTACATGAATAACTTCTTGCACTTGATGATTTAGTGTATCTTGACGACATAAGATGTCTTTGTATTTGTTTGTTAATTCCTGATACTGTTGTTCTTGTGTAACTATCAGTTGTGCCTGACTGGTAATCAAGTGACTCTGCTTTGTTTCCAAACTCTGGAATTTTTCAGTAATCTTATCATTTATTTCTTTTAGTTTATTAGATTGCTCCTGAACCAAATTAAATTGCGCACTCTCCAATGCCTGGAATCTACGGTTCATGTCGTTTGCAAACGTGGATTGTGCCGTTGCAAGATTAGATTGCGATGTTTCCAATGCCTTAATCCCTTGTGTTATGACAGTCAAACTTGACATCGGCTGGGATAACAAATCGGTATTATCAGCAATTGGCGATTGCACTGGGCTTAATGAGGATTGTACCGACAAATTTTCGGTACAGTCATTTCGTTTTCGCACGCGTCTGTGTCAGAGATGAAATTCATGTTGTTTGTTGGTTGCTGCATATTTCTCTGGACTTCTTTCGACATATGAATGTCGGAACTAGCAACCGTTTGTGTCGACGGCATGAGCGCATTAATTATTGCTGGTTGCTCAGCCGTAATCGACATATCGCTAACTACGGCGGTATTAAATTCTGTGGCACTAGTTGACGATGCATTCACACTATTTAATTCATTTTGTGGCATTGTGATGCGTGCTTGCTTATTGGCTTTGAACATAGATTTCGTTATCACCATGTAAATGAGCAATTGACAGTTTCTCCTCTAAATAAGTCCCACAAAAGTGACTATTAAACTTTTACACACGCAAAAACATTAATGTCCTAATGCTGTTAATGTACACTTTACAATGTGACACAAAAACAGTGCATAGATAACACATAAAATGTTGTCTTACTATATCTACTGAAATACTGGAATTCTAGTAAAAGTAATATAGCAACTCTATTTATACTTAGAAAATTTCTACATGAGGGGTCACTACAATGCATAAATGCTCAAGAAGGCTAGTAATTCAAATGTTCTGGCCTTTTTGAAGTTTCTGTTCGGCTGCTGGGACGGCGCACTCGTTCTCTTCACAAGATACTCCCGCACGTTGCCGTTAGCATGAAACATACAAAAGGACCATAATGTAGTTACTCTATAAGACTAGACATATATACACACAATGAAACATTACTTACAAAATTACTAACATATTTGTATTGCAGGTTCACTATGAGTGTTGTATCAGGATCGTGTCCTGTCACGGTCGCCATTTATAACGACTCCATTTCTTACTAGGCTAATTACTGTTTAGCTCTACAGGGCCATTATACTGAAATGTTTCCCCACACCACCTAGTATTGTCTTTCTATTTGTGTGAGTAACTGTATGTTCACTGTTGTGGGTAAATACATACAGCGTACACAGGGCGGTGTGTGAAACTGATGGCGATTACACGCTTCCACTGTTGTAGAAATCTGCTCCAGATGCTGCAGATACCGTGTTGAGCTGAAAGTGGTAACCAAAATATGGAGAAATATTCTTCGGGGGTCTGTTGCATAGCAATCAGATTGCTTTCAGTTCTGAGAAATGTCCAGTTACTATTGTGGATTTGAATGATCCATGAAGTGACTTCTTTTCCGAAGAAAACATCGAACTCTTTCACTAGAACTGAACGCTCCCGTCGGAACTGTTCTCAACTGGTGTTTATTAGTAAATCACAATAGCAGTACATCGCTGGGTGTATAATAAGACGTACCTTCTTGAAATGAACAATATTTTATTGTTCTATTAACTGATTTCCTTCCATATGCACTTATATTTTACAATGTGAAACAAAAACTCGCAATGGCGTCGATTTTTTACATCACAAGAATGGCTCTCCACTACTAAAAATTACTCTTAACTAGAACAAACAAAAACTATATCCTAAGAATAATTATGTGAGCGCTGTCCGCCACAGAGTAATAAACAATATCTTTGTCTCTCTCTCGCACTGTCACAGCAAGTTACGCTGCATGATACATCATACTATATAGTAAGAGGGGCTACTTTGACACCTGAGTTTGTATATGCCAGATTTTTTGTATGAGGGATTGTTATTTTTTAAGTTGTGAAATACTAGCTGCTGGAGTTTGTTGTTTGTGTGGAAACTTACTTTAATGTTTGTGTTTTAAATAGGTTGCTTATTTTGTAATGTGTGCTCCCAAAGAAAGGCAGTTCTGGTCCACAGTTTTGTTGGCTGATGGTTTTTGGACTTTTTGTAATAGTTTGTCTATCATGAGAGAGCTTATCACGGTTAAATGTCTATGTATGTGTGTGTGTGTGTGTGTGTGTGTGTGTGTGTGTGTTGCCACTTACCATGGGACAGTTATATATTTTTATTTTTAAAATTATATTTTATGATTTTGGTTCGGGTGGCTTAAAATATTGTGGGTCATCATGAGATTTTTAATTAACTTACACCGCGATAACACTCTAAGTACGTACGATATACTATTTTTTAAACACAACGCGCGACTCACCGCCTTCTAATAAATAGTTTGCGTGAGCGCTGCTACTTAGAAAAGAAAATATGCGTGTTCTTACGCAAACTGTAATTATTAATATGGGTCTCAGGGGATACTGGTTACTTATGTACCCAACTACATAAAGATTAACTGAGATATTGCGGAGTCTATTGAATGAAAATATTATTAATATTTCTTGTTCATTATTTGCAAGGCAAAACTGGAGAGAATCTCATTTGTCGTTAGGCGGCCAAACTCGAAACATACTGAACTCATTCAGTATTCTATTAATAAACTAAATCTGTTTTTACTCTGTTAACTCTGAGACTATTATGAGATCAAGGTAGAGAAACCTCTCACATTTACATTTAATATTATGACATGAAATTTTAATTAATACACTCAGCGTAATGGCCGATTAAATCCTGCTAGGGGAGATGAGATCCCTGCATTACGAAGTTCTGTAAAAATTTTGTTAATTATAATTAATGGTTGCGATTATGAGAATGACAACTAAGTCAATAATACGCACTTTCTAATAACAAATTCTATTATATTTTTCAAAAATAGAGATGAAACTTACGTTAATTATCAGACAGCACTACAATGGCTGCCTACCACTAGAAGAAACAAAACAGGAGAGCTTGTTCAATCAAAGCATTGTCTCTGATTTCCATGGCCTATGTTACACAGAGATAAAAAAAACTGTTTTGTTAATTACATCGATATTTGTGTTTTTGTAATAATAATTTAGAATCTTTACTGTTTGTTATATATTCCACAGACGTACTTAGTCTTTAGATAATTTATGGTTCACACATCTCATAAAAAAACTTCTTTTCCCTTCCTCCAAATGTCCATTTATGTGACGTACCGTCACAAGCTGCATCCATTGTTTGAGGATATGGTTTTAATGATACTGATTTCTTTTTCTTTCTTAACTGGTTCAAGATGAATTTTGTGTAGGCAGTTCAGTGTTTATCTAAAATATGCCACCTTATTCGCGTTTGGATAACAAGATGAGATGTTGATACATACGTCACTGGATATTGATTTTCTATAAAACTTAAAGTGATGTTTGTGATCTATGTTGGTGATTTTTACACCTAGGAAATTGATGCTATTGTTAGTCCTATGCTCAATGTTAAAGTTATTGTTTTTGTGCATGCTACTCAGTTTTGTTGCTAAAGAGTCTATTTCCTCATTGGGCCATCAAAAAATATAATTGTATCACCAACATATCTTTTGCAATAGATGATTTTGCTGCTGATGTGACTTTTAGCTTCAAAAAATGGCTACTCTAAATGATTTATGTAAATATCAGCTAACATCCGAGCTAGGCTGCTACCCATTGCCAACCCATCTTTCTGTCTGCATATTTTGTTATAGAAACTGAAGCAATTGTATGACAGTACCAATGTGAGTAGCTCAATGAGCTCACAGATCTCTACCACACTTAGTTTCTAATGTTTGAGTAGATTATTTCTGATTATGTTTCAAATGGTTCAAATGGTTCTGAGCACTGTGGGGCTTAACATCTGAGGTCATCAGTCACATAGAACTTAGAACTACTTAAACCTAACTAACCTAAGGACATCACACGCACACACCCATGCCCGAGGCAGGATTCAAACCTGCGACCGTAGCGGTGGCGCGATTCTAGACTGAAGCGCCTAGAACCACTCGGCCACTCCGGATGGTTGATTATGTTTATGGTGCCCTCTACAGGGATGTTAGTATAAAGGTTTACTGTGTCAAGTGATGCAAATCTGGCTGTCGGTGGAATGCAAACATCTTTAATTTTATTGATGTATTAATGAGTGTCGTTAATGGAGACTGTTTTCAAAGGTGTAGTAGGTATTAAGCAGAACAAGCAGTTTTTATTTAACTGTTCGTAGAGTTCACAATTGGCCTGATGGGACAGTTTTCCTTATGAGTCGTAGGCTGTGACCGGAGCTGAGCCGCAGTGGGGAACTGCCGTCACGTACTTCCCAATTAGTTAGGAGGAAGTTACAATTCTAAAGTGTTTTCTTAATTTTGCCCTGAAATTTAGAGGTAGGATCAAAATCTAATTCAGTTATGTTGTTACTATTCAAGAATAGAATGGTTTCGTCAAGCTAGTCTTTTTCATACATTATCACTGCACAATTACTTTCACCACCTTTGACTAAAACCTTTATTCTTAGAAAGTTTGGAATTGATGCAATTTAGAACATTTAGGTCACTGTTTCTGTGTGACCTGTTGTTTCTGAGGTGTCTTGTTATTATTTTATTGGCTTTGAAGGGTAGGGCATTAGTTTCCCTGGAATTTAATTTAGCAGCATCACATGCAAGTGTAGTGAGCCGTGGTAAAAATTGCTGTTTTGAAGAGCGCGCCGCAGCGCCTAGTGTGGAGCAGTCGCCCTCCGTTTCTGGCGGTGGCACCGCTGTAGCAATCGCAGCTTTGGTATCTCCCTTTGGGGAGAAAGGGGAAAGGTTGCCTGTTCACGTGCATTTAAGATGCGCCATGAGCTAGCCAGTCGGTCAGTCTGGGTCAGTCTCTCGTCCCCAGCTTGCTAGTCTGTCTCTCGTCCGCATTTGTTAGGCAGTTAGTTTCTGTCTGTCGTTCGGAGTGCAAGTATGTCTGTCGTTCGGATCAACCTTTAAAGCCGACAAAATGAGAGTCTTTCCACTCCGCCAGTAAACTCAGCGAGTGGTCGGCCGGTCGGAGCTTAGTTCCTGCATCTGAGTCTGCACGTTAGGCCGCCAGTCTGCTCGCGTTTGCTCAAGCAATGGTCACTGGCGATTGTATCGATCCGTTGGTCGGTCGCGCACTGAGACACAAGATGATTTTTCCGTCTTGAGCGTCAGCGCATGTGAGGTAGCCACGTGAGTCCAGTGGGACGCGCCGTATAGCGAGGGGTAGTTACTTCGCGGTCGACACAAGATCAACAGGAGTCAACCCACGACATGAGTCTGGCCGGTGCGAGCTGCGACGCCGTGAGACGGGAGGTCGGCGCGCCTTCCTGAAGCGGCTGTCAGCGGACGGTTCGGGAGAGAGATTTGGGTGTGCTGCGCCAGGTCTTCTCGAGAATCCGCAGTTTATGAGCAGTTAAGTGATTGGTGATATGTGGTTTGATTTACTCTTGTTAAATTTTACTTGTTTTCTTGGTGAGGTCACCAGCCGTTTTCATTTGGGGTCGTCCCACCATTCTTCTCCGTTTGCCTACCCGCAGGAAGGTGGTTGTTTATAGATTAGGTGGTCCGTTCTTCCCTTGTGGAGTAGGGGCGGGTTAGAGTAACCTGCAGTTCGAGTTGTTCGGTAATCTCCCTATCAATCTAACGTACGTTAGTAGCTGCCTTTGTCATGTTTGTCGGATTTGGTGTGTTAACGAATTTATTGCTTGGAGTGTAGCGGCCTAATACCTGAAATATGTTTTTATCTTTGGAAACTTTGATATTATTGTCTATGATCTTGAGAGGTGGTATCTGTGTACTGTAGAGCAGCTTAACTATTGTTTGGCCAACCTTGTACAATTTTATGTATTTTATTTAAATGAGCATATTAGTGTACAAAGTTGTCACACTTTCACCGTAAGACTTTTCTTAGAAGTTAAAATGAAGTTGCACGCTCGGTGGCAAGGTGAATATTTTAATTGTTAGTGTTTTGTACCATTTCCATCCCTCCTATGACGGGGGGGTGGGGGGGGGGATGCATAGTTTGTATGCTTGTGTAAATTGTTAAAACACTTAGTTTAAAGTTATCTGGTGTGTTGCAGATTTGCACCAGTGTAGTCTTTCAGAGGCTGTTGTGAGCGGTCGTAACTACAGCCGTGTCAAAAGGGAGCGGCAAGGTTCTCTGCCCAAAATCTCATACAGTCAAAATTGTTTCTTTTAGCCTCTAAATAAATTGTAACTTTGATATTTAAAGGGTGCTTTCTGATTATAATTTTAAATCTGTTTCCTTTAAAAAATGCTTTTAGGCACTATTAAAGTGTATAAAATTCCCATTTGTTAAAAGGAATTTGGTTATGATTTCATCAGTTACTCCCTGGCATCTAGTTTCATGCTTACATAGTGTGATTAAATGCGTTGATGTTCTTGATGAATCGCTAGTAAATGAAATAAATGCTTAGGAATATTCTTTGAAAATAAATCTAGTATCATGTAGTAGATGCAATAATGCTTTTAAGTTATTGGCTTTGAGTCTGTGTTTTACGTTATGCTTTAGACCTTTGTTTGTGAGAGAAATTTCATTATTTGTAAGACTGATATTAGTTGAGTTAATAGTTCTTTCATGAAACCGATGTTAGCTGTCATGTGAATTTTTGTAAGGGAGGGTACCTTTCTTCATTTTCAAAGCATCTAGTTTTTTCTTATGGCTATACAATATTTTCTGCTGTTCTTTTTCAGTGATGTTCTCTATGTATTGCTAGATGTAGGAGAATTGACAGCTGGAGAGGTAATTTCCAAGTTGCGTGTGTAGACTGTACAGCTGCTTGTTGAGACGTTCTTTCTTTTTATACAGCATTTTGGTCTCTGTCTTGACCCACATGATTTCACATTTTGGCGGTATTGGTTTTAGAATTAATCTTCACTTTTATGTAGTTTGGTGTTATCTGTGCTGACAGACATTTCTTGTTATATTTGATGTTGAGGTTTTTTGGGATCTGTCACGTACTTACAAATGAAATAGCTCTGAGAGTGGAAGTCTTTATCATTATTATGGTTGTAATATAGCTATCTTTGTACGCATACCTCCATGCGATGAAACTTTTAAGTGTGCGTGAATGGTACGTATTATACAGTTCTCGATGTTGCAAAATGAGAAGGGAGAAACCGAAACATCTTGCATTTAATAATAATAATCAGTTTACATCACTTAAAATCGTCGTGAGGCAATTAAAAAGACGTTGTCTCGCATTTTGTTTTGTTTGTAGGGCATCACCACCCCGAGGACGTGTCGTCACGTGGGGAAACAAAACACGAAAGATGAACCTATTTGTTCGAAACCGGTAATATGGCTGTTTAAATAAATAAATAGCATTGTAAAATGTGGCTGGTTGCTGTAATCTTCAGTTTTAAGAGTCAACTTAGATTTTCAAACGAGATTCTACAGTGATGATTATGATGGACCTTTAGTAACATTTTTCTTGTAAGAACAGTGAATAAGTGAAGTAATATATCATAGCAAATGACTGGGTAATAATTAGTTTAAAGTTTTCAAGTACACATTTCATATGTAACTACATCAGTGCATTGCAGCTTTAAAAATGTGTGTAGTACAAACCAGTAACTTTATTTTTATATTTTTCCTTTTATGTTAAATGTGATTATTTGTTCTTGTAATTTTCTGTGAGTAGTGTAGAATTTTGCAGTCTGATTAATGTAACCTATACAAATCATACTGCAAAATTCTGTCTGTAGAGGCTGATGGGTGATGTAAGGGTTTTGTTTTATACAGAAAATTGTAATTTTGGAAATATTTTGGATGTCACATGGAAATGTAAAGCTGCAATACTATCTGAGTAACAGTGGGCAACATCTCTGCCAAAGAGGCAGACTAGTAGTAGAGCCTCTGCTTTCAGTGGAGTGCAGTCTTATGGAGCAATATTTTGTAAATTGATTCAAAAGACATCAAAAGGTGTAATAGCGCGTTTGCCATGACGTCGAAGTATAGTGATTAATTTGGTCAGGGATTTAGATTTTTACGATAATATCATGACGTATTATTTACTGATCCTTCTTCAGAGATGAATAGCATACGTTTTTGTAAGAAAGTAAAGATAATTCGTTCATGTTTTTCCACTATGAATGTGAAGTGAACTTTTAATATTTCAAGTGGTAAGATATTTTGACTCAGTGCTGTAAATTTTTATTTATACAGTTACTTTATTATTTTTCCATAAATCGGCATTCGTCTCTTTATTTGAAGTTTCACATAAAGAATATTCCTTCCCCGAGTTTCTCTTTAAGGGAACATTAATTGACAATGACTGTTACACTAATGAAATTTATTAGCGCATAAGTTGTGAGGATATCTCTATAGTTTAAGACATGCACTCCACATCATGTTGCTAATAGGTGGAATTTTTATTTTTTTATCTAGCATAGCAGCAGCCACAGTAATTTGGAGATAGCAACAGCACAGCATTTATTCATAGCGCAAACAAGTAAGACATTTATAATTCATCTGTGAAACAATTAACATTTCAAGAGTGATATACTTTTCAGACAGGGCATATTTGGTAGTTATTTATATTTCATATTTTTCTCGTAGATTGTTTGTATTAATGCTGACAGGACAGTTTCCTTAAATTTAACAGAACAGACTGTACTCTCGGTACGAGCGTTGCTGTACACAGTTTAACGTTGCACTGATGATCACTTTTAAAGAATTACGAGACTACTTACGAATATAAATACGAGCTAAACTAGCTAAACTGTTTCTCTAATCACGAAATCAACTTCGCTTTACCCCACAGACAAAACAATCACTAAATATAACTATACATCAATATAAAACAAAAATAAATAAGCCACTTTCAATAAACTGTATATATCATGTAGTATACTGATACAGGTTGTATCTATGCCTTATTTCATAAGGGCTGCTGCTATGGATACTGCTGAAAGAGAGAGACAGAGAAGCTAGATATTTGTCTCTCGGATTCATATACTGAACCACAGATGCCCATAGTAAAACAGATGTGAAAAATAATTTATGGATAGTAGAACTGTATACGAAAGGATGAATATTGAAGATAAACAACTAACAATGTCAAGTTATTTGAACGTTGTTGGGAACGAAATTTCCTCTAGACGCTTTTTGCGTCTCTAGTAGTCACTGTCAATGTCCACAGCATTTTCCTGCATTCATGATACGTGATTAGTTACTAATAGGGATTTATGATTGCATTAGTTGGTCATTACATGTTATCTGACAGATTTAGTTATATGCGTTTAATGTGTAGGATTAAATTATGAGAGTTCCATTAGTGACTAGAGCTCGGCAGGTGCTTACGCACCAACCGTCACCTGTTGTTTTATAGGAAATGTTCGAGTTACGCCAGCAATTTATCATAGTGGATATCTGTTTATTACGTCATTAACTCTTTTAAAGTAGATAACAACGTGGGTTGAATGAGAGAGCGTGGGACCAAGGTCTGTCCTCTTTATTTCTTTTCCTTCTGAACATAATATGGCATCCATCACCGGTAAGTATTCAGTTGAAGTGTGGAACGTTCTGGACAGTTTTCAGTTCGTGTAAAAACTAAATTGTAAATGTTGCGCATACAGTATATTCCCCACCTCAAAATTTGACGTGCGTTATGTGTTTCACCTCACCTTCACGGCTATGTGTCGATGGGTTAGAAATACTGCTATACCTGCACTGTACTGCTCTCTTTTTCTCTGTGCATTCCTTTAAAATACGTGCCCCACCAAGAAAACTAAAAGGTGTGATGTTTACATCACAGATGAACAAAATTTAGAAGACAATAAAGACCGCGTCTTCTACGGTCACATAAATGTTTCGATGTATTAGAAGGTTATTATATGTCTTCGAATCAAAGTCAGAAACGGAACTGTACTTCTAAGTATATGTTGAGAAATATCTTCGGGAAATAGATGACTGATCAGAAAGTGTCCTTCATCGTGACTTCTTTGCAACACCCATGAAAACATTTGGATATTTCCAAAAAGAGAAACTGCCAATAGCTGTGAAATAGCAGAATGAACATATCCCTAAACAGAGAATTGACGAAAAAGGTCTGGATTTAAAGACATGTAAACAATGTAGTCATAAATGAATAACTGTTACCGAAGAACTTGGCTGGCCAGATAGCCCTACTCTGTCAAAGATATTTCAATTACTGCTGAACATCTCACAGCGTTCCGACAACCAACTTGCACAGCACTACGTGTTCTTTTGTCTAGACACCATTATCTACGTATGCGTCTATAGTCTGAGACAGCGGATTTTTTAAATTGTACCATACGTAGTTTCTTCCAGTCCTATTCATGAATGGTAGAAGAAAAAAACGTTCATTCTCTTCTGTTTGAATCTCTGTTAGCCTGCTTTTCTCTTGACGACCCCTACGCGTAAAGTGACGAAGAATACAAAAGAAGAAAACATTGAGTACCGTAAAATACACATAAGATACCATTCTTACTGTTAAACTTGTTTGATTAAAGGTTAATCAAGTTTTATCAGTAAATTGGAAATCTGTAGTAAGTCTTATGGGACCAAACTGGTGAGGTCATAGGTCCCTAACATTTTTTTTTGGTCCTCAGTCTACTGACTGGTTTGATGCGGCCGCCACAAATTCCTTTCCTGTGCTAACCTCTTCATCTCAGAGTAGCACTTGCAACCTACATCCTCAATTATTTGCTTGACGTATTCCAGTCTCTGTCTTCCTCTACAGTTTTTGCCCTCTACAGCTCCCTCTAGTACCATGGAAGTCATTCCCTCATGTCTTAGCAGATGTCCTATCATCCTGTCCCTTCTTATCTGTGTTTCCCACATATTCCTTTCCTCTCCGATTCTGCGTAGAACCTCCCCATTCCTTACCTTATCAGCCCAGCTAATTTTCAACATTCGTCTATAGCACCACATCTCAAATGCTTCGATTCTCTTCTGTTCCGGTTTTCCCACAGTCCATGTTTCACTACCATACAGTGCTGTACTCCAGACGTACATCCTCAGAAATTTCTTCCTCAAATTAAGGCCGGTATTTGATATTAGTAGACTTCTCTTGGCCAGAAATGCCTTTTTTGCAATAGCGAGTCTGCTTTTGATGTCCTCCTTGCTCCGTCCGTCATTGGTTATTTTACTGCCTAGGTAGCAGAATTCCTTAACTTCATTGACTTCGTGACCTTCAATCCTGATGTTAAGTTTCTCGCTGTTCTCATTTCTACTACTTCTCATTACCTTCGTCTTTCCCCGATTTACTCTCAAACCATACTGTGTACTCATTAGACTGTTCATTCCGTTCAGCAGATCATTTAATTCTTCTTCACTTTCACTCAGGATAGCAATGTCATCAGCGAATCGTATCATTGATATTCCTTTCACCTTGTATTTTAATTCCACTCCTGAACCTTTCCTTTATTTCCATCATTGCTTCCTCGATGTACAGATTGAAGAGTAGGGGCGAAAGGCTACAGCCTTGTCTTACACCCTTCTTAATAGGAGCACTTCGTTCTTGATCGTCCACTCTTATCCCTCTTGGTTGTTGTATATATTGTATATGACCTGTTTCTCCCTATAGCTTAGCCCTACTTTTTTCAGAATCTCGAACAGCTTGCACCATTTTATATTGTCGAACGCTTTTTCCAGATCGACAAATCCTATGAAAGTGTCATGATTTTTCTTTAGCCTTGCTTCCATTATTAGTCGTAACGTCAGAATTGCCTCTCTCGTCCCTTTACTTTTCCTAAAGCCAAACTGATCGTCACCTAGCGCATTCTCAATTTTCTTTTCCATTCTTCTGTATATTATTCTTGTAAGCAGCTTCGATGCATGAGATGTTAAGCTGATTCTGCGATAATTCTCGCACTTGTCAGTTCTTGCCGTCTTCGGAATTGTGTGGATGATGCTTTTCCGAAAGTCAGATGGTATATCGCCAAACTCATATATTCTACACACCAACGTGAATAGTCGTTTTATTGCCACTTCCCCCAATTATTTTAGAAATTCTGATGCAATGTTATCTATCCCTTCTGCCTTATTTGACCGTAAGTCCTCCAAAGCTCTTTTAAATTCCGATTCTAATACTGGATCCCCTATCTCTTCTAAATCGACTCCTGTTTCTTGTTCTATCACATCAGACAAATCTTCACCCTCATAGAGGCTTTCAATGTATTCTTTCCACCTATCTGCTCTCTCCTCTGCATTTAACAGTGGAATTCCCGTTGCACTCTTAACGTTACCACCGTTGCTTTTAATGTCACCAAAGGTTGTTTTGACTTTCCTGTATGCTGAGTCTGTCCTTCCGACAATCATATCTTTTTCGATGTCTTCACATTTTTCCTGCAGCCATTTTGTCTCAGCTTCCCTGCACTTCCTATTTATTTCATTCCTCATCGACTTGTACTTCTGTGTTCCTGATTTTCCCGGAACATGTTTGTACTTCCTCCTTTCATCAATCAACTGAAGTATTTCTTCCGTTACCCATGGTTTCTTCGCAACTACCTTCTTTGTACCTATATTTTCCTTCCCAACTTCTATGATGGCCCTTTTTAGAGATGTCCATTCCTCTTCAACTGTACTGCCTACTGCGCTATTCCTTATTGCTGTATCTATAGCGTTAGAGAACTTCAAACGTATCTCGTCATTCCTTAGTACTTCCGTATGCCACTTCTTTGCGTATTGATTCTTCCTGACTAAAGTCTTGAACTTCAGCCTACTCTTCATCACTACTATACTTAATCTAACTTAACTTACGCCAAGGACAACACACACACCCATGCCCGAGGGAGGACTCGAACCTCCGACGGGGAGAGCCGCGCAGACCGTGACAAGACGCCTTAACTGCGTGGCTACCCAGTGCGGCAAGTTTTATCAGTAAAGTTCATATTAGAGGAATGCGGGGTAAAGGATACAATAACACTGTAGAATAAAATTATAACCAGCCGACCAGTTGCAATGGATAAAGAATTCTTTACCTAGGTTTCGACGAATATAAATTTGTCTTCTTCAGAAGGTGGCCTAAGGACAATGAACATCATAGCTTACATTAGAAAAGTATGAAACTTTAGTCAAGAATAGATTTTAACACAAATTAGAGAGCTCTTGCATGACAGAAATATGAGAACGACGACAGGTACTTACAATTTTACATTAGTAAGGACTAATGTACCATCGCCGTTTTTACAAATGTCGGCATAGATCCATATGTCAAAATTGAAGTATAGCCCTAGAATTAGGGTTTGTCATGTTAATATAAATTAGTACATGGGTCTTGCAGAGCTCACAACCGACTGTGTGTAATCGGCGAGCGTAGTTACTCTGCGACCAGGGCAGGTGGCGCTCATGGCGCGACCCATGTGCCAATTGGCGTACAAAGGCAACGTGTAAATTATCAGTATTAATAACGTCCTTAGATAAAGTAACAATAAAAAGAAGGAAGGCGTTTAACACTCCCGATATAACAGTATGGGAGCATTGGTACAATTAATGTAGTTATACATCAAAAAGGCAGGTGGCGCTTACGCCGAGGAATTACGCACAGTGGCATATACAGCCAAAATATAAAAATTACATTATATTAGTGAACTCCACAAATGGTATATATGTCAGAACTTTAAAATTGACAATAATGGCTTTTAAGACAGAATTACGCTGGAAGGAAAGGAAGATAAGAGTTTAACATCCTGTCGACAACGCGGCTGTTAGACACGGAACTGTTGTGAATGGGTTGGGAGAGGAAACTGGCTGTGGCTTTCTTCAAGGAACCTTGAAGCTCTCCTAGTGACTTCAGAATTTTGTAGTGTCTCCTTTCAGAGTCTCTTTTCTGCTAGCTCGATGGCTGAATATTTAAACTTGCGTTGTACCTGGCCTTTGTTACGAAACTCAGCCTTCTTACTAGTATGACGGTACCTCTCGGCTTCCATGGTGTCATTAAGATTGGTTTTCAGACTTCGGCGTTCGGTCGCTTCCCAGTGCTGCGACAGCTTCTGTGTTTTCCGTAACTCGCTCAGCATTTCCCCCTAGCTGGCAGTCTACAGGTCGTTCACACAGGCAGTTCCGCTCCCAGGAGCTGCTAAGGTAGGCCTTGGACGAAGTTTTAGTGTCGTCGGGATACTATCCTTGGGAACAGTCCTATAGCAGAATCAGCCCCTTCTGCTGGAGGAGCCACGAAAAGAGAGAAGGAAGCCTAACATAAAATTTTGGTCGTAATGGCCATGGAGAGCACTATACCGGCCGTGCGGGATTAGCCGAGCGGTCTCGGGCGCTGCAGTCATTGACTGTGCGGCTGATCCCGGCGGAGGTTCGAGTTCTCCCTCGGGCATGGGTGTGTGTGTTTGTCCTTAGGATAATTTATTTTAAGTAGTGTGTAAGCTTAGGGACTGATGACCTTAGCAGTTAAGTCCCATAAGATTTCACACACATTTGAACATTTGAGCACTATACCGGGGCCGATGTCCGAATTACCCAGGAAGATTTGATGCCACCTTCTCAGAAATGGAAAAGGCCGCGTCAGAACTAGGGTTGTCACGGAGAAAATCTAGCATTATCGATTGTCCTAAACGTGACTACAGAGCACCAACGCAGACCCGGCGAGCAAGTCCAGCAGTGCTCGAGGGCCAGATCGGAAGTTGCGTGGAAGCTACAGTTGGACATGTCACCTGAACGTCGAATACTGATGTAAGTCTGTTAATCTGCAATACTGCGGTAAAGCCGTTGTTTTCATAGAATTCGTGGTCTGGAGTGTAGTATTTTATTTGATGCGTTTGTGATTTGTAGTATTTGTTCAGAAATGTAGTTCTTTTCTTTTGTCTTTATAGTTGATGTCTTCGTTTTTCCTTCGTGTCAGCTCTCGTAGTGACTTCAGAATATCGTAGTTTCTTCTTTCAGAGTCTTTTATCCTTTCAGAGTCTCTTTTCTGCTAGCTCGATGCCTGAATAGTTAAACTTGCGTTGTGCCTGGCCTTTCTAACGAAACTCAGCCTTTCACTAGTATGACGGTACCTCTCGGCTTCCATGATGTTAAGCATGGTTCGCAGACTCCGGTGCTCGGTCGCTCCCCAGTGCTGCGACAGCTTCTGTGTTTGCCGTAACTCGCTCAGCATTTCCCCCTAGCTGGCAGTCTACAGGTCGTTGACACAGGCAGTTCCGCTCCCAGGAGCAGCTAAGGTAGGGCTTGGGCGAAGTTTTAGTGTAGCCAGAGATACTATCCTGGGGAACAGTCCTATAGCAGAATCAACCCCTTCTGCTGGAGGAGCCACGAAAAGAGAGATGGAAGCCTAACATGAAATTTTGGTCGTAATGGCCATGGAGAGCACTATGCCGGAGCCGATGTCAGAAATACCCAGGAAAATTTGATGGCACCTTGTCAGAACTGGAAAAGACCGTGTCAGAACTAGGGGTGTCACGGAGGAAATCGAGCATTATGGATTGTCCTGAATGTGACTACGGAGCACCAAAGCAGACCGGGCCAGCGTGAACAGCAGTACTCCACGGCCAGATCGGAAGTTGCGCAGAAGCTACAATTGGACATGTCAACTGAACATCGAATACTGATTTATGTCTGTTCATCTACAATATTGCGGTAAAGCTGTTGTTTTCATAGAATTCGTGGTCTGCACTACAGCATTTTATTTGATGCATTTGTGATTTGTAGTATTTGTTCGGAACTGTAATTCTTTTTTTTTTTTTTTGTCTTTATAGTTTGGACATTATGAAGTTGATTTCCCATACGATAAATACTTTTGCCTTTCCAAAACGCCACATGTCCGCGACTAGATGGCGTGCTATAGCGATGCGTTCGCCGCGGCGGTAACGTATTGTATGCCGTCGATTACGGCAGTGCGACGGCGCTAACAGAGCTCGCCTCTAGGAGTGCGCTGCCGGAAACGGGTCGGCTTTCCTTGACGCTATTGGTAACGGCAATGAGCCAGGCAGTCGTGTAAGATATTAGAAATGCGTTGTATTACTGCAGCTAGTTTCGGAGTTTTCATTATTTACATTTGCTATTCGCTCGAATTTACAACTCACTTAATATCCATTACAATTTGCATTTACGTTTGCAATATCGTTAAGTGTTAACAGTCGTGATAACATTCATTTAATTTTCTGTATGTTTCCTTCCTGTACGCTTGTTCATAACATCCGGCACTGTACAGGTTCCAGAGTTTTACGGTAATGTGGAATCTATTTGTTTCAACATTGCAGAGGTGAAATATGGAGAACGTAGTATACAATGGAAATCACGTACCTCTCCTCAAGGAATACATATGTATTAGTTATTAATTTATGTATTTGGCATTCGTCAGTATTTCTTTAGAAACTGTAGAGAAAATAATTACAAGAAACAGGAAATAGCTCTTCCATTTCCGTGATTTTATGTTCGAACGGTGACTGTTCTGCTAACTTAAGTCGACAACAAAAATTCAGTACCTTCCTAACCCAAAGATAACAACGAAGTACGGAGAACAGCCTTTTTTTATCTTATTCGTCGTTGACTGGGAAAATAATTCATTTCACAACTGCAGTTTGGACCTTCAGGCCATTTTCAATTGGTACTGAAAAATATTTTGCTTCAGCACACTTCAGGCTTTAAAATACATCTGCTTCACATGTCAGTGTCAAAAATGGGCCCAAAATCGGAAGTTGCAGTTGTGAAATAAATATTTTCTAAGAAATTCTACATGACTCTTGACCTCGACCATGACAACTCTGAAAATGAAGTCTATAAATGGAATGAAGGTGTACACAAATACGAAGTATGCGCCAAAGTGAAACTCGCGAGGCCGGCCGTTGTGCCCGAGCGGTTCTAGGCCCTCTAGTCCGGAACCGAGCTGCTGCTACGGTCGCAGGTTCTAATCCTGCCTCGGGCATGGATGTGGGTGATGTCCTTAGGTTAGTTAGGTTTAAGTAGTTCTAAGTCTAGGGGACTGATAACGTCAAATGTTAAGTCCCATAGTGCTCAGAGCCATTCAAACCATTTTTTGAAACTCGCGAAAATGTGAAGGAAAAACTATTCGAAAGATTTAGAACTGCTCCTAAGAGTCAGTGCAGCTTTACCGAGGGAGATCTTTGAGGCTGTGCCTTCTGAGTTGCGTGTGAGATGAATATTGCGATTTCCAGACTTCTTCGAGCTGGTTAAACGGATTCAGTAAATTAAACGGAAAAGGAGGTCGCAAAATTTCGAAGTTTATTTCAAGTAAAAGTGTATAGGACGCGTATTTAATACGTTATAATACACAAAAATTTTTAGCTGACTTCAAACCGAAGCTTCTTATGATCCCCAAAACGCTGTTTATAAAGCCAATTAGTCAGGTCTCGTGCCAGAAATGCTTGCAAACAGCACTATCATTTCGAGTGAAGTTTGTAGCACAAGCTTGAAGCACAACCGATCTTTATTTACGTTAATCGCAAGTCAAATTAGGACCAAAAATTTTGTATTCGATGTAGCAAAATCTGAAAATATAAGAGACAACAATTTTCAATATTACATCCGACAAGACTTCTTACCAATTGCAGAAAATAATTCATTGCGTTTGTTGGACTCTTTGTCTAGAATTAGAGACACCTCTGTCTTCTGCAGGACGATGAAAAGAACATTTTTCGGATATCATCTGGAAGTAATATGTTTCTTGAATAGTGCATAACATTTTTCTGAAAATTTTCTGACAGTATGGTTCCAGTAGCGTTTTTTCATTTCATGTTGTTGTTAAACTTTAGTCATTGGTGCATTATCAGTTTGCATCACCATGTTTTACAAAGTTGAACAAGTATGCCTGGTACACAGCACAATATGCAGGACAACAGTCACGATCATTTCTTTCGCCATACCAAATCTCTCAAAATAAAAATAGTAATTACTGTGAAGCGCATGAATGTATTAACTTTTCTTTTAAGGAAAATATTACTTTTTTTAAAAAAATGGTTGAAATGGCTCGGAGCACTGTGGGACTTAACACCTGAGGTCATCAGTCCCCTAGAACTGAGAACTACTTAAACCTAACTAACCTAAGGACATCAGACACATCCATGCCCGAGGCCAGATTCGAACCTGCGACCGTAGCGGTCGCGTGGTTCCAGACTGAAGCGCCTAGAACCGCTGGGCCACAGCGGCTGGCTATTAGTTTTAATCATCCAACAGACACTTCACGTTTTTGTGACAACTATGGGATAAAGAAGTTAATAAAATATACATGATTGATAAGTTATCAGAAGAACTATACCAGAGGAATCGTTATAAAATATCTGATGTCAACAAATTAATTAACGCTAATTGCATGTACAACAGTTCATTTGTCGATATGATCTGCAAGTTTCCATATAATTAATGATTTGATACATTTTTGTATGGTTTAGGATTAACACCAGTGTAGGATTTACAAAAAATCATTTTTTGCTGGCTTAAAAGCTATTCTGACACTTCTAAAATATGAGGCAAAAGTCAAATCCCTGAAAATAATTTTATTCTGTGGAATTCTGAGGCCCTCCTTTAGCGCTTCGGATGACCTGAAACGGAACAGCTGCGTCAACTCTATGCCGCCTGTAGTGTCTGGGTGTAGTTAGAAGCATTTCAAAACAATAATACGTTAGCTCGGCGTCAACAAGCGTCAGTGCATATACAAAAAAAGAGAGTTCTTTCGCTTTGTATGTTGATTTTTGTATGCATTTCTTACTTTTGTTAGATTATTTGTGATTTTACAGCATTCAGTTTTGTCTTACAAGTAAGAATGAGTGGTAAGAAATGGTTCAAATGGCTATGAGCACTATGGGACTCAACCGCCGAGGTCATTAGTCCCCTAGAACTTAGAACTAGTTAAACCTAACTAACCTAAGGACAGCACAAACATCCATGCCGGAGGCAGGATTCGAACTTGCGACCGTAGCGGTCTTGCGGTTCCAGACTGCAGCGCCTTTAACCGCACGGCCACTTCGGCCGGCCGAGTGGTAACAAAGTGTACTCGAGCAAATAAGGGACGAAACCAACGTATACATCCCGGCGTCGATGCGGTACGTCATCAAAGCGTCCAAAGAATATATAGAGACTGAGACCAGCTCAGAAGGAGCCAGTGCCCCTGCTGGGAAACTGAAAGACAGTGACCAGGATTTTGATGTGAAATTACGGATTGAGTTATAGTATTATGAATTGTCTTGCCGTTTTCTCTGTTCTTTCTGAATACGTGAAATGTAGACAGACATCAGGCTGCAAAACGAAGTCATCGAGGCTTAGGGTTCACAATAATTATTGCTCGTCCAAAACGCCCAGCAGCTGTTATACCAAGCAGGAAGTTTATATGGAACACGTACGACATCAACCTTCGAATCGTCCTAGCAAAGCGCCGGTTTTGAGTAGGGCTAAACAGAATTATAAATTTTGATGCTTTCATGGAATTGCTACGTCCAATATTTCAACGGTTCTGTGATAAACTAGTGGATATGATTTCGATCGCAGTGGCAACGGTATGACGGGCCAGCCCTGGGATAGCAGATTAATGGTAAGAGTTTCCTAAAATCGATTTTTTTTATTGTTCATGTCTATAACATTTCAAAACTTCAAACACGTTTTTCTCGGAATATGATTCTTCAAAACGGCACGCAGTATAACTCCAACAATTTTCAATATTTTTATTTGAAAATTTATTCACAACTTTAAAATAACATTTCAAAGTCTACCACATATGGGATTTACGGTTAGTTAATTTAAACAAAATTAACAAAATGCTATTCTTTTCTGGTGAAATTTGAACCACTTTATTTAAACACTCACCAGTTACACAAAAATCAATATTTCTAAAACCCTGTATGTCGTTCACTAGCTACATTCATGAAGATTCGTGTCACAGATCGCCTAAAGTACTTAAAATTCACGTGCGTGAACTTTAGACTTTGGCGCTACACGGCGCTACGTTCTCTTGTCACGGCGGCGTCTGTTTACTCGCCGATTCTGAGCTAGGCGGGAAGTGTTGTACAAATCGCTGATATAAGAGGTTCTTCGCTCGGCGGAAGGGTAACTTAAACATTTTAAAAAAAAAACCTGAAGTGCGCCTCAGCAGCTAACATTTTGACAGTGCATCTATTTTGGTGCATTATTCCCGCGTGAAACATTTCAGGACAGGTTGCGATATATCGGATCGGACCACTACCTCGTCAGTAATTTGCAGATTAATACAGAGTTTTTGTATTCAATTAATTGTCTGTAGGCTGATGAATCTTAAGATTCAGTGTATTTTACTTAAATTCTTATGAATATATACTGAAGGTGCACCTTAAAAAATTATTTTTAAATGACCTTTTGAAAAGTTACGTTGTCATATGGATCTTTACCACTCAGTGATGAAATCCCATGCGTCATCCATGGTCGATAATTATCATCTTGAGTTTCTTATGATTGTGCACCATTTTTACCCACGAAAATTTTGTGAAGTCAAGTATGTTCAGAACCTAGGTTAGCCCAACCGTATCACTTCTCTGTTCCACTACAATAATGGTTGCTCCATTCCATTTCACAGTATCGTCAGTTGTCACCTCACAGACGTAAACAGGGAAGTGACCGCAGAACATGTGAGGCCCGCCAGTTTGTATTCCTTGTCATATTTGTTGTTCATTATATGGATTTTTTAAAGTAAAATAACATTTAAAGCCAACACCTCAATTTCACTATTACAATTAAAGTACAATAAGTAATTTCGGTTGCTATCTGCAACAATCTTCAATCCTCCAAAACGTAACAAAGCTGTGAACGTGCGTTGGAAGGCATCATTAGTTGTAGTCATGCAGAGACATGTGTTCGTAAATACCAATACGATAACAGTACGTAGGTCAAAAACATCACCGCGAGAAAGCAGGGTTTTACACCGTTATCTCTCAGAACGACATTAAAAAGGAAAATTGTACATTGCATGAGTAACAGTTGCGTTAAAAGCTCATTATATGCAGTCGTGTAGCAGGTGAGAACAGTATATGTAACTATTCAAAAAAATTGTCAGCTGTTCCGTAAACTGGCTTACAAAACAATGATTCGGGGTGGCGTATGAAATAGCCATCTTTACAAAGAGTGTCCAGGTTGAAGAATAAAAAGAACAGACAGACTCACCAGCCGGAAAAAGTCACGTCACAACTAACTATATGGTTTGATCATGGTGATGTTTTTAACCTACTTACTCTTATCGTCTTGGTATGTACGAACGCATGTCTTTGCATGATTACAGCTAGTGATCTTTACAATGCATAGTTACCGCTTTTTTACGTTTTGAACAATCTGAAGGTTGTTGCAGATATCAACCGAAACTAGTTATAGTGCTTTAATTTTAACAGTAAAATTGCAGTCTAGGCACTGAAGGATTTTATTTTGATTTCCTTTCATTAATACCGCCGCCTCCTACCTGTCAAGTGATGCTTAACAACACTACTGGCCATTAACGTTGCTACACCAGAAGAAATGCAGATGATAAACGGGTATTCATTGGACAAATATGTTATACTAGAACTGACATGTGATTACATTTTCCAGCAATTGTGGTGCTTAGATCCTAAGAAATCAGTACCCAGAACAACCACCTCTAGCCATAATAACGGCCTTGATACGCCTGGGCAGTGTCAATCAGAGCTTGGATGGCGTGTACAGGTACAGCTGCCCATACAGCTACAACACGATACCACAGTTCATCAAGAGTAGTGACTGGCGTATTGTGACGAGCCAGTTGCTCGGCCACCATTGACCAGACGTTTTCAATTGGTGAGAGATCTGGAGAATGTGCTGGCAGGGCAGCAGTCGAACATTTTCTGTACCCAGAAACGCCCGTACAGGACTTGCAACATGCGATCGTGCATTATCCTGGCGAAATGTAGAGTTTCGCAAGGATCGAATGAAGGGTAGAGCCACGGGTCGTAACACATCTGAAATGTAACGTCCACTGTTCAAGGTGCCGTCAATGCGAACAAGAGGTGATCGAGACGTGTAACCAATGGCACGCCATACCATCACGCCGGGTGATAAGCCAGTATGGCTTTGACGAATACACGCTTCCAATGTGTGTTCACCGCGATGTGGCCAAACACGGATGCGACCATTATGATGCTGTAAACAGAACCTGGATTCATCCGAAAAGATAACGTTTTGCCATTCTTGCACCCAGGTTCGTTGAGTACACCATCGCAGGTGCTTCAGTCTGTGATGAAGCGTAAGGGTAACAGCAGCGATGGTGTCCGAGCTGATAGTCCATTCTGCTGCAAACGTCGTCGAACTGTTCGTGCAGATCGTTGTTGTCTTGCAAACGCCCTCATCTGTTGACTCAGGGATCGAGACGTGGCTGCACAGTCCATTATAGCCATGCAGATAAGATGCCTGTCATATCGACTGCTAGTGATACGAGGCCGTTGGGATACAGCACGGCGTTCCAAATTACCCTCCTGAACCCACCGATTCCATATTCTGCGTACAGCCATTGGATGTCGACCGCCGGCCGGGTGGCCGAGCGGTTCTAGGCGATTCAGTCTGGAACCGCGCGACCGCTACGGTCGCAGGTTCGAATCCAGCCTCGGTAATGGATGTGTGTGATGTCCTTAGGTTAGTTAGGTTTAAGCAGTTCTGGGTTGTAGGGGACTGATGACCTCAGATGTTAAGTCCCATAGTGCTCAGAGGCCTTTGATCTCGACCAACGCGAGGAGCAATGTCACGTTACGATAAACCGCAATCGCGATACGCTACAATCCGACCTTTATCAAAGTCGGAAACGTGATGGTACGCCTTTCTCCTCCTTACACGAGGCATCACAACAACGTTCCACCAGGCAACGCCGGCCAACTGCTGTTTGTGTATGGGAAATCGGTTGGAAACTTTCGTCATGTCAGGACGTTGTAGGTGTCGCCACCGGCGCCAACCTTGAGTGAATGCTCTGAAAAGCTAATCATTTGCATATCACAGCATCTTCTTCCTGTCGGCTAAATTCCGCGTCTGTAGCACGTCATCTTCGTGGTGTAGCAATTTTAATGGCCAGTAGTGTAGTATTTGTTGTTGATGACAAAGAGGAAAGAGAGACGTAAACGAAGGACGTTATTACTGAGCGTGCTTGCAAAATGGTGTAGACAACAGTGCACAAATTACGGAAGAACGGTTTGTAGAGAAGTGGAGTTGAGTTCTCTTTGTGCGCTATTACATAGCAGAGTTTATCGCGCGAAACCTTTGTACTGCTTTCGATGCTGCAGATGGACGTTTGACTTCAATCGGCCGCGCCAAGCGGCGCCTGCAGAGGTAGGGTGTGGCGGCCGCGGCACGGCACGCGATCAGTCGGGAGCCGCCACTAGCACGCCCTGCGGCTGTCCTCTGGCGAGCGCCGCGTCCGCTCGTTTGTCAGAGGGCGGCCGCCGGTGTGCATAATTACCCCACCCATACCTACCTGCTGCCGCGCGCTGCCAGCAGGTGGCACCGGCTGCACTGCAACTGCATGCAGAAACCTGAACCGACTATGAAGCACTGCTACTACACTTGGGCTCGTGCTGCCTCCCGGAGTCTCTGCCGGCGTGGGATACCGCTGCAGACAGTGGACGGACGAAAAAGGTAGCGCAAGAAAAAGGGCGCGTCTGGGGAAGACTTTTTTGTTAAAAGACGAGGGAAGCTTTTGAAATGTAATGCTCCCGAAGAATGCTGAAAATAGGGTGGGGTGACTGAATAACTAATACGGGAACTGTCATCATCATCATCATCTTGAATAGTTTCCTGTCCAGGAACATAAGCCTCGCAACTAGTACTGCTTTCCCACCATCTTTCTGTGTTCGCTCTGGTCCAGTCCTCGCCTCTTTTTTAACAAACTCCTCTACTTTATTAAAAAACTAGAAACACGCCTCGATTGCGAAAAAAGCACCTAGTGTTGACCTAGGTTTCGGCGTAGATAACTACACCTTCTTCAGAACAATAAAACCCACAAATGCCTAAGAAGACCTTTCTCAATGATTAAAAGAACACCATAGCTATGCATTTATAAACAAAAAAAGGCAAACACAGACAGTACATATGTACAACGTCTAAACCACTACTTAACTTAGTGGTGTAACCACCTCACACCGGCCTATGTTCGATGGGCGGGTTAAGGGCCTTCGAACATAGGCCGGTGTGAGGCGGAGGTTACACCATTAAGTTAAGTAGTGGTTTAGACTTTGTACATATGTACTGTTTGTGTTTGCCTTTTTGTTTATAATTGTATAGCTATGGTGTTCTTTTAATCATTGACAATGGTCTTCTTAGGCACTTGTGGGTTTTATTGTTCTGAAGAAGGTGTAGTTATCTACGCCGAAACCTAGGTCAACACTAGGTGCGTTTTTCGCAATCGAGGCGGGTTTCTAGTTTTTTAATATATTAACCAACGATTGCTGACGCGCTGCGATGTTGAAGGTTCTTACACTCCTCTAGACCTTTCAGCCATCTATCCCTAGATCTTCCTCTTTTTCGTTTCCTTTGCAACCCCATTTCACGTATCTTCTTGGGAATCCTCTTCCATTCTCTTTAAGAGCCCAAGCCAACTTAGCCTTGACGTTTCTATCCTGCTCTGCAATGATCCTTTTACACTATTACCCTTACGCTTTCATTCCTCATCCTATCTCTCATTGTTACTCTCATCATTCTTCTGAGAAACATAATTTCATATGCATGTAATCTCCTTGCATCCCTGTTCTTCAATGAGCATTTCTCGGATGCGTAGCGCAGTACTGCATGTAGTTATTTATATATAGTACTTATTTGCTTTTTGCTGGGCGCTTTACTTCCAAAAAAGGCTCTTAACACATCGCAGTAATACTTTAGCGTGTCTGCCTCCTTCGACGATTTTTCCCAGCTTGCTCTAGCACACTTCCCAAGTACTTGACACACTCCAACCCCTACTCCGATCGTTGGTACTCATGTATTTCCAGTTGTAACCTGGATTTCATATTTGTTTGAATTAAATTTCATTCCATAGTGGTCATCAGTCCCCTAGAACTTAGAACTACTTAAACCTAACTAACCTAAGGACATCACACAACACCCAGTCATCACGAGGCAGAGAAAATCCCTGACCCCGCCGGGAATCGAACCCGGGAACCCGGGCGTGGGAAGCGAGAACGCTACCGCACGACCACGAGCTGCGGACAAAATGGCTCTGAGCACTATGCGACTTAACTTCTGAGGTCATCAGTCGCCTAGAACTTAGAACTAATTAAACCTAACTAACCTAAGGACATCACACACATCCATGCCCGAGGCAGGATTCGAACCTGCGACCGTAGCGGTCGCTCGGCTCCAGACTGTAGCGCCTAGAACCGCACGGCCACTTGGGCCGGCTCATTCCATAATGTCTCATAGTTTCTTGCCAAGCATCCAGCTATTCCTGAATCTCCTCCTCCCGCTTTCCACACATCAATAAGTCATCTGCGTACACCATTGCTCTCATGTTGTCTTCTCCAGTTTTTTTTCTGCCACCTTAGTCGTTATCTTATCCAAGAGCACGATGAATAGGAGAGGTGACAATGCACTGCTCTGTTTCACATCGTTTGTTTGCTGGAACCAATCCGTCTTTTCATTTCCCGCTTTCATACATTTCTGGTTATTCCCTCTTTCTCCAGTTCCTTCTTCTCTAATGCTTCGCAGACTTTTCTTCTACAGAAACTATGAACTGCCTTTTCTGTATCGAGCAAGGCCATCACCTGGTCTTCCCCAAATTAACAGAGGTGGTCCTGGAGCTGCTTAACCGCAAATATGAGAACAGTAGACCGACCCCTCCTCCAACTCGTGGCAGGCATGCAACAATACCAAGTAGGGGATGGCCTACAGGGGTGAAGTACAATGGGGACCGATATGGCAGCTGTGAGGGCCCTATCGGAACTCCGAAATGTGGACGATAAGGGGAGTGTGGTATAGGTGTAACAGACAACGCTAGGCAAGAGTGGATCAACAATCAGCTAATAAGGAAGTAATGAACTGAATTTGTGAGAACTTGACTAAAAGAAGGGCGTAGTTTGTGGGACACATCCTGACGCATCAGTGAATCGTCCATTTGATAACATACGGAGGTCTGGGAGAGGTAAAAATTGTACAGGATGCCAAGGCTTGACGACAATAGGCATAATCTATGGCATCTAGGTGCAGCAGTTACGCGGAAATGAAGAGATTCGCACAGTGTGCAGTAACGTACAGCATTGCGTCAATAATAAAGACCAGAACAACAGCAACCGTCTGTCGCACGTCTGGTGCAATGTGAACCACCACAGTTTCCACTCCTGTAACAATCTGTCAAAGCAACACCTTCTCCCAACATTTTCGTTTATTTGCTGATTTTTACGGTTACTTACCACACAAGGTGTGTCATCTATGACCCTACGGCTCTCTGTAGCGCAATGGCAGACACTTCGTAACCAGTTTTGCGAAAACACCATTCCTTGCTGTATCAATACACTTAACTTTCAGCATCCTTCTACAACACTACACCTCAGAAATTCCCAGATGTTTTAATTTTAAGTCTCAAGTCGGATAACAAATGACAAAATAAATATATTCTTCGTGTGATACAATTGCGATTGAACGATTTTCTTACTTTTCCCTGTACTTTTAGTGTGAAACCTTGTTTCCTGATAAATTTCATGATTTTAGGTCAACGAGAAGTACGCTTCAGGCTTTGTTGAGTGAGTTTGCGAGCATCAGATTATGTGACATACACGACGCTATCTTTTGATTGGGTTGATTTATAAGCTAACGTTTTTTACTTTACCAAGGGATTATAGATCATAGTATGTGACATAAATTTCAACTTCATATGCGTGCCCATTCCTGAGAAAAAATGGCCTTAAGAGACGGTCAGACAGACAGTCGGAAAAAAGTGACATTGATGGCCGTATCTTTTGATTGCATTTACTTACAAGCTTGGGTTTCGTACACCACAAGGGAACCACATATATTAGAGTGCGAAATAAATTTCAGCTTGATACGTCAACGAGTTCCTGAGAACAAAATATTTTTTAACAGTCAGGCAGACGGACAACAAGGTGATCCATTAAAGGTTCCGCTTGTACCGATTTAGTTATGGAAGTCTGAAAAGTGCACACAAAGGACTTCAGGAGCGCAGACACTCCTCTGCCCTCAGACCCTTATGAGCTAGTTAGTGGTTATTCAAATGTAAGATTTCAGGGGACAACAGTTGTGCTCTGGAGAAAAGTTAAGAAAAGGAGTCTAGGCCGAGATCCGCTCAGGAACAGATGGAGTGTCAATAGAATTCCCTGACGTAATCAGTTTCGGTTCTGCACAACAGGACCGCAAACTAATAGCTTTTTAAAAATCTATGAAATAATGCTTTCTTTAGTTTTTTGTAAGGGAGGGTGAAATTAAAACGAGATACACGGAAGAAGTAAGAAAACTCTTTACTCTTATAAAAGTAATCACCATAACTGTTAATACATGTACCCACTGTAGGACAAGACATCCACATGTTGCTAAGGTTGTTTAGAGTACGCTGCAGAGCTTTCGCTGGTAAGCCCTAACACATCCTCCATTCAGTCCCGAACATTCCCCATGCTATTTCCATGTTTTTGGAGCCATAAAGAAAGACATTCTTGCCCGTCGGTCTGCTTCGTATGAAGAGGGGCATGCGTGGGTATAACCATAGTTCTGTAGGTTCAAATGGCTCTGAGCACTATGGGACTCAACTGCTGAGGTCATCAGTCCCCTAGAACTTAGAACTAGTTAAACCTAACTAACCTAAGGACATCACAAACATCCATGCCCGAGGCAGGATTCGAACCTGCGACCGTAGCGGTCTTGCGGTTCCAGACTGCAGCGCCTTTAACCGCACGGCCACTTCGGCCGGCTCATAGTTCCGTAGGCAACCGTAAACATTTTTCCTTGAAGATAGTGACCGTCATGTGTCACAGTGAGATAAATGTATTAATAGCTATGGCGATTACTTGTGAAATAATCAGCAGTTTACCTACTTGTCTTCCCTCGGTCTCATTTTCATTTGACTTTCTCTTATAGAAATTCTGCTGTCGTTCGATTGAACTCTTGGGACACGTATACTTCGTATGTGCACTAGCACGTATTTAAAATATAGTCACTTACAAAACAGGCAAATTTAAAAACGCTATGTTTTTTGGTTGCTTTTCTAGCTTCCAGTTCCTTCAAAGGATAGTACCTGCTGCAGTCTTAAAGACAACGGATGAAGAGATGAAATTTAGTTTGCGCCAGTAAGAGAATCAAAATTGTTAAGGCACATGCGTTAATCATTTGTCTTCGCCCCTGTAATCGACGACTTAATTCGTCAAATATGCATGCGGTGGAAAATGATCATTACTAGTTTTATTTGTTAGTGGAAACAAGCCAAGTGTTTGCTATCGTGGGACCCTCAACTAGTATGCAAGTCAGGGGGCAGAAACACGACGTTATCCAAATCACACTCAAAAGGGTTTATACTGAATCCGTAAAAGGGTGTAACGCAATTTTACCATTTCCCTGATGGAAATTCTATGTGGAGTACCTAAACTCTCGTACAATGTATTCATTCAATTAACTGGTTCAAATGGCTCTGAGCACTATGGGACTCAACATCTGAGTCATCAGTCGCCTAGAACTTAGAACTACTTAAACCTAACTAACCTAAGGACATCACACACATCCATGCCCAAATCAGGATTCGAACCTGCGACCGTAGCAGTCACAAGGTTCCTGACTGAAGTGCCTACAACCGCACGGCCACCGCGGCCGGCCACAATTAACTGGCCAAAGTTCATCTCCTAGAATAGTGATGGGAAACGATTCTGGTAATTGTTTAACAGATAAATGCCGCCCTAAAAACATACAACGACAATTGTTTTCTTTAGATGGAACACAGAATTGATCATGAATCTGTACAAGAAACAATAATGCATGTTAACATAAACTAAACATGTAAATAGCCATCACTTGGTAGAAGTCTTGGCAAGAACCTAGTATAAACGACACTAAATGGAATACTGCGTGCGTCTCTGCTACGAAAAAGAGTACCTAATAGAATAGGTCAAACGTATAATATAAATAAACAAGTCGGTAATCAGACAGAAGAACGTACCATCAAAGGAAGAAAAGTAGTTCTATGCATGGTACCGCTGAAAAAGCTCAATTCGAATTTTGGGCGGCTGAAAAATCAACTGAAAGCCTAAAGGCCGGAGTTGCGTACATTACCAACAACATGACACAAGGTAGTGTGTTGATGATGGGTGCTACTCGTGGTCGGCTGCGCTGCATGCAGTTGTAATTCCGCCTTGGAAACTGACTGAAGAGTGAGTGCGAAAAAAGAAAAGAAAGACTAAATGTTTATCCTAGTTGCAGGCCGTGTGAAACTGTAAATTACTCTGCACCAAGGAAGGAATAGTACGCGACCGATTCCTGCGGCGGCTATTAACCATCCTCACTCTGTTCTCTTCCGTCATCCTGCCCAGTAGTCGAGTAACGGCGTCACAAAGAAAGGCTCTTTGCTTGCAAAATATGAAGTAGAAGAATTTATTTTTTTATCTTGCGTATAAAGTTAAGAGTAAGTTGAACTAAGTTTTCGACCTCCAGAACCCTCGGAACTTTGTGGCAATAAAACTAAGAAATCGTGGCACTTTTTCAGATCTTCGCCTATTGCTCGGAAATTACTCTTACAAAAATGAAAGAGAAGTAAATTTTAAGTCGAATGACCTACTTAAATGTCAAAATCGGTGCAGCCATTTGGCCGCAATCAGCTGTCGAAGTTCGGCTACCTTTACCTATTTGGCCAAAATGTAGGCTCCAATGCTGGATCTCAAAAACGACTACTCCAAATCAAAAATATCAAGTTACCGGAGTTGTAGAGCATTAAATTTCATGTTATAAAAGCATCTAGTTTTTTCAGCTTTTTGAACTATTAGGGGTTTATACACTTGAAAGCCAAGGGAAGTACGTATAAAATGAAGTTTCCTGTGGGAAGACGGCTCCGTAACGAGAAAGCAAGTGTTTTCTATGTATATACTTTCAATTTCCCTCATTCTTATGCCTTTTTATTCATTTTTATCCATGCCTTAAATGGTAAGAGTGGGTTGCTAAAATGAAAACCAAGTACTTAGTAATGGCCAATATGTATTTACGAATGAGTAATATAAAAATTTCTACAAATGAATATCAGAGATTCACATTTTATCAAATCTGAATCCCACCGAGATCGTTTGGGAAACTTTTGCAGGTCCCAGTCCAGCATCCGACCTTCAGGATCCATTGCGACACCTTCACCAACTTCTTCGTCCTGGAAAATATCTTCCTCATCCTCGTCGAATCAAAGCGATGAAACCTGAATTAAGAATTACTGTTATTGGGGTAGCTGAAAGGCGAGGTGATGACTGGGCACGCTAAGTATTGGAACGTATTCGTGATGAGGATCTTTGTGCTAAAGAGTCAGTTATGTAAACACCTGTTCCCCAAGTTGCTGAGTCTGACAGTGTGGCAATCGTGAGTGGGGACTTTGTAGTGCTTGTTCTCCTAACAGGTCGCGGAAACAACAACCCGCACTTCCATAAACGGAGAAGACGTGTATCACCAGAAGTGTGGTACTCCAGTAATTCCTCCAATTTCGATCCTGCATTTGCCCCTTTCAACCATACTTTCAAGGAATGGGATACCATATTCTTTTTTTGGTCAAAGGGAAATTACTAAACCTTATGGAGCAGCAAGTACAAACTGCTGAATGTGTTAAGCCCTTAGTCTCTCAAGATGTAATAACACTGGCAGGAGAACTGCTGATGTTAGCACTGTATGGGAATTGCAACTGCCCGACTTTGGACGAGCTCCGGTAGGGGATTTCTGTAAAGTCTGCCTCGAGAAAATCTTTCAAACTTGAGAGGCTACCGACAATATCAGACGCAGGAAGGTGGTATTAATTGTGATCCTACCACCAAGAGCAATCTTGGTAGGGGAAGAAAACTGATGCGTGTCAATGGGGCTGGAAGAAAAATCTACCAGATTTGTTTCCCCTGACGATGACAAACGACGCGGCACCACACATACTACTGAAGGTAGCAAAATAGGACGCACAGCAGTATGTGAAGGTTGCAAATTGGACTCAAGTGCTCCTTGATGTGCAAACACTGTTGTGGCTCATCTTGCGAGAACGCCCCACAAACTGGGTTTGATCGAGGTTGCGAAAGGGATCAGGATATGTCCCAGGACGAGCAAGTTGGTGAAGGTGTCGCAATGGATCCTGAAGATCAGATGCTGGACTGGGACCTACCGCTGTCTCCCTAACGACCTCGATGGAACTGAAATTTGATAAAATGTGAATCTTTCATTTTTAAACTGTGTTTTTTTTAAATATTGTCATGCTCTTTTGCTTTGTTCATTTGCAGAAATTTTTATTTTTTTACTCATACGTAAATAGATATTGGACATTACTGTGTACGTGGTTCTCATTTTACCAACCCACTCTTACCAATTAAGGCATGGATAAAAATGAACAAAAATACACAAAAATATAGCTAACACGTATGTGCTCATTAGAGAGCCGTCTTCACACTGGAAACTTCATTTCATTGAACAGCTTTGAGTTACAAAAAGAAAAAAAATAGAATTACTTTGGATTTCATATGTTTAAACGCTTAACAGTGCTTGAAACTGAAAACCTACATGCCTTTGTAACATGAAATTTCGTGCTCTACGACTTCCACAACTTGGCATTTTTCATTTAGAGTAGCGGTTAATAAGTTATATGCCTTGGAAATACGTACTTGCCAAATTGGTGAAAATGAGCGAATTTTGACAACTGACTGCTTTCAAACGACGGCGCCGATTTGGAAATGTATGTGGGTAATTTGACGAAAATTTAATGCGCTTTCATTTTGGTAATGGTAATATTTTTAGTTGGATGCATAATTCCCGAGTAATCGGGGAAAAACTGAACAAAGTACCAAAATTTCTTGGTTTTTTCACCACAAAATATACCTTGACGGTTTTGAAGGTCAAAAGCTTTGAGTCAACATATTACCAACTAAATGCACAAGATAAAAGAATAAAATCTCATCCAATCGTAGCAGATAATAAAGGTTTCGCTCATTATGACCTTACAACAAATTCGTCTAGACTCCCATTGCCATACTCTGTCGGCGCGCGGGATTAGCCGAGCGGTCTTAGGCGCTGCAGTCATGGGCTCTGCGGCTGGTCCCGGCGGAGGTTCGTGTCCTCCCCCTGGGAATGGGTGTGTGTGTTTGTCTATAGGATAATTTAGGTTAAGAAGTGTGTAAGCGTAGGGACTGATGACCTTAGCAGTTGAGTCCCATAAGATTTCACACACATTTTGAACCATACTCTGTCAACCTATGTGTCAATACCATTTCTTACCGCCAATTCCCTACGGTGACCGCAAATCTGTGCACTTGTAACAGTTTTTAGCAGCCTGCCATAGCCTCCATCAGGACTTCACGCAGCCATCTTCCTGGCGACGTGTGCCAGCGGAATGTGATGATTGGGTTATGACAAATGGCGCCCTTCTGTTGGCTGTCCTTTGCTGCTCAGCAACCATTTCCCTGAAATAGCTGCAGCACCGAGCTGGCGTGTTCCTGCCCGAAACATGAGGCTTTCACAAGAAAACCGCTGTTAGCCATTGTGATAATAGTGAGCGTCCGTTCCTCTGGCCCCCGAGACTCGACATCAAAACATAAGGCTTCCAGTCTGAGGGCGGGACTCTGTCCGCAATTCCCAGTGGCCGGATGCCCCCCCCCCCCCCCACCTTCTTGCCTTACTCCTGCGCTGACGCTATATTTTTATGCAGTGTGTGTCTCTCACTCGAGAAATGGGGATAGTGTGACACAACACCAAAGCTTGAACATTTCACAACATGGCCGAAGAAACCAAAGGGTTCAGTAAAGAAACAGAGATCATGGACAGGTAACCCTCTAGCCTTGATCACAATTAAGACAGACAACACAAAGATGTCCTCTGGAACACCACACTTATTCGCTCAGTTTATCACACACATTTGAAGAACTGGACATAAGGCTGCTGACCAAGATGTTTGAAGTGAGTTTGCCAAATTGGACAGATATCCTTAGAATTAATGTGCACACGTAATGAATTGCAGTAATTAAAACGAAATTTGTGCGAGTAAGAAAACACTACAGATGTCCACAAAGAAAACAGTAATGGAGAGCAACACACAGCCCAGTTGAACATCCAACTAATGGAACCAACACTCACAAACATGTGTCCCAGAAAAAGAAATGTTCAGTGTATAATAAATAAAAGTTGATCTAATATCCAACCTTATTCATTCATTCGAAAGACTTGTGTAGAGTTAGAGTCAAACCTCAGGTACACAAATCATAAAAGTAGAACAATGTAACATAATAAAATCCATAATGATGGTAACAACCTAGATCAAAGAGAGTAGAGTCTATACAGACATGTAGATTATAACACAAAGAAAGTTTAGTGTGAATGTATCCCTACAACGTGTGCCTTATAAACATACTAATTACATACGAACAGAAAGAGATAAAATGCCTATGAGTTGCTTGGTGAAAGTCATATTAGAAAACATAAAACAACAAGAATGTGCCAGTAGAGTTCGTACACAGATGTATAGATACATATGAGTTGAAACTGGGTTGAGCTTTACTCATGGAACTAATGAAAAACTTACCACAATGACTGAAATGTAAAGAAAGTTCCACTCGTATACCTGAACTCACAACATTTCTCACACATTGAGTCTTGAGCGTAATGTGGTTTGTGCAGGTAAAAGACAGGCGCTGTCATGTCGAGGGTGTGGCGGGAGAGGGAGAGGAGACTGGAGATGGCACGCAGTCACATGTATCACGCCTGCTGTAGAATGTCGGGAGCGATGCAGCTGTCAACTGCACAAACTCTCTTCAGGCGTCCATCAGGCGGATATTTTGGTGGTGACACATTGTGAAAGAGGTGGTCCAGTAATGTGTTGACTCGCTGTCGTCTGCGCCGCATGACGATGTGTGCATTCTCCGTGCGCTGCGCCATAAGCCGTGCGCGTGAATTGGGTAGCGAGGCGTACCTCGGTCACCTCCGTCGCGTGAGTGTTCATTGCGTCAGTTCAGTCCTCTTCTGTGAGCTGGACGCCAGCTGGTACATTGGTCGTGCCTCGCGTACTGTTCCAGGCCAGTGCCAATGGGCGGGCGAGGTAATCCGACTGATACAGGCGACATAGACTTGCGTCGACCATTCTCGTCCACTTCCCCTGGGGAGACCAGTAATCACGTAGTGCAGGTGTGTGGGAGACACCTGTGCTGGGCTGTGGCACCGTCATGTTTGATGTGACCCGTATCCGTGAGCGCGTCCCACGCCTGTGTCCGCCACCCCTTCTCGCCGACAGCAAAACTTGTTATGGCCAGGGTTTATGTAATTCCCCGAACGGCCAACGTTCGGGGAAGGACTCAGGGCTCGCGCTGCATATCAGTGAGCTGCTCAGCTGTTCTCTTCCTCCAGCTCACCCTTCTGCCGACTACTCGCATACTGAGTCATACGATGTGTCACAACCCATACAAATGTGTTGCCGGCCGAAGTGGCCGTGCGGTTAAAGGCGCTGCAGTCTGGAACCGCAAGACCGCTACGGTCGCAGGTTCGAATCCTGCCTCGGGCATGGATGTTTGTGATGTCCTTAGGTTAGTTAGGTTTAACTAGTTCTAAGTTCTAGGGGACTAATGACCTCAACAGTTGAGTCCCATAGTGCTCAGAGCCATTTGAACAAATGTGTTAAAACATTGTTGAACATTTTCAGTTTACCAGTTCATGAAAGCAAAGAACCGAACAAACCACACGTACTATGGATCCCAGTATTTCTCACTCTTGTTTGATGCAAAAATAAACATGAGACGAAGATAACCGAATTTCTATACTCATAGAGGTGTAAAAGTGATTATGATATGCAACTTAATCCTAGGAGTTGCGTAACTAGTGTATCAATTTCTAACTTGTACAAGTAAAGGATCTAGACTTGAATGGTTGGGGGGCTCTTTTTAGGACTAATTTAGAGTAGTGTTTATCATTAACGAAATCAGAAATCCAATGCTATCCGTCACCCCCAACTTTTAAAACGCCCTTATGAATTACTATTCATGAAAATGTCAACATGCAGGTATTTAAATTAAATATGATTTTATAATTATCCTAGTACAGCTAATATGTAAGTTAAAAACTCGCAGAAACCAAACGAGAGACATGCCAGCTCACCAGGGAGTTCCTCAACGTCACGGCAGCACAAAGGGCACAGCAAGCACTCAAAGTAACATGGACTGAGAAGTATATAGCATCCCTGTGGATGTGTTGTTTTCAGCTTGCGTATACATACTCGTTTATAATTTTCTGCCACGTCGGTGAAAGAGGCGGCCGATGTCCTTTACAATTTTTTATCAAAGTATATTTGGGAGATATGTTGCACTATGTCCTCGCGAAAAACGGAATGGAAGCAAAGAATAAAGTGGAAAGAGCCCTAGGTCTGACACATATAAAAAATGGAAAAAAGAGGGGGAGTTATCCATAATGGATGTCGGCCGCCACTTACACAGACATGGCCGAAAATTATAAAGGAGTATGCGTACGCGAGCTTGGCGTGCCTCCCGTTTGATTTCTACGGGTTTTGGATCTATACGTGGTCTGCACACTGCCGAACAGGATGCTCTGATTTCTCCGAAACTCTTAAGATATTAGTCATTAAGACCTGATAGGTCCTACTACTGATCACGTGCAAACGAAATTTGCGAGACCTTCAAGTTAGCAAAGAAGGTGTGAGTTGATTGAGTCATAGTTCTGGTATCAGTATGGGGTGTTTGCACAACGAACACGTCACTATTGGTGACAGTAAATTGTACACGTGCCCAAGCGCGTTGTGATATAGTGACGGTCCCAAAACGATGGGGTGACCCTACGCAGATATGGCGAGGGTGGCCTCTATGATGCCTTTAACACCTTAAGCGTTTGACTATGGAACTTGGCGCTCCCAAAACTGACGATGTCTCACGCCCTCATCTAAAAGAACTCCTGATGACTGAGCATTTTTCGTGAGGGTTGGCACTTTGATCAACTTGTAATCCTAAGCGCATACAACTATTCCGGGGACGGACTTATGCAGTGATGTGGGACAATATTCACCTGAAACAAAACCAGAAGGGTGCCATGTTACCAACGAGTGCACCAATCTGTCACCCATTTACACTCTCACATAGAGTACACATGAGTGATGGACCAAAATTTTTGACTAAACCAAAGAAAATTAAACAACAATCACGGCAGTGCACAGGAAATGGAAATGTTCGACACTTAGAGATATTTGCCTTTAACAGAAAATTATGACTTTGAGAACGTATCCTGACATATGCACGTATAATTCCAGGGACGGTCTCTGTCACTGAACTGTCATTCACAAAAAACAAAAAAAAAAACAAACAAAATGAGACCCAGTGAAACAAATAAAGCAATGTTCAAGGTACTAATCTGGACCCTATTCTAAACACAGTAAGACATAAAGACAATTTCACAAAAATGAGAGGATCAAATCTAATTCTACCAAAGAAATGAAAACAACAAATGTCGAAGTTCCTATTCTAGAAATGGTTTGACATGACTCGCATGGTGGAGTCCAATGGTCTTCTTCGTCCTTAGTAATTCCAGCCTCAAAGAGATTGCGTGAGCAATCCTCCTCATACGAAATGCTCGGTTATAAATCCAGAAAAACTTAAGGCACTTTTGCTTTACTTTATTTGAGAGGTGAAAAGACATGACAAATAACTTCTCACCAATACGAAATTCCTGTTCTCTCGTCGTTCTACCAGCACGAACCTTTTTGCTCCACGCTGCCACCTTAATACGTTTAACAGCGATATGAACAACACTTAGATGCTGCACACGAGAATTGGGCGGGCAGTACATAGGTCTTCTGATAAGGTCCCTAGGTTGCCTGTTGCGCAGAACTGTGACTGGTGCCAGTTTCATGAGTCAATGTGGTGTCTCGTTCAACACATTCTCGAAATCTTTCAAGAAGATATCACAGGTGACGTGTTACCATCTTTAGAGATTCCCCAACTCTTTCATTACCTGCTCCGCCGGGTTGGAGCTCAAGTGGAGTGAGGATATGAAAAAGAGTGATATTTTATATCTCCTCATCGTACATTTGCACAATGACGCCCGGAATTACCGATCGTTATCATAGATCATTTTATCGGCATGCTCCAGTTCTGGAAGGAACTCGTTTCGAAGTGCCCTTGAAATGGTCAACTCTGCCCTCTTTATAGGCGTTAAAGCGACGAATTTGGACGTTACTTCAACGAATACTAAGATAATACCCCCTCTTCGTTCGGGGTAAAGATCCCATAAGGTCTGTGGCAGCGAGGTGTTTCAGTTTGCGGGGTACAATGGGGAAAAGGGCGCTTGCGTACTTTTAGTGAAATGCTTAGCTTCCTGGCAGTCCTTGCATAGTGACAGAACACAGCAGATCTTTCGTTCCACATTGCTGAAATGGTCGATCGCTCTTAATTTCAGAAAGCATTTCGTCGCCCCAAATTGACCATAACTGAAGTGGGTGTGCCAGAAAATACTGTCAGTCAGACGTAGATGCCAGAGGGAAAAATTCACACTGCCCATATGGAATGAAATTCCTCTCTGAGGGAGATACAGTTGTCTGATAGCAGCCTCTCTCCAGTCTTTCCATTACAACTTCATGTTGACTATTCCTGGGTCCTCATCCTGCTTTCTTCTTATGTCACTTCTTCTAACGCAACCTCTCTCATATAGTTGGAATGGTCTCCTTTGCGTTCATCATTATTTATCTCAACAAAGCCAGACGGCGATCGTGAAAGGCGTCAGCAATGATCTTCGTACAGCCCTTTGTACGGATGGTCTGAAAATCAAACTCCTGAACCAAGAACACCCAGCTGGTAAGCGACGTATTTGTCAATTTCTTGAGCAGGAATTCCAGCGCTTTGTTTTCTGTATAGACCCTTATCCTTAGACCATATAACGATATCTAAATTTCTGGAATATCCACACCACAACGAATGTTTCCAACTCAGTTAGGGAGTAGTTTTTCTCACTTTTCGTGAGGACGTATTTCCCAAAGGCGATTGTTCTCCAATACCGGATTTCCAGCACCATATATTTTAGGAAAATCATCACGCCAAGTTTGGGGTACGCGCTGTGTGTCACCATACAGAAATGCTCAACAAGATTTGTGAGTGACAGGATAGTCGCCTCCAGTAAGGTCCATATGAGAGCCGGGAATTGTAGTTCGGCCTCCTCGCCCCATTCCCAATGTGTATTATTTCCCATAAGGCGTGGACAACTTAGTGTTTCAGTATGTATGAATCGTTGGTAGAAATTGATGACACCAAAAAATGCACGCTATTGTTGCGTTGTCGTCGGGTGCGGTACTTCGCTAATTCGCTATGACCTCTATGTTTTGGATTCTGTGATATTTCCTCTCCTGCAATCGGATGTACTTATAAGTCAACTCTTGTTGATCCGAAATGTTGACTTCCTTGAAGGTGTTCAGTAATTCTCGTTGGACTACGTTGTGTAACTGCCATGATTTGTCTGCTATTAACAGATCATCAACATACATAGTGAATGTCTCCTTGAAGAAACCACTGAGGTTGCCATGTACCGCGCGACTGCTACGGTCGCAGGTTCGAATCCTGCCTCGGGCATGGATGTGTGTGATGTCCTTAGGTTAGTTAGGTTTAAGTAGTTCTAAGTTCTAGGGGACTGATGACCACAGATGTTAAGTCCCATAGCGCTCAGAGCCATTTGAACAATTTGTTGCCATGTAGTAGTCTGATAAAGGCAGCATCCTGAACTGATTATAGTTTCCAAATGCAACGAAGGCTGTGTGCTTCCTACATTCTGGGTGGAGTTGAATATAATAAAAGCTATTGCGCCGACCGATCGTCGAGAAAACTAAAACATCATGGAAATTCTGGAGCAGTCCCTCCAGCTTATTGGTCTGTCGGTCTCTGTATAGAGTATCGTGTTAATTCGTCGAGAGGCCACATGGCGAATCGACCCGTCTTTCTTTCCCACTTCCTCGATGGGATATTTGTAAGAGAACTCGCCGGTTCTATCAACCCATCTTTCAACATCTCTGAGATTTCGGACGCAACCTTTTTCTGTTGCACATGCATTACTCATACACAAAATTTTTGATCGTACCTACCTTTGCCATAAACACTTCAGTGTTGGCCATGAGCACACTTTCGAATTCCTTTTGTCCCGTAACCCCTACGTTGAGGACCGGTCCACTTTCTCCTCCATAATCTTCATATGTCATTGTATGCAAAACATTTCTTCATCATGTAGGATGACCGATCTATCAAATCTATTATTGTCCACTAGTGTGACGACTAGTTTGAGACTATCAGCCGATAGCTGAGCTGGAATAGCTTCGTTGTCATGTTTTATAGTCATCTCGGTTTCCTTATTAAGGGTAACCGGGACCCTTCCCAACTCAAGAAATGCTTGGTGCTGCCTCAGAAAATTCATCCCTAATACAATCGAGAGATTGGGGACCACTAAGAAATTTGTCTTCAGACACTGCTTGCGGGCTTTCAGATAAAGATGAGGTGGCGTGGTGGTGGCCCTCAACTACGTTCCCTCTGACTCAGTGTCGAAATATTGAAAGTTTTGGCTGGTTTCATTGTCTAGGGGCTGGGAGACGTAGTTGCCGCATTACAAGCCAAACACTGCTGAGTCTACAGTATACAATATGAATATCCACATGAATCTAATGGTCGAAGGTTCCCATCACTTGGCAATCACGAATGTAACGTAGAAATTTATAAATGAGAGATTGTAATTAAACAAAATCTGCAGATACTATCTTAGCGACTTTAAATGATGAGTACGATGTAGAAGTACTTTTGAGAATGTAGTATATTTCTCCAAAACACTCATTGGTGTCGATGGTCCAGCAATTACATAAAATATAATATGAATAACAGGGAAACAATAGATTCTTACTACACGTAATTAGTTATGAATAACAACATAGCTTGCGAGATATTCGCTTCTAAACGGACACTACATCTTCACGGTAGAAGCCACGGAACTCTCACAAGTGCACAAGTCGGCACGAAAAAGTATTTCTATCTGCCGCGACCACGCGCAAACCGCTCCACACACTCCATGTCTCTCACGCGACCGCCCGTCGTGCCTCCTCGTCACGCACTCCCAATGTCCTGCCCCGTACTGTTCTCCCACTTCCATCCAGTCTCCTCATTCACGATCGCTGTGATTGGCTAGAGCGTTCCCGCCCTATCTTCAAGCCAGTGCACTCACAATCATAATGAAACACATTGGAAACACTGGATTTACATTTAAATAACATGAAATTAAATATTCCTATTCCTGGACTATAAACACACTCTAACACACATTATTAAATACATAAACAAATTAAATAAACATATATCAAAGGAATAGCGGTAAAGGTAGGCCAGTAGCCTAATGTCTCTGTGCTTTCCAAAACGCAGTAAATATTTAACCAATTTCTTCATGATAATATATATCGGATTTAAAGAAGGACACATGAATAAATATGTTTAGAAGCATGCTGCTACCGTTTCTTCGTGTAATTCATGTACTATTCAAGCTACATGCCTGTAATTTATATCAATTTAGGTTTACACTAATAGCTGTCTAAAGACACGTCGATCGACAAAATCGGATGAACGGTTTAGATTTTGAAAATTCGTTGCTGGGTTTTACTTCTATAATTTATCGTCAGATACTAAACTTTAAACTAATAAAGATATTGAAAATCTGATTACATCATCAGAATCGTTGTGCAAATAATGGTAATGTATATGTTTCTTTTTGGAGTATCATGATTCATCTGGCTACAATTAATTTCTATACAAACAGTGAAATGTCTGCTATGATGGTTTCACAAAGTCCGCCATCTTTGTCACTCTTGTCATACAAGTCTCTTTCATCGACACAGCGTCACCATGGAATTCCCAGCCAAGCGGTTCCTGGACTCCGGCTAACGTTCGGCAACACGTGTTTGCTGCCGGGCCCCTGCTGGCCGAGCGGCCCGTGCGGCCACGCCAACTCCGAACTTAGAACATTTCCAGGGCGCCACAACTCGCCCGTTACCTCACATGATCTTGATAGTTAAATTCGAGTCTGGTCTGTAGCTCAACGTTAGTCCTTCTGGCTGCCATTGCACCCTATATCTTAGTTGTTTTCATTGCGAGAGTGGGTCTGTTCCTATCGGCAGCTCATCGACAGAACGCCTGTTCTGAGACGGAAGGTAATACTGCTCCAGATATCAACCATCCACTGCAGCTCAAGATTCCCAATTGGTAACCGTAATTACTGGGTGTATGGCCTCCCTGTTGATCATCTCTTTTCGTTCCATAAGCAGTTCGCGTGTGTCCTCACAACCACTTACATTTATGCAGTTCTAACCGAATCCCGATTAGGAGTTATTCTGAACCGCATCCGAGAGTTTCTGACGTCACCTATGATTGCTGCCATATTCCACTGGACTTGTTCTGTCTGCCCCATCGGTTGCCTCTCTGCTGACTACGCCCCTGTTTGCGTCAGTTTCTATCAAAGCTACGGGCATTCTCAGCTCCGCAGCCCTAATTCCCGTATGTCCTACACTAAGGCTGTGCTACTCTTTCCTGTCGCACACCTGCTGTTCGTTTCGCTCATTCGTACGTTATTCTTGCGGGGTTGCTGATTATTTCCTTCGTTTGTCATTCTACTTTCCCTTGTAATTTGTTTGTCAAATACAAGCTACAGTTCGGACAGCAAGCACTTAAAAGATTCATTGTTGCCGCCGCATCTTTCAACTAACGCTTGCCGGTAGTGAGTGGGGAGATTGCTGGAACAAAACCAAATATCTAAGACACGCTACATGGGGAGTCTAAGAACTAATTTTTTCTAAGAAATCCGTCGAACATTTTGAGGGGATTTTTGTAATCGGACAATTCTCGATTTGGCCACACCATTATTTCTTGCATAACGCCGTCTTGCATTTCTCGCGACCAGTATGTGACGAGAAAAGCGTCTCTAAATTCGTTAAAGGAACTGCAGCACGCTGCAACGTCTCTCATTTTTTCCGCAACGACACGCACCGTGTGAGACCAAATGAAAACCTGCTTAGCATTGATTGGCGACGAAGAGTAGAGTAACTTACTAAATTGTCCCAGCCAGATCTCCGCTGTAAAGTACTCCCAACCTCTTTGAAGGTCTGAGATTTCAAGGTAAACAGGAATTGGTTGCGATCGAACGCAAGACTTCCTTCCAAGTTTATCTCTCATTGGCTCCGATATCTGAACAGATTCGACATGTCTACAGCGACCATAGTACGGATCCGAATTATAACTAAGGGTGTCTGGTATTGCTTCTCGCATCCGTCAGGAATATCTGCGTGTACATTGATCGATTTTCTGTTTGAATTGTACGAGCCGCCGCTTTAACCGGAATCCATCGCTGAATACTGAACCGACAGCGACCCATATAATCGTACAGGTACCTGTTTATCTTCCCTTACAGCACCTGTTTTGAACGCTTGCTCAAGGTGAGTCGCTGGGACATATATTTCTGTAACTTTTTTCGAGATGCGCTCTACCACGACCTCACCTTGTCTTAGTCGAATGGCGAAGGTCTTTTTGTTCTGATTCACTGTTTTATTCGCGTAATTAGCTCTCCTGCTGCAGTGATAGCTATCTCCTTGGCTCTTGCCGCTTCTAATTAAGCAAAACGTGCGTCTCTTTTTGCGCCTATAGCAGTTTGTGTTGTTGCTGAACAGTTTGCTAATTTTAACATCTTCTCCACAAGTTGACTAATCTTTTAATTAATAAATAGTTTGCCTTCTTATTTTCCCTGGGTCTCGTTTTCATTTGACTGCTTCTTATACAAAATCTGTTGTTCTTCGACTAAACTCTTGGAACACATACACTTTGTATGTGCACTAGCACATTAATTTACTTGAGTAAAACCATGTTTGAAGCATCGTCACCTACGAAACAGGAAACTTTAAAAACGCAGTGTATTTCGTCGCTTTTTCATCTTCCGATTCCTTCAAAGAATAATACTTGTTCTAGACATAAAGGAAACTGAAAAAAGAGATGAAATGTAATCTGCACCCTTAAGAGAACCGAAATTGTTGAAGCACATGGGTTAATCACTTGTTTTCGCCCCTATAATCGACGATGTAACTGGTCAGATATGCATGCAGTGGAACATGATCGTTACTAATTCGATTTGTCGATGGAAACGGGGCGCATGTTTACTATCGTGGAATCCTTAACTGACACGCACGTTGGAGGACAGAAATGTCACCCAAATGACACCCAAACTGGTTTATATTGAATCTGTACAACGTGTGTAACGCGATCTTATAAATAAAAATATATGTCGTGTGACGAGGGCCTCCCGTCGGGTAGACCGCTCGCCTGGTGCAAGTCTTTCGATTTGACGCCACTTCGGCGACTTTCTCGTCGATGAGGATGAAATGATGATGAATAGGACAACACAACACCCAGTCTCTGAGCGGAGAAAATCTCCTACCCAGCTGGGAACGAACCCAGTCCCTTAGGATTGACAGTCTGTCGCGCTGACCACTTTTTTTCTTTTTTTTCTTTTCTTGGTCGTTGTGGGCGTCACATGACATCCGTTCAAGTTCGTTTGTTGATCCTTCCACTCAGTTTTTTTTTTTTTTTTTTTTTTTTTTTCAGAGACGAACTAGCTCTCTGATCGAACACGCTGAGATACCGTGCCGGCTACCACTCAGCTACCGAGGGCGGACACGCGATCTTATAATGACCTTGATATAAATCCAAGGCAGTGTGCCTAGCTTCTCATATAATTTATTCATTAAATTAATTGATCAAAATTCCCCTCCGAGAATGATGATGGGAAAGGATTCTGGTGAATTTGAATGTTTAACGGATAAAAACCAACGCACAAATATAAGGTTACCTTTATTTTCTATGAATGGAAGACAAAATTGATCGTGAATATGTACAAGAAACAATCATATGTGTTAACGTAAACCAAAATATAAAGAGTCCTCACTTGATAGAGGTGTTGGCAAGATTCTAGTTCAAACGACACTACATTTGAGCCGTGGCACCATTGAGTTAGTAGAGTGTTCTGTCTGGCGCCACTGGCTCAGGTGTTGTATCGACTATTTCTCTTGCGGCCCCATGACAATATCTATGAGGAAGAGTTGGTATCTGTGGATTGTGTCCTTAGAAGGTTTCTTCTTGCCGATATATATACGGGGTTTGCTGGCTCGAAAAAGAGGCACAAAGTTTGAGGACTGGCTGTGGCATCGGGGTGATCAGGAACCAGCCCTCTGTTTTCTCTTCTGTCCTGCACCTAGGGAGTGACCGCCCCGCTTGTGCTAGAACTCGGACAGTTGTCTCCAGTACACGAAGCTTTCACCAGTTACGGACTTAGAACAATTTCGTGTAAACTCGCACTGCCATCCATACTCTGTCAAACTAGGTGCCAACAGCGTTCCTTCACGCCAGTTACTGACGGTGACTGCAAACGCATGCTATCCCGTGGAGCTCGACAACCATGTCCCCGAAACGTCCTAGACAATAGAACCACAGCCGTGGTGCCGAACTGAGGTGTTCCAGCTAATAACTTGAGCCTTTCACAAGAAAACTGCCCCCAGGCATTGTAAAAGCTGCGAGCATCCGTTTTAATGGGGATTCAGCCTCACGATGTTCTTAGGAAAGGGTTGAAACGTACGGTGGTGTTAGCAGAATCGAAGGTTGTCAAGAACGTCGTTCTATTGCTCATCTCACGGCGAACTGTCGTTTTCGACAGCTAAATGTGTGGGAATCAACGCTCCAGGAAAAGGAGATGTTTCATTGATGCCGTTTATGTCACCCCTTGAGGACTTTTCATACAGATTCAAAGCAGCGGTGTGTCTGGAATGTTTTCTTTGGCCGCTCATAAGAAAATCGTATGATTTGAACTCTTGGCGTCGCGGTTCTGACCTCCACCACAGAGACGTTGAAAGAAGGGGTGATACGTAGGTATCCGGCCGAAGTGGCCGAGCGGTTCTAGGCGCTTCAATCTGGAACCGCGCGACCGCTACGGTCGCAGGCTCGAATTCTGCCTCGGGCATGGCTGAGTGTGCTGTCTTTAGGTTAGTTAGGTTTAAGTAGTTTTAAGTTCTAGGGGACTGGTGACCTAAGATGTTAAGTCCCATAGCGCTCAGAGCCATTTGAACCATTTGATACCTGAGTAAGACGAGCTATGACGACCCTACCATAGTGTGACACATTCATAGTGGCGTTGGGTAGAATTGTTATGAAATTTAGTGTCAATATAACGTCATTAACCGACCTTACACATCAATGAACTTCAGGGCTGTAGTCTTTTTTTTCGCAAGTGTCGACATCTTGCTTTTTCCATGTGCAGAAATATCTGTTTGGGATGAGAGAATTCAGTACCGTGTCTAAGATTGGCGTTGTTAACTATAGACAGTACCGCTTACCCAATTTGTCTCTTTCTTCTTTCAACTCGCTATATGAAATTAAATTAAATCCATTGGAACTCTTTAATAATACAAATACAGTTAGACAACTAAAGGGTCACGCACTCTTTTAAAGAGAATAGGTTATTTTGTTTGCACAAAATAATATTAATTGTTTTGCTTTCTTTGTCAGTCATACAAATTCGAATAAAAAAGGAAAAAATTTGCAGACCATACAGTTCACCCGAGCGAAGCAGCAAACGCTAAGCTGGTCATCCATAAAATCACACACCACTCTCCATAGCATTATATCTCATGTTATTCATGCCAATAATAATGTCTCAGATGAACGCCATGCAAGTACATGCACATAGACCACATTCACTGTGACACGTTCCTTCCGTCTTATTGTCGGAATTTCAATGGTGCGGACGGAATCCACGCACTCTTAGCGGTTTGGAGCGCGTGAGACGAACTACTTGATGTATCGTTCCAATTGTTTACTGGCACACCCGGATTGGTCCTCTGCGCTGCCCAGACTCTCAGGCCTGCCACCAGCACGGAAGACGAGCACCGCAAACAGTCACTACACCGTCTCCAACTGGTTTCTCGCAAAGCCACTGCGTTTCCAACTGGTTTCTGCCTAAATCACCACGTCTCCAACTTGTTTCTAGCAAAGTAGCTATGTCTCCAACCAGTTTCTGGCAAAGTCACTAGTCTCCGACTGGTTTCTAACAGCTTAGCAACTGCCGCCAATATCTCCTCCATCAACAAAACAGACGTCAGGAACAGGGCACACGAAAACACCACACTTCAAATTTACAAAGGAGTAAGTCAAATTTAATGTATTTTCTTTATTTCAGACAAGCCTTTTAGAGAGTACGACATAAAACACTGTTTTCATTCCTTGTTTTCAACTACAACTTCCTATCGGCCCACATATCTTCCATTCTTCGAAAATGTAGTTCCTCCCCTTCTCGTGTCCACTTCCTTCCAGTTCTTGATTTTTTTGTTCCTGTCCTGAAAGTCTGGCCTTTCTACAGCTTCTTTAAATGTGCTCTGTTTCTTATTTTCTTCTTGTCGTCTCCTACAGTTCCGGTATCCCCTCCTGCTCCTCTCAGCTATTTGGTTGTGGACTTGGAATTGTTTAATAAGTCAAAAAATTTGTTTAGTTGTGCTGTCATTACTCATCCTGTATGTATGTCCATAGAATATTAACCTCGCTTTTCGTATTAAATCTTCCAGATTTTCAACTTTCAGGTATAGTTCTGCATTATATCTTAATCTCTGTTCTATTCACTGCCGTTTTGGGTCCAAACTAGTATTTCTCTTAGGATCATTCTTTCAACATTTTATAACTTTTTGAGCTCTCACTTCCCTTCAGAGTTACTATTTCATAGAATATTTCTCGTCTTACAACTATTATACACCTACATACATACTTCTTAAGCTACCACACAGTGAATGGCGGAGGGTACCTCGTACAGGTCGTTTCCTTTCCCATTTCACTCACAAGGGAGGGAAAAACGACTGTCTGTTGGCCTTTGCACAAGCCCTAATTGATTTCATCTTATCTTCGTGGTCCTTACCCGGAAAGCACGTCTTCTTCCCTCCAATGATTCCCATCTGAACTCAAGGAATAGTCGTGAGTTGATCGGACCTACCAGTAACAAATCTGGTGGTTCGCGTCTGAATTACTTTGATGTCTTCTTTCAATTCAACCTGGTGGGGATCCCAAACAATCTTGCAGTACTCAAAAATGGGTGGCACTTAAATTCTATATGGGGGTCCCTTAGAGAAGAGCTACACTTCCCTAAAATTCTCCCAATAAATCGCAGTCGACTATTCGCGTGCCCTATTACCGCCGTTACGTAATCGTTCCATTTCACATCGGTTGGCAGTGTTACGTCTAGATATTTAATAACGTAAATATCAAGCAGCAGTCCACGAATGCAAAAATTATAACATTGCGGGATTGTTTTTTCCAATCGCCTGCATTAACTCACATTTTTACACACTTAGAGCAAAGTGCCATTCATCACAAGAACTAGAAATTTTTTCCAAGTAATCTTGTATCTTCTTGCAGTCAATCATCGGCGACACGTTCTCGACACAGCTTCTTCAGCAAATAGCTACCGATTGCTGCTGACCCTATCCTTGCGGTCATTTATCTATACAGGGTGTTACAAAAAGGTACGGCCAAACTGTCAGGAAACATTCCTCACACACAAATAAAGAAAAGATGTTATGTGGACATGTGTCCGGAAACGCTTAATTTCCATCTTAGAGCTGATTTTAGTTTCGTCAGTATGTACTGTACTTCCTCGATTCACCGCCAGTTGGCCCAATTGAAGGAAGGTAATGTTGACTTCGGTGCTTGTGTTGACATGCGACTCATTGCTCTACAGTACTAACATCAAGCACATCAGTACGTAGCATCAACAGGTTACTGTTCATCACGAACGTGGTTTTGCAGTCAGTGCAATGTTTACAAATGCGGAGTTGGCAGATGCCCATTTGATGTATGGATTAGCACGGGGCAATAGCCGTGGTGCGGTACGTTTGTATCGAGACAGGTGTCCCGACAGGAAGACGTTCGAAGCAATTGATCGGCGTCTTAGGGAGCACGGAACATTCCAGCCTATGACTCGCGACTGGGGAAGACCTAGAACGACGAGGACACCTGCAATGGACGAGGCAATTCTTCGTGCAGTTGACGATAACCCTAACGTCAGCATCAGAGAAGTTGCTGCTGTACAAGGTAATGTTGACCACGTCACTGTATGGAGAGTGCTACGGGAGAACCAGTGGTTTCCGTACCATGTACAGAGTGTGCAGGCACTGTCAGCAGCTGATTGGCCTCCGCGGGTACACTTTTGCGAATGGTTCATCGAACAATGTGTCAATCCTCATTTCAGTGCAAATGTTCTCTCTACGGATGAGGCTTCATTCCAACGTGATCAAATTGTAAATTTTCACAATGAACATGTGTGGGCTGACGAGAATCCGCACGCAATAGTGCAATCACGTCATGAACACAGATTTTCTGTGAACGTTTGGGCAGGCATTGTTGGTGATGTCTTGATTGGGCCCCATGTTCTTCAACCTACGCTCAATGGAGCACGTTATCATGATTTCAGACGGGATGCTCTACCCGTGCTGCTATAACATGTGCCTTTACAAGTACGACACAACATGTGTTTCATGCTCGATGAAGCTCCTGCACATTTCAGTCGAAGTGTTCGTACGCTTCTCAATAACAGATTCGGTGACCGATGGATTGGTAGAGGCGGACCAATTCCATGGCCTCCAAGCTCTCCTGACCTCAACTCTCTTGACTTTCATTTATGGGAGCTTTTGAAAGCTCTTGTCTACGCAACCCCGGTACCAAATGCAGAGACTCTTCGTGCTCTAATTGTGGACGGTTGTGATACAATACGCCATTCTCCAGAGCTGCATCAGTGCGTCAGGGATTCCATGCGACGGAGGGTGGATGCATGTATCCTCGCTAACGGAGGACATTTTGAACATTTCCTGTAACAAAGTGTTTGAAGTCACGCTGGTACGTTCTGTTGCTGTGTGTTTCCATTCCATGATTAATGTGATTTGAAGAGAAGTAATAAAATGAGCTCTAACATGGAAATTAAGCGTTTCTGGACACATGTCCGCGTAACATCTTTTCTTTATTTGTGTGTGAGGAATGTTTCCTGAAAGTTTGGCCGAACCTTTTTGTAAAACACCCTGTATAGAGAATAAGAGCGGTTCTATCACATTTTACTGAGGCAGTCCTGACGGTACCCTTGTTTCTGACGAACACTACGCGTCGACGACAATGTACTGGGCTCTATTACAAGGGAAGTCTTTGAGCCACTCACATATCTGTGCACTTAATACGTGTGCTCGAACCCTCTACATCTACCGGGTGATCAAAAAGTCAGTATAAATTTGAAAACTTAATAAACCGCGGAATAATGTATATACAGAGGTAAAAATTGACACACATGCTTAGAATGACATGGGGTTTTATTAGAAAAAAAACAAAGTTCACAAAATGTCCGACAGATGGCGCTGGACAGCAAAACGTCAGTGACTGCGCATGACAATCGTGTATAAAAGAAGCTGTAATGAGAGAGAGAATCAGATGCGCCAGCAGTCGCAGCATGTTGACGTTACCTGAAAAGGCGCTTTTAGTGAAACCGTATTATGAGAATGGAGAATGTGCTAGTTCAGCGTTACGATCCTATCGCCATAGGAAGGGGATTCGAACGGATAAAGGTCCGTTGACAAATGCAGCTGTGGCGAGAATGATTTCGAAGTTCGAAGCCACGGGTTGTTTTGACGACAGACCCCGTAGTGGCCGACCGAGCACAAGGCGTAATGCTGCTGAGACAGTTCAGGAAGAAATGGAGACTGTAGCGGGTTCGTCTATGCACGGGGATGTCAGCGCTCTTGAAGTGGCACGTCGCACCGGCATTCCATACACTACTGTTTGGTTAGCACTTAGACGTACCCTCCGATGTTATCCGTACAAAATCCATCGGCATCATGAACTGTTACCTGGCGATTTAGTGAAGCGGAGGGCATTTGCGGTGTGGGCGTTTCAAAAGATGGCGGAACATGACGGTTGGTTGAGTAACGTGTTGTGGACCGACGAAGCTCATTTCACGCTTCGAGGGTGTCAACGCCCACAACTGCGGAACTTGGGCTACCGAAAATCCTAGAACTGTCGTGGAAAGTCCATTGCACGACGCGAAAGTCACGGTATGGTTTGGATTTACCACATCTGCCGTTATCAGGCCTTTTTTCTTCGAGGAAATGCGTGATTCTGGTTTTGTAACTGCTACCGTGACGGGTAAGAGGTACGCCGATATGTGACAGAATCGCATCATCCCCAGCCTGGCTGATATACACCTGCTAGAACGTACGATGTTTATGCAGGATGGCGCTCCACCTCATATTGCTAGAAGCGTGAAAGATCTCTTGCGCGCGTCGTTTGGTGATGATCGTGTGCTCAGCCGCCACTTTCGTCATGCTTGGCCTACCAGGTCCCCAGACCTCAGTCCGTGCGATTATTGGCTTTGGGGTTACCTAAAGTCGCAAGTGTATCGTGATCGACCGTTATCTCTAGGGATGCTGAAAAACAACATCCGACGCCAATGCCTCACCATAACTCCCGACATTCTTTACAGTGCTGTTCACAACATTATTCCTCGATTACAGCTATTGTTGAGGAATGATGTTGGACATATTGAGCATTTCCTGTAAAGAACATCATCTTTGCTTTGTCTTACTTTGTTATGCTAATTATCGCTATTCTGATCAGATGAAGCGCCATCTGTCGGACATTTTTTGAACTTTTGTATTTTTTTGGTTCTAATAAAACCCCATGTCATTCCAAGCATGTGTGTCAATTTGTACCTCTCTATCTACATTATTCTGCAATTCACACTTAAGAGCCTGGCGGAGGGTTCCTCGAACCAACTTCAGACTACTTCTCTATCGTTCCACTCTCTAACAGCAAGTAGGAAAAATGAACACTTAAATTTTTCTGCACGAGTTCTGATTTCCCTTATTTTATTACGTTGATCTTTCCTTCTTAGGCAGGAGGGCGTCAAAAAACTAGTTTTTTTTCATTCATAGAAGAAATTTGATGATTCAAATTTTGTGAAAATATCTCGCCGCTGCAAGAAACACCTTTGTTTTCATGATTGCTACCCCAACTCGCCTATCATATCTGTGACACTCTTTCCCCTATTCGCAACGGTGTCCTTCGTAAATCCTATTTTTTAAGGATTCAATACCACACAGCGATACTCCAGAAGAGGACGGACAATCATATCGTAGGCAATCTATTTAGAAGAGCTGTTGCACCTTCTGAGTGTTCTACCAATTAAACGCAGTCTTTGCTTCGACTCCCACACAACATTCCCTGTACTATTGTTCCAGTTTAAGTCGTTCGTATTTGTAATAGCCAGGTATTTAGTTGAAATAACAGCCTTTAGAATTGTTTGACTTATCGTATAACCGATATTTAACGGATTCCTTTTAGAATACATGTGGATGACTTCACATATTTCCTTATTTTGAGTCAGTCGCTACTTTTCGCACCATACAGGTACCTAAATTATTTTACAATTGCTTTGTATCTTCTCACGACTTTACTGGACGGTAAATACAGAATCATCTGCAAACAGTCTAAGATGGCCGCTCAGATTGTCTCCTAAATCATGTCTATAAATTGGAAACATCAGAGTGCCTATAAGACTTCACTGGGGAACCCCGACTATCACTCCAGTTTTACCCTACCATTGTTTTACTCTGAACTGTGACCTTCTTGAGAGCAAACAAATCGCACAACTAAAGCGACATGCCGTAGGAATGCAGTTTGAATTCTCTTGTCAGGAACGGTTTCAAACGCCTTTTGGATATCTAAAAACATGGAATCAATTTTGAAATCCTCTGTCGATAGTATTCATTACTTCGTCCGCGTGAAGAGCCTATTTCGTTTCACAGAAACAATATTTGCTGAATCTGTGCTGACTAAGTGTCAGTACACCGTTAACTTCGAGGTAATTCATGATATTCGAACACAGTATATGTTGAAAAATCCTACTGGAGACCGACAACAGTGAAACTAGTTTGTAATTCAGCAGATCTATTTCGTCTCTTGAGTACTGGCGTGACCTGTGCGAGTTTCCAGTCTTTGGTGCTGATCTATCGTCGAGCCAGCGGCTGTATGTGATTGCTAAGTATGGACGAGCAGCAGTATGTGATTGTTAAGTATGGGGCTATTGTATCAGCGTTATCTGAGATGAACCTAATCGGTATGTAGTCTGGAACTCAGCCCTTGTCTTTATTAAATTCGTTAAGGTGGGTCGTCACACCGGTGGTATCTGCTGGCAGCTGTTCTTGGTTCGATTTCTGGGATAGGCACTTCGTCTTCTTTGGTGGAGAAATTTTAGAAAACTGTGTGAGCCGTGGCAAGCTTGCTTTGATGCCGTTTGTTCTTTGGTAGTTTGTCACAATCGAGTGGCGTCTTATTACTCTCTGAGTTACCACCATAACGAGTTTCTGACTTGCCTCCGTCAGTGGCAGCAGCAGTGCTTATCGATACTAGTACTGCTGTACCATCTTTGGTGTGACCGCTATATTTCCGTGTGGTGGTGTGTGTGCCAGTCAGTTGATTGGGACAGAGCAGCGAGGAATTCTCTGTGGCGCCAGGTCAGGCCGGGACCGCTGGCGGCGTGCACGTGCGATCAGCTTGTGGGGCACTAGGTACGAGAGCTACGAAGTTCATTGCCCACCGAAACTGGACCCTCAAGTTGAGTGATCTGTTAACTTGTTATGAAACCTCAACTGCCGTGATATCTCTTTGTTCATCGTCGGTTGTTGCTTCCTGGGCCGTTCTGGCTGGCAGCAACGTATGGTGTGTTGGAGTCGGCGAAAGTTTGCAGCCGTCTTCCTGTGTGATCTTTAACTCTTGAATTGGTTGTTACTTATCAGTGAAGTGCACCGGCGGTATTTTCTGCCTTGTGACCGTTAACGCCCCTGTTACCTGCCCTGGTCGCTAACGTAGTTTTCTGGCAGTGTTTTTTTCCTCGCCGTGTTGATGCTGTCCGGGACAGCCTTTTAGTTGTTTGTTCGTATATTTTTCATAAGAGTGGTTATTGTGCCATTGCTATTTTTAGACGCCAGTTTTGAAGATACAGTGTGGCTGGTATTTTCGTCCTCAGCTGATATTTTCCGATGTCGTACCATTGGTCGGGCGGAATTGATTAGGTTGTTGGTCGGTCCTTGAGCCGTCCCTGGATCAGGTTGCCATCCGATTATTTAACCTCACTCTTGGCTGCCTGTCTCACCTCACCTTACATTAGAGCTACCTCCTCAGCCCGACCCTTGGAACACTTCTGAGTTTTAGATTGTGATTTTCATTTTAGTCTGATGTACTGTCGCAAGGCCTTCAGCCGTCTATTAATTTAGTCTGTTTAATTTTAAAATAAGGCCTTCAGCTGACTTAAGTTAAAATTTGTGGACTGATTTGTTAAAAACTAAATTTTGAAAGTTTGTTCTATCTGAAATTCTTGTTATCCAGGCCTTAAGCTCTGAGTTGTTCAATGTCCGGTGTGTGGCCCTCAGCTAAGTATTTACGTGAAATATTTTTGTTTTAAATGAGGCCTGCGTGTATTCTTTAAATCAATTTTTATAACTTATGTTCAGGCCTTCAGCCGTTCTTGTTTTGGGAGTGGTTTTGGGCTTTCAGCCCAGGAGGTATCACAAGTTTTCTTAACTCGGCCTTCAGCCGTATTGTTTTAATTTGATCCTTTTAAGGCAATGTGTAATTAAATGGAAAATAAGTTTGTGTGTTTTGTGCAACAAACAGCAACTGATTACGGCCCCCCTCCACAACCATAACCTGATCCGCTCTGTCCTGCGAAACCAGTAGGGCTATCATCGGTAGTATAACCATTGGTATCGGACAGTGGGGGTATTGATTGTGCCTTGTTGCCGGTGTACTTTTATGTGACTAGAATCTCTTTGGATTACCCGTCACATTTCGATTTGGAAGCTATTAAAAGCATCTGGCACTGATATATCACTAAATTTCGAACTTCAGTGAAACATGGCCAAGTCTGGAGATTTTGCTTCCTTTTAAATTTTGAATGCTTCTTTCGTTACTTCTGCAACAGTATTCTGACCTGCTTTGAGTACCATGGGGGATCAGTACAATAATTTATCAATTTATTTAGTGTATATCTCTCACTTGCCTCTGATATCATTTATTTGAATTTGATCCACATATCATGGCTATGAGCACTATGGGACTTAACTTCTGAGGTCATCACTCCCTTAGAACTGAGAACTACTTAAACCTAACTAACGTAATGACATCACACACATCCATGCCTAAGGCAGGATTCGAACCTGCGACTGTAGCGGTTGCGCGGTTCTAGACTGAAGCACCTAGAACCGCCCGGCCACACCGGCCGGCTTGCGGTCATCGATGTTCCCGTATCGCAAATCACATAAGCTCATTCTAATTACTCAGTTCGTTTGATACGTAACCAGAGGATCTGCCAGAATATACATCCATAGTTATTTACGTTCTGTTACACCCGAAAGCCACACCGTTTGATGTGGTGTTCTACGACGCTCAGCTTGTAATATGACGGATTTGTCTTTGTCAGGCTCAGCTCTGCTGTCACGTTCACAAGCTGCTACAGTGCGGCGCGTCATTAACAGATCATTGACATCTACCAGGACTGCATTGATTTTGTTAGCGTATGGCTGTACTGATATTCTGTAGCTATACATTGTTACGCCCGTGAGAGTTCCATACAGAGTGGTCAGAAAAAGTCTGAAAAACTTGCAAGGCTTGTGACGGTGTTGGAGGGTAGGATGTGCTGAGAAACAATTGTTAAGAAAATTCGAACATTGCGCCTTTTATGAATTAATTACAATTGAAGTCAGCCAATCAAGCCATTGCGCGTTTAAATTCAAGCGACGCTCCAAAGACGGTGTCGCCAAACGTGTTCTTTCGCTGGTTTCCTAAAACTAAACAATAGAGTGAAGATCGAACCGAAACCGAGGGCTTAGCAGTTCCGTATGTTGTCATCTACGCTATAAGAATAACTGACACTATTTCAATCTGGTGCGCTGCTTGAATTTGCTGGTACAGTGGCCTGATTGGTTGAATCCATCGCTGAATAACTAAGAAACTGTGCAACGTACCGAATTTTTTTCTTGATAGTTCTGTCTCACTGTCAGCACAAACTACCCTGCCGCGAGGGGTAGCCGCGCGGTCTGAGGCGTCTTGCCAGTTTAAGTTGGTTTAAGTTAGATTAAGTAGTGTGTCAGCCTAGGGGCCGATGACCTCAGCAGTTTGGTCCCATAGAAACTTACCTCCACCACCACAAACTACCCAGGAACTCCCTTAGAAGCTTTTCAGACTGTTTCTGATCGTCCCGTATAGCCGTTGCAGTAACTGTTCTACCGCTAAAGCAGATAGTGTAGTCAATAATGGACACACTTGGCGGCGTTCTCGTCGTAACAATACTGTTGCCATGAGGGATTGATTAACTTTAACTTTGATGGTATTGTAGTATTAACAGTACACGGCATAATTATCTAAAAGAAAATCTGTCGGTGATACCGCTCTGAAAGACATACTTTTGTTCACAGGAATGATCGACTGGATCTTATGAGCTTTTAAAGTCTAAGGACGCAGATAGTACAGGCAAATTAGACGGCCAGGCCATCGCTGACAAGACGTGATATGTTTCCATTATATTCATAATACATCGACTGGAAATTAAATTATTTTCATAATCACTTAAGAATCAGTTTACAACTTAACCGTGAACTGAGACTACGAGTGCAGAATTTAATACTGAAACACGTTACTTAGCGAGAGTTTTGTGTTTTATTCAAAGAATTAGTTGACATTGTAGGTGGTTACATATCTTCGACTGTTTCGGTACTATCAAATACCAACAGCGTTTATTAAGTGCCGGGAGGATTCCATCAGTGCTCGAGGACTTATCAACATGCCTTTTTTTATTATTGGGACTATTTCGTCTTTACTTATAAGCTGTGCAACTGGCTTGTAGAAATTTGTAATCACATCCTGGTGTAAAGGCTGGGATGGTCAAGTTTGAATGCCTGGCACTACCATATGGGAATATATATCCTGGAAATTCTTAAAACGTGGTTCCTTTATCCACTGTTGGGTATCACATAAACGGTTCTGTGAGTCTGCTGGCGATTTTATGATGTGGTGCCCGGGGTGGCTCTTGGATGATATGCAGTTACAAAACCGTGAAAAAGTCATGCAGGAGGAAAGTTGCATGGGTAGAAATGCACCTTACTTTATTCCCTATGGGTTGTATTTCAGTTTGTATTGGTTGAGGTGGTTATCGTAAGGAGAGAGCGTGTCCCCTTTCAGACTGTGAATGTAGCCTTTCATCTATATGAGGCGTCACCATTTCGTTCTGTTGTTTCGTCTGAGTAATAAGTTTTATCGGTCTTGGTTGAGCTTAAACAGGTGTATCTGTTACGGGCCAAGCCCCATTTTAGGATGAACTAGCTTCGCCTAGGTCAAACTCGTTCATCCTGTTACCCATAGGATAAAACAATTTAGCCTAGGTAGAATCGGTTTATCCTAGTTCAAATGTACATGCTTTAGGATAAACTGGTTTGTCCTAGAATGAACTAATTTTGCCTAGTCGGAACGCATGTCGCTGCCTGTACGAACGGGGAATCCACGAATCATCTGTGGCTCGCCCCTCGAGCCTCTCAACAGCTCTTCGCTCGCAGTGTTCTTTGTTTTGAACGTCATTCTGTACCGATGAGTGCACGTGTTAAGTTGCAGGTTGCGTTTAAAAGATTTTATTATAATCCTAGTCTAATTCTTGTGAGGCATTTTATCATGGATGTGCCTCCGTGTAGTAGACAAGCCAATCAAAAGCTGTGTAGAAAAAAGTTCCTGGAGGAAATTTTGCAGAGTGAAAAGAAAGTCTTCTCACTATAATGTGTTACCAGTAGACGAATATGCGGATTTGGTTAAACAAGCAGAAGTCTCGGGAAAGTTGGAAAAAAGAACATCATTACAAAAAAGAAGACTGAAACGATTTGCTGTTTTGAAAATTGGTGATACGAAAAAACTCATTGCACGGTGTGAAGGGAATATAAAATACTTTGTTCCAGCTTATGAACTTTGCGATGTGATTGACGGAGCTCATGTAGCTGTAGGTCATCGTGGTCGCGATAGCATGCTAGCCTCGATTTATGAATGTGTGATGTTTGTCAACAAAAGAAGACAAAAAAGAATAGAGGGCTAGTTTCAGAGCTAAGTCTCCATTCGGAAATGAATAGCAGATGCCAAGTAGATTTGACTGACTTCCGAACACAACCAGACGGGAATTTAAAATTCGTTAGAATTTACCATGACCATCTCACAAAATTTGTTCTCCTTCGTGCGTTAACATCAAAGAGGGCTGAAGAAGTGGCTCATCATTTGAATGACATATTCCTAACTGTAGGGGCGCCGTGCATTCTTCGACCTGTTAATGCCAGAGAATTGGTCAATAATGTTATAAGTGAACTCGTATAGCTTTGGTCGGAACTGAAAACCAAGGCACAACCAAAGTCAAGGCTCTGTTGAAAGTGCCAAACAACACATTGAAAATATGATAAGTTCTTGGTTAAAGGACAACAATTCGACGAAGTGGTCGGAAGGATTAAGGTATGTCCAAGTCATGAAAAGTAGAGCTCACCACTCTGGCATAAAATAATCACCTTACAAAGCGTTATTCGGAATCGAACCTAGAGTAGGACTTTCCACTTCCTCGTTGCCTCAAGAAATCATAAATAATATTCAGGATGAAGATGACCTAAAGAAGGAAATCGAAAATGACAGCAATACTGAACGGTACGAAGACAGTGATGATGATAAAATTATGAAAATTGACACAAGCGACATTGAGAATTCTAGAAAAATTGCGACAGAAAATTTAAAAAAAAAAAACAGGCTAAAAGAGGGAAAGCTTCCTCTGATAAATCCCATCCACCAGCTGACATTCTAGACCAAGTAACCGTACCTATTCCAGCTGTAGATAAAGGCAGAGGTGAAATTCGAAACATAATTGAAGTAATACTTCAAGAGACTAGTGAGAGCCTCTAAAAAGTTGGTACCATGCATGGCGTACTTCAAAACATTGTAGCAGGTATAATTTCACTATGGAAGATTTTAATTTTTTGTAATAAAATATTTAAAAAATTAGTTTTAACTTCCCTTTTATTTTTTTAGAACTGATTTCGACGTCTGCATTCAGAATTTTTAAGGTATGGGTGAAATTAACCAGGATATTGAAATACTTTTAAGGACTGCAGCCACAAAACGTTCTGTTGGATCAGGGCAAGGCTTCGTGAAATTGAGTTGCATGGAAAACTGTACAGCAAACAAATGCAATTGTAAGAAAACAAAGTACTCTGAAATTCTAAGTGCCACCAAAGCAAAACCTCGCAAAAATAAGTAAATAAGCAAATTGCAGATAAGGTAATTTCTGTGGATGGATAATGGATATATGTAAGTTGATCTAGTGATAGAAGTGAAATTACTGATTAGTTAAAAATAACTTTAATGAATCATATTGAGTATTTTATTTCTATTAGTTTATTCAGGTTACTTTGAAAAGCTCATAGAAGATACAAACTAGGTGAAATTAGTTCAGACTAGGACATACCAGTTTATCCTGAGGCATGTAAATTCTAACTACGATAAACCGAATCGACCTAGAATAAACTGTTTCATCCTATCGCTAACAGGGTGAACAGTTTCACCTAGGCAGAACTAGTTCATCCTAAAATCGGGTTTGGCCGGTAACGTATCCAATGACATTTTCTCTTTTGATACAGCAGTTGCATAAGATGTTGTGGCAAGATTCCTCTGAGGACTTCCTACTATGCTGATTTGCAGTAACTGTTTAATTACAGTAGCTGATCACATTCTGCCCGCAGATGACCCGTCCGATAGCATAAGGTGAAACTTTGCTGCTTCCGACGCATGTATCAAGAGCGCGGTATCTGAAACACTTATACACGATGGGACACGTATCGAAAGATGAAGTCTACATCTACATCTACTTCTACATTTTCATGGATACTCTGTAATTCACATTTAAGTGCCTGGCAGAGGGTTCATCGAACCACCTTCACAATTCTCTATTATTCCAATTTTGTATAGCGCGCGGGAAGAATGAACACCTGTATCTTTCCGTACGAACTCTGATTTCCCTTATTTTATCTTGGTGATCGTTCCTTCCTATGTAAGTCGGTGTCAACAAAATATTTTCGCATTCGGAGGAGAAAGTTGGTGATTGAAATTTCGTGAGAAGATTCCGTCACAGCGAAAAACGCCTTTCTTTTAATGATGTCCAGCTCAAAGCCTGTATCATTTCTGTGACAGTCTCTCCCATATTTCACTATAATACAAAACGTCCTGCCTTTCTTTGAAGTTTTTCGATGAACTCCCTCAGTTCTATCTGGTAAGGGTCCGACACCGCGCAGCAGTATTCTAAAATAGGACGGACACGACTAGTGTAAGCAGTCTCCCTAGTAGGTCTGTTACATTTTCTAAGTGTCCTGCCAATAAAACATTGTCTTTGGTTAGCCTTCCCCACAACATTTTCTATTTGTTCCTTACAATTTAAGTTGTTCGTTATTGTAATACCTAGGTATTTAGTTCAATTTACGGCTTTTAGCTTAGACTGATTTATCGTGTAACCGAAGTTTAACAAGTTCCTTTTAGCACTCATGTGGATGACCTCACACTTTTAGTTATTTAGGATCAACTGCCACTTTTCGCACCATTCAGATATCTTTTCTAAATCGGTTTGTAGTTTGTTTTGGTCTCCTGATGACTTTATTAGTCGATAAACGACAGCGTCATCTGCAAACAACCTAAGACGATTGCTCAGATTGTCTTCAGAATCGTTTATATAGATAAGGAACAGAAAAGGGCCTATAACACTACCTTGGGGAACGCCAGAAATCACTTCTGTTTTACTCGATGACTTTCCGTCAATTACTACAAACTGTGACCTCTCTGACAGGAAATCATAAATCCAATCACATAACTGAGACGATATTCCATAAGCACGCAATTTCACTACGAACCGCTTATATGGTACAGTGTCAAAAGCCTTCCGGAAATCCAGAAATACGGAATCGATCTGAAATCCCTTGTCAATAGCACTCAACACTTCATGTGAATAAAGAGACAGTTTTGTTTCACAGGTTCAAATGGCTCTGAGCACTATGGGACTCAACTTCTGAGGACATTAGTCCTCTAGAACTTTGAACTACTTAAACCTAACTAACCTAAGGACATCACACACATCCAAGCCCGAGGCAGGATTCGAACCTGCGACCGTAGCGGACTCGCGGTTCCAGACTGCAGCGCCTAGAACCGCACGGCCACTTCGGCCGGCTGTGTTTCACAGAAACGATGTTTTCTAAACTCATGTTGACTGTGTGTCAATAGACCGTTTTCTTGGAGGTAATTCATAATGGTCGAACACAATATATGTTCTAAAATCCTGCTGAATATCGACGTTAACGGTATGGGCTTGTAATTTAGTGGATTATTCCTACTACATTTCTTGACTATTGGTGTGATCTGTGAAATTTTCCAGTCTTTGGGTACGGATCTTTCGTCGAGTGAACGGTTGTTATGATTGTTAAGTAGGGAGCTAATGCATCAGCATACTCCGAAAGGAACCTAATTGGTATTCAGTCTGGACCAGAAGACTTGCTTTTATTAAGTGATTTAAGTTGCATACTACTCCGAGGATATTTACTTCTCCGTCAGCTGTTGGCAGCTGTTCTCGAATCGAATTCTGCAATATTTACTTCGTCTTATTTTGTGAAGGCATTTCGTTAGGCTGTGTTTAGTAACTCTGCTTTGGAAGCACTGTCATCGATAGAATCTCCATTGTTATCGCGCGGAGAAGGCATTGATTGTTTCTTGCCGCTAACATACTTCACATACGACCAGAATCTCTTTGGATTTTCTGCCAGGTTTCGAGAGAAAGTTTCGTTGTTTACTCCGTTATAAGCATCTCGCTCTGAAGTCCGCTCTAAATTTCGAGCTTCTGTAAAAGATCGCCAACCTTGGGGATTTTGCGTCTGTTTACGGATCTAGCTTCTTTAGGAATGTTAAAGTGGTCCACTGCTGCTGCCGAACCTGAAACTCCTTGCTACAATTTTTCACTGCCAATTCGATGTGCTCATCTGGATTTTCAGAAGGAAAGTTCTAAATGCGGGAAGCACGGAAACCCAATCCCGCATCCGACACTATTCTTTAATTAACTCTCTCAAAGAGTTATTAAAACGTACCTCCTGTTTCGTATTATCCAGAACTATCAAACTTGTTATTTAGGAATTATTCTTTACAAATACCGCATTTTGTAAGACATCAAATTGTAACCCGACATATCTTCCGACGTAAGACCAATAGTCGCTAGACCGCAGTCATTTATCTCTCTGATTCTCCGTTTTGTATTACCAAATGAAAATCTGATCCTCAGCGTATTCCTTCGAATGTATGACCCCGTGAAGTGCGTTGCTTTCATGTTGTTTAGAGTCGCTTCGCTCGCGTCACCTGGCCCAACACATACTGTATCCTTCCGCCGGCTGCTAAGGATTGAGCTCGGTGGAAACAACAGTACGCAGCCTGGTGCGCTCAGCCATGAAATTTCGAGAGCCTGCCAGAACTGATAAATGCTAAATGACAAGAAACGTCGCTCCGTCGGCTTTCAACTGGCTACCCGCAGCGCGTCAGCCAGTGACGATGACCGTTACGTCACATACATGCCCGTTTGTATAAAATTACGTCTCAGGACGCAGTCAGTCTTAAACCTGTCCTGGAGAACCAATAACAATTGAATAAGGCAGAGGAGAGAGATGAGTTGATGGAGACAGTAGGACTGACGGAGATCACGAACCACGGAAGTTTTACTACTCCACAATCAGGCCGCGTTGACCACACGATGTCGACCGGCCCGTTGCTATTTGGCTTTAGGCGGATGTTGTACGGAGGGGCATGGGGTCACCACACCGGTTTCCTGTCCGTTATTGACTTTCCAGATCGTGGAGCCGCTACTACTGGGTAAGGAGATCCTCAGCTGGCTTGACGAAGCTGAGTTCACTCCATAACAGCCTTTCCACGAAGGAAAAACCCCTGGCAGTACTGAGGATTGAATCGAACTTCCACATGAGTCACACACGCTCATTACTCGGCTACGGAGACGGACCAACTACGGCATAGTTAAAGGAAGTAGTCAGAACTCATATACCTAAATTCGGACGAAGACAGTCGTTGCAGGACGTTAAGTAACCAATAACCTGAAAAAAAAAAAAACTGGAAATTCGTGATAAGCTCTTGTGTGGCCAAACTGCTGAGATCATCGGTCCCTAAGCTTGCACACTACTTAATCTAACTTAAACTAACTTACTCTAAGGACAGCCGGCCGGTGTGGCCGAGCGGTTCTACGGTCGCAGGGTCGAATCCTGCCTCGGGTATGGACGTGTGTGATATCCTTAGATTCGTTAGGTTTAAGTAGTTCTAAGTTCTAGGGGACTGATGACCTCAGAAGTTAAGTCCCATAGTGCTCAGAGCCATTTGAACTATTTTTACTCTAAGGACAACACACCCACCCATGCCCGAGGGAGGACTCGAACCGCCCACGGAGGGAGCCGCCCGGGCCGTGACAAGACGCCTAAGACCACGAGACTACCCCGCGCTGCAATAATCCGATCTTCTGCAATTTGTGAAGCTGTACTGTATCAAGAAGGTCGTATTTGACTTTCAACACAAGTATTTGGTGATCAATGTTTCATTCTGCAACCAATGTAAGACACAGATCATTGATAGTGGCATTACAAAACACTGAAAGTCATTGATATTTAAGGGGTGATCAAAAAGTTTCCGTTTGAGGCCGTTGCTACCTCTTACATGCAATGTATCACGACTCCGATTCGGACATATAAGCATCAACACGTAGGCGAGGGAGTAATGTAGCCTTCATGTGTTTCCGATGTGTGTGCGGTAAATGCGAAAACGTGAACTATGGCGACGTTATTACCAGATGCGACCAAACAAAGCCAGGGTGCTGCTAATCTTTACTTGGCTGTCGAAGGACAAACAACGGCGGACATCCCTCAGAGAATGAAGGATGTGTACGGCGCAGCATGTCTGTCGAAAACCATCACGACAGGGGGTGCTGTTGTCTTACTAACGCACGTCCCCACATCGCTAATGTCGTAACGCAGAAGTGGGACACAATCGAGCAGGCGTGCTATAGTCATGATCTCCTCCCATGTCATTATCATGACTTGGATATGATAGACAGATATATATTCAGCGATCACAGGCCCTGCAGACCACGCGCTGCTTCCACAAACTGCCTCCATTCCTTTCTGTTTTGTGCCCGTGTCTTCAGTTCCCATGGCTGCTAGGTCCTTTGCCAGGTCGTCCATCCAGCGCTGTCTTGGTCGTCCAATGGGGCGTTTGTTGTTTGGTTTCCCCGCTAGTGCCATCTTCGCCTGTCTTCCATCGGGCATACGGGCTACCCATTGTATTCTTTTGCTCTTTGTTTTCTGTAGGATAGCTGGTTGTCGCATCAAAAGGTAGACTTTCCCGTTTACCTTCTCTTCCATTCTCCGTTACGTAAAACTGGTCCCCATATCTTCCTCATTACTCTTCCTTCAAATATTGATAGCTTTTCCCTTTCTCGAATAGTAATGCTCCATGTTTCTGAACCGTACATTACTGGCTCTGAGCACTATGGGACTTAACTACTGTGGTCATCAGTCCCCTAGGACTTAGAACTACTGAAACCTAACTAACCTAAGGACATTACACACATCCATGTCCGAGGCAGGATTCGAACCTGCGACCGTAGCAGTCGCGCGGTTACGCACTGCGCGCCTATAACCGCTAGACCACCGCGGCCGGCGTACATTGCTGCTGGGCATATAACTGTGTTGTAGATTTTCATCTTAGTATTCACTGAGATCAATTTAGAGCCTATCGTCTCTCTGAGGGAATGCATGCATTTCATTCCCACTGCTATTCTTTCCTTGGTGTTTATTTTTATGTTGTTGTCCGTGGTAAACCAAGATACCAAGTATTTGAACTGGTGTACTCTCTTGAACCTCTTGCCATCTGTCTCAAGAAATTATTCCTACTCTTTTCTCCTTCTTATTGCATGAACTCTGTTTTGTCTCGATTGACTTTGAGCCCTACCTTCTGTGCATAACTGTCCATTTTCTGGTACATTTCTTTCAACTCATGCTTTGATTCACTTAGTAGTACTATGTCAGCTGCATATGCGAGACAATTGAAGTTACTGTCCATCTCTACTCCAGCCTACTCCTGTTGCTGCACTCTTTTATTACTTCTGAACTCACACATTGCATAGGCTATTCCTGTAGATACTGTCATATGCACGTTGAAAATCGACGAACAGGGTGTGGATGTCTTTATCATATTCCCAGTATTTTTCAAACAATTGTCTTAATGTGAAAATCTGATCTACTGTCGATCGGTTTGGTCGAAAGCCAGCTTGGTACTCCTGTCTGTTGTTCTCTATGAATGGTTGCAATTTTCTGAGGTTAATCATGGACAGCACTTTATACGTTACATTCAACAAGCTGATCCACTGTAGTTACCGCATTCCATTTTGCTTCCCTTCTTGTATATTGGACATATTATAGCCAGTTTCCATTCTTATGGTTCTTATGGCAGTGCCTCCTTCTCCCATATCAACTGGACCAGTTTATATATCTCTAAGTGTAAGCTCTCACCTCCCTCCTTGATTAATTCTGATGTTAATCTGCCCTCCCCTGGGGCTCTCTTGTTTATGAGTCGTTTGTCTGCGATCTTCACGTCTTCTTCACTTACTTCCTATTTTTCTTCATTTTTCCTTTCTTCCGTAATGTTTGCAGGTAATATCTCATCTTCGTCTGGGCGATTCAACAGTTCTGAGAAGTATTCTTTCCATCTTTCTACAATTCTTTCCCTGTCATTTATCAAGTTGCCGTTCTTATCTTTAATGAAAAAAGTTGGACTCTGAAATCCACGTTTCCGATTTTTTTATGTATTGGAAGAATTGTCCTGAGTTCTTGTTTTCGCTCTCTGCCTCAACTTATTCTACCAAACTGATTAGATATATTCTCTCCTCTGCTCTTAGGATTCGCTTTGTCTCCCTTCTGATGTTGAATGAATGTTCCATTTTCTGCAAATTCTCGCTGTCAGCTAGCCGCTTCTCCCTCATCTTCCTTCTCTTTTCTGTAGCCTTCTGGCATGTCTCGTTGAACCATTTCCTCTTCTTCATTATCTTCTTTCTCCCCAATATATCCTGCGCTACACTTAGTACCGTGGACTTTATTTCTTTCCACCTTTCCTCCATGTTCTCTCTTGGTTCCAGTGTCTCTAGGACCTCCAAACTGTTTTTGTTTTCTTTAGCATATTGTTCTTTAATAGCACTTTCTCGTAGTTTCTCAACATTCAAAGCAGGTTATAGTGTCCCCTTCTTCTTATGCATGTAGGTGAACATTAGTTTAAGCCTGCACACAATGCGGACGTGGTCTGACGCGCAGTCGGCTTCTCTATACGACCTCACGTCCATGACTGTATGGCTATAGCGCTGGTCAACCAAGATGTGATCTATTTTGTTGGTGGTTTTTCCTTCCGGTGAACACCATGTTACCTTTTGTATTCACTTGCGTTCGAAATAAATTGAACTTACTCCCAGGTTCTTTTAGATAGCTAAGTTGGTCATCCTCTGACAATACTCATTGGTCTCATCATGCAAACTGTGCCTTCCTGTAGTTGGTTCAAAAATGGTTCAAATGGCTCTGAGCACTATGGGACTCAACTGCTGAGGTCATTAGTCCCCTAGAACTTAGAACTAGTTAAACCTAACTAACCTAAGGACATCACACACATCCATGCCCGAGGCAGGATTCGAACCTGCGACCGTAGCGGTCTCGCGGTTCCAGACTGCAGCGCCAGAACCACGAGGCCACTTCGGCCGGCCCTGTAGTTGGTATGTAGAATTATTCTTTTCCTGCTTTTCCATTAAAATCTTGCAGCACTATCCTGATACGTCTAGTTGGTGTGCTCTAGTTGGTCATAGAACTCTTCCTTTTCCTCATCTGTTTTATCCTCAGTTGGGGCATGAACATTGATGAATGTGATGTCTGACACTTGGTTTCCAAGTACTATGTATGATATTTTCTTGTTAACAGCTTTGAGTTCCTTCACCGAATTTGCTACTTTGTTGTGTATTACAAAGCCAGTGCCGAATTCGTGTTTATCTACACACCCGCGGTAGAATAGTGTGTGTCCATCCTCTTTGTGAATTCCCTCTCCTAGTCATCTTGTCTCTTTTACCGCCACCAGGTCGTTTATATCGGTTAATTTCTGAGACCATAGTCAGGATGGTTCCTGGTCTATACAGGCTCTGAACATTCCAGGATCCAAAATTAAAATTTCTAAATCGTATGGCGTTTGTCCTTTGTGGTTTTCGTATTCCACTGTATCCATTCACGCCCGAGCCAAGTTTGTTTTTCGTAACAATGAGTTTTTTCGCAGGATTGGGTTTTTTGCCCAATGCCCAACCCTCCTCCTTTATCCGGGCTTGGGACCGGCAGTGACTGTTGCAAGGCAACTGACACCAGGCACAGTTATCATGACTTGGGGCCCTAAAAATAAGGGCTTGAAGGATAAACGATTCCCGTCGGACGAGGATGTTCAGCAGACGGTTATGGACTCCTTCACGCAGCAAGACACAGTTTTTTACCAAACGAGTACCTTCAACATGGTGCGTCGGTAGGATGTTTGCCTTAATGCTCACAGCAATTTGGCTTACCGATTGTGGACTGTACGGTCTTCGAACGGAAACTTCTTGATCGCCCCTTACAATATACGGAAATAAAGAAAGGTCCGACCTCTACTTATCAGGCATGTAGTATGCCAATAGGTAATGTAAAGTAGCGATGCCTGACAGTGTAGAATTAGTACTGTGCACCACTGAAGGAAGGAACAGTGACAGAGATTTACAACACTTGCTTGATTCATAGATCTCCGCTGCGCCCTATTGATGTGCTCCTACTTTTATCGACACAGCATCAGGCGAAAGTGCTGCGAGGGATTTCCAGTCAAACGACAACACGACCTAACACAAATGTAATCATGGCAATTCGCACAAACGCAGGAGAGAGGAATTACTGCAGTTGAAGTTTTGAAATAAAGTCGCACATTACAACGCTGACGGGAAAAGGAAAAAAATGTGTGTGAAATCTTATGGGACTTAACTGCTAAGGTCATCAGTCCCTAAGCTTACACACTACTTAACCTAAAGTATCTTAAGGACAAACACACACACCCATGCCCGAGGGAGGACTCGAACCTCCGCCGGGACCAGCCGCACAGTCCATGACTGCAGTGCCCCAAACCGCTCGGCTAATCCCGCGCGGCGGAAAAGGAAAACATGAGCAGTGCCTCTGTGAACACAGGTTGCAGTAAGGACCGCCGTAGCGCAGTAACATCTTTCTCGTTTAATGTGCTTTGGTGCTTTCCCTTTGCTGCAAAAGAAATATGAATATTTTCAAAGGTTAAGAGACAAATATATTGGCTTACAGTAATAAACCACCTGAAGAAAAACTTATTTACTTTGCGTTACTAGAAAATTATAAGGTCAAGTTGCCCATACCCTAATGCTTTTTTGTATTAAAGAAGGCTGGCGATCCCTTATTTCCTTTGTCCTTCTTTGTCTTGCGCATTATGTACTTAGTCGATACTTCCACGTAGGTCTCTACCGCTGTGACGAATTCTCCGGTATGACTCATGAAAAATAAAGATCGTTTATATAGCTATTGAGATTCACGAGTTTCGTTTTTAAAATGCAGCCGTCCTGCGACAGTAAACGACCACCCCCCAGCCATGCCATATTCACGAAATCATCTGTTTACGGGACTGCTGGCTGTTTATTTTGCGCACCTAACGCAGATTTTTCTGGCGAACTCCAGGGATTCTGTAAAATTAGCGAATCAGGAAATACAAAAATCTCTCAACGTTGTTTCTTTATTTGGTGTCACAACCCGAGACTTTTCTGAATAAGCAACTGCAGTTTTCCAAATTTGGGGACCCACAAACAAAATGAAATTTCTTCTAGAAACCGTTTCTTATAGCTGTACTGAGCACGCACTTTTTAAAAGGAATTTAGAGAAAGAGATAGTTGATAACTATAGAGCTATACAGCTATACACGGTGTACCAAAAAAAAAAATCCGATTTAAAAAATTATATCTATTATATTATTTGAGATGGGTGCATGAACCATGTACTGTTGGAAAGAGCAAACTCTCAAGTCGTACATGGTTCCCACTAGGTAGGAGCAGTGTGCGCTCCCTCCAGTTCTAGTAAAAATGGGTCGGAACAACAGAAAGCGTATTGTGTTCTACGTTTTGAGCAGCATAACTATGTGGATCCTCCTGCAGCACAGAGCATTAGACAATGGCATGAACAATTCCGAGAAACAGGTTGTTTAAATAAAGCCAAATGACCGGGCCGCCCCCCAGTGTCTAACACAGACGTCGAACGCCTCCACCATAGTTTCACAAGGATTCTTCAGAAATCCGTTCGCTGTGCAGCTCCACAGTTCAACATGCCCCTCATGTCCGTCTGGCGTGTGTTGCATCGACGTTTACTCATGAAGCCATGCAAAATTCAGTTACTGCAACTTGTTCGTGAAGGTGGCAACAACGTGTGGAATTCTGTAATTTCGTTCTTGGCCAGATGGAGGATGGCAACTTTCTTCCACATTTAGTGTTTAGTGACGAGGCAACATTCCATTTAAACAGAAAGGTGAACCGTCGAATGTGAGAATATGGGGTACGGAACAAACTCATGGAGTTGTACAACATGAGAGGGACCCTCCCACATTTAATGTTTCTTGTGTAATTTCACGGGAAAAAATGTATGGTCTGGTTTTCTTTGCTAATGACACTGTTACAGGAAGCACATATCTCGATGTGCTTCAGAACTTAGTTGTGACGAATTTGGAGACTGATTCAAACGACTTCATTTACCAATAGGATGGGGCACCACCACACTGGCATCTGGAAGTGTGGGAATTTTTAAATCAAAGGATTACTGAACGAGGGATCGGTCACTCTGGATCGAATAATTCAGCCTTCCATTACTGGCTTCCAAGTTCAGCGGACCTGGCTGTTTGCGGTTATTTCTTGTGGTGGTTTATAAAAGACTCTGTTTATGTGCCTCCGTTACCAACAACAATGAATGAACTGAGACATAGCGTAACAGCAGCTATTGAAGCTGTGACTCAAGACATGCTCGCTGTGGGAACAATTTGAATACCGCATTGACATGTCCTAGTATCTCAAGCAGGTCATATTAAACACCTATGAAGAGGTATGAAGGTAAAGCTTTTTGATTTTCCCGCTCATCAAAAACCAAAATTCATTGTATGTGTTTACTAGTATCGGAAGTATAGACATCCTTACATACATACTGACATACAGTATCATTAAAAATTTCGTCCAGGTGAACGGATGCAGATTTAGTGGCACATGTTTATAGAGATATTTTCGAGATGTAATCATTTTTAAAAACTAATAACTTAATGACTTTTAATGAAAGCGAAAAAACACGCAATGCAATGCATGTATAAGGTGCTTAAGAATGACACCAGAAAACAAAAACCCAAAAAGTTAAATACAGTTCAGTAGCATCTTTTAAAAAATGTGGTATTAAGAAAATTTGTTAACCTTTCTTTTGTAAGAAAGCCGGAAATGAAAACATCTCATATGACTAATGTATTGCTAGTTGCTACATCGGACAAAGCGCTCAGGGACCTTCTTAATATGGACTGAATACTTGCTACTTGGATATAATTATTTTCGCATGAACAGTAAACTCACTGAAATGGAGAATGTTTTTTCTCAGGTAAAGGCCAGTGGGTACAAGCCTTTCAGAGATATTGGGCTATATCTTCTTTGGTAAAATGGTATTGGATCTTAAGAGAAGCGTTATCTGAAATCTTTTCTTTATTATAGTGGAAACTACGTCCGCCATAGATATACATTCAGGATTGAAATGTTGAAGGTAACCACTGAAAAATAGCGAATAATGAATTACGATGAGACTTTTTTATCTCACGATTTCTGTGAAATGTTTTTAATGTGAAATGTTTTTAATACCAAAGTACAGTTATACTCAAAAGTATCCGAACGACCTGAATTGCATTTCGCCTGATTCGCATGCAACCGGCATAACGCAGCTATCTAGCAGGTCCTCTAATCGCCACATGGTACAGTCGTTTGACTATTGACAATGGTTCCAACAAGTCACCACTAGAAAACACTGCTCTGTATCGCAGTAACTCAAGATGTAAAGTAATACCACGATGCTACAAATATCAGGGAACACCTTATCACAGATAAGACTGTCCTTAAGGCTTGTAAGCTCACATTTATTACAATAAATGACATACCTGAAATGTTACCACTCTCATTATTACGTCAGGTAGATAATGCACGTAGTAAGTTCGTCGTATTCATGATTTCCTCTTAAAAGTAACATACAGCACTTATTATTTAACACAAAATGACATTAAAAAGTTAAGTTATCCACGAGCAGCTAGTTGAGAATATGTATGAACTTCAAGTGACACGACGAACCGTCTCGTTCTGCATATGGATTCAAACCCAGGTCAGGCAAACTAAGCAAAGATTCCGAGACTGACGCAAACTAACCGTCATACCTGATTAGGCATACAGAGAGTGATATACCGCGATTTTAGAGAGTATCAGTTAGCAAAATTCAACTTTAAATTACATAACGCACACATTTTTAACGGACGCGAAATCCCCCCCAGCATCTTTTGCCTCTGTCAACGAACTACGAGAGATGTTAAATATTGCTTCTTCACAAGTAATTTCCTTGATATGCCGTGAGGTAAAGCTTTGTGTTGGACAGGGATTCGAACCCAGAACCTAATGAGATTGATATTGAAGCATAACCAACCGTGACATATCGGATTTTCTCGGCAGTAGCTAGATGTATTAACTGAAATGACGAGACGAAACATTAATTTTTTGCTTCCCAGAACTCCAACCCGTCACCTATTCAATAGAAAACGAACATTAAATATGGGATTGTTGCACCAGCAGCGACATGTGAGCATGTTTGAAGTAGAAATAATATGTCGAAGAGTTCAGTGCTAACTGGGAATAGAGCCCCGCACGTATCGTTGTTGACTACACACAAAGAGACGTCAGCTACCAAACTTTTCTTCACCAGCAGCTCGGAATAACATCTTGAACTTACAGTGATCTCGCAAATAGTTCCGCGTCCCACTGGGAGGCAAAAATGTCAGATATCGTTAGTGTTGACAAAGAATGAAAAAACATTAAAAATCAAAATTATTATCCACCAGCAGATAGGTGTTCTCATGCTAGAGCTTGATAATACATAATGAAATCTTTAGTGCCGAACCAGGATTCGAACCTATTCACGCGTAATGTTTGGAGATGTTGCGGAATCTGCAGTTTCGAACTAACAACAAATTGTAGCCGAACTGTATTGTCACGAAGGGATCAAATTCCGCGTTGAGGGCGGTCTGAGTTTCATTCGCAGTTCAGAACCAATTTTATCGACGTACAGAAGCTCAGATAAAAGATGGAATAAGTGCCCTGTGACCCTACATAGCGTTTGTTTCGCCACTAGAAATAAATAACTAGTATAAGAAAGGTTACTGGTGATAGAGTTTCTACATGTCGCCACTCCAGACTTTACTGTGGTTCAACCTAACGTCTACTTGGCAGAGAAGAAATATCATCTTTAATGTGAATTTCAGACCACACTGCCGTTATATCTTCTTCACTTGGTGTAGTCAGAAGAGAATTGAATCTTTCTCTCCCTATCTAAAATCACTGACAGAAGTGGGAATCGAACCCAGACCATAGGTATAATAAATTACCATCAGTCCAACACACCACCAATCATTCTTTTCTGTGTCTCATTTTTCTATCGTAACGCCGTTGCGCCACACTGTATGAGACTTCTGACACACAGGCTCCCTATAGTAAATTGCAGCATGTTCAGTAAATTGATTTACTTGGTTGACCGAATCACCATGAACTAGCTGCCTCGGCTACCCAGTGAATACATTCGACTCTATTTTGTAATCACCGAAACAGAAAAACGTAACTGCCACCTACACAGAACTGCCAACAGTGTAGGATGCAGAAATTTATATAGAAAGAGTTCCTTTCCACTTGAGCTATTCTATTGCGCTATCTATTTGTAAAAAACGTCATGAAGCGCAACAGAAAAGCTGTAACTGTTTCTCTCAGAAGTCTAGACCAGGTCATTTGCATTATCTCGCAGCGCTGTGGTATGCAGAAGTTCTGGAGTAATTGTTCTTCAGCTGTGGAGGTGTTGTAACTATGTGTCACCTATTAGCGTAATGTCAAGTGTCGTGTACCATAGATAAGATGTCGCGAGTTCGAATACATTTACTGCCAAATTTTTTTAAAACGGAATTCTGCTGTCTGCTGAAGTTACCGATGTAATGGAACTTTGAACATAATTCCATTCACTTCTCAACCCAAAATAGTCGCATGTGGAAAAAGGGCTAACTTCTGCGACACTTTGTTCTTTTCAGGTTTAATAGACAGCCAGGCAGCAGATGCATCACGAAGCTTTTGTATTATGTATGAGGAGAGCGCATCGTGCCCAAATACGTTAGAAAAGTGTTTTCTACAATAGCTGTCGTGTGGTAGTGGCATTTTATTCTTCTTCAAACATTGTTTGACAGCTGTAACCCAGAACAAGTTTTCTACACGCATGTAATCGATAAACTGCATGTGCATCGTCAGACTGTTATAGATAACATCAGAGAATTCGCATATGTCGTTGATGATTAATTTCCGCTCTCGTGTTTACTATTGTTTCAACAACACTAAAGGAAACCTTACGAAAATTGTGCACCGTATGAAATACAACTACCCACGATAACCTTACGACGACAGTTTGTTTTAATAAAACTGAGTATCTGTACACAAGCATGCCTCTATCGACACGAATTAGTAAAATACTACTCACTTGCACTTTGATTGGGTCTGTGTTTAATTGGTATGCTGTGTCATACTCAAGAGTTATGCAAATGTGGCATTTCATAAATATAGTTATGTATTTCTAGAAACCCAAAATATTCTAATCAGCAGCGGAAAGAGGCGTTACCTGTTGTGCAGCATTGTAAGTTTTGCACCATTGCACTATGAGCCGAAAGTATTTTCTTGCAATTTCCTTATTGATGTTTGATCTGACTGCTTGTAGCTCTTTCACAGAAGGGGTAAAAACGTTGAAGTCAGTAAGACTGGAACTGCGAACCACAACAGGCGCTTTTTCACAGGTCAGCATGTTACCCCAGAGCTGGCGAACAGGTATGTGTGTGAGTTTCTTCTTACGAGGCTAATAGTGACTAGAACTCATCAACCTCTATTTAAAGGACGAGATTGGTTGCGATTTCCACCTGCAGCGACTTTCCTGGGCTGAAAACCATAAGTTTATAATCTTTTGTTACACCTCAAGCGATAATAACTGAGATTATTCAATGGAAATGACAGGTAAAATCAAGTGAACTTTGAGGCCTAATTCCGTGCACACAGGGAAGTAACTCGTCGATCACAGAGTTGCCAAATATACGTTGCCTTGTTGCCAAATCTCAGTTACAGTCCCAGCAGGAAGAAGACGAACCGATGTGATCCTACAGCGGGCTGGGAAGTGACCATAGCTGGTGTCTCCAAGTTGCAGCTCCTACGGCCTGGAATACGTAATTTCTGTAACTAGGTTTAGAGACTGGAGCGTAGTTACTAAAATACTCAGAACTGACTGCAAACTAAGCATCATAAATTAGTAACTCTCATAGTTGTTTTTATATTTCATTCGTAAGTGTACTCAAAACTAAGAAACTCATTCACAGGCGTTTTCGTGCCTCACAGATAGTCGAGCATAAGAAACAAATAAAAATGAAAAAGAATGTGTGTGTATGAGTTTGTGTGTGTGTGTGTGTGTGTGTGTGTGTGTGTGTGTGTGTGTGTGTGTGTGAGAGAGAGAGAGAGAGAGAGAGAGAGAGAGAGAGAGAGACAGAGAGACAGAGAGCGAGAGAGAGAGAAAGAAAGAGACAGAGGGGGAGAGAGAGAGAATTAAAAAAGAATGAGAGAGAGAGAGAGTGTGCAAAAAATTGTTGTAAAGAAGTTGACTCATGGTATGTAAAGATATCTTTGTTTTAAAATGACACGTTCCACTTCATTAGAAAATGTTGTATTAATGATCTATGGAACAAGAATTAATCTAATCTAAACACATCATATTAATGACTAGCCATGAAGACTCATGAATTACCGACATTTTTTGCCAATACCAGTAACCAAATCTAAACTTGAAAATAAAAGACGACATTTTATGTAATAAGCCGGGGCTCCTATCAAGACCCTTTCGTCCCTGTTAGCTAACCACGAAAGATGTCTGATATACCTCCATTCTGAAGTAACAAAGTGTGCATTCAATTAAAGATGAAGTGCATGATGTGAGGTTCTGTGACGGAGATACGAACCCAACACGTAATCGAATTGTTAACTGAGATAAATAAAAGGTTACGAATCAGTTTTTCTTACTAGCTGCTAGATGTTTGAATCCAAAATAAGGATACAAACTTTTGTGCCTAAGCGACAATCGAGCTGCACACCTACTGTGCATCCACGAATATAGCATAAGTATAAGTTGCTTTCTCACCAACAGTAAGATGTGTGCGTGGTTGACCAGAAATAACGACAGCTATTGCGATTATTGGCAACACATCACCAGACATTAAAAATGCACGTTAATTTTCACTAGTAGATGGATGTGCACTTGATAGGGCTTGAAATGAAATTATGAATATTTTTGTACTGGATCCTTTGGAGGAGACCTAGAGAAGATTGCAGTCTTGGGAAAAGGAACGAAATGATTTAACTATACTGTTCTGAGAGATTCAGATCCTCGAAAGAGGAGATGCGAATTCGAATCACAGTCCAGCACCAAATTTTCCAACGTCTCTTGTTCAATCAAGTACAAGTAAAATAAGAGACCTGTTCCTTTAAATGGCTATCGGTTCATCAAATAAAATAAAATTTTCTAATGTAAGTAAGTTTACTGGCGACTGTATTTCTGTTTGCCATGACTTCCGCTATGTCATTTCCCAATGTAAACCTGCTCTGCCCAGTTGGTAATGAAGGAACGTGATGTTTAATGCGAATTATGGATTATAACGTCTTTCTCTTGAGGTTACCAGAGGTAAAATAAATCTGTTTCTGCTTCTTAAAAGTAAATTGAAGAGAGTGCTGAAACGGATGATGTGCTTGGCTTACAAAATAAGTCACGGTGGAAAAAATGCGAGTATATTAAATGGTTAAGTAGAAGCAAGCTTCTGACGCGGAGATTATGCTGTTCTCATGTCAGCAGGATGTAAAGACTCTTCTAGGCATCATAGGCTCGAAGTAAAGCCATTTTGAATTTTCACAAATTGAGCAAATTTCTTAGTTCGAGAAAATCCACTGTAAAATGTGAAGTTCCCGGGTAATTCGATTATTACCGTAATTATTACTATCATTTTATTCATACCGCTGCTGGAACATACGTGCCTGTAGATCATTTAATGCCTTTTGGTCAATATAGAAGTAGTTTCCCAAGAACAGGTTCTTTCCCTGTCTACGGAATCCTTTTCATGTTAATATCAAACATCAGCCGTTTCTCGTAGTTTACATTAAAACTCAGGTAATTGATGAAGACGTTACTTGATAACTAAAACGCGCTGCCTTTCTTCATTTATTTGCGCCTAGAAATGGCTATCAAGTGCTGCCAAACCAAAAGGCAAGATAACTTACTGCCTTCCGATATACGTCGCTGTCAGTTCTTCCATATGATTTGGTCAACATGACCTGTTTCAAGTTGTGTATGACAGACAATGTTTTAGAACATCAATTGTTTTCCTTTGAAATAAACAGAAAGATTTTCATTCTAAGCTATCCAAGTACAAAATTTTAGCAGTATTAGTTTAAATTTAATATTTGCTTCTACAATGTAGGAAAGTATTTCACAGTTGCAAAACTCGTATCCGACTCACTGAGCTTACACTTAGTCGCTGACCATAAGTACTAGCTCAGAGTGACACCAGTTTAGGTTTTCAACCAATGATTCCCACAGCTACAGGAACACTACTTATAATACCTCTTGCACAAAATACTTACGCAATGTTATCAGACGAAAAGATCAACCTGACACAAAAAGGCAACATATGTTTGGCAACTCTGTGATCGACGAGTTACTTCCTTGTGTGCACGGAATTAGGCCTCAAAGTTCACTTGATTTTACCTGTCATTTCCATTGAATAATCTCAGTTATTATCACTTGAGGTGTAACAAAAGATTGTAAACTTATGGTTTTCAGCCCAGGAAAGTCGTTGCAGGTGGAAATCGCAACCAATCTCGTCCTTTAAATAGCGGTTGATGAGTTCTAGCCACTATTAGCCTCGTAAGAGGAAACTCACACACATACCTGTTCGCCAGCTCTGTGGTAACATGCTGACCTGTGAAAAAGCGCCTGTTGTGGTTCGCAGTTCCAGTCTTACTGACTTCAACGTTTTTACCCCTTCTGTGAAAGAGCTACAAGCAGTCAGATCAAACATCAATAAGGAAATTGCAAGAAAATACTTTCGGCTCATAGTGCAATGGTGCAAAACTTACAATGCTGCACAACAGGTAACGCCTCTTTCCGCTGCTGATTAGAATATTTTGGGTTTCTAGAAATACATAACTATATTTATGAAATGCCACATTTGCATAACTCTTGAGTATGACACAGCATACCAATTAAACACAGACCCAATCAAAGTGTAAGTGAGTAGTATTTTACTTATTCGTGTCGATAGAGGCATGCTTGTGTACAGATACTCAGTTTTATTAAAACAAACTGTCGTCGTAAGGTTATCGTGGGTAGTTGTATTTCATACGGTGCACAATTTTCGTAAGGTTTCCTTTAGTGTTGTTGAAACAATAGTAAACACGAGAGCGGAAATTAATCATCAACGACATATGCGAATTCTCTGATGTTATCTATAACAGTCTGACGATGCACATGCAGTTTATCGATTACATGCGTGTAGAAAACTTGTTCTGGGTTACAGCTGTCAAACAATGTTTGAAGAAGAATAAAATGCCACTACCACACGACAGCTATTGTAGAAAACACTTTTCTAACGTATTTGGGCACGATGCGCTCTCCTCATACATAATACAAAAGCTTCGTGATGCATCTGCTGCCTGGCTGTCTATTAAACCTGAAAAGAACAAAGTGTCGCAGAAGTTAGCCCTTTTTCCACATGCGACTATTTTGGGTTGAGAAGTGAAGGGAATTATGTTCAAAGTTCCATTACATTGGTAACTTCAGTAGACAGCAGAATTGCGTTTTTTTAAAAAAATCGGTAGTAAATGTATTCGAACTCGCGGCATCTTATCTATGGCGCACGAAACATACCATTACGCTACTAGCTAACACAAAACTCCAACAGCTCCAGAGCTGAACAACAATTCCTCCAGAACTTCTGCATACCACAGCGCTGAGAGATAATGCAAATGGCCCGGTCTAGACTTGTGACAGTGAGAGAAACAATTACAGTTTTTCTTTTGCGCTGCACAACGTTTTTTTACAAACAGATAGCGCAATAGAATAGCTCAAGTGGAAAGGAACACTTCCTATCTAAATTTCTGCAACCTACACTGTTGGCAGTTCTGTGTAGGTGGCAGATTTTATTTTGGTGATTACAAAATAGAGTCGAATGCATGCACTGGGTAGCCGAGGCAGCTAGTTCATGGTGATTTGGTCAACCAAGTAAATGAATTTACTGAACATGTTGCAATTTACTACAGGGAACCTGTGTGTCAGAAGTCTCATCTAGTGTGGCGCAACGGCGTTACAATAGAAAAATAAGTCACAGAGCTGAGGGTTTGGTGGTCTGTTGGACTGATGGTAGGTTCTTATACCTATGGTCTGGGTTCGATCCCCATTTCTGTCAATGATTTTAGATAGGGAGAGAAAGATTCCATTCTCTTCTGACAACACCAAGTGAAGAAGATATAACGGCAGTGTGGTCTGAAATTCACATTGAAGATGATATTCCTTCTCTGCCAAGTAGATGTTAGGTTGAACCACAATAAAGTCTGGAGTGGCGACATGTAGAAACTGTATCACCAGTAACCTTTCTTATACTAGTTATTTATTTGTAGTGACGATACAAACTCTATGTAGAGTCACAGGGCACTTATTCCATCTTTTATCTGAGCTTCTGTATGTCGATAAAATTGGTTCTGAACTGGGAATGCAACTCAGACCGCCCTCAACGCGGAATTTGATCCCTTTGTGACAATACAGCTCGGCTACAATTTGTTGTTTGTTCAAAACTGCAGATTCCTCAACATATCCACATATTACATGTGAATGGATTCGAATCCTGGCCCGGCACTAAAGATTTCATTATGTATTATGAAGCTCTAGCATGAGAACACCTATCTGCTGGTGGATAATAATTTTGATTTTCAATGTATTTTCATTCGTTGTCAACACTAACGATATTAGACGTTTTTGAATCCCAGTGGGACACAGAACTATTTGCGAGATCACTGTAAGTTCAAGATGTTATTCCGAGCTGCTGGTGCAGAAAAGTTTGGTAGCTGACGTCTCTTTGTGTGTAGTCAACAACGATATGTGCGGGGCTCTATTCCCAGTTAGCACTGAACTCTTCGACATATTATTTCTACTTCAAACATGCTCACATGTCGCTGCTGGTGCAACAAACCCATATTTAACGTTCGTTTTCTCTGGAATATAACAGCGGTAGGTGCCGGGTCGGAGTCCTGGGAAGGAAAAAATTAATGTTTCGTCTCGTCATTTCAGTTAAAACATCTAGCTACTGCCGAGAAAATTCGATATGTCACGGTTGGTTGTGCTTCGATATCAATCTCATTAGGTTCTGGGTTCGAATCCCTGTCCAACATAAAGCTTTGCATCACGGCCTTTCAGGTAAGTTACTTGTGAAGAAGCAATATTTGACATCTCTTACAGTTCGTTAACAGGGACAATAGATGCTGGGTAGGAATTCGCGTCCGTTAAAAATGTTTGCGTTATGTAATTTAAAGTTGATATTTGCTAACTGATACTGTCTAAAATCGAGGTATATCTCTCTGTATGCCTAATGAGGAATGACTGTTAGTTTGCGTCAGTCACGAAATCATTCCTTAGTCTGCCTGACCTGTGTTTGAATCCATATGCAGAACGAGACGGTTCGTCGTGTCATTTGAAGTTCATACATATTCTCAACTTACTGCTAGTGAATAACTTAAATTTTTAATGTCATTTTGTGTTAAATAATAAGTACTGTATGTTACTTGGAAGAGGAAATCATGAATACGACGAACTTACTACGTGCATTACCTACCTAACGTAATAATGAGAGTGGTAACATTTCAGGTATGTCATTTATTGTAATAAATGTGAGATTACAAGCCTTAAGTACAGTCTTATCTGTGATAAGGTGTTCCTTGATATGTGTAGCATCGTGGTATTACTTTATATCTTGAGTTACTGCGATACACAGCAGTGTTTTCTAGTGATGACATGTTAGAACAATTTTCAATAGTCAAACGACTGTACGAATGAGCGATTAGAGGACCTGCTAGATAGCCGCGTTATGCCGGTAGCATGCGAATCAGGCGAAATGCAATTCAGGTCGTTTGGATGCTTTTGAGCACGACTGTAGATTTGTTCGGTCAGAATTTATCATCAGTCTATGTGTACCATGATTTTCACAAATTTAAAAACTATATAGAAAACAGAGAAAATCTGAAAACAATCTCTGTTCGTTAATATGCAGAAAAAAATTGTTGAAGTTCAAGATTTATCCTGCAAAATATCACTACAGTTGTCGATTATGCAACGAGACTTGCTCTCATGTGGAAACTGAAGCGACCAGCAGCTGTACACAAATGTAGTAAATTATAATTTACGTTTCTGATTAGGAAAACTGTGAAACTTTTTTCATAATCTCCGTTCAGCGTTACTAGGGGGGGGGGGGGGGGCTTTCTCTCTCTTTCTTTCTTTCTTTCTTTGTTTCTTTGTCGTTCTCTTTCCCTCTTCTCCTTCAATAAAAGACTTACTGCTTCTGGGAATTTCATATCCCTGTACAGTTGTTTTGGTAACACCACTTCCATTTTTTCAGCTAGCATGACCACCAAACTTCATACTACATATCACCTATACCATAACTTTTCCTGTGAATGTTCTCATCACTGTCTGTATTAACATTTTGTGCTGGGTCCTAAACAAATGTATGTATTAGTATCAGCACCTCCCATTTCAATTACCATCACATAGGTACAAACTGGCTCAGATATAAGATATTCTGGCCACGGCAAATTTTGTTTCTGTCTCCAATGCTGTAACTGCTCTGCTTGGTCAGAGTGATAAGTAGTATTTGTCCATACTGTTATTTCATTATCACCATCTGTGTGATGGTGGAGTTATTGTCTGCCTGATGGAGCCAGTGGGTGTCGTCATTTACAAGAGTGACATTTCGTTTTAACCACTCATTTCTGTTATTGGTTGTGTGAACAGGCTGCAGTTGTGCATCACTTTCAGCAACACTGTAACAATTGCTGCAGTGGTTAAGGTTGTCTATAAATTAATAAGAGATTGTGGCAACCACCGAGTCTGCTCCTTCTGCACTTTCAATTAATGTTGTTGAGTTGGCTGTACAATGTTTTTCATACAGAACACATCATCACAGTGTTGAGGCCTACAAACCTTTACCATACTGACACTTCCTTTCCATTTCACCACAGTTTCAGCACTCTGCTTGCGCGCAGATGTCAAACTCCTGTGGGTAACATTACCAAGCCCATTTCATTCAGTAAAGCCAAGTGTTTGACATTTTTCTCCTTTACCTTCATTACAGGGGCTATCTTCAGCCTCAGTATCAATCTCCTCCGCAAATTCTTCAGAATCTGTATTTTCCATACTTAATTCCTTTAGATGAGTTTCACTCTCCTCTTATTTATGATATCCATTGTTACTGTCAATCATTATGGGACTCTTATCATTCTGATACTTTCCAAGATGGTGGAAGTAGGAAACTGTAGTGACACAACACTCTCTACAAACAATAAATTAAAGAATTCAGCTTGTAAAAGCTATCAAAAACCTGTCGTAAAAGAATTGGGTGGTCAATTGTACAAGAATGTGTTTAAATTTCATCAGTGATTATTTTTTGTGACCATGTTACGATTGCTTACATCTGGAAATATGTAATTTTAATTACAGCTGTGAACACAAAAGAATAATTTCTTAATTCCCCCAAAACTGAAACAGTCTAATATTGGAAATAAACAAGTAAACAATGAACTGATGAGACATGAAAAAAGTAATTGTGAAAAATGTGAAAATGAAACACCCTATCTCAAAAGCAGTAACGGATTAGTAAACAAATTTAACAGTGAAGACTGGCAGAGCGATGATATCCGGTGTTCTGGACCTTTAAGATCCACTGTTTGTGAAGAAAAGAAAAGATGGCTAATGTGCACCTCATGTCTGATGATGGTGTGATTGAAAGCCCCCATTTTTTCCATCGTATTTATTGCCACTGTGGGGATAATACACGATAAGGAGGAATGTTTAACACTATCGTTAATAATATCCTGTTGTCATTATGTTAATCTATGCAATTATCACGAATATTTACGGATTTGTGTCGTATAAAGTTTTGATTGGCACCCACATTATATACTTTTTAAATTTATTTGATGAATATAGTTCCTGTGGATTGACTGTTGCATATCTTAATTATGTGTGTCTTATGTACGTTTATCAAGTCTGATTTTGTAAACTGGTGATCATGTTCAATATGTTCTTGGTGTATTATTAGATGGTGTTCGTTGTGTGTTTTCTTTACGTATGACTTTCCAAAAGGCTAGGCAGGTACAGTTCTACTGAATTGTTTGCTTTGCTGCGAAAGAGCTGACCATTTAAAGGCTGACTAACAGAAGAGGTACACCACTGAGTAAGGAGCTGCTGGGGATACTTGACCGAGGCACAGGCATCCGTATTACACACAAGTAGGTCTGTTGTTAGAGTTCTGTCTTCGCGACAACCTAGCGATACAGAAGAACATCTACAGCAATCTGCTGGGGAACCAGCAGCCAACAGCGATGGAGGGAGGGGAACATCAGACTTCAATGTCCTGTCGACACACGGTCATTAGAGACGGGGCACAAGCTCGGATTGGGAAAGAAAGTGAATGGGCTGTAACCTTTTTAAAGGAAACATTCTGACACTTTACTAGAGTGATTTTGGGAAATCACAGGAAACTTAAATCTGGATGGTCGGACTGGGATTTGAACCGTCATCCTCCCGAATGTGTGCTGACCAGTGCACCGCCTCGCTCGGTGCCAACAAAGAGGAACACCTTAGATCGATGCTAGAGTTCCCATGTTATACACAAGCTGTGTAAGGTGTCAGGCAAATCCAACACCTTCCATGAAAACCCTGACATGATAAGCAAATACAGTCGTATGTCACATAGCTCCGAATAAATCATGACATTAAATTAACCAAAGTAATACGAGTAACAAGTGAGCAAATGGAATACCAAAGACTAACACAAGAATGCCTAAATGCATGTCATACCTTCCCACCATGAGACAGACACAGTTCCAAGGGGAGAAACGAGAACAGAAACCGAGAGCAGAACCGTGTTAAGCTAGAAGGCCCTACAATAAGGGATGGACACCCACGTCGCCAGCTAACCGCTAGGACCACCCCCCAGCTCATGTTGAAAGATAGAGCCCTCCAGAAGAACAGTATAGATCTTACGATAACACTATATGTTAGATGATTATAAGTAAAACTTTTTGTAAGAACCATTGTAAAAACTCCAGCAAGGACGAGATGCAATGACCCACAAGTTGCAATGCGAGAAGTATCAGGAAAGGAAAGGACGTAATTAGCAAGACACGATTCCTACAAGGCAGAAGCGCCAAGAGAAGGGAAAGGATAGTGAGACCAACAGAAGGCCCTTGTAGCCGAAGTGGGCAGTAAATAAATCTGCTGCCAAGCTCAACCACAGGGTGGCGGAACCCTGCTGGGACAGAACATGGAACCACACAGTGGCGGAACCCTGCAGAGACACGACAGGACACCAAACGCCAGAAGGGTCTCCAAACGCCCCAACTCAGTGGAGCAAGGAAAAAACGGCCGAACGAGAAGACCGCTTGGGCAAGCCACCACTGGCAAAAAAATATGTGTAAAAGTCATACTACTACTATTAAACAGCACGCTGATGCACAAAACTGAAGAAAACTTCCACAAAGTAAAAATTACATGCCCAAACAATTTATCAAACTGTTACTAAAAGGAGAACTTCAAAGCGACTAGTTATCAATAAATATTTCCATATCCTGCCCAGAGAAGAACCAAGAAGCAAGTAAGAAGCAAAGAAAAAGCAGGAAGAACAGAAGTTGAAGATTCGCAAGATTGAGACCAAGAATGAAGATGGGTGAAGAATAGATGACATACCTTCCCAAATCCCTATCCTATTGTAAAATAGTCGTCTGCGAAGTATTATAAGGAAAAACGACTCTTTCAGAAACACATAACAATGACTTTCATGCATACAAAGCCAGTAAACCATGAGATTCTGCACTCACAGCTCCATTCCATTATGGGACCACCACAACAGCAACACACACTTGCAAAGCCAACAAGGAACGACGAACAAAGCTGTACATCAAATACTTGCCCACATCCATCACGCTCAAGTCCATCACATTCGTGCAAAAAACATTCGCCAACCTCATCCTTAAACATTCATAGGATTGTGTGAATGTGTGAAATCAAATAATGTGATGCAGGAATTGTGCAAAAGAAACGTGTGAAAAACTAAATAAGTTAAGCTCACCAGACAGCTAATAAACTACAAAATAACAGTCAGTGACTATGGACTTAAATAAAAAATAGACTATCGATAAAAATTAGTCATTAGTTCTGAAATGGACAGTATATAAAGAACAAAAGTAAGGCATAATAAACACTAAAACTATATGCCACTTATTTTTTCCTCATAAAAATAAAAGAATAACTATATTTTACTTATTTTCTCCTTATGGAAACAAAGAATAAAAAATTATCTTGTGGATGTTTTCCATTTTTTTAACATTTGTACCATTTTTTAGGATAATATCTCAATACTTGTGTATGTATGTTTCTTTGTCAAAGCAATTCTTGCAAATAATTCTTATTTGTTAGTGTAGCAATGTTGAAATGAGCATCTAGAAACAAAAACATTTTAGTTGTACATGATATTTAGAATATGTGTTAGGAATAGATTTTACTTAATTACTACATTTATAAAATCAATATTTCTAAGAAAATCGATGTGAAAGACTCATCACTTTCGATTACAAACTTCTTAAAAAACAAACTTCACAATTAAAAAAAGAAAATAAGTAAAAAATAATAATTACAATAGAATAAAAATATTCTTCCCTTGTCAATATAAACATATTTTTGATAATAATGTGGAAGAATATAAAAATATAAATTAGTAATACAAACTAGCATAGAACAGAATAACATGGCTGAACAGTAGGCAACAAAAATTAGATAACGGAATAATTTTTGACTGGCTTAGACAACGATTCAATCATTGCCTAACTTCAATACAAAAATTAAGCTCGAAGGGTGGTGATATGTAAGGTGTCAGGCAAATCCAACACCTTCCATGAAAACCCTGACATGATAAGCAAATCCAGTCGTATGTCACATAGCTCCGAATAAATCGTGACATTAAATTAACAAAAGTAATACGAGTAACGAGTGAGCAAATGGAATACCACAGACTAACACAAGAATGCCTAAATGCATGTCATACCTTCCCTCCGTGAGACAGACGCAGTTCCGAGGGGAGAAACGAGAACAGAAGCCGAGAGCAGAACCGTGTTAAGCTAGAAGGCCCTACGATAAAGGGCGGACACCCACGTCGCCAGCTAACCGCTAGGACCACCCCACAGCCCATGTTAAAAGATAGAGCCCTCCAGAAGAATAGTATAGATCTTACGATAACACTAAAAGGACCACACCAGCTGCAAGTTTTAGCGTGACACTTTTTCGCGTCTCTGTTACGTTGCAAACTTTAAAAACACTGCCCCACCACAAAAAGTATAACATTTCTCATTGGATGGACAGAATTTTTGTAGGCAGAGCTTAAGGTTAACATTGAGACCCTGATTGGTCAGATGAAAACACAGCGAGATAGTTTTTTTAAGCCAACTTCGGTAAATTGTAGTAAGGATAACTTGGGGGAGAGTTGCTTCCGAGACGGCGAGGTGAGCGGAGCTGTGCTGTCCGCCGCCCCCTGACGAACACTGACAAGGTAATGAACGCACGCGATGCCGCATAACAGCGCATAAAGCTTCACTCAGAACTGCAGAAGTCTCATCTGTTACACCCCATTTTTGCGTAATACTAGTGTCGATCGTCAATTAAAGCTCATGGTGTTCACATTTGCCACTTGAAGTAAAAATCTGAAACGCGATGATTTTTCTGTTATATAGTTATTGAGAAGCCACATCAGCCACTGTAATTTACGACAAGTTAGATAAGTAATTAAAGATAATTGAGGGTCACTGTAGACCATTTTGATAGTTTTCTCTCTTGTGAAACTTAATTTAAACCTAGATTATAGATGTGATATGGCATAGGTCATCCTTCGATCCATTGTAGAACTTGGAAACCCATTCAGGGAATATTCGTTCACATTTTTGTTGAACGCAGTTGGTTTTTACCATCCTGTATTAAAACATTTCCTTTTATCAATAGTGCAATTTATAAAAAAATGTTTTGTGAGTCGAATCAAATTTCCAATGGTAAACTTAACTGCTTTCTCGACGTTATTTTACCAGCTAGCTAAAAATAGGAAGGCCTTGAACCCCTTCCACTAAATTTAGTTAGTATTAAGATTCTTTTACAGGGAGTGCAGTGGAGCTGACTGAAATCATTAAGTATTTGGTTATATCATCGCTAGTCTCACTGAATTCTTCTGAACTCTACATGTCATGTGTGGTCTGGCGTCTCCTTACCAACAACAGGTCCCAGGTTCAAACTAGTCAATTCCCTAAAAAACACGCTCAGAGCGTCGTTGCGCGAAAGTGGTAGGGAGACACGTTATAGAACAAACAGACACCACGCAGAATGTTAGAGCTGCTGCCCAGGAACATTTCGACTCTTACAGTCGGAAGTTTTGCCACCCTGTACGAAGGTAGGAGGCCGTGGTTATAAAGTGTTGTTCTTTAGCTGGATTGCTTACTGGACCTACCAATGAGAAAGACCATATGACAGGAAGTTCAGTTTTCTGGTGGACAGAGTGGGAGATGAGGGACAAAACTGCAAAGCTAAGGCAGCGATGGACTGGACAGAGGGACAACAGAGAGAGTCAGTGAGAGAGCAGACAGGAAGTGAGTGATCGATCAGGGTGACGAGGACCCAGAGATGGCTGACAAGAAACCATTTCTTTGTGCTGCTTCGCACACAATACTCTATCTTTGCCTCCTGGAGGCACGTCAGCCAGTTTTAGACTCATTTTTAGATACTTGCATTCGTGCCAATGTGTATCATGCCGTTGTAACACACAAATGCTACACTGGCACCACGAGACACAATACGTAAGACAGCCCTGCATCGGGTGCCAGCGAGTGCTCTACCCAGTAAGAGATTAGGTGGGGAGTGCCAAAGTAGTGCCTAATTTAGCTTCCAGGGCGTCACCTGAAAGCCATGCAACACGAAAAATGAAAGTTGGCAGTTGTCAATCTATAGCCACTCACACGATTACAGGTGATCGATACGATGCGCCGAGATTTCATCAGCCGCCCGAGCCTGCAAGTGGTGAGATGAATGATTAGCTCCCCTCTACTTGCCCAGTTATTGGCAAGCCCTGAGATTATATTTGTATTGCGGATATGTGAATAATATTAATCAAAGCTACTGTTTCCATGAATGTTTCAATTTCTGGTTTCTGTCAACTACATTTTCCCCCCAGACTGGGGCCAGCTTATTGGCATATTAATCCCGGAATCTATTCGATTAATTAATATTACGTGTTTTTATCATTTACTCTACCAGTTTTGAATGAGCACTGTGAATTCCCTACAGCCTATAGCTGTGGACCTGCGGCCATCATTAGATTCGATGATGGAGCATTGTCTGTCACACGGAACAGAGCTCTCGCGTGAACCGTCCAGGTCGAGGCATTGGAAACATGTCTCTTTAGAACAGAAAAGGCAGTCTCATAATGTGTCTCCTGCGGTTTACATGGAGTTGTTAGTCAAGCACCTCTACGTATCTTCTGCACCGCAGTTACTTAAAGTTGTGCAGATAAGATGAAACGCAGAAGTCTTCGTGTTTCTAAATCTCCTGAGAAGACTTGCAGGAATATGTAATATGTCTGCCAATAATGCTATCAGAGCAGACAGTGTGGTGAAAGACATTTAATACTGAAGTTAAAACAAGGAATTTTTCCAAAATGTCAACCATCAGAATCTAAAATAAATCTGAGGGTGTTGCGGTGTCATTTGATCAAACGAAAAGACTATGTAGCGTCAGACTTCCGGTTGTAACTGCTAAAGCTCTGTTTGCAGGTCAGAGCTTGGGACTTCACCATAAAATCAAAACTCTGCATAGCAGCACATGAGAGTAAAAAAGTGGATAGATGCGGAGTTTTCAAGCATCTCGATAGCAGAGAACTGATACACAAATGTCAAATAAATGTTGGAAGTGAGAAAGGGTGATTTTACACTGATCCATACGTTTTAAAAGCCTGAAAATTTGACGAGGACTAGGGTTACTTCCCTAAAAGAACGGTCGTATCAGTCCCACCAAACACGCATTGCTAACACTTTCGTTAGGTTATCTTCAGCTGTAAAGGCCAACAGCACAGTCGACCAGTATGGTATGTTGCAGTTCATCTGCATGTTTCAGAGGATGTGTTGTTTTAAATGAGGAGAAAGAAATATAAGGAACAGAAGTAACACAGAAGGCATTAGAGGCCACACCGCAGCCAAAATTAGCAAAATCATTCGTAACAACTGTCAGGTAACCTCAGCTGAAGAATATTGACTCTGTGCTAGGGGCCTGCGAAACACACAGAAAGCACAATATCAGCAGACGAAGACTTAAACAACAGTGGTCAAATTCGAAAGAGATGAATATCGCCTGTCACCTCTTGCATTCACTATCAGTTTATGAACAATTACTGCAACAGTACGCTTCGCTACAAGGTGTATACTGCCATTAACAAAGCTGCTGATAATGTTACACTGTCTCAACATTCTGCTTCCGTATCATACCCCCTTTTGCGAGGTTTCCTACCTGGTATGGAGTAGTCGTCTTCGGTGTTCTCCAACCCACGCAGAGTCGCCTTAGTGCAAAGGGTCATTCCGGTAATCACTTCCCAAAATATCAACCGGATGGAACAGTATCTGGAAACAATTCGTCTTGATGGAGACAAAGTACATCTGGCGCTTCACAGCAAATGAATGAACATTGTGTCACCATCCAGGATCCTGTGGATGTAATCAGGAACGAAAGCCATTCTAGCCAAAAGCCCTCCGAGCCACCGATCCACCCATTACGAAGGGACTGACAGTTGCGTAATGTTGTGATACAGCTTGTAAGTTAGTAGGAGCAAGCGTGCGTTATCTCTGGCGATTCAAAATATCGACCATTTGCAGAAAATTCTTCAGTCTTCTCGATAACGCAAACAAAATCCGACAAAATTACTAAAGGAACACAAAAACATACTACGTACAGGTATAATCAGCAAAGCAAGTGTCCAGGAATCCCCTAAAGAAGAATAAGAGAACCTGTTAGAACATTTCACATATATAGAGTGATTGAGCTACCCTAACCGATGTCGTATTACGGAACCCGCAATGTTATATCTGGCCTTCAAAAACCATGCTCGAAAACTTCGTGTTCTCTCACTCGCTACGCATAAACTATTAGTCCCACAGAAAAAAATGAACAGGGCATATTTTGTAGGAAATTTAACGCAGTTAAATGTTTTACTGGGATACGATTTCGCTACAGGTCATCGTTTTCGAGTTATTCAAGAAAAAGTAACAAAATTGAGTTTCAATTGCACCCCCATTCCTTCGCTCAGCCCCCATGGCACTCCCTCCTATCACTATACAAAAGTTTTCCCCTGCAATAATTATTTTCCACTTTAGACAACTTTATCTTCATTTACTGGCCCTGTTACGCCACTGGCTTGGTTGAGTACTTACAAACTGTAAAACTGACGTCTGAGAAAATTTACCCAACAATGCTGTGAATATTAACAGCATGAAATAATTACAGCTTTGTATTCGTCAGGCCTCCTGACTACGAAACCAGTGTGCTTCTAACGGTTAAGTTTGGATCAAACTGTCAACGTAATTATCTTTAGTGTAACCTTTGCAAAAGTCGTTTGTCTTTCATTGCCCTCGCCGGCACCGTTTAATTAATAATTTTAACGAAGTAGCCGGCTATACTGGTGGTGTAACAGACCATTCAATATAGGCCAAAAAATGTCGAATATCTGGAACACTTGCTATAGTCGTACATTGCTTGGAGGAAGTGCCACGAACTACGTACTAGAAATACTGGCTGCTGAGGTTTATGTGTGTGGATGGAGGTGCATTTTAAGGCCACTTTTGTGAGTTTTTTAAAAAATAACTTGAAAACCGTGGGTTTCAGCGAAAACGTATCCCAGTACAACATTTAGCTACATTAAATTCCCTACAAAATGGTCCTATTCTTTTTTGTGTGTGAACGAGTAACACTTTCAATATATCGCGCAAGAGAACATGAAAATCTCGTGAATAGTTTATGAAGGCCAGCATCTACCATTCTACTAACGTAAAGAAGTTGCCGAGAGCTGGAGTTCGAACAACAATTCCAATAAAGACTAACTTAACAACTTACCCACTTTACGATGCAGCAGAATCCGACATTGTCTGCTGCTCAAGGACAGTTACCTCAAACTGGCAGATTAAAATTGTATAGTGGACCGAGATTCGATCTTCCTCAAACAACTGCTCAACCGATTGAGCCGTGCAAGCACGACTCTCCTGCCAGTATCTCGCCTTATACCTTCCAAACTTCACGCAAGTTCTTCTGCTTACCTTACAGGATCGGAACTCTGGGAAGTATTAATTAAATCAGTGAGGAAAGGCATCTTATTATATCTTTTGTAACCAGGAAGAACAGAACTTGACCAAGTCGACATCTCGGTGTTGATCTTAAGAACTGGAGCATATGGTAAACCACTGCCTTCTGTTGTATATCGATTTAGACAGCTTCTCAGTCGCTGCCTTTGTCAAACAACTGTTAGTATCCTGATCCTTCTAGAGGCCGGTGTACATGAAGCTTCCTCACACAAGCAACACCTCGAAGGCAGAACTTCTATCCTGCGGTCTACAATACAACTTGGAGGAGTAATATCGTTGGATAGCTACGTGAAGAGAGACTCTGATGACATTCCTGCGCAAGGAAGCATGTTAAACGTTGCCCTGTTTGGTATCACCGTTAGTGGTTACGATCGTGGGACCAGTACATGCATCCCTAATCGTGAACGACTTCCGTCTATTTTTCACCTCTTTCTAATCTGCAACAATTACTCCTCAATCTCACTTAATTAAACAGATTGGAGAAGTGGACGCTGCACACTCATGTCAAATTTTCTATATAAAGGACAATACGCACCCAGCTTCGCCTCTGCTCAAAATGGTTCAAATGGTTCTGAGCACCATGGGACTTAACTTCTGAAGTCATCAGTTCCCTAGAACTTAGAACTACTTAAATCTAACTAACCTAAGGACATCACACACATCCATGCCCGAAGCAGGATTCGAACCTGCGACCGTAGCGGTCGCGCTTTTCCAGACTGTAGCATCTGGAACCCCCCGGCCACCCCGGCTGGCTTCGCCTCTGTCATGCATGGTGAATATACCCTTCAACCATCCGTGGACGAGATATACGGTGAAGTTTCTCGGACTATTGTTTGACAATTAACTCTTTTCCACAGTGCTGCTGCAAATCAAAACAAGATCGTTGAAAGCGCTTTTCATTTTGAAGTGGATCAGCTGTAGTTCTTGTGCCGATTGAGCGTAGGAGCCAGCCTGGATTAATAAGTGCTATTTCAGTAAGTCCATTTAAGATCTTAGTCGCTATCTACCACTGGTCGTGCCTATCTCTAATTGTCCCTCTTGTGCTGAGTAAACAGCCTTTGCAGAGACTAAATTGGTGTCTTTGTCTTGCAGCCTTTGTGATGAACGCCTACTACGACACTGCACAACTGCCACTTGTGCGTGGCACCATAAAGAACAAAATAAATGCAAACAGAGAGATATGTGAATCTTTACTAATCTCCTTACTTTTCGACCATCTGCAAGATACAAATGCCTGTAAAAGTTGTGCGATTGGTAAGGCCTGGCATTATTTTGATGCGCTCTGGGTTCTATACAGGGTGAAGAATAAATGTCGTACTTGGCCGTCGGCATGCGATTCCTCATCCCAATTCAAAATAGAGGTGTATCTAGCAAAACCTAGTCCCACCAAGAAGTTTAATAGAAATTCGATTTAAAAAGCGAGGCTCTGGCAACGCTAAACAGTGTGGAGTGTGGTCAACGACAGGCAGCATAAACTCTGCACTGTGCCTGCGCTGTCTCATAAGCTCAGAGAGACAAGGCAGTGCCGATGTTCGAGTCGCGTTGGCGTTGGCGCAAAACTTTTTTTTTCAGTTAACATCAAATTGTATCTAGTTTACTCCCCCGCTATACACTATCTGTTACCTTTGTTTAAACATTGACACATAACAGGAACTTCTTACAGACGTAAACGATCATTTTGTTTCGTCCATGACACAAATGAAGCCAATAGAAAGCAATAGTGGATACAGTAACATCGTGACAGTGAGATACAAAGAACACAATGGGTTTGCTACACTAAACTGCACATTATGCTATGCACAACAATTCTATTATGTATGTTTGACATCCAGGCTTACCTTCACAGACCCGGTATGTACACGTATGAGCAACGTTCACCTTAGAGATATTCAAAGTGACCACCTTACATTAGCAAACACTTTGCCAGTCCCTGGATCATACTCTACCGGACTCTACGTAACACGCCTATATCCACCACGCATTATGCACGTTACCTTTAGATTGTGTACATCAATGGGTTGTGTTCCATACACTTGTTCCTTTAAGCCCTCCCGCAAATAAAAGTACAGTGGATGAAGGTGCGAAGACAGGCAGGCTAGAACATTGGACCTTCACTACGAATCTTTCCCTGGAAACAGTTAATTATGTAGTTACACACATTCATTCCAAAGTATGACGGTGCGCCATCATGCTAGAACCATAGCTGTCGCCGAACACCAAGTGGAACGTTTTCTAACGCGCGAGGCAAAAATTGCAAAGAAACTTACAATACGGGGCGCATTCAGGTTGTCGCCCAACAGGTGAGAGCCCAAAAGCACTCTTTATGGCAAACGTGTCTAAAAGCCATGTTCGCAGCTGACATATAGGTTGTGTCCCAACCAATACCATTTGGTGCAAAAGCTATTCACAGAACTGTAATCGTCGAATGCGGTCTCCTGGCCGCGATGTTGAGTTAACTTTTAATGATCTCAATGCAGTTCTTCATCGTGCAACATTTCAGCAACCAGTATTAGAGATATGTCGAACTGCCGTGCAATATCACGGGTACTCCGCCGGGGTGACTGGTGAACGGTTTCAAGAGTCGTGTCTTCTGTCTGTGGAGTACGCGTAGCCCTTGGACGACCTCCGCCCGTTACTTGTGGACGAAGACTGCCGATCTCCCGAAGACGCTGATCCAGTCGACGGAAAACATTCTTTTCGTGATGGCGCATTTGACGGTACTGTGCAGCATACGCACGACCAGCAGCTTCAGCAGCTTGGTTATCAGACGCACCCAGCACGTATTCATTGGTTGTGTACCCCATTGGGAATCCGCTGTACATGAATGGACCAGTTACAGTTGTGCACTGCGTGGTTAGCAGACATATGCATGCTATGTAATAAATGCCACTGTAATCTGATAGGCTTTTGTCATGTGACAAAATGATGTCCTGCTCATAAACGGCGTGGAGTAGTGAACGGACGTTTAAAAAATAAAAAAAAAGCCTACCGAGGAATCGAAACATAGCTCCATGGCATGGCGGATGTTGTTTGATGTGCCAGCAGTGTACTCAGCTTTCTCACTATCGTTTTTTTTCCAGGCCTCCATCCCCCCTTCTAGCCCGTCCATACGCTCGCCAAAATTGCCCTCATTGGCCTGGATTCTCCACCGTTCAGAATTTTTTGTTCAGTATTGTTTGATTTTCATTTTCACACAGAGATTTTGTTTTTCTTTGTTTTTTATTAAATATTGATTATTTCTTGTTAGCATAAAGAAAATGAATGCTTATTCTTAATGATATTCAAAGAAAATTAATATTCCTCTCAACTACTTGAAAATTCCTCGCAGAGGTATAACGTTAGCATCCATTGCCGATTAGGATGATCGGTGTTACCGTTACGCTGACATGGGGCATGGTGTACAGGATTTCTGTGATTTGTTACTGATTTGCATTGCTTTTCCTCGCAAAGGCGGCCAATTGTTCAGCGTCCTTGTGAGCCAGTCCCCTCTTTTGTTTCCTTGAAGCACTGCCCCTTGGGGAGGTTTCAGCGTTTTCCATTGCCACGTTTGTTTCTTGCTCAGGGTCCTATTCGCTGGCAGGTGGAGACTGGGTTTCCTTGTTGTTTTCTGGAGTCTGCTTCTGGCCTATAATCGGTTCTGGCGTTTATTCCGTCTGAACAGCTATAATCGGTTCTTATTCTTGACGTTTGGGTTGTGTTGTCACTGTCGAGACGCTAACGTTCCTAATCAATTCATTGTCGCGAGCAGTGTCATGCTGGACAACTTGAGGAGAGCGAGGCATGTGCATTTGTCCGGTGGCTTCCGCTGCATATGTTAAAGGCAACATTGGCATGGTCGGGGGGGGGGGGGGGGCCTCTCACAGATTGGCCGGCTGGTAGTTGGGCCACTCGGCATTGTATGCATTGCGAGCGGACACGACCTGCATAGCTGCACGACGCGCAGGTTCTACGCTGCCCATCATATAGTACGATAGAGTGATAACTGCAAACATTGTGTAAATCTTCTCGCAGCTGTCTTTAACCACTCAAGACAGGAAACGTGTGATCAGAAGACCACTTCTGCAAAATTACTGATTATCTTCCCACAAGGAGCGATCACCGAATTTATCTACTCAGCGGTTGTTTCAAAAGTTGCTGAAAGATACGAACAGTCCTAATTCAAAAACGTTCAAATGTTTGTGTGTATTCCTAAGAGACCAAACTGCTAAGGTCATCGGCCCATAGACTTACACACTACTTAAATTAACTTATGCTAAAAACAACACACACACCCATGCCCTATGGAGGACTCGAACCTCCGACGGAAGGGGATACGCAATCAGTGACTTGGCGCCTCAAACAGCGCGGCCACTACGCGCGGCCAGTCCTAGTTCCATATCTAGCATTTTATGTTTGTACATAAATGTACCGTCACTAGATCCTACAATTATCTCATGCAGTTCCGGATATTAAGCTTTACACACACTACGCTGCTCGCAATTGAAAGATGAATGCTCACAATATCCTCAAACGAAATTTTCACCACTTTTATGTCCTCAAAGATATTCCGCAAGCCATTACTTGTCATTATCTTTCCTCTTCCAATCTCGAACACAGCGAGGGAAGAACTACTGTCTATATGCCTCTGTACGAGCCGTAATTTCTCTAATCTTGTCTTCGTGGTCCTTACGCGCAATGTATGCTTGTTGCAATTGAATCGTTCGGCGGTCAGCTTCAGATGTTGGTCCTCTAAATTTTCTCAGTAGTGTTTCTCGAAAAGAACGGAACATTCCCTCCAGGAATTCCTTTTTGAGTTCTCGAAGCATCGCCGAAGCACTTGTGTTTTAGAAACTACAGGAACAAATCTATCAGCCCGCCTCAGAATTTCTTCGATGTCTTCCCTCAATCCGACCTCGAGCAGCACTCAAGAATGGGTCGCATCAGCGTCCTCTATGCGGTCTCCTGTACAGATGAACCACTCTGTCCTAAAATTCTCCCCATAGGCCGAAGTCGATAATTCACGTTTTCACACGCTCGTTCCATGCCATATCGGTCTGCAGCGTTATGCCCAGATGCTTAAACGATTTGACTGTGTCAAGCAGGGTACTACTAATACGGTGTCCGAATATTACAGGATTGTTCTTCTTAATCATCCGTATTAACTTACATTTTCCCACATTTAGAGCTACATGCCATTCATCACACCAACAAGAAATTTTATCCTCTAGCCGTGCCTCAATTTCGAACGAATTCGGTCTCTGAACGTTCTGGTGAAACACAAGTTTCAATGTGTTCTTTCTGTTTGGCTGATTCATCTGTCCTTGTAATATGAGTCCATCAAGTGTTTCTAATAACGCAGCTAAGTAATGCAACCGGCGCTTTGACTTACCGAACGGAGCGCAACAGCCAGCAGTGCACAGCACACACCGCATGTCCGCTCACCACGGCCGCCAAACGCCGACTCTTAGTAGGTGCAAGAGCTCGTAGCGTAATGCTTGGTGATACACGTTCCTCTCTAGACACGGATGCGCTGCACGATGTAACAGTGTTGCTAGCTCCTCGTTTTCATACAAGTGTTTCCAAACTACAGCCCATCTGATATTGCTAGATACACATTTGTCTTCAATCTGGATGAGGAGTCGCACGTCGACGTCCACCACTGGGCAGTTTTTCTTCATTCTATATATTACAAACAAATAATCTGTCTAATCTGTCTGCTCGACACGTGCATATAACACATTCTGGCGTGAATGTAATCGAATGAAAGAAATTAAAATCTTCTTTCTTGTTTATCGATTCTTCTGTCGCTTCTTGGTAGAACAATTTCATACCGAGCGAGGTGGTGCAGTGGTTACACACTGGACTCGCATTCGGGAGGACGACGGTTCAATCCCGCGTCCAGCCATCCTGATTTAGGTTTTCCGTGATATCCCTAAATCGCTCCAGGCAAATGCCGGGATGGTTCCTTTCAAAGGGCACGGCCGACTTCCTTCCCCGTCCTTCCCTAATCCGATGAGACCGATGACCTCGCTGTCTGGTCTCCTTCCCCAAAACAACCAACCAACAATTTCATATCTGCTGTTAAAAAAAAAACTGCCTTTAAGTTCTATCAATATTTATGTATTTTCAACCGGTATCAGGCCAGGAAACGAATCACTGGCTTACACAACAGACACTAGTGTGGAGGAGACCAAACATTAGAAACAAAGACACAATCAACATAGACAGACCCTTTGGTCTTTACATTAGGTAACAAATATCAAATCTAGAGCTCATATTCGTGTCGTGATCGAAACACGTTCAATTACTGTCTTAATATACAATTTACAAGTTGTTTAGTGTCAAACAAAATCCATACAAGAAAAATCACACAATATTGAAATAAGGGGTGGACGAAATGAAACCGGCTCAGAAATTATTTAGAATAAGACTGACGTGGTATAATTTTTATACGTTACAAAGCCAGTTTGGCTCCATGTTACCACGAAGTTTTGCATTGCAGACTTTACTGGACGTTTTGTCAAAACATTTCCGGTCTTCGACTCATGCACAAACAGCTCAGCATACATTTTCCCCGAACTGAGCCTCGCATAACACTCGACGACAAACACGGTCTATTTTATCGTGAGCACCATTTTGCGTTACATTTAACTGGTCACTAAACAAGTCTGCTCATTTCACTCACACAGACGTGTTGACACAGCAAGGTACAGGGGACAAAGCATGTCTGAGAGGCGCATGCGCAGACATGTGACAGAAACCGAGTGGTGCGTCGAAATCACGGTTTCCACCATTTTCTGTAACGAGCAACATTAAAAAGGCTCATTTCAGCGGCAGACTTACAAATGTTTTCGGGGTCACTTTTATTTTGCGCACCCTTCCTGAAATTGTATGAATTAAATAACTATAGGTGAAACGTGACTTTCATAGTCATTAACAAATGTATCACCGTGCGCCACAATCTTTTTCATTGAGGAGATGGCTCCAAAAGCTTTGGGTAGGAAAATGGGATGTGCAGCCGGCCGGGGTGGCCGAGCGGTTCTAGGCGCTACAGTCTGGAACCGCGCGACCGCTACGGTCGCAGGTTCGAATCCTGCCTCGGGCATGGATATGTGTGATGTCCTTAGGTTAGTTAGGTTTAAGTAGGGACTGATGACCTCAGCAGTTAAGTCCCATAGTGCTCAGAGCCATTTGAATCACTTTTTTTTGGGAACGTGCAAGTCGTTTCTCGTTTTTCCAAATAATTTACTTTATTGATCACTTATTGTGCGACTGCACTTGCATGAGTGTGTGGGACAATGGAATGTAACGCATCATGGTGATATCTAGAGAGAAAAAAATACGGTGAAGGCGGAAACGACGGTTTGACTTTCCAATGGTAACGGAAACTTCTGTACACCGTACCTTACCTTGCTTTGAGCTTGACGAACACTCCCCTTGCGCCAGGAAGACGGAAAATTCTAACGTAAATCGCTCCCCTCCACCAGAGTTACTTAGAGAGTGAGAGAGGACCTTTGGATGAGGGAGACAGCAAAACACATAATTACGAAGATGAGAATCACTGGCGTGTTCAACTTATAACAATAATTCCTCCGCTCGACTCGATAGAAAAAGCCGATTTTGGACTTGAGAAACGGGAAATAAACAGAAAAGTACACGTCGTGCACAGCTCTCGGTTGATGTACTTCAAATCGACCGGTCGCTTCTTCTCTCGCTACTAGTGGCTTAGAGCCGTTTTGGGAAAGACGATTAAAGTGACGTTTGTCTAAGACAGAAGGGATCAGATTTTTAAGTCTGTAATGACTGAGATCGTTCAAAATCTAACCAGTTTGACCCTCTCACTCTGAAAGCGAATGTAGCACTCGCGAAAGGATGGAGATGCCAGATAGCTAATTACAGATTCAGATGACGATAATAAATTTTACGTCAGGTGGAAATGATTTTACAAAGGGCTATTCCGGAAGTAAGATCCGATGGGTCACGGAATCGAAACCACAAGGAAAATCAAAAATGTTTTATTTGCAACAGTTAGCTACACCTTCCAGCTACTTCTCTACATAGTCGAGTTAGACATTTGCCGTAGCGTTGTACCAACTTTCCAATACCGTCGTCGTGGAAGGCACCCACCTGCACTTTCCGCCAATTCTCTACGATGGTCTACCGGCTCGTTGTCTGTGCCAATATGTTGTCATTTTAGCCAGCGGACATGTGAGCAGAGATGAAACTTAGGGTAAGCTAATTACGAGCTGTATAGCGGTGATCGAAATCGCTGGAGGACAATCTTCATTGCTCCTGCAGAGTGCGGCCTAGAATGTCAAATGGTTCAAATGGCTCTGAGCACTATGGGACTTAACATCTATGGTCATCGGTCCCCTAGAACTTAGAACTGCTTAAGGACATCAAACAACACCCAGTCATAACGAGGCAGAGAAAATCCCTGACCCCGCCGGGATTCGAACCCGGGAATCCGGGCGCGGGAAGCGAGAACGCTACCGCACGACCACGAGCTGCGGACTAGAATGTCATGAATACGAAAACCCATGACAGTTATGTTATTTGGGTTGCATGACATTAGGCGAAATCTCTCACCAAACCCTCATACTTGACGGAACACACTATTTTCTTGGCATCTTTAAGTGCTCACTATGCACTCAGAACTGAAAATAGCTACGTGACGCCATCAACAGGGATTCTAGAGACACTGCCCAACACACCTGTGCAAAGGTTCAGTAGATTTGCACTGGTGTTTCCGAACTGTCCTAGTAGCTGGTCTCTCAAATTCAACGAATTTTGATTTCCCCCACTCGTAAGTAGCGCGGAATGACTTGAGTTACGCGGGCAGACGGAGAGTGGCTTTTACACGGAGTGTGCAGTTAGGGGCGAGCGGCCAGATGAAGGAGGCGGTACTACGGCTATTTGTCGTGGTGAATGTGCCTTCACGAACGGGTAAAGTCTTCCGTAGTTCTCAGGGAGAGGGTATTTGGGTCATAACTGGTCGCGAGACGCCGCTTTCGAGTTTTGCATATCTGCTTCGGTAAAATGTTGGATGAAATCGTGGGGTTCTTACGACTCAAACTATAGTGGGGTTCAGCAGAACCATTACCGCATACCCGTCGCGCCGGTGTCCTCCACTCTGTCATTGGTGTTTGAAGTTGTAGTCGGTAGGTAGCAGAGAAGCATGATTCTCGGATATGTCTGCAAGTTATATGAGAGGACCACCATTTCCGCTTCCCAAACGAAAGATTTCATCCCCACTTGAGTGTAATATGTTACGGGGAGCACAACTTGCTGTGTAACGGTTCACTAATCATTCATTGTCCGTGACCTTGTTCATGTCTTATGAAATAAAAACTATTAATGACACTACGACAATTCGGCATTCTCCAGTCCAAGCCATCTTCCACCACCTGCACTAGAATAGAAGCGTGCATTGCGCGGGATTTCGATGTTTACTAGCTCGGCAGCTATTTAATAGCTCATCCTAATTTCTAAAGCGGCAGGGACGGAAGCATACACAAGTTAATATTCCATTCAGGATATCCATAGGAAACTACCTTTAAATCTATTAATTGCTTCATAGAATATTTTCAGTTTAGTATTCCTTGTGGGATGGACATTAAAGGTAGAGCAGTAGGTTCTCAAAGTTATAAAAAAAGTCTAAGATATAATGATAATTATATAGTAAATATACTGTAGAGAAAAATATGATACTTGGGACTGAGATCAGGAAGTGCGTGGCTGACTGTGTGGACCATGTAAAGCTTAAGAATGGGGATGTGCTCAGCTGTGAATGATTATTTAGAACGTGCTGTGAGTTTTGTGCTAAATGTTTATTCACTTGAACTATTTCTAGTAGGTAAATTAATATTTGGTATACAATGCAGATTATCTATAGTTGCCAAACCATAATAAAAGATAATGTCTGTGGCGTTCAATCCGCCAATGGGCATTCGGTCTAACTGCTGGCAGAGAGTAGACCTCCATTCACTGCGGCACTAGGAGCAACAGGGTGGCGAGTCCCTCAATCTGGTCGCCTTCTTCTCTGGGAAAAGCAGACCGAGTGGACCTGGGGCTATCCTCAACGAGGAAAAACTCCCACTGCTAACTGTATGTGAACCTGGAGGCACCCAGGGCCAAAGTCTAATGCTTTGTCCAATAGATCATGACGGACCAAACACACACCAAAGCATAAAATACGAAAAAGTTTAGATTTTGTCGTCCTATCATCAAAATCTATTGATCAAAACACAGTGAAGAACTTAACGAAGAAAGTTACTCCAAACAACTTTACTGATGTGGAAGTAGATAAAGGCAATGCAGTTGTTTGTTCTATGAACATATGTGATAACGTTGGGAAAGTGTAAAGCGTAATATCTGAGTAGTATCTAGCTACGTATTTGATCAAAAGAAACCCAGTTTCTACTAAACTGTATGGACTTCCTAAACTACATAAACACGGGTGACCTACACAACTTGTGTCAACCTATTCAGCGCCAAACTATAAAGAAATTCAACTTTTGTATCAAAACCAATACAAAATTTCAATGCAGATTCGGTATCGCAAATTCAGTGGACCTCTTACAAAATAAAAGATTTTTCCTATCCCATAACTTTCCTATCACGTACAGATGTGTTCTTTGATGTTAGCAGTTTATTTTCAAGCATACCAGCTAGGGAATATCTCTTTAAAAACTACTGTGCAGAGTTGGTTTCAACTCTGTACAAGAAATCCTTGCTTCAAAATTATTTTTCATTCCAAGGAACTCCCCATAGAGAGTTACAAGGCTTGGTAACGGGCTCTCCACTCAGCCCTCGTTTACATGAAATCATCATTGATCATTTTGAAAAGGTGTTCCTATACAAAAACCTCTAAGTGTTAAACGTTAAATATTGTCTTGCATGCGTAGACTCCGTACTGTGTCTGAGGACTAGTACTTCCAGAAAGCTCAACATACTCCTGAAAAATGTAAACTCACAATACAAAAGCATGTGGCTCATGATGGAACTTGGTGAAAAATCCATAAACTTCTGAGATGTTGTCATATACGTCAGTACAAATGTACACTGTTTCAAACTTCACAGAAAGTCAACAACCACATTCGCTGTAATGCCTTCGTGTTAACAACCCATAGTAAAGAAGCGCACTGCTTTCGATTCTTTAGTGCACTGTCTCACATCCACACCAGTGTCGATACAGGATTTCCAAATAGACACAGACCGTATTAAATTCATTGTAGCTAATATGGATACAAGCCTGACCTAGCTGACAACATTCTACTGAAGAAACAATGACAAATGTTGACGCAGATTTATGGCCCCTGTGCACTAACAGAAATACCTTAAATCAAATTGATTACTATCCCACATTTACGAATGTTATGCCAGATTCGCTAAAACTATCAAACCTAACAGCTATTAAACTTCAGGACAGCTCACATGTTATCCAAGGGTACAACAGATCTATTATGTAATAGTAGCTCTTATCCAAATCCCTGAATAGTAGCCTTCGTAAGGTCGGCAGTGTGGGGGCGGGCGTCACCCTGCAATAGTAAGATTTCTTCCGACAGCAGTCCTGGGCATTTCGACATTATAGCACTTTAGATTTTCAGCAAAGTGTTTTCACAGCGCTGAACGTTGATTGTGGTTACACGCTATAGGAACTCGAAGAGCAGAGGGCCCCTGCAGTCGAGCTTTGGATTCCTCTGGCGGAAGAGATGTGGAATGTTTCCATTGCTGGCTATGCCATTTGCCATCGGGCTGTCGGAATGCTGTCTGACGGAATCATCCTATAGCACGACAGCGCCCGCCCCTGGCTGCCATTTGGATGAAGGCTACACTTAGGAAACACTGCAACACCCTCCTACAGCCCGTATCTTTTACCGTTCGATTTTCGCATCGTTGGAGACCTGAAGAAAGACATATGTGGACATTGGTTTCAGTCGAACGTGGAAGTGGAAAAGTGGGCGCGGTTTTGGAACCGCCAGCAGCCGACCGCGTTCTCCGAAACATGAATTGATCGTCTCGTCTCCCAGTGGGGTATATGTCGGAACACGTGTGGTGATTGCTTTTGAATGAAACCATTCCACTGTCGCGTTGTGGCGGGTGTTCGGTTTGCATTTGACTGCGCCTCATAAATGGTCAATTACAACTTAGTATATCACCATTCTTAAGAGTTAGTCGCACACTCCCCAATTATCAATTCATCCCCACAAACTTGTACCACAATGTAATTGTCATAATACCATACTTAGTATTACATTTATACAATTGTCATATATTTTAATTTCTGTGGTTTCGTTGAGTACTGTGCTTAGTACCATCCATCCTATAAACTGTCATTTAACAAATTTGGTACATGTCACGAATGTGATGTACGATTTGACATTTCTCACTTAACCTCGCCAACAAAGAGGTTGTATATGTTGATAGTACTTTTGTTTCTAATGTTTGCTTTCCTGCGTAGCAGTGTCCATTGTGGTTGCAGTTAGTCTTTTGCGTCAATGGGCCAAGAAGCCGAAAACAGTTTCGAAATAAACACATAGTAGTAAAAGACAAACGGAAGTTGCCTATTTTACAGCCTTAATTCTTCTCCTCTAACGCTAAATAGATATTGTAAACAAAGTATCTGTGAAACCACTGCTGCGAGTCCCTCTGTACTATTAAGTGCTGAAGAATCTGCCTCTGCTACAAAGATCCCTTTCCCTGTGTTCGGTAACACGAGGGTTGTCCAGAAAGTAACAAGCCGCATTTTTTCTTCAACAATTCTTTATTGAGTTTAATGAGAATTACACACACGAAAGAATGGTGTTTTATCTACACGTCCTATTTTTGCATGTGATTTACATCTCATTTTATGGCATTCCTCCAGCGCGAAGCAAGGGCGTGTATGCCCTGTCACTACCAATCCTTGTTCCGTTGGCGAAGCCAGTGCTTCACTGTGTGAATCATCTCTTCATCGTTCTCAAAATTTCTTCCACGAATGGCATCCTTTAATGGCCCAAGCAAGGGGAAGTCCTAAGGGGTTAGGTCAGGGCTGTAGGGTGTATGCGGTAACACTGCCCAATGCTGTTTTGCGATGTGTTTAACAGTCCTCAGACTTGTGTGGGGCCGAGTGTTATCGTGTTTCAAACATCTCCTGCATTGCTGTGGCGACGAAATCGCTGCGAGCGCGCCTTTAGTTTTTTTAATGTGTTGACATATGCTTCTGAATTAATGCTACCGCCTTTTGGCATCACATCAGTAAGAATCACACCTTCACAGTCCCAGAACACAGTGGCCATGACGTTACTGGAGGCAGCAGCTGCTTTGAATTCTTACTTTTGTGGGGAGTGAGAATGGCGCCATTCCATCGACTCTCGTTTTGTTTCGGGCTGAAAAAGGTGAACCCAGGTTTCATCACCTGTCACAATCCGGGACAAGAAGGCCTCTCCCTCAGCTTCAATACGTTGAAAGAAATCAAGACAAATAGTTTTTATTGTGTGATTTGTGATGCACCGTTAGACACTGCGGGATCCATCTTGCACATATTTTTGATATTCTTTGCTGATTGGCAGATGCAGCGCCAACTGCCGAGTCGTAATGCGTCTGTCCTCGCGATTGACATCAGGTCGCTGCAACATGTGAGGTGTGACAGCTTGCGTGGTCTCCAGACCGCTGTAAATCGTGGAGCTCCGCCGAACCGCCTTCTGATGACCTCACCCTCCGTGTCCAGCGACTAACTGTACTTATGTCGTCAGTAGATGCCCTATAGACTTTGCACAAGCGTTTGTGAATATCCCCTACAATTTATTTCTCTGCAGTGAGAAATTCAATGACGGCGACACTGTCCTGCGGCTACGCTTATCTTGTAAACCGCTATGACAGATGTTTAAACAAACACTGAAACTGTGTAAAAACAGAGAAACATCTAATGAATTAAGTGAAACATGTTTTTTGAGAAAAATCTCCGATGGTTTAATTATAACAGTAAATGTCCTGACTGATTGAGTCATCATTGCCCAGCCTTATCTAATTACGATAGAAAATTGAATTTTTGAACGGGTGTTGACCTTTTACTGTAGATAATTTTTAACAATGGATTTTTCGGAATTCCACACCTAAGGTTGTGATATAGGAGTCGAACGGTTTTTTTGAAAATGTGTCGCCACTAAGGCAGTTTGAAGCTAGAACAGCGAAAACTGGGATTCGGTTTATCGCTCAGAAACAAAGAAATTCGTGTTTTAACACTTTTGGAAATTTAACCTGTATAGGTGTGAAATTAAAATAATCATTATTGAAGTGCTACTAAAGCATTTTTACAGCTAGATCTACGAAAATTGCCATTGAAATTCTCTGTTAGAAATTAAAAAAAAATTGTTTCAGTATTTCTGAAAAATAGAATCCCTGACGGCGTGAAACAGGAGACGAAAGTTTTTACGCAAACATTTCTTCATACAAGCATTATTGAACCTAAATCTGTGAAAATTTTATTTGGTTTCTCAGTTAGAAATAAAAAATAACATGTTTCAGTGTTTTTGGAAATTCGATAACTAAGGGGTGGATCAGGGCCTAACTGATTTACTGATTCATCATTGCCCAGCCCAAACCACGGATGATTGAAACCTGAGATTTGGAGAGGGTGTTGATATTCTGCTGTAGGTACTTTTTAGTAAGGGAGTGTTCGAAATTCTTCCCCTAAGGCGGTGAAGGTGGCCTGTAAATGCTTTTTCAAAAATCTCGCTAATAAGGCAGCTCTGAAGCTATAACTACGAAAATTGGTATTTGGTTTATTGGTCAGAAATTGTATACTTGTATGTGCTTCAGCAGTTTTGGCAATTAAATCTCTAAGAAGATAAAATAGTGCTCGAAATTTTTTATTTTTTAAAGTTAAATCTTTACAAGTATTAAAATGCTACCAAAGCATTTTTAAAGCTTCATATGTGAAAATTGGCATTTGAGTTCTCAATTAGAAATAAAAAGTACGTATTTCAGTGTTTTTGATATTCGGTCCATCAGGGAGTAAAATAAAGGATGAAAGCTTTTATGGAAATGCTTCAATACTAAATAATTTTTGAAACTAAATCTCTGAATATTTGTATTTGTTTGTTGGTCAGAAATAATTTTTAAAAATTCGTGTTTAAGTGATTTTTGGAAATTCAACAACTAAGAGGGTGAAACAGGGATTGATAATTTTTACGATAATATCTCATAATATTAATATATTTTTAAAGCTAAATCTATAAAAAATTGATATTTGACTTCTTGGTTAGAAATAAAGAAGTATGTGTTAAGGGATGAAAGTTGCTGTGGATATACCACTACAGGATTAACGAAGAACTCTGACTTCAGTTACAATAATCGCATTTTGGTGAGAAGTACAATCGGAAAAAAATTTTATTTCTACTGCCATAATTAGCATGAAAAGTTTAGAATATGTTGCAGACAGTATAAAAATTCGATTAAGGGAAAAATATCTCTTCTGTCCGTACAGTTTAGGCGAGAGAATTAGCGGGCGTTAAGCTGGTATTTTATATCAAATCCGATCCTACTTTCCGAACAACCCTCGTATTTTATGCTTGTTGAAGCCACCTTAATTAAGTGTCTCAGGTCCTGAATGCTGACTAAATTGTCACCAAATAGATCTTATACTTATGGCAGTATTGTAATGGTTGCTGTTGGACTGAATTACCACAGATTCAAACTGAATTCGCCGGTGGTGGTAAGTGGAGTACCATTTTCGTAGCTCGTTGTGGCCAGGGTCGTTTGTATTCAATCACGCTGTTCCATTTTCAAAGAGAACACGAAAATAGGGCCACCCTTTCTCTGCGAGCGAGCTCCGTCTTTCAGACCTCTCAGGCAAATCAATGTGCTCGGATTTCGGCGAAGGACCGGTGGACTGCTCCGCGCCAGAGGAACGCATTTTTCGCGGCCCGTTGAGCCTGCCCTCGCCCTCACCCCTCGCCCCTTCCCATGCCGCGGGCTTCCCTGTCGACTACTGGAGTGGCCGCCACCCCCACTCCCAGCCCACCCCCGCAGCCGCCTATCCATCACACTCGCCCAGACGCCGCCCCGCAGCCAAGGGTTCTCTGGTCCATTATGCGGCGAACCGCCGGCGCTGCGGAATGCCGAATCGGTCTGAGATGCACTTTCTATGCATTCAGATATCCTTTCATTCTCATTCGTCATATGATTAATTTATACTAAAGACTTCTTTAAATAGTGATGGCTGAGAGAATAGAGAAAACTGATCATCCTTTAATTGAAATACTTAGCGTTGCGAAAAGATTTGAGCATTACAATGCAATTCTACAGAAGACATAAAACATTTAGGATTCTCAAGTTTAATCTGTTGATACAAACGGCTTAGTCATATTAATGTGATCACCGTCTATGCCAGACGTCAACAGACAAAAGAAACACTCATAGACGGCAGGTTGTAGCACCAGCAGCGGACGCATATAAAACATGTCGGGGGAAAGGGGGGGGGGCTGTCGGGGACGAGCCAAAAGAATGCAGTCATTGTCGTAATGCGGGAATGGAGTGATTTATATGATTTCCGGAAGAACATGGCCATAGACTTCGGGCCAAGGGTGGAAGCATTTCTAAAACGGCTAAGTTTGTAAAGTTTTTTTTTTGTTACCGTGGTTAAAGTATAGTGTGCATGGCAAAATGGCGCTACCGTACGGCGGCGCTGAGGCAACAGGGGTGAACGGTGGCTGCGGAGATGGGTACAGGCGAATAGACGTGCAACCGTTGAGCAAATGAGCGCACAGATCAACAAACAAATGGTTCAAATGGCTCTGAGCACCATGGGACTTAACTTCTGAGGTCATCAGTCCCCTAGAACTTAGAACTACTTAAACCTAACTAACCTAAGCACATCACACACATTCATGCCCGAGGCAGGATTCGAACCTCCGACCATAACGGTCGCGCAGTTCCAGACTGTAGCGCCTAGAACCGCTATGTTACCTCGGCCGGGGCACAGATCAACAGATGAACTAAAGGGTCACCAATAGTGTTCCCTCAGTTTCATGGTATATATGTATTAGCCATACGCTAAATAAATAAATAAAATAAATAGTTTCCTCAATGACTATTCACCGAACGTTGCTGCGTATGGACTTCTAAAGCAGGCACCTGGCTCATGCACCCATGCCGGTTGCTCTTGATTGACGACGAAGGCTGGAATTTGCACGCCAGTATCGCAGTTGGACATCCATTGAGTGTGACAGAATGCCTTTCATTTTTTATGCTCCATCGCATAAATGGTCATTGCTATGTACAGCGTAAAATGTCTGAATGCGGAAACCCTGCAACAATCTTCTGAAGTGTCCAGACCGCAGGAGGGAGCGATATAGTCACGGGAACGTTTTCGTGGCACTCCCTGGGTGATCTCGTCGTTACGGAAGGTAAAATGGATCAACAAAAGTATGCATCCCTCCTTCTGGACCACACTCATCCCTACATGCAATTTGCTTTTTCTCGGCACAGTGGAATCCACCAGCACGACAAAGCAACGTGTCACACAGCTCACAATGTACGTCCGTGATTCAAAGAGCATCAGGACTACCGTAGCCACCAAACTCTTTGGATTTAACACCAATCGATACTGTGTGGGATCAGATTCATAAGAGTGCTCGCGCCAAGGATTCCCAACTTAGGGCAGCTGATCATGGCACCAGAGTCGATATGGCAATACATCCCTGTAGTATGGTACCTCCCAGAACCCCATTGACTCTCTTCCTTCGCGTCTTGCAGTGATTCGTGCTGCAAGAGGCAGTTATTATTAATTTGTATGGACAGTGAAGTTCACTGAGAATTGCACAGTAGCGAACGAAGTTGCAGAAAATTCATATATAACAAGTAAGCTTGACAGTTGGTCACGTTAATGTGGCTGGACAGTGAAGTTCATTTAGAATTTCACAGTAGCGAACGGAGTTGCAGAAAATTCATATATAATAAGTAAGCGGTTCTAGGCGCTTCAGACCGGAACAGCGCTGGTGCTGCGGTCGCAGGTTCGAATCCTGCCTCGGGCATGGATGTGTGTGATGTCCTTAGGTTAGTTAGGTTTAAGTAGTTCCAAGTCTAGGGGACTGGTGACCTCAGATGTTAAGCCCCATAGCACTTAGAGCGATTTATTTATGAAAAGTAAGCTCTCATTTAGTGAGAAAACAAGGTTCTTATCAGAATTAGATTAGCAAGGTAAACACAGTAAAATATCTCTACTGGTACCACATGTTGGTATAGAAATGAGGAAGAGGTGCCTCAAAGTACATGTATAGAGCACAGAAGTGTATACTATCGTAAATCTGGTGGAGAAGCAACTGAAAGTATTTGAATGCAGTAGAACAGTACTAGTAGTAATAATAGCAGTAGATTTATGCATGGATATATCACCTTTAAAAGGATAATGATCAAAGTATTACAATTAAGGAATAAAAAAACATAATTCTTGTTTATAGACATTTACATACACTCCTGGAAATTGAAATAAGAACACCGTGAATTCATTGTCCCAGGAAGGGGAAACTTTATTGACACATTCCTGGGGTCAGATACATCACATGATCACACTGACAGAACCACAGGCACATAGACACAGGCAACAGAGCATGCACAATGTCGGCACTAGTACAGTGTATATCCACCTTTCGCAGCAATGCAGGCTGCTATTCTCCCATGGAGACGATCGTAGAGATGCTGGATGTAGTCCTGTGGAACGGCTTGCCATGCCATTTTCACCTGGCGCCTCAGTTGGACCAGCGTTCGTGCTGGACGTGCAGACCGCGTGAGACGACGCTTCATCCAGTCCCAAACATGCTCAATGGGGGACAGATCCGGAGATCTTGCTGGCCAGGGTAGTTGACTTACACCTTCTAGAGCACGTTGGGTGGCACGGGATACATGCGGACGTGCATTGTCCTGTTGGAACAGCAAGTTCCCTTGCCGGTCTAGGAATGGTAGAACGATGGGTTCGATGACGGTTTGGATGTACCGTGCAATATTCAGTGTCCCCTCGACGATCACCAGTGGTGTACGGCCAGTGTAGGAGATCGCTCCCCACACCATGATGCCGGGTGTTGGCCCTGTGTGCCTCGGTCGTATGCAGTCCTGATTGTGGCGCTCACCTGCACGGCGCCAAACACGCATACGACCATCATTGGCACCAAGGCAGAAGCGACTCTCATCGCTGAAGACGACACGTCTCCATTCGTCCGTCCATTCACGCCTGTCGCGACACCACTGGAGGCGGGCTGCACGATGTTGGGGCGTGAGCGGAAGACGGCCTAACGGTGTGCGGGACCGTAGCCCAGCTTCATGGAGACGGTTGCGAATGGTCCTCGCCGATACCCCAGGAGCAACAGTGTCCCTAATTTGCTGGGAAGTGGCGGTGCGGTCCCCTACGGCACTGCGTAGGATCCTACGGTCTTGGCGTGCATCCATGCGTCGCTGCGGTCCGGTCCCAGGTCGACGGGCACGTGCACCTTCCGCCGACCACTGGCGACAACATCGATGTACTGTGGAGACCTCACGCCCCACGTGTTGAGCAATTCGGCGGTACGTCCACCCGGCCTCCCGCATGCTCACTATACGCCCTCGCTCAAAGTCCGTCAACTGCACATACGGTTCACGTCCACGCTGTCGCGGCATGCTACCAGTGTTAAAGACTGCGATGGAGCTCCGTATGCCACGGCAAACTGGCTGACACTGACGGCGGCGGTGCACAAATGCTGCGCAGCTAGCGCCATTCGACGGCCAACACCGCGGTTCCTGGTGTGTCCGCTGTGCCGTGCGTGTAATCATGGCTTGTATAGCCCTCTCGCAGTGCCCGGAGCAAGTATGGTGGGTCTGACACACCGGTGTCAATGTGTTCTTTTTTCCATTTCCAGGAGTGTATTTACAGATGTAATCTGAAAATAGTGATTGCATGTTGCCCAATGACGAAGTACTAGTCTTTCTTTTGTACACCACTTGGGAGACTTAGGTCACCCTAATGTACACTATTAATCCGACCGGGGAAGTGGACCTACAGTTTCTCACGGAATCCGAACTACGTGTTACAGCTGATGACTCCTCTGGTTGTTGAAGGGTGATCGCTGAAGACAGGGTGCAAACTTCCACCATCCAGTTCGGATTCGATCCCGGTTTCGAGGTACGCACTTCGCCGTTAGACTAATAGGCACAACTTTGTTTGGAAAGGTTAAGACAGTTATTCGACCGTGGCCTTATAATACGAATCATTGTGTCATGTTCATGATCACATGCAGGGAAAACTATGGTGATGACGAAATCTTGCAGGATAAAATATTAATACACTAGTAACGATCACATCGCATCTTTTACTTCCCTGTCTGTAACAGCTTTATTTGTTATACAGTATTTAACAGCGTAGGTGCTCATTATTCTGCCGTTGAGTCGTGGACGATAGCGTTTCTCATTATATCATAAGTAGTGACAAGAAATTTGATCTGCAGATATCAACTGTGGGATAAAATTTGTATAATGTAATTACCAGACAACTGCTGCCTTCGAAATAACGAAAATCACAAAAATCACAAAGTGGTATATACTGCCATCCAAGAAGGGGGCTCGAATCCATCACAAGCAAAACATCAGCTGTACAGTTCTTTTAAAAGACATGCACATGGCAAAAATTGTGTGCTCTAGCGCAGTACACCTGTTGATACTTCATGACTAAAAGGATACCTGCGGCAAAGTTGGAAAAGCTTAGGAAGTGATTAGATGACTACTGAAACATCGGGAGTAGATTAACTTCACGACACACATTGCCATGTGGCGTATTATAGTCGTTTTGTTGTTCGTAGACTGCGGCAACAATATGTGACCAGCAGTTTCACGCCACCAGTACTCTCTGTCAAAATGTTATGTGAATTTAAAAGAAGTAAATGGATCACTGACAATTAAATCAATCAAGATGTGACGACATGAAACGATTTTTGCGCGTACAGTACAGATACACACGGCACTGATTTTCACTTGTTGCTACATATTCAATATTTACTGTTTGCACTCAAAGGACCGTTATTTTGACCTCATGACGACTGTAATTGGTGTTGTTGAAGTCATAAGAACGTTGCATCACCAGATACAATCCACAGAAAACATTTTCATTCTGTAGGATGTTAGAATGAGCACAGACGTCAGCAGGGGGACAAACTAAATATGAGCTCATTTTGTTAGTGAGGTTTGCCCACATTCAGAGGCAAGCATTCAGGAGCAAACCTATTCTTCTCTTTTTATTGTCAGGTCCCTAAGCTATTGCTCTGCTAAGAGGATTATGACCCCCTGGGGATAGTGTCCTCTTGATTGAATGGTCCTTAATCTCTTGCTTGGTTAATTGGTTTTCCCCTCCTCGTGCCTCTCCCCCTTCTACTTCCCCATCCCTCTAGGAACTGACCTCTCCAATATACAAACACACTTTTGATATCAATTTGATTGACTAATTAAATCTATTAATTTATTAACTCTTTGCTCTCTGGGACACCTCCTACCTCTCCCCCACCCAGAAATCAGCAGGAAAAATACTTAGTTAATTGACCATTTGGGGGAAAAATCGATTGCAGTACATGAAGCATTGTTTAAATAAATTAGACACTGTGTAAAATATTGTTTATTTAAACAATTTATGGAATACAAGGTGGTATATGAGATATGGTTTATTTATTTGTCTAAAGAATTTGGTGGGAAATTGATTGCAGTGTATGTAATATTGTTTAAACAATTTAGACAATGTGTGGAATATTGTTCATTTGAACAATTTAGGTGGTAAAAGGTAGTGCATGGAATATTTAAATACTTGCAGCGTTTTTTCATTCTCATCACCTAAGAAAACACCCGAATTACACGGTCGAAGATCGCTTAAACATATCTGAAAAACTTTCTAACATCTGGTCACCTGCACAGATTGCCCAGAGTCGGGTTGCATGCGAGGGATTTGGAAGGACCACCGGCCTCGCCACGTCGCTGTCAGTGGTCGGCTGCCTACTCAAGTCGTCTGTATGCACGAACCAACCTGTCGGATACCAATGAACATGAGAGACGCCTTCTAACGAAAGGAAATACCTGACAAGGACTCGACCCAGAAATACTGCAGAAGTTAATAAATAATTTCTGGTCATATGATCCTGATGCTGGATATGTGAGGCAGATGGAGTAGCTATTTGATACACACAAATTGACAATGTCACAAAACTAGTAACAGGCTGACTCGAAATACACTTTAGAAAAGATCCTTGCAAACATAGAGAGACCGAGAGAGAGAGCGCGAGAGAGAGAAATCCAGTTTGCTTTGCAGATGACATAGAAACTAGTATGGGATATTTCATCCCGCCATGGGCTCTAAACTGCCCCAGCCTTCCTCGCGCACTTTCCTGTTGAAGCATTTCACGAACTGCTTCAGGAGTTATTAAATCTGGTGCGGAATATGACATCATGAAGACGTACAGATGTTGCTTCAGAAGATGTGCCATTGAAAATATTAATTAAATTTTTAATATAACGTTTAACCAAATTTATGCTCACAGTTTAAAACTACCTGAGTCCACCCCTGGTAGCTGAGTGGTCAGCGCGACGGAATGTCATGCCTAACGGCCCGGGTTCGATTCCCGGCTGGGTCGGAGATTTTCTCCGTTCAGGGACTGGTGTTGTGTTGTCCTTATCATCATCATTTCATCCCCATCGACACGCAAGTCGCCAAAGTGGCGTCAACTCGAAAGACTTGCACCAGGCGAATGGTCTACCCGACGGGAGGCCCTAGCCACATGGCATTTACTTTATTTTAAAACTACCTGAAATTAACAAGAAGATGGACACTACACAGTAGTTTGTGTGCATAAACAACAGTGTTATGCTTTCGATGAGAAGTTTCATTAAATAATTCTAACCCATTACTATTTGACGTCACTAATGGAAACGGTGATGTAGGAAATGAGAGATGAAATTTAAAATTCGGCGTGAATTCATACCATCATGGTTAGAGTTCCCGACCGCTATAGGTCTGCTAAGCGTATTTCCTTTTTGAAAGCGCTATAGAATTCCTAAGTTGACTGGGGCACTCCACAATTCCACTAAACCTACACGAAGGAGGAAGGCAAGAGTTCAAAATGGTTCAAATGGCTCTGAGCACTGTGGGACTTAACATCTGAGGTCATCAGTCCTCTATAACTTAGAACTACTTAAACCTAACTATCCTAAGGACATCACACACATCCATGCCCGAGGCAGGATTCGAACCTGCGACCGTAACGGACGTGCGCTTCCAGACTGTAGCGCCTAGAACGGCTCGGCCACCTTGTTAGTTACGTAGGCCCATCCACCACAGGAAGGGAAAATCTGGTGGGAAAATCGGTTTTTAATTGTCCTGAGGTCAAAAACCGTATAAAAAGCGTCAATCACATCGGTTTTTAATTGTCCTGAGGCAAAAAAACGCATAAAAAGCATCAATCACATCGGTTTTTAATTGACCTGTGGCCAAAAAACGCATAAAAAGCATCAACCAAATCAAATCGGATTAATAATTTCCGTGTGACTGGAACTAAACATGTTCAGATAGACACAGTTTTCTGCAACAAGTTGAAATCGAGAAACAGCATGTTCCACAACTGACTGAAGTGTTTCCTTGGTCACGTTCAGGATGTGTTGCGAAATGCGTGTTTTCAATGCAGCTATGATTGCAATCGGAACACCAAACACAACATCTTTCAGATGCCCCCCCCCCCCCCCCCCCCAGCCAGAGGCCACACAGATTAAGATCAGATGATCGGGACGGCCAGGCTGTAGGGAAATAGCGGCTGATAGCTCTAGCATTTCCAAAATGGCTGCTTATCTGGATTTGCAAAGCGTGGAGGTGCGCCATCTTACATATTAACGAACCCATCCACACATCCACGCTGTTGGAGAGGTGGAATGACGTAATTGCACAAAAGAGGCTCATCGTGCTTACCAGTGACGGTACAGGTAAAAGGATCGGAAGCACCTGCCCCTCCGAAAAAATATGGCCCTATGATTAATGATGCCGTAATCCCGCACCACACAGTGGCGTTTTCAGGATTGCTTGTGGATTTTCTATTGCCCATATTCGACGATTCTGTGAATTGGTATATTCTGTCAGATGGAAGTGGGCTTCATCTGTCCACAAAATCTTCGACGGCCAATCATTGTCCACTTCGATGCATGCAAGAAATTCTAAAGCAAGGGTCTCTCTTTCTGGCAGGTCAACAGGAAGCATGTCGTGCACATGGATAGTTTTGAATGGATAGCAAAGAAGGATGTTTCGTAGGATTTTACGCACCGTGCTTGTAACCTCCCCCTCACTTATCGACCTTAATGACAGTGAAAAATTAAACAGCGTGTACTTAATGGAAGTTTGGGAAAAGCAATCGTCACCGAAGTCAATTTGTCGGTAAAGAGGGAGGAAAGGGTTACATCTAAATGAAAAGAAAAATGCGAATGAAACTGGTGGAAATTCATTTTGAAAAGGGGTAAAGTTAATAAAGAAAGTAAATGTGCGGCCGTTACGACAACAATTAACTAGCGGTAATTAGATATTTGAGATTTGGAGGAAATTACGGTCGCCAGTCCTAAGGACAATTATTATAGTAACTGAAAAAGAAAGGTTATTACACATATAATTAGCACTAGAAGCGTGGCAACTGAAGGTTGACACCTGTAGTGCGAAAACTGAAAGTTTGTCAGAAGTAATAAATTTCGCTACACTCTGACTTAATTTAGCAAAAGAATTAATAAAACGGCAAAATCGAAAGTTAATTTAGTGACTGAAGTTAATAGTGAGCTTTCTTTCTGAAGCACATCGAAATTCAGTAAAATACGGTTAGTCTTGGACTACCTCCACAATCATTTCAAAAGCTACTTGAATCTACGCAATTTAGAAATAGATTTAACTTCGAACTTGAATTAAGTGATTCTGAACAATTAACAATAATAAAATTTAGTACGTACCAAGCTGAGCTGCAGTCACAGGTAAGCTAAAACACGGCAACAAAACTCGCACTCTTAATTTGTGCTTGTGGAATCTAAATATTGTAGCCAGCTATGAATGCCTTAACTTAACTTTGAAATTAAAGCAGTGAAATCGAATTATATTACTTTAATGCTGGCGTTTGAATTTCAACGACACTCGGGTTCATTTCGGAAAAGGAAGGGACCCTGCTTGGCAATGCAATTGGGACAATGAGCAACAAAGGTTCATGCTAAGTTGCTGTAATTTTGTGATGCAACAATTTTAAAAGTTTGAAAATCTGAGGTCTGCCATACAGTTCTAAAACTTTACGTTCTTCCAGTCTTCCTTGTTGGTTGATTGAAGGTTTGAAGCCGTCGATCGAGGAGGTGGCGACAGTCACTCATTGTCGGCCGTCGCTGTTGCAGAAGCTGGATGTTGGCGCGCCTTCTTCTCGACACGGTCACCAGACGAAACGGGCTGTTGATGGGCGCCAGCTAATGCTTCCCGTCCGCGACACCATGTCAGAAACTATCATCGCAAGTCGAGCGCAATTACATGCTGCCAAACCCCGAAAGCGCGGCAACTCGCGGGAGCTTCACACAACACACCTGCTCCACTGCACCACCCCAGCCAGACTCTCCCTCTGCCCGCGCTCAACGCGACAGAGTTAACACTACCAAAGATCCTAAACACTTTGGTTCTCCACACGACCTATCGATGTAATGGTTCGATAGCATAGTTTCCCTAGGCCAGACCCAGCGTAAAAATACAAATAATCTTTACACAACAAACCAATTATACATCGACATAAATGCATATGTATGCAAATAGTAAAACGATTACAATATACAAAGACACAGAAACGTCATATATTCAGGTATCAAAATAAGGAAAAAAATTATAGTACAATAGATGGAAATACAAGGATATGCATTTCCGGCGTTACATGCTCTCGGGTATGTCCAATGTTCGGGCAATTCTTCGTGCACTAGACGTTTGCACACCACCACTCGTCTCCTCCTGCATTGCTGTGGCCAATGCTTCCACCGCCGTCGAATCAATTCGTTTCCTCCCTCTATCAGTTTGCACACCAAAAGAACCCGTCTTTTCGAATTTCCGAATCATTTTTCCCAGACCCACGGCAGTTATCGGACCAACGCCTTTTTTTCAAACATTTTAGTGTCCGGAACTTTTGCTGAGCGACGAGTGCACAGTCATCATTCTTGTAATACAGCTTTACAATCACAGCGCGCTTCTGCATTGAGACAGTCATGGCGAATGTCGCAGGCGTGAAAGGTGGAAAAGCGGTGTAGCCGGCGTGTTTATACAAGCTTCAATGGGTCGTGCGCAAGACAGGTGTTTTCATTTACGTATTCTGACACACACAACGCCACCTACTGGTCAATTTTCACACTATTTTTTTTCTTCTGCTATACGTTTTCTCCATTTTCCAATAATAGTCCCTTGCAATTTGACGTCATTCTGACCAGTGGTGCTATTTCTACAGCGTTTTGAAAGTTTAATTATAATCACCCTGTACTAAACACAACTCACTAATCCTCTCATATCCCACTGGCGCCAACGCTCAGAAATCGAGAAAACTACTGCCGCGATCACAGCCACTCTTGTGGATGCATATGTATACCAGAGTTCACAACTCCTGTCCATGAAAGGCATCTAAGAACGGTTTCAGTGGTAGAAATTCAGATGATATTAATACATCCAGTGCAAGCACACGTCATTTTCAATCTTATTTCATGCAAGACATACGTCGGCTTCTGCCCTGGTCGCCTAGCACACTGGTCACTACGCCAGCTGTCGCTGCCGTGTTCAAGATTAGACAGGTAACGCATTGTTTGTACCTCGCCACACTCGAAGTCTCCTAAGATGACAGCATAGACAAGTTGTATATATCAGGTCAACATTACATATCACTTCATTATTACGATGGTTGTCTCTCCCTGTGTAGGTAAGAGACAGAAATATCGTTAAGTCAAGAATCATATCTGCTGCACACAAGTCATCACTTCCATCCGCTAGGCAACACTTTATTGATATCAAATTGAGATGCTACTTAATGAAACTGATCATGAGGATCACTCTTCACGGTGAGTAATTTTTTCCAGCACTCGGATTCCACTCAACAGGTAGCTCAGATGAAATCCCTAGAGGGAAGATGACGTTCTTTTCGAGGAACGCTTTGAGAATCGATGTTTGGAGAAGACCACTGAAGGATTCTACCGCCGGCAACATACATTTCGTGTAAGGACCGCCCTCCTAAAACCATGATCAAAACGACTACTGCATAAAAGCAGTATTGGTTATACAGGCACACAGAAAAGTCCCTGATAGTGTTACGCTTTCTGATAGAAATGCCGTCTGTGATTTTGAATCAAGTCTTTTCATTCAACCACATACTTTCGTTGGATCCTAAGATGTCTTTCAATGATGACAGCCTCTGGTGAATCATATTCATGCCACTCTCCTAAGGGCCACACACATCAACAACCCCGGCATGGTATTCTAGGCAGTCCCCTTGCATCACGTAACTGTAGCTCAGTCTCTACCCTGTGCAACCTGCAGCTTTATCTATGTGATTGTCCCAGTTTAAGTCAGAACTGAGTGGAAGTCGAAGAGCGCTATATACACCACGTTCGGCACCCTTTGGGGAAGCATGGCGAGCTGTGTTAATGTGACAGCACCTTGTTTTGTCCACTCAATGGAAATGAGTACATGTTGTCCAGCTCAGCCAACAGTGTACAGTGTGTGAGGTAGCACCAAACAAAGCTTCCTTCTGCAACACAAGGTAGTGTAAAAGACAGTATAAGTAGTTACGGGAAATGGGAGAAGGACAAGTATTTTGCTACTGCGTTACAGTACATCCCCAGACAACATACAAATACTGCAGTCTGAAAAGATCTGCATCTCTCAGGGTAAATTCATGTCTGTCACCGAAACATTCTCCCTGTCATCATTGTTTTGTACCATCCAAGAGAGAAAAACTACAGATCTATAAAAGCTCTGCTAACTTATCTGGTACAGAAGTCTATAAAATATTACTATGTCCCTGTTTTCTGATATATCGAAAACAAACACCATCTGCTTGCCGACATTGACCATAGGTGACAATCCCATTAAATTACAGGTATTGGTTCACTGGGGCAGGCGGCTCATGATCTAACTTGCTTCCACAGACTGGCGTAAAGTTTCATCATGTGCACAGTAGGTGGATCACACCTTACAGACTCTTAATTGCAAGAGAGGGCCCCTGCGTTGTTGTTTGACAGATGTTTTTTTTTTCTGCTGTAACACATCCAATCAGTGTATGACTATAGCTACAAACACCGCCATCATTTTGTTTTTCTACTACTACCTTGAGGTCTGTGTCACGTGCTAAGCAACATTAACTCATTTCGATCCATTGACTCTTGCAGAAAACTGGACACTGCATGATGTAAATTATGCTGCTGCTGATCTTAAAATACACACATAATGACTGAAATAAGGTACAGAGGCAGTGTTTCTTATTGACAAAATATGCAGAAGTTATCACAACATACGGAAAATTTAAAAGTTTGCAGCATATCGGGCATTTCCAAGCAGCCACCCAAAAGCGCTTGATAACCTCTGTATTTAAACTTATCTTTCACAGTGATGTGCTAGCAGATGTCTCAATGTTCTGTTTCGACTGATTAACCATATTGCAGTTATGCACGCGTTCACTCTTTCAGTGCAGGTGATCCCCAGTAGGTGTTTCTTCCAGCAATACCCTGTCTCCATGGCAAACAAGGCCAACATGCATGGAAACCATTTACAACCCATACACATACAGAAAACAGAGTAGAAGTGGTGCAACTGTGGAATAATATGTGGTTGGAGATGGCTGGACGCATTCGGATACAACACTATACTATAACCTGACCAGAAAAATAGTGCATTGGAGCTAGGTGTTGGTAAGTGTAATAGAATTACAAGAAATTTTGGAATACGTGGCGAGAAGTGATGTCATGATCACATGGGCAGAAGTAACATAAAATTGATAAAATTATTAAAATGACGAAAAATACATATAAACTGAGGAAAAATTCGCCAAAACGCATGGGAAATTTAGGGGGTACTTGCATGTCTTCTGCTTGGTGCAGTAAAATTCTTGTACATGGGAATGAGTATGCGGCAGTAAGAAGAATGCGAGAAGACGTTGACTGGAAGCAACGGGAACCAGGAAAACGGTCACCTTTCATCGACAACAGTAAGAGGCTGAAATCTAGGTGGCATTTGTGGTTTCACAATGCACTGGGCTTCTCTACAAAAATAGCTTAATATTTCTTCAATGTCTTGGCTACATCAGATTACTGATCTAAGATTCAATAAGTACAGTCAGTTAGCTTCTCTTCAACGTGCTCGTTAATACCACCAAAAGCAATTGATTCAGATTGCTGCAGGATTGCATTGTTATTCTCGCCGGCCGGAGAGGCCGAGCGGTTCTAGGCGCTACAGTCTGGAATCGCGCTACCGCGACGGTCGCAGGTTCGAATCCTGCCTCGGGCATGGATGTGTGTGATGTCCTTAGGTTAGTTAGGTTTAAGTAGTTCTAAGTTCTTGGGGACTGATGACCTCAGAAGTTAAGTCCCACAGTGCGCAGAGCCATTTGAACATGTTTTTGTTGTTCTCACTGTTCATGTTTTTAAATATTTTTTGCTTTTAACTCATGGCACTATTTGCCATAAAGTGTTTTAGTCGTCAACAATACTACAGATACAGTAGTTCAAAAATAAACTTACCTACAGGCAGTTCCATCCTTGTGCCCCTGTCATATAGGTAATCTATGCCTGAATGAAGTCTACCACCAATCCATTCACTGCTAGATACGGGAATTCAGTTGCTACATTTTATAGGTGTAAAGATAGATGGGCCTGTATCTTTACATTTCTTGATGTGTTGCCTTCAGATTTTGTTATTGCAACTGCTGACAGCTGTAATGTATACTTGATTATCTTCACTCATTGTCTCATTAAACCCGTGAAAGTTACTTTCACATCAGCACCTGCATCAAGAAAGATTGTAGTAAGATATTTAGCTGCAGAGGCTTGTATGATATGTTCATTCTAACATTTTTTAACATTGTAATGAAGCTCATCCTCAATATCAGAATACCATTCTGCCACAGCCCCTGTTCTCTGACCTCTATATTGGAGGACAATAAGGATGGGTTAGTTTTCAAATTACTTTGTCAATGGGTCGTTATGTACATTATCGACTCTACGTTTACTACATTAACTTGGCTAGTTGCAATCTCACTGCTCAATTGGCTGATCAGGTCACCAGTCGTAGTTGTTATTTCAGTAACCAGGTTAGTACCCGTGTTCTTGGAGCTCTTTCTGCGAACAGCAAATGAACTGTTAGCAAAATATTCATGCGTCTTGCCTTTCACATTTTATGCTGATCTGGTGCAGCTAGTTCGATGATTAGCGCCAGAATGTGTTATGAATTCTACTGCTCTTGTTGTGCTGTCCACATATATTTGCTGTTGACTGATTCACTAGTGACCTGTGGTGGCTCTTGCATCTTGATTGATCAATTAAATCAAATGAAGGACTGTCATCAACACTTCCAGTATGTTTCGAAACGTTTATTAACTTTTTATGGATTTAGAATGGCAAGTTATCATTTATAGTCTGCAATATCTCCTAATAGGACAATGGCTCATCCCAGCATCTCACCAGACGTTTTTAAAAATACTTTTGCTAACTTCATTGATTAGTGTAGAGACTATGCAGTGGCTCAAGATTAAAAACTTAAGAATACTTGTGGACAAGTACTTAGCAAGAACAAATCTTACAAAACCATCACATGAATGGTGGATCTCAACTGCTTCAGTTGCCAAAAGGGCTACGTCAACCTGGGTGTATCCACTTACACACTTAATTTTCTATGCTTCTGATCACGAACGCGGTATTAAACCATGAAAATACTTAATAAATACCGCAGAGTGAATAGTTGTCCATTGGAAGTGTCTGAAATAGTCTATCTGGTAATAAATTTTATTCCAGGAGCTCTGAATGAAAATTTGGGGCAGCACTTACGTAACTCATCGATACACCGAGTGTACAAGCTATTGTGTCAAATTGAATAGTATTCTCTCTATTCAGGGAAGGTTGAGGGTTCACTATAGATTCATAACTATGCGCAGCTGATGCATTTACATCATTTAGCTCTTTACTTTCGGCATTCTTCCTTTTGACACATCAGATTGTCTTCCCTAACACTACTTCATCTAGGTAAAACTTTTTGTGAAATAGACTTTTCAGCTGTTGTATGTCGGTATGGACATGTTTTATAAACCTTCACACACACACACACACACACACACACACACACACACACACACACACACAGAGCAGAAAATGCATTACTAAGTTGGGTTCAAATGGTTCAAATGGCTCTGAGCACTATGGGACTCAACTGCTGAGGTCATTAGTCCCCTAGAACATAGAACTAGTTAAACCTAACTAACCTAAGGACATCACAAACATCCATGCCCGAGGCAGGATTCGAACCTGCGACCGTAGCGGTCTTGCGGTTCCAGGCTGCAGCGCCTTTAACCGCACGGCCACTTCGGCCGGCTACTAAGTTGGGTATACCACAAGTTGGCACCTATTATTTCTATTACATTCATATCTTGCTCAGAAGTCCACGCAGCACGTTAACCTGGAAGTCGCCTGCTTTGGGTTTTCAACTGTCCCTGTATCTTTTTTATCATGTTCGGCAGCCTTATTATTGACGAGAGCAGACGGCTGTAAAACTGTTTCCGAGAATCCAAATTGTCGTTTATTTAATCCAAAAACTTCGTCCTTGGGTAACGTGACTGGTCGAGTGGACGTCACTGTGCCCAGTCTTCCATAAATTTCTCTGACCATCAGGTCCCACTCATCTGCCAGTACCTAATGCTTATTGGTAATTTCTTTCATTATGGTAGTTTTGATAGCTGGAATACTACCTAGGTGTTTCAGTAGAAATCATCTGTGCTAACACACCCATTCTTTGAAAGAATTCTGTTAAATTATCTGTGTGGCTTGAGTGGCTAATGGACCCACATTGGGGTTAGATTCAATGTCACAATCATCAGAATGATCTGTCTTTGTCTGGTTATCAGTCCTCACTGTAACACAACATCACTGTGAAATTAATAATTAACAATCCCTTTTTGCAACTAACTCACTACAAACTCTTAATTCTCTGGCAATAAGGTTCACTAAATTAAAAAGAACTAGCAACGACAGTCCATCTTGTTCACACAGCATGTGTTTTTATAATTACAGTTTTTATCTACGAGACAAATTTTGCATAATCTACGAGCCAAATTTTAAATTAGTTTTGAAAGAGCAACTTAGTGGAATGCAGGACAGACATGAATAAATAAGGTTACACTGTTCCGACCTGAATTCAACAACAATAACGGAAGATATCTGCTCTCAGGTGAAATTTTCTATATACAAATCCTCAGAAATAGGTGTTTTGTTATCAGATCTCCTTGCAAATGTCATTCCAACGAGAAGCCGGTAACATAAAATTTCTAATTACAGTAATGGAAAGTGATCAAAACTCTACCACCTAACTTGTGCTCTTAATTATCCTGCCAGCATTAAGCCAGTTCATAATATGTTTTTTCCTGACAATGCTATTGGTTGCTGAACACAGAAGTGATAGAACACAAATTATGTAAACATATGAGAGGCAAAGATAATAATTACTTTCTTCGAAGAAAGAGGGCAAATAGTGAATGCTTACTGTAAAATACAAAAGAATATTGACTGCATAAATTACAGTTGAGATATAAATTAATTACTAAATTTGATCTCCGAATCGAACCTCAATCTACACTCCTGGAAATTGAAATAAGAACACCGTGAATTCATTGTCCCAGGAAGGGGAAACTTTATTGACACATTCCTGGGGTCAGATACATCACATGATCACATTGACAGAACCACAGGCACAATGACACAGGCAACAGAGCATGCACAATGTCGGCATTAGTACAGTGTATATCCACCTTTCGCAGCAATGCAGGCTGCTATTCTCCCATGGAGACGATCGTAGAGATGCTGGATGTAGTCCTGTGGAACGGCGTGCCATGCCATTTCCACCTGGCGCCTCAGTTGGACCAACGTTCGTGCTGGACGTGCAGACCGCGTGAGACGACGCTTCATCCAGTCCCAAACATGCTCAATGGGGGACAGATCCGGAGATCTTGCTGGCCAGGGTAGTTGACTTACACCTTCTAGAGCACGTTGGGTGGCACGGGATACATGCGGACGTGCATTGTCCTGTTGGAACAGCAAGTTCCCTTGCCGGTCTAGGAATGGTAGAACGATGGGTTCGATGACGGTTTGGATGTACTGTGCACTATTCAGTGTCCCCTCGACGATCACCAGTGGTGTACGGCCAGTGTAGGACATCGCTCCCCACACCATGATGCCGGGTGTTGGCCCTGTGTGCCTCGGTCGTATGCAGCCCTGATTGTGGCGCTCACCTGCACGGCGCCAAACACGCATACGACCATCATTGGCACCAAGGCAGAAGCGACTCTCATCGCTGAAGACGACACGTCTCCATTCGTCCGTCCATTCACGCCTGTCGCGACACCACTGGAGGCGGGCTGCACGATGTTGGGGCGTGAGCGGAAGACGGCCTAACGGTGTGCGGGACCGTAGCCCAGCTTCATGGAGACGGTTGCGAATGGTCCTCGCCGATACCCCAGGAGCAACAGTGTCCCTAATTTGCTGGGAAGTGGGGGTGCGGTCCCCTACGGCACTGCGTAGGATCCTATGGTCTTGGCGTGCATCCGTGCGTCGCTGCGGTCCGGTCCCAGGTCGACGAGCTCGTGCACCTTCCGCCGACCACTGGCGACAACATCGATGTACTGTGGAGACCTCACGCCCCACGTGTTGAGCAATTCGGCGGTACGTCCACCCGGCCTCCCGCATGCCCACTATACGCCCTCGCTCAAAGTCCGTCAACTGCACATACGGTTCACGTCCACGCTGTCGCGGCATGCTACCAGTGTTAAAGACTGCGATGGAGCTCCGTATGCCACGGCAAACTGGCTGACACTGACGGCGGCGGTGCACGAATGCTGCGCAGCTAGCGCCATTCGACGGTCAACACCGCGGTTCCTGGTGTGTCCGCTGTGCCGTGCGTGTGATCATTGGTTGTACAGCCCTCTCGCAGTGTCCGGAGAAAGTATGGTGGGTCTGACACACCGGTGTCAATGTGTTCTTTTTTCCATTTCCAGGAGTGTATATCCTGCAGGTTCCTTAAATCACTTGAATTAGAATGCGACAGAAAATAATATGAATAATATTACGTAACGGTGATCACTTTTCGTATTCCCATCAATGACTAAGCTCAAATAACTCATACTCAAGCAAAATATAGTGGTGAGTCCTGTAAAAATTTTAATATGTATGCTATGTGATAGGATTGATCGACTCCAGAGACGAATGTACATTATCTTCACAAAATTATTTTTTAAACTACGCGAAGACAACACACAACAGACCGGCGGTATGCCCCTTATACATACTTCGATCACCGTTAATATCAGTCCAAGGATATGACAGTAGCTGGAATTATTAGTGGTGGGCAATTCAGTCGCTTTTATAATTTAATTCAAATCAGAGGGAAAACGGGCGGTTAAAAGTCGCATGCTTTACTCTCTGCAAAGTAACTACTTCAGCGATTCCAATAAAGCACGTTCCCGATTTTTTTTATTTACGTAATACTACACTGCCATACTCACATTTGACAGTCGCACAGACAAAGAAATAATAGGCATTGACGTAAGTTCCTCCAGTATTGAAAAGCAATTCATATCACTCGAAACGAGAGGAGCTCCAGGCGGTGATGGAATTCCAATTTGAATTTACAATAAATACGATTTTATGTGAATAAACGCAACAAAATGTATTTATCGATAATATCTTGCGATTCGAATACTTCCGCGTGATTGGAAAAAGAGCACGAGTCAATCGTGCGTACAGAAAAGACGAGAGAATTGATGAACAAAATTACAAACGAATATCGATAACATTCTTCTGTTACAGGATCCTATGGCATACTCTGATATCAAATATCATGACATGACCGGTGAAACAGAGTGGATTGTGGAAAAACACTCGTATGACGTACAGCTTTATTTATTCATACGTCTTTCAAACAGCTGATTCAGGAGAATATGTAAATTCCATCTTCTGAAAGGCATTCAGTTCTGCGCAGTATCTCCTGAAAACGGAAATATAATCGTGAATTAATCTTCAGAGATAAGCGATTGCTTTGATAAATTTCTCCACTATAATTCAATAAATTACACAGGATGGTTAATATTCAACAAAAACGAAAGTAGTACCGGGTGCACTCCAAGTAAATGTATTATTGCCTCTTACAACAGTGCTGTTGTCTACAGGACGAAGTCATCGTTTTAAATGTGGAAAGACTTGAAAAAATTTCGTTTCCTGTAAGGAATGAAAGCTCGTTTTAAATGTGAATAGATGCAAGTTAATCGTGATAAAAAGAGAAAGAATTAGATAGTATCTAATTACGAGATTAGTGGTGAATAACTGGGCCACTTCACGTCGTTGAAACATCTAATATTAAGACTGAGAAACGATGTGAAAGGAGACAAGGACTTAAAATCTGTAAGAGATAAGGCGAATGGAAAATTGACATATGTTCGGATTGTTCTCGGAAAGCGTGTTGGTCCACCTTTGCAACGCAATACTGCAGCTATTCTATGTGCTCCTTGGTACGTTTCTGGAGGTATTTGTGGCCAAATATCTACGCACAGCCTACGCAATACCTGGAAACTACTGTCGGGGATTTGTGACCGCAGAGGTGGGGCCAGATAGTCCGAATGTCTTCCATTACGTTCACATCAGGTGAATTTTCTGGCCCAGACACTAACACTACATCACTGTTATGCTTCTCAAAGCACTGTTGCACGATTCTGGCGCAGTGACACGGACGTTTATCATCCAGGAAGATGCCATAGCCATCGGTAAAGACATCAAGCATGGATTAATGCAGGTAATTGGCAATAACGTTCACTTAGTCCACAACTATCATGATACCTTCGTTTACTACCAAAGGAAGCCAAAGGGAATGTCCCTTATAGGATAGTACTGCCCTCATCAACCTGCGTATGTCGTGCGTATATGTGTCGAGCACCCATCGAAATTGTGTAATAAGGAACGCCATGCATCCGACCAAGCAACAGATTTGCACTTATGTATGGTCCGATCTCTGTGGTCCCGATCACACTGCAATAGTAACTGACGTCGTCATTGTGTCCACATAGAGGTCATATGCTGCGGAGCTCCATGTTCAACAATGTGCACTGAATTATGTGTGACATTTTCTGACAGAAAGCGGCAGATGATATCGCACTAACAAAGGAATCGTTTTTGTAACATGATATCTTTATTCAAAGGACATAATATTCATGCATGGCCTACTGTTGTAAAATAACTGCTTTTCGCCAGCACTGCGGTCGTGTTAGGAAACCGGAGGTGATATTAAAAATTCCCAAGTTCGTTAAAGTGTAGGGGATCTCAGAGTTTCCCAGTAATAAGCGCAGATTATGAGGATTGACTTGAGACTTATTTCGAAGATGTATGATGCGAAGAACAATACTTAAAGAGAGAGTATGGCATCCAGTTGACTGCCGATGCAGTAGAGACAAAACAGTTATTGTTTCTCGGACATCTAGTAAGGATGTCGACAGGTGGCGAAAATGAATTTGAATTTGCACCCCAGAAGGAGTAAGGTTCAAATGGTTCAGATGGCTCTGATCACTATGGGTCTTAACGTCTGAGGTCAGCAGTCCCCTAGAACTTAGAACTACTTAAACCTAACTAACCTAAGGACATCACACACATCCATGCCCGAGGCAGGATTTGAACCTGCGACCGCAGCGGTCGTGCGGTTCCAGACTGTAGCGCCTAGAAGGAGTAAGTAATGGTGGAAGTCCACTTAGAATGCTGAAGGTTGCTATGAAGCAACGGCTGTCAGAGATCCCTAGGAAGGTCGCGGGCTAAAAAAGAAATAGAAAATAATTGAAAACAGGATGCAATACCAAATTAAATTAAACAAGAATTTGAGTGTTTTAAAAAGTTAAGGTTCTACTGAAATAAGTGACAGATGCAATTAATATACAACTGTCCTTTAGCAAACAGAATACGACTTTGCGCGTTTGAAGAAAGCAAAAGAAAAGAATATCACAAACTGAGCAAGACTGCTGTTAAACATGTGGCGAGAGACTGAAACAAAAGGTTAGAAAAACATAATAGAACGTATTGAATGAAACAAAACTTTTTCAAAATGTCTTAGAGGAGACTAAACAACAATCTGTAAAAAAGGGAAACAACATAAGTTGGTAAGTGTGTGAAGACATCTAATGTGGCGTAGATAACAGTGTCATTGTAGGTGGTTACAGCGTAGTAGCTAACAACAATGCAAAATTTCAATAAGTGATGTAAGACTTCATGACTGTTTAGTTCTACAGTTGAAACGGAAACGTGGATAATTAGTAATAAATATAATGAAATTCTGCAAGTAATTCCAGATAACTCGACAAAGTGATTCGCGGTATAAAGAGTAGAAGTATACTGAAAGTGATGGTCCGTACCTCAACAGAAACAACTGAAGTGGGAAGAAAAGTGATCCAAAAGAACTGTGAAATTTATTTACGTGATGACTATTGGAAGAAAATTTCCCAGAACTGAAGCACTACTATAAATTTTTTACACATACAGAGACAAACAGTTATAGATATATCATCTTGTTCTTCGTAATATGCAGATTACTCACAAAAATTATCTTCGACCACAAGTAAAACACTGATTTTAATCAACGAGAGAAACAATTAGGCTTCAAAGAGGAATATTTGCAAGTTTTGAACTGAACTACAGAAAGAATAAGTGAACATCAACTATCGCTTTACCTGGGGATTTTGAGAAAATTTAGGCTCATTGTCAACAAAATCTATACTTACAGCCTTTGGGAAACAAACCCATTAAAGATATAGGCCTACTTCTGAACTGAAAAATGTTTCCGTCAATTCTGGAGGCTTCATTGCACGTCATTAGGATTGCAGGATATTAAGAGCTGAGAGAGGAGTCAGGGAAACAGTTACAAATTACTTGCAGTATCGCCGAACGTATTTTCAGAAATTAATAGAAAATGAAGAAACAGCTAATGTTTTGCTGATAGTATTGTAGCAGTACTAACGAGATAACATACTTTACAATTTGAAATTTTAAAGCTTGCCAAATGTTTACTTAAATTTTCAAACCTAGTTGTGCAATAATGAATATTTCAGTGGCTTTTTGCTGATATACATAATGTCTTTGATCAAAGCTGTAAAGCACAACATAATCAAGATATTGTAGTGCTTGATTTTGGTGCAGATATACTTTAACAGTGAATGAGGTATGAAAAAATAAATTATAACAAGAATAACATGTAAAATGAAAATTGGGAATGGAATGGTATAAATTAACGTAGGAGCTACAGAATCAGTAAGTGAGGACTTGTATTGAAGTCTGTGAAACAACTATGTAAATAGGGAAGAAACATGCTAAAAAGTAAAAATCACCTGAACTGCTGCTGATAAATTACCTTCTTTATTAAAAAATCAAATTTCCTGTATGTCCAAAAAGTTGGGCTTGTACGCAATAGTTCTAACTGATTTTGACTTATGGCCTTAACACGTGGACTTACAGAATGAAAACTGAAAAAGGTGATTTCTCAGGAGGCAATCGAGAGGTGCGTCTTGTAAATTGCCGGAAGAGGTGTAAATCCAAACACACGGGTGAGGTTGCTGATAGCAGTGGTAGGCGTAATTGTGACTGAATGAAATTAAGAGGAAGTTGGTTGGGACATGTAGCTAAGTATATACTTGTAAATGGACCAAGAAAATTCTTTGCATAGTTGACTACATAAGAACACATACTAGAACAGCTTGAATGACAATGGCTGAAACTGGAAATGTTTAGAGGTCGTAGATGATGTTGATAACAGAGATGCTTTTAATCCTCAGTTATGCTGCGCGGTGTAGCCGAGCCGTCTAGGGCGCCTTGCTAGCGTGGCTCCCCTGTCGGAGGTTCGAGTCCTCCTCTTGCATGGGTGTATGTGTTGTCCTTAGCGTAAGATAGATTAAGTAGTGTGTAAGCCTAGCGACCGATGACCTCAGCAGTTTGGTCCTATAAGACCTTCCCACAATTTCCAAAAATTCTCAGTTATGCTCTTTCAGTAATTTGTGGGCTGTTCTTGTAATGTGGTAAGGCAGTTTTCCTAGGTTATGATCGTCTGCATATGAATGTGATGTTTGACAGAAAGTTAATAAGCGAATCTTTAGGCAGGGGATCATCAAAGTGATAATAGTCTGTTCAGTGATACACTGAAGCACCAAAGAATCTGGTATAGGCATGCATATTCAAATACAGAGAAATCTAAGCAGGCAGAATACGGCGCTGCGTCGGTAATGCCTATATAAGACATTAAGTATCTGGCACACTTGTTAGATCGGTTACCGCTGCTACAATGGCAGGTTATCAAGATTTGAGTTTTAAAGTGGTGTTATAGTCGGCGCACCAGCGATGGGACACTGCATCTCCGAGGTAGCAATGAAGTGCGGATTTTCCCATACGATCATTTCACAAGTGTACCGTGAACACCAGGAATCCGGTAAATCATCAAATCTCCGACATCGTCGCGGCCGGAGAAAGTTCCTGCAAGAACGGGACCAACGAGGACTGAAGAGAAGCGTTCAAAGTGACAGAAGTGCAACCCTTCCACAAAATGCAGATTTCAATGCTTGGCCATCAACAAGTGTTATAGTGCCATGCAACGAAACATCATCGATACGGGCTTCCAGACCGGCGGCCCACTCGTGTACATTTCATGATTGCACCACACAAAGCTTTACGCCTCTCCTGGGCCCGTCAACACCGAAAATGGACTGTTGGTGACTGGAAACGTGTTGCATGGTCGGACGAGTCTCGTTTCAAATTGAATCGAGCGGATGGACGTCTGTGAGTATGGAGACAACCTCTTGAATCCATGGATCCTGCATGTCAGAAGGGGACTGTTCAAGCTGATGGAAGCTCTGTAATGGTGTGGAACGTGTGCAGTTGCAGTGATATAGGACTCCTCATACCTCTGGATACGACTCTGACAGGCGACACGTACGTAAGCATCCTGCATGATCACTTGCATCCATTCATGTTGACTTGGGCAATTCCAACAGGAGAATGTGACACCCCAAACGTCCAGTATTGCTACAGAGTAGCTCTAGGAACACTTTTCTTAGTTTAAACACTTCTGCTGCCCACCAAACTCCCCAGACATGAACATTATTGAGCTTATATGGGATGCTTTGCAACGTGATGTGTAGAAGAGATCTCCACCCCGTCGTACTCTTTCGGATTCGTGGACAGACCTGCAGGATTCATGCAGTCAAATCCCTCCAGCACTTCTTCAAACATTGGTCGAGTTCAGGACACGTCGTGCGGCGGCAACTCCGCGTGCTCGCAGAGGTCCTACACGTTTTTAGGCAGCTGTATCAGTTTCTTTGGCTCTTTAGTGTAGACAATAAATATTGTGCTATAATGCAGCACTTATAATGTTACAGAGCAGAACGTTATTATTCAGATCATGATACCCAATCCCTTTCATTTATCAACACTGCATACAACTGAATCTCATAACAATGATTGAAAATATAAATAGAAGCTTTTTGTTTCTAAGTTTTGCCGTCCAGCCGGCTGTGGGAGAGGAGAAGGGCTCGAAGAGAGGATGAGCCCAGCAGACAATAAAATTGTTTTCAGTGAAATTCATGAGCGAGCCAGGTATGTGCCACAAGGCCCGAGAAGAGGTACAGTTCTTTCAACGAATCGAAAAGCAACATGGGACTGCTAAGTTGGTGGCAGTGAGACAGAGTACCCAGCAGGTTGTTAACTTTCAGAAAGCGAGTAGCTGATTGAATGTCCTTAGAAAAGATAGAATCTGCTACAGCAGAAAAATAACACGACACAACCACGAGGAGAACACGTCAAGTGTCATCACCCGAGTTCCCAGGAACTTCGCTCAATGGAAGAGGAGTAAAGATAAGTGAACACCTGTCTTGGCTTATCCATAGATGTTGTTGTTGTGGTCTTCAGTTCTGCGACTGGTTTGATGCAGCTCTCCATGCTACTCTGTCCTTCTGAATCTGCTTAGTGTATTCATCTCTTGGTCTCCCTCTACGATTTGTACCCTCCACGCTGCCCTCCAATACTAAATTGGTGATCCCTCGATGTCTCAGAACATGTCCTACCAACCGATCCCTTCTTCTAGTCAAGTAGTGCCACAAGCTCCTCTTCTCCCCAATTCTATTCAATACCTCCTCATTAGTTATGTGATCTACCCATCTAATCTTCAGCATTCTTCTGTAGCACCACATTTCGAAAGCTTCTATTCTCTTCTTGTCTAAACTATTTATCGTCCACGTTTCACTTCCATACATGACTTCACTCCTGATGTTTTTATTTTATTGTATTTCATTATCATTGTTTTCATTTATCTACCAATGTCTGCAGAAGATTACTAGAAGAATGTTCCTTATAAAATTAGAGGCTATGGGGTGTCACATTAACAGTAAAATTACAACTGTATTTTCACAATAAGTGTTCAAAAAATGGTTCAAATGGCTCTGAGCTCTATGGGACTTAACTTCTGAGGTCATCAGTCCCCTAGAACTTAAACCTAACTAACCTAAGGACATGACACACATACATGCCCGAGGCAGGATTCGAACCTGCGACCGTAGCGGTCGCGCGGTTCCAGACTGTAGCGCTTAGAACCACACGGCCACCCCGGCCGTCCACAATAAGTGTCACAAATTTATTACGTATGGCATGTTGAAGTGTTACAATGTTTTTAAATTCTCATACGTTGATATTTGAGTTTCATACCAATTCTTATATTAATCCTCATATTTTATTGGCATGTTTACTCTTCACGCAGATTTGGTGGATTTCCTTGGATGATACCCATCGTAGGAACGTTAGAAATACAGACAGTCCAAGCACCACAATCATCGTGCGAAAGCATGTTTGCCAGAGTGACATTTCTTCGTTCTTCGTACGATTCTCACTTAGGAAGATTTCACGCGCTGGCAATAATTTCGCGGCAAATCAGGCATAATGTATCATTTTTCCGAAAACTGGCGCTTGCAGTTGATTATGAATCGCGGTCCACTGCAGGAATTTTACTGAAAACAATTTCAAATAATTTTCTGATATTTTAGATTCATTCATCAAACATTCAATTAGTAGACGAATAAAGACAACATTGTATCAATACATAATAGAAAACTTTCGTGTAGTAATCTTCTACAGACATGGTTACATAAATTAAAAACGAAAATAAAAGTAAAAATCAGGTTTCAAACACAGGGCGCATAATTAAGAAGTCTCGATGCTAACCACTGCGCTGTCAAAGGCTCATAAATTGCCTGGAAAATACCTCGAAAACTTCAACTGTCGTATTTTCAGAAGCAGTCGAATATCTGCAGGCTCTGTCAACGGCTCATAAATTGCCTGGAAAATACCTCGAAAACTTCGACTGTCGTATTTTGAGAAACGGTCGAGTATCTGCTTATTCTGACCCCTCTTCCAATGAGCAAAATTTATGGGAAATCGGGATATGGCACTTGTCGTGTTTTCCTCGTCATTGTCGGAGACAGCCATTTTTGGTCGAAGGAAGTCACATGTCTTCATATATAAATTTTGTGAAGAAGCCCACTATTGTCTCATGGTGTTTATTTTGGTAGCGGGGATGAGATACCTATGCAAGCCTTTCCACTGGGAGAGATGCGAGAACTTATACACATAGTGAGAGAGATTTTCTGTCTGCTGCAGTCAACAGAACAGTACTGGTTAACAACAACTGTTTTATTAGAAGGGAAGCTGCTCATGTGTTGTGAAATTCTCATAGAATGTATACCGCGTATGTTGTTAGTGAGGTTCAAGTTCAGTGGATACTTAGTTGCAGCCCTTCTCTTTCTACCCAAGAAATTCGCTACTTACTCTTCCAGAAGTCCAGAAACTTCTTTCAGAGCTACTATTGAATGCTACTCTTTTTTGGAAGCAAAGAAACTTCGAACAGAACTCTCCGTTATTTGTGGAAGAGAGGAGTTTAAAAGCATGCGTGGAGCTTTGAGCTTTCTGGAGTACATAAGAGACAATAATCTTTGTGATACACTGAGCGAATCTGTGAAGCTCCTGAAAGCGATAATTCCAATTCCAATTCCAATGACCACATCAGAAGCAGGACGTTGTTTTTCTTCGCTGAAACGCATAAAAACCTTCTTGCGGAATGCTATGGACCATGAAAGACTATCAGCACTCGCGATGCTCTCTATTGAACGATACCTCGTTTTAGGAATTGCAGACTTCAATCAATGAAACATTTGCAAATATGAATGAAAGAAGAATAGAGTTCCTGTACGAGTGATCACCACCACATTCAAATTCAGAGAAAAAATCGAGCGGCGTTAGCTTTAGTCCTACTGAAAAAGGTTAGTAAGGCATGCCTACCATTTTTTGAGTACATAGGGCTGCAGTTGATTTTAATTCCTTTTATTCTGCAAAAGTAATCCTTTTTTCTGTATACACCTTTTGGTTGTATTATGAGTAGATGCAGGAGTGACACGAGCGAGCGGTCTGATTACATCAGGCGTTACAAAAAACATGAGCAGTGTACTGATTTTCTGTCTTTTGTTGATGTTTTCCTTCGTGAGCATAGTGCACCACCATCTTCTTTGGTCACGAGCCGCCACTGGCTTAAGCACATTTTTAGGTTCCTGTTACTTAGCACCATAACTACTTATTACTTTGTAGCAGGAGGCGGATCACCTTGGGATGGATCTGTTGTTGCAGCTAGCAAAGTTGACATTGTTACGAAAAAACAAAATAGCCTGTTAGAGCGTCATACAAAGATTTTGTTTGTTACATGTGCGTGAAACGGTGACTTAATGATACAGACCTGTTTGGATCCTGTAACATACGTATGTGGAAGCTGAATTTTCATAAAGGAATACCACGTTTTATAGTAACCTCTTACAGGCTTGAATGCAAAGAATGCTTTATTCCAAGTGAACAATAGACTTATGTTTGTCCCTTTCAGCGTACTAACAAAATAATCACTATGAATCCATCATCATTCAGTTATTCAGCTTCAAGTGTGTGCAGGATGTCTGTGAATAAAGTAATGCTGTAATTCTGATAATTAATTTGGTTAGTGGTAGTGAGTGTATTGTGAAAAGTATGGTCAATCTTTAGTCATCGCTATTAAAGGCGGATAGTGACTGCACAACTCTGCTTATTCAAGAGCAGAGCTGTAGCCACACATAAAAAAAAATAAAATAATACAGAGTCTTACTTCCTCAATATGTTATGACAATTAACCTTGCAGCATGTTTGAATGGGTGAAGTCAACGAATGTTTGTAATGTCCACTTGGATATTTATACGAAACTGATTAGGAGTCATTGCCACGTGAATGCTTTTGATTACTACATGTTCCTTAGGCAACTTATATATATTTTATTTGCCACCTAACGTTTTTCCAAGTATGAGCCCCGCTGTCTCTGATTCTCTTCCCTTCACTAAGAGTCCCCCACCCTTTCTCTCGCAATAAGTGTATACTGTGAGTACGGGATAGTCTCAGTCCTGTCATCGTAAATGATCCTTTTATCGTCATGAGGAGACAGACCGATTTTAGATGAGGAGGGGGAGAGATGAAGAAGGGGGAGAGATGGGGGAGGGGCAGAAGGAGGGTTTAGCAGAGTGGGAGGGGTTAATTAATTGATAAATTTAATGAATTACCAATCAAATAGATAAGAGTCAGAGAGAGAGAGCTATTCGAATAACTCAGGTTTGAAAATGTACTTGTATTAACAAGGAGGAGGGGAGAGGGTTGGAGATCTCCTGAGGGTTTGGGAGGAGGAGGGGGAGGGCTGCGCAGACAATAGGTGAAGGACCTTTCAAGAAGGAAGGAAGGATTATACCCAGGGGGTCTTAATCTTCTTGACAGAATAATAGGTTAATGAACTGTCAATCAAAGAAAAATAATAGATTTGCCCTGAAGTGCATACCCGCCCCTGATGTAGGCAACCCAGACTAACAAATTCGATTGAAACGAACGTTGTCCCTGTACTGATGGAAACCCTTATCAATAATTCTATGTTATTTGTGATACCCATATTTTATTCTGAATTGGACCACTTGTGTTGATAGGCTCTTAACTATCATTTGTATGATTTGGCTTTTTCATTTCACGTGATCTCAATGGGGAACAAGCAGTTGACACCACAAATCACTAGGCCCTGATCTCATAGCACCTCATGGTTATGCTAAGTATTCAACTGGAACCTGACACTATCATTACATGTTTCAACCAGTGGTTGCATAAGTATTGTTCTGCAGTATTTCTTCCCAGTCACAGTGACTTCCATTAGTCCTATTTATATTTAGAGGAGACTGCTTGTGGCCTACCAGCAGAAATATAATCTCTGTATTGGCAAAGCATTTCAAGGCTTAGTCTTCAATGCAAATTTGTTAGTACGAGTGCGTATTTCATCCATTTACATCAAAGCAGAAACATCATCGTTCCTACCTCAGCCTGCTTAGTAACAGAAAGTATGGTTGCCCTTAGTTACCCGTTCATTCTGGTGTTCCACTAATCACATCAGTTGGTCTTCACATATCGTCAGCCGCGTGGAGGTTCGAGTCCTCCTTCGGGCATGGGTGTGGCACACACACACACACACACATACACACACACACACACAGACACACACTTACTGTCATTATCGACCTCACTTCTGACACTGACTTTTAGTTTGGCAACCGACGATATACAGTATTTTCATTTCCCAATAGAGTCAAAAAGTGGTTCAAATGGCTCTGAGCACTATGGGACTCAACTGCTGACGTCATAAGTCCCTTCTAACTTAGAACTACTTAAAACTAACTAAACTAAGGACATCACACACATCCATGCCCGAGGCAGGATTCGAACCTGCGACCGTAGCGGTCGCTTGGTTCCAGACTGTAGAGCCTAGAACCGCACGGCCACTCTGCCCTGCCCTGTAAAGTCAGTGAACGATAGGTGTATAGTAAGTCAATCAGCTGGCAACGTGCATCATTAGTGTACAGCACTTGAACCAGCATCATGATCTACGAATTATAGAGGTATCATGTGTAAGGGCAGGACTAAGTGATTCTACAGTATATGTTATCTTCGTGTAACACTTGTATATACAACGAACGTCACTCCTGTCAGAAGTAATTTATGATTTACATGAGTAACAGAGATTAATTTATTTATAATCAATCACTGCCAGTCACGTGTGGCTTGAATTTTAAACTTTCTGTGTTGGTCCCTTGGCAGCGTTTCAGTATTTATTTCCAGCAGTGCAGATAGAAACGGTAAACATGCTCGTTGCTGCCGTATTATCGTGGGGGTTTTGGGGCAGGTAAACGTCGTAAAACACGGCGCTTTCCGAAAGAATGGACAGGAACAGGCGTACCGAACTGCCCGTTGTGTACCTGCGACCGGCAATACACGCCCCACTGACTGCAGCCGGATTTAGAGCTCAGCGAGAGCGACGGCCGAGTGTCGATGTCAAGCGGACTCTGTAAATGGTGGCGGCCACCCGTGGGTGAGGGGCTGGAGGGAGGTTCGACGTACGCGGCGCCGGTCGTAAAACAAACAGTGGCCCGCGGCGCGTCACAAAAACTTGGCGAGCGAATTCCCGCCCGCCGTTGTAGCGTGGGGGTCATGTCGCGCGGGCATTACGTGAGTTCGTCCCGTGTTCGCCTTGCTCCATATCCACAGTGCCTGGCTGCGGCCACATACCCTGGCGCTGTTGTAGTTTATGGCCACACTGGTCGTGGACCACTGGTATTTTCCCATTGTCTCGTGAATTAAGGCTTCTAAAAATTATTATATTTTTATCCATGTCGGTTAGAGAACACTGCAGCTATTTTGGTAAATTACGCTTTAGGAAACACTGCAACTAGCTACAAGTTTTTTTAAAATGATTTTATTGTATTTTCACTGGTGTTTGGGCCTGAGTCTATCGTCAAACGGTAGCCTTGAGTGCTTTGTAAGTTTTGCATTTGTGTCCTAAAATACAACAAAGCTTTCGTGATTGCATAGTTTACAAAAGGTTTTACATTTGCTTCCTAAAAATGTAACAAAGTTTTTGTGATTACGTGACTATATAAACTATATTCTTGCTCGTCTGCACGTAATAAAGAATATAGAGAATCAGGAATCGGTACTTCCATCACGCGATCAATCAGCCATCTTGTATGGTTAAACCCTGAAGACACAATACAAGCATCAGAAATCTCGCATAGCGCCAAGCCAAATGCCGACATTAGTTACCCGTCATGTTGGGACACCTTAATGATTTGAGAACGCGGTCCTACCGTCGTTCAAACAACCGTCACAGTTGGAAATGATACCGGTACACAAATTCAAAGGCACTTCCTTCTACTAAACGTTATTGCTTGTAACATTTGCATAATGAACTGTCGCTACTCAGATACTATTTCGAGCACTCAGAGCAGCGTCCGAAAAGACCATCAGAAAATGAGCATTTTTGGCCGAGCGTTCATCTACGTGACCTGCCTATGGGGCAGCACGCTAGCGACCAAATCTTCCGAGCCCGCCAATACCTCAGCTGGTGCACCCTCCAATGAATACATGCTTCTGCGTTCATGAGTCACCTTAGAACAAACCATTTTTGAAAATGAATGAATACATATGAACTGAAACAGAGGAATCTGTTCCATTAGGTACTGTCCTCTACTACCATTAAATCGCAGTTAAAATAAATAATCTGAAGGCTTACGAACTCCTAGGACTAATTTATGTCCTTGTGTGATATCTCGATCTATGGCGTAGCAGACAAGAATGGGAATTTCTGTTCGGCATAATCGTTCCGTGCGCTTTTAAGCTGACAGGAAGGTCTACATGCGTGAAGATCATTCTACAAGAATCGTGACGTTTTCTGTGTTCCCTCTTTACAGGTTCCTGAGACTTCACTCTCGTTTTCTTCCTCGAAGCAACTCACCACCATCCATACATAACATTCGATCGTCCGCATGCCTGGTGTTTCCTTATGTTCTGTCTTTTGTTTAAAATCATTCAGTGTGTGTGGTGTGTTGTGGTAGCAGCAGTAACAACATGATTTACACCATATAACATATCGTTTTCTGTGAGAAGCAATGGATCAGAATGTGTTAATGTCTGTCTAGAACCTGACACAGACCTCGAAGTCGTGGCGGGAAAAACAAATGTATTACTGTGTACAAAGCGCATTACAGCAGAAAAAACGATGTTTCAGACAACGTTCCAAGTTCACAGGTAGCGTCTCTTGCGAAATACAGTATAGTTTGTGGGATACGGTCATCCTTCTACAGTACAGGCGATGCAACTATACAAGGGTATGTGCAGTGGATCAATACCCGAATATTTAATACGATCGACCACATGTGCTCGATGCCTGCACGCAGACAGTATTTGTTTTCGATATATGGGAGGGGAGAGATGCAGTAAAAATCTTATGAGGTTCTCTATCGGATGAAGTTAGTGGAGCTTTTATAGTTGGTAATTTTTCTCTGTTGGATGGTACAGAATCATGATGATAGCATATTGGAGTGATAGACGTGAATGGGCCCTGAGGGACGCGATCTGCTTCAGACTTTAGTATCTGTACGTAGTTTGGGGATGCACACAATGCAGTAACAATATCCTCACCCTTCTCACAGATCCCGTACTGTCTTTTATACTATCTGGTGTTGCAGGAGCAGGCTGCGTTTGATACTGTGCGTAGAATGTCTTGCTATGGTGTTAGGAGTGCTACGAAGGCTCCTTGTGTCTGTAAGGCGTACGATATCGAAGTTTCGTGGTGATTTTCTTTCTATTGCGATAGACGTGTATTTCAGTGAGTTAAATTAACAGTTTAGGTGCTGCAATATTTAATTTGTGCCTACGAAATATGAAGCGTCTCACAATATATTATGGTACGTGGTTTCTTCAGAGATATCAACTCTGACATTGTCTTTGGAAATGTCACATCTCCCACTGTTACGGTCGTGTGTTTACAAGCTGTAGGCTAAATTTTCTTTAATTGTCTAATATGTGTTAAAAAACACGTTCTTCTATCCTTCATTTCCTAATAAGACCGTTGTGTTACAAGTGTCATACTTGTGTTCTGGTGGTGTAGTTAGTTACTGGATTTTATTTTCGCAAGCCATATTTTCCGGAAATGCAACTGCGCAGATCGAATACTCACCTTGCGTATTTATGTATGTGAATAGTGCTGCTATTTTTTTTAAATATTTGGAGCAATAATATCGGACAAATACAGTTTGCGAACTTTTAGGGGGCCTTCTGACTACAAACTACTGTTATTTACATAGACTTTAGTAGTTCTTTGTCATTTTCAACAATGGAAATAACTGGCAATGAATACCTTCGTTTACATTTTTTATGTTGAATAGCACGATGTATTAACTATGTATTAACTCTTTTATTGCTAAATTGGTGCTTGAAAACTATTTAAAAATGCTGAAATATATACTTTCAGAGTGTGTTGAGAGTTGCGTCTACCTACTTGCCTGCTTAGGTAACGTGAACTTTTCTGCAGTTATAAGCATATTCACGGTAGTTTTATGACATCGAATTTTTAGGGTTATACCTGGTCAGGGTAGTTCTACTACATCCCATTTTTAGTCCTAATTGCTGCTGAAATCTACCTTTAGGACCCATACTACACAATTCTGGGCTCTAACTTGATGAATATGTCCATATGGGGCAATTAATTTCGACTTTCCTTTACACTGTAGACGTGTTGTGACATCAAAAAATGTCTTTCCGAGTATTAAACTCAACTAGTAGTGTAAATATCATACTTTTTGCACTGTATCGAAAATATTTTGTTTGAGAGTTGGTTGTGTGAAGTCACATTCAGTGTGTCTATCTGCTTCCTTCACTAACACTTATTTTCTGCAGTTACAAGCTGTTGAAGCAAGTTTTAAGACCTCAAATTTTTAAGCAAAGTTCCTATGACTCTGCGATTGGGGTACATACTTCAGAATTTCGACAGTAATCTGATAAATATATGCATATGTGGAAAATAACTCCTGCTTTCCTTTCACTTGCAGACTTCTTTGTAATATTGTTACATCAGTGTTTTACGTGTATTGACCTCTACTAGTAAGGTAAACATCGCGCTTTTTTGCACTGATGCTGTGTTTTGCGGGCATTTTAGAATATTTGCAACATTTTACGCAAAATATTAATTTACAATCTTTCGCGTTTTTTAAATGCTTTCGTAGCCATTTATTGGTGTGGCACTCAGCTCGAACTATGGTCGTAATTTTACAGTTCCGCCATATGCTGGCAGCTGAAGAACTGGGATTTGCTGCTATTTCGCGTTTTTTTGGGGTTTGTGGGATGAGAGTTAAGGTAAAAATCATGTTGAGCAGGTACAAATTCCTAATTCGTTATTTATATTTTGCAAAAAATGCTGTTTTCTAATTATTTATAGGGAATTATCTACTTTACTGTGTAGTAATCTAGTGATGGCAGGAACAAGTAGGATGTAACTATGGACTTGCCTTAATTTACTTTTTCAGAGCTTGTGGGAAAACTGTCAACAAATAAGAGTTACTATTTCATTATTTATATTTTATGAACTAATTTTGGTTTTTAATTGTCTATGTATAAATATGTTATGTACTCGTTACAGTATTCCATGACGAATGATATATAGCTTCAAATCATAATTACCTACATAAGGTCTGGCGAGCAATTTCTTAAATGACGTTTTGGAAGCCGGTAACGCAAACACAGCTGCAGAGGAGAGGTGCAAGGAAACCAGGAGCCGTGAGCAGGGAGCATGTAGGCATGGAGATGTGGGGGCGTTGATGCATGGGTATTGGGAATGTGGGGGCACAGGAGCACTGCGATGCAGGATGTCTGCTAGTGTGTAGTGGTGTGGGTGTGCTAGTGTGTAGTGGTGTGGGTGTGTGGCAGCATGGCTATTTGCTGGCACGAGGGTCCGGGGTTGAGTTGGCATGGGGGCATGGGGGGTGCAGGGTCGTAGGTGCATAGGGGCGCTGGGGGCAAGTGCAGAGGAGTGGGGATGCGTCAAGCTAAATTTGCAAAAAAATGTGACGTTATATGGTGGGATGGGACTGGGGGTGCTGACGTCAATGAAATGTAACATGTGCCATTGTGTCAGGTGAAGTATAGAACTACTCATAAGCAAACATTGTTTCAGCACATTCTCTGGCAGAATGTACACTGCCGCACTTCTCATGTTTCTCCGTCAGCTTCTGTGGTACTGCAAGTGCGAGTGATCATACACTGGGGAGACCAGATAGAGTAGCATTTGGCACCTGACCAAGTCTCATAGGTTGGGTACACTCTCTTCAGGAAGATAGGAACTATTCAATCACGCTCTATCCCATCCCCAGCATCACAGTAAGTTTGGTTTAAGTATTCATTGTATGTTTTGATGTAGGTACTATTGATCTATGGTTCAAGCCTCTATTGTATTGATTTATTGTCAGTGGCCTGCCCTTGTTTCATGTCTATTATTAATCGTTTGCATGTTTTTCAATTCATTTTGTAGCCACTATACACCTAAATGACCTCCTAATTAATCAGTGGTCTCCAGGAAGTAAGTAAAAGGCCGTTGCTTTAGACGGCCGAGGTCGCTAATTTAAACTCCAGCATGTGTTAATATTACCTGCCTATTTGAAAACGGGCATCGGCATTTATGCTAACAACGAGGGAATGACAAGTGTTTTAAATGGTGCCGGCAGCTGAGGTATCCATCTAAAAGTGTTGTTTGTACCACAAAACATCAGGTCAGTGCTGTTTGTTCTTCCTTATACTGTGGTACTTCAAGGACTTCAGACAGCCCCACTGCGCTGTAGTGCAGAAGCGCCTCTCCACTCTACTGTACTGAGCCGCCTGACCCACTCAGTCTGTGAGGCGGAGCTCTCCTCCCCAGTTACCGAAACAGTGACGCCTCCCCCCCTCCCCCCCCCCTCCTTGCCTTGTTTTCCGGTCGGCAGGACACTGAAGCTGCTGCAGGGAAGGCAGAGGACGGGGGGGGGGGGGGGGAGGGGGGAGGCGCTACTAGTCCTCCGTCCTCGGCTGATGAGCCCCGCAGTGTCCATCGGAGGAGCAGTGCAGGGCGGGCGGCGGACGGGAAGTTGCGTTTGTTTGCGGGCCGGCAGATTGTATCGCCGCCGCGTTTAATTAGGCCTGAGTGCGCACCGCCGGCCGCTGTTCATTACTGGCTGCCCGTGCTGTCAGCTTAGCCGCGGCCAACTGTCCGGCACCGGTTCTCAGGGGACACCGCGGACGCCCTCCTCCGTGTCTGCGCGGGCGAGGCTGCCCAGTACCGGCACGTGCCGCGCGGACACTCCTTCTGGTTTATTTGCGGTGCACGCTCCGCCTCATTAACCATCAGGCTAATTACTTTGCAGTCGCCACACTGCGCCACTTCTTACCCGCCTAATTACTTAGGCGGCCGAGCTTCCTACACAAAGAGCTTCCATAACAACTACTTCGTTTTCCACGAAGTTTTGGGTTTGCAGCCGGATGACGTCGACTTCTTGCCACGATGTTTCCACTGACAACCGTTCAACCATCTTCAGGTGAGGTTTTAGTACTGTAGGTTGCTATATATATTCTTCTTGTTTGTGGTAGGTTTCTGTAGAGAGCCACCAGTGTCGAGCAGTCTGTCTTAATGTGAAAGCAAAATTTTCATATCTCACAATTCCATCATTGTATGGGGCGCTCAAGCTATGGCGGTAGGACTTGAAATCCTGTGCCACCCTCAGACAGTATGAGTCCAAGGTTGTCGGCAAGAAGTGACACAACTACATAGGCAGTTAATGGTCGTACCAAGGATTTCGCATATCTACATCTTCATCCATACTCTGCAAACCACCTGGCGGTGTGTGGCGGAAGGTACTTTGAGTACCTCTATCGGTTCTCCCTTCTATTCCAGTCTCGTGTTGTTCGTGGAAAGAAAGATTGTCGGTATGCCTCTGTGTGGGCTCTAATCTCTCTGATTTTATCCTCATGGTCTCTTCGTGAGATATACGTAGGAGGCAGCAATATACTGCTTGATTCCTCGGTGAAGGTACGTTCACGAAACTTCAACAATAGCCCATAACGAGCTACTGAGCGTCTCTCCTGCAGAGTCTTCCACTGGAGTTTATCTACTCCGTAAAGCTTTCGCGATTACCAAATGATCCTGTAACGAAGCGCGCTGCTCCTGATTGGATCATCTCTATCCCCTCTATCAACTCTATCTGGTACGGATCCCACACTGGTGAGCAATATTTAAGCAGCGGCCGAACAAGTGTACTGTAACCTACTTCCTTTGTTTTATGATTGCATTTCCTTACGACTCTTCCAATGAATCTCAGTCTGGCATCTGTTTTACCGACGATCAACTTTATATGATCATTCCATTTTAAATGACTCTTAATGCCTACTGCCAGATAATTTATGGAATTAACTGCTTCCAGTTGCTGACCTGCTATATTGTAGCTAAATGATAAAGGATCTTTCTTTCTATGTATTCGCAGCACATTACACTTGTCTACATTGAGATTCAATTGCCGTTCCCTGCACCATGCGTCAATTCGTTGCACATCCTCCTGCATTTCAGTACAATTTTCCATTGTTACAAGCTCTCGATATACCGCAGCCTCAGTGAACTGCCGATGTTATCCACAAGGTAATTTATATATAATGCGAATAGAAACGGTCCTACGACATTCCCCTGCGGCACATCTGAAATCACTCTTACTTTGGAAGACTTCTCTCCATTGAGAATAACATGCTGCGTTCTGTTATCTAGGAACTCTTCAATCCAATCACACAATTGGTCTGATAGTCCATATGCTCTTACTTTGTTCATTAGACAACTGTGGGAAACTGTATCGAACGCCTTGCGGAAGTCAAAAAACACGGCATCTACTTGGGGACCCGTGTTTATGGCCCTCTGAGTCTCGTGAACGAATAGCGCGAGCTGGGTTTCACACGATCGTCTTTTTCGAAACCCATGCTGATTCCTACAGAGTAGAACGAGTGGCGGTATAAAAACTGACACATGGCCCGAATCCGAGTGCTCGAGGATAATAAGAGGAACAGATTGGCCATGCCAGTGTCGGGATATCGTGGTGCCAACGTGATGCAAGCCACTGACTGTGTCGCGCAAGGCATCCACTTTGTTGTAGAGTCGCTTTGCCTTCTCTCGAACTGACGTCTTTAGAGGGAGCATGTTTGCCTCATAGTGTACAGAATATTCGTGAGTGCAGATGCATGCAGGCTATAACGAAGAACCTTATTCTGCAGGCATTGGAGTGTCTGCATCTGCTAAACACCAATTGTGGCTCACACAGTGGAGTCATAGGTGAGGAAATGGTGGGCAACTGTACTGTATAGTCGGAGCTTGGTATATAGTTTCTGTTGCCTCCTGTTGAAGAGGGGTACAACGATTTTATTAGCTTCTGATCCTTTTGGGTGACATATTCCGCATGCTGGTGGGAGAGCAGTTTGGTATCCATCTGGACTCCATGATATTTAGTATCCGTTGTCCATGGGACCTGGACGCCTGCAATAGTGATTTTGTAGCGGAGCATAGGGCACCGTTTGTAGAAGTAGACCGCCGTAGTTTTGCTGACAGTGAGTACAATCTTGTTTGAACGACACCGAGTAACTTTTGCGTCAACTTGTCTCTGGAGATGAGCAATGAGCTGGTCGGTGTTGTGGCTGGTCGTATAGAACTCAAGGAGATTGCTAAATTACCTCGGAAACTTTATACCAAAACACTGACACGGAGACGCATGCCCAAAAACAACCGCAAGGTCTGCCGAGTTTCACGCCCTCTTCGATTAGTTCTCCATCTGTGGCGCGCAGGCGCATGCATAAAGGTGATTCTTCATGCCCGCTCTCTGTCGGAGTGCGGGCTTCCGGAGCTAGAATTCAGATGTCAAAGAAAGTAGTAATAATAGCTGTAGCTGGACGTGCCACTAGTCATAAAAAGTTCCATTTCGGTTATTAAGGAATCGGTGGTAATATGTTTGATAGGAGATCTCAATCGTAATGGCGACTTTCAACTGGATAATGCGTAGGCTCCAGTGATTTCCTTAATACCTACAGAAAGGAGTTTTTATGACTAGTAAAATGTCCAGCAAAAGCTAATTTCATTAATTTGGTATCTGAATCTTAACTCCGCATGTATCCATTCCAACCGAGAGCGTGCATTTAGTATCACCATTGAGCATGCTCAACAAAATTCGAAGACGGAGCGAAACTCGACAGGGGTCGCGCATGTAGCGCTTCCTTTGAGCATGATTCTCCGCGCCAATATTTTACTATAAAATCAGGACGTAAACTAGCAATATCCTGTGCTAAACATTCACTCGAAGATGGCTGGTTGTCAGCCGAACCATCTTGGCAAGAAATCGACGTCATCTGGCTGCAATTCCATAACTTCACGGAATACTCCTTACGCGGAAAAAATTCAAAAAATTAGTTCATCTTTCTTCAGTTGTAAGAATGTGCCTGCTGAAAATTAATATCTCCGTATTTTTATGCGAAAACTCTTAAGGCCTTTTAAACAAAACAAAAGTCATTAACAGTCTGCATCGTTACTCTAGATGTCTTCAAATTTACAGCCCTCTACCGCTAGAAGACTCCGAGTTGTAGCTGCTAAAATAGCCGTATGTAACGCAACTACGTCTGCTCGTGAGAAACAGTGTGCTATAATCGAGTTTCGAATTCGAAGAGTTCGTCTCCACATGGAACACTCTCTCCTTCACAGTGACAGTGTCTGACCACACACCATCGTTGCGGCAACTGCAAAAATCCAACGTCTTGGGTTCACTGTAATGTTTGAATGCTCCATTAGTAGTGTAGCGCTTGATACAGTCACGTCTACCCGAATGAAAGCAGGAATTACGTAAACTGACACGTATTACAGCATTTGATTACATCATATCTTTCGTAACGAACGTCAGAAAAGGAATGAGTATTATTCCACACAAATCATTTTACAGTAGATGTCATACTGTATCTTACAGGAGTCCATATAGTACAAAGGGTTAATACAAGAACACAACTATTCGTTCCAACATTGTTCGTCGTATGCGGTTAAGATCACAGTTATTGCGCACTGCGCCGGCCGAAGTGGCCGTGCGGTTAAAGGCGCTGCAGTCTGGAACCGCAAGACCGCTACGGTCGCAGGTTCGAATCCTGCCTCGGGCATGGATGTTTGTGATGTCCTTAGGTTAGTTAGGTTTAACTAGTTCTAAGTTCTAGGGGACTAATGACCTCAGCAGTTGAGTCCCATAGTGCTCAGAGACATTTGAACCAACTGCGCACTGCACGTCAGTGTAGGGAAGACAGGGAATGTCCCCACAACATGATAGTAGACATCACAGTCTCCGTCAACAAAGTCAAACATTCTGCAGTGAAGTTGTGGCAGTGATACTTTTTCGTGAACTTGCGCGATGTGATGTCACATTGCGCGAGGTGTTTGTTTCGTGAATCTCGTTTTTTTATCTTTGCAGTCGTTACGTAATTTATTAGCATTCGTTGAATCTAGCTGTAGTTAACTAATTCTGACAAGTTCGAGCTAATAAAGAGTTTCGTTCATTCATTATATGTTCTACATATTCTATTTATGTGGTGTAGGTCGATGACTACATGATTGGTGATCTCCGACTAAGGATTCTCTGACTTTTCGTTGATTGGCGTATTCTACGGCAAATATAAACAGTTGGAACAATGATGGCAAACGATATTGTCCGATAATGGACGAAATTCGCCCGCTTAAGAATGAAACAGAAACCTTGCAGCTACATCTTTCGGAAGATACGAAATAAAAACATGCGGAGGCGCAAAGATGTGACGCTGGTTCAACAAAGCTAGCACCGCCTAGTAAGAGAACATCGTCATATACAGTGAAAATCGCTACAGCACGACCACAGAGAAAAACAGCAATGGATTACAAGCTGGTTTCAATAGTTCAGTCTCTCCACAGTTGCAGTTACGAGCACTTTCATTCATGCCTTCCCCGCCACGTACATGTTTCGCAGTAATAGGAAGTATATTTCAACAACAGAGAGCAGTCAAGGATTACGACAGGTTCACTTTGGTAATAATTATCGTGGACCACCAGACCTTGGCGTTAATATCGGACCTTATAGCAAACCTACCTAAAGAAAGGGCGTACGGCACGTACGGCAGACTGAAAGAAGTACTAATATCTCACTGCATGAAATCCGTCGACATCAGAGTCAGGAAGGTACTGAGCCAGAAAAAGGGCGAGTCTGGGATCTGTCGCAACACTGGCAACATATACGCAGCCTGGTAGATAGTTGGACAGTCTCTCACACAGGTCGCTGTCACATACAACAGCCACAACGATATATGCACCGTAGTCAAGCCATGATAAACAATAAACATTTCAAACGAGTTTTTGTTCTTTAATTCTGTTTTTTTTTTTTTTTTTTTTTTTTTTTTTTTTTTTTTTTTTTTTTTTTTTTTTTTTTTTTTTTTTGAGTTCCTCTCCTGTACCAATCGCCTCATCTCAGAGTATCATTGTTATTTGCTGGATGAATTCCGAACTCTGGCTTCTTCTACAGCTCCCTCTACTACTACGGAAGATATTCTCTGACGTCTTAACAGATGTCCTACCATCTAGTCCATTCTTCTTATCAGTATTTCCTTTCTTCGCCGATTCTACAGAGAGCCTCATTTCTCACTTTACCAGCCACCTTTTTCCAGAATTTTCCTGCAGCACCACAAATTTTTCGATTCTACTCTGTTCTGGTTTTCCCACAGTCCGTGTCTCGCTGCCATAGAATTCTGTGCTCCAAACGTATATCCTCAGAGATGTCTTCCTTAAATTGAGGACTAAGGTTGATACTAGTAAACTTCTTTTGCCAGAAGTGCGCTGTTTGTCAGTGTTAGTGTGGTTTTTATGTCCTCCTTGATCCATCCATCACGGGTTATTTTGCTTCCAAAGCAACAGAATTCCTTAACTTCGTCTACGTCTTGATCCCGAATTCTGATTTTAAGTTTCCCATTGTTCTCATTTCAGTTACTTTCGTCTTTCTTCGATTTACATATTTTTTCTCCTTAAACTGTCCATGTCATTCAGCAGATCCTGTAATTGTTCTTCACTTCCACTGAGGTTAGCAATGTCATCAGCAAATCTTATCATTGATATCCTTCCACCTTGAATTTTAATTCCGTTTTTGGAGCTTTGTTTTCTTTCCGTCATTGCATCTTCGATGTATAGATTGAACAGTAGGGGCGAAAGGCTACTTTCCTGTCTTATACCCTTTTTAGTCTGAACGCTTCGTTCTTGGGCTTCCACGAGATTAGAGATTAAAAAGCAGGAGTAGAAAACCTGAGAACCCAACCGCTCACGCAACAGAGATGACAGATTGACATAAACAGACGAGAAATCGGATTAGACGTGAAACACTAAGCCAGCAGGATGACGTACATAAAGTGAATTGGCACCATAAAAGTTTTGGGACAAAAGCGGCAAGATGCTCCTACTCAAAGATCCAGATATGTATAGTAGTACATATTAGACAGATATATGGGCACAAGTTTCTGGTGCATACCAGGCCAGACATTAGCTCGCTTATGGTCGATGAAGCACCATGCAACGAACGAGATGAACAACCACCTTTGCAAGCAGTAAATAGCTCTGTGATTGACACGTATGGGCATAAAGTGTGCAAGACTTATATGGGTTTCATCAAAGAATTTACATGATCTTTTGTGGTAGCTGATACATCGGAACCTATATTGGGCGCTGATTTTCTAGCTCATTTCGCATTGGCAGTCGACTTACAAGGAGAAAGTTTGTTAAATCTGACAGACAAAGGGCACACAACTCGTGAGAACGTTCATGCAATTCGCAAACCCGTATCTGAGGAGCTGCATAATGAAGAGGAAAATCATAAACTTTCGGACGTCCAGGCAGTCGGAACAATGAATAAGTCGACTAAACAGGCCTACTGCAAAGGAATTAAACACAGTACGGGACACCATAGCCATACCACGCTAAGACAATAAGTTTCACGGGCCTTCAGTGGTACACAAGCCCACAACAGGTTACAGCAGTCCACTCACCCCACAGCCGCCCCTCACCGAACCCTGGGTTACTGTGCGGTTCTGCTCCCAGTGGAAGGTCTCATTCCATACGAGTGTAACCCCAATGTTTGCGTGGTAGAGTAATTATGGTATATATCTACATCTACTGGTTACTCTGCAATTCACAAGTGCCTGGCAGAGGGTGGAGACAGTGTTTACGCAGTAATCGCCACACACAGTGTAACTGAGGCGGAATGAGGTGAAGCAGCCCGCATTCACCTAGGCAGATCGACAACCGCCTTAAAAACCATCCACAGGCTGGCCGACACACCGGACCTCGACACTAATCCGCCGGGCGGATTTGTGCCGTGGACCGCCACGTCTTCCCGCTCGGGAAGTAGTGCGTTAGACCGCGCGGCTAGCCGCGCGGGCAAGCAGTTGGATACTTCAACTTGCAAACAGAAACTAGGTCAGTGACCATGTTTACAGACCACAGACGCAAAACATCTGCCTTTAAAAACACTAGCGATAAGTACTCACTGTGCCAGCTTGGTTGTTTTGAGTTCATCGGGGTCCAGGGGTAGTGTCTTCGTTTGGTAATCAAAACGTCATCGGTACCTGGTTCCAAACACGCCACCGCTTACATTTTGATTAATAATCTGCACAGGCCGAAGACTTCCGGCGTAAGGAGTCACGCTCATTCTCCCAACGGCGTTGTCAAAGAGCGCGGAGGAGCAGATAGAGGTTCAGGGCACTCTCTTGTCCTTGGGGTGGGAAATTGCCCCTAAAGGGGTAAGAATCATCAATGATCTACGGCATGAGGATGCAGAAGGCAATCGAAACCACTCCATTAAAGATACGTAACGTATATCCAAAGGACATGTGAATTGTAATTGAAAGTGTTATGATGATCTCTTAATTGGCAAAAGATTCCGGAATAGTTCCCCATTCAGATGTCCGGGAGGGGACTGAGAAAATACTGAATAATCAACGAAATGATAACATTCTTCGAGTCGGCGCGTGGAATGTCAGAAGCTTGAACGTGGTAGGGAAGCTATAAAATCTGAAAAGGAAACTGCTAAGGCTCAATCCAGATGTCGTAGTGATGAGTGAAGTGAAATGCAAGTAAGGCAAGGATTTCTGGTTAGGTGAGTACAAGGTAATATCAACAGGAGCGCACAAATGGTATAACGGGAGTAAGATTCGTTATGAATAGGAAGGTAGGGCAGAGACTATATTACTGTGAACAGTTCAGTGATAGGTTTGTTCTCATCAAAATCGCACCAGCAACGATAGTACAGGTATACATGCCGACGACACAAGTTGAAGATTAAGAGACAGAAAAAGTATATGAGGACACTGAAAAGGTCATACAGTACGTGGAAGGACATGAAAATCTAGGTGCCTACCCATGGGGTACTGGATCGCAGTTGTAGGGGAAGGAGTAGAAGGAAGGGTTACAAGAGAGTATAAACTTGGGACAAGGAATGAGAAAGGAGAAAGAATACTTGAATTCTGTAATAAATTTCAGCTAGTAATAGCGAATACTCTGTTCAAGAATCACAAGAGGAGGAGATGTACTTGGGAAAGGTCGGGTGATACGGGAATATATAAATTAGATTGTATCGTGATCAAGCAGAGATTCCAAAACTAGATACTAGATTGTAAGGCTTAACCAGGATCAGATATAGACTCAGATCACAATTTAGTAGTGATGAAGAGTAGGATGAAGTTTAAGAGATTAGTCAGGAAGAAACAATATGCAAAGAATTGGGATACGGAAGTACTAAGGAATGACGAGACACGCTTCAAGTTCTCTAAGGTTGTAGATACAGCAATGGGGAATAGCTCAGTAGGCAGTAAGGTTGAAGGGAAATGGACTACTCTAAAAAGCGCAATCACTCAAGTTGAAGAGGGAAACTTAGGTACAAGGAAAGTAACTGTGAAGAAACCATGGATAACAGAAGAAATACTTCAGTTGATCGATGAAAGAAGGAAGAACAAAAATATTCAGGGAAATTCAGAAATACACAAATATAAGTACGTGAACAATGAAATAAATAGGAAGTGCAGGGAAGCTAAGACTAAATGGTTGCATGAAAAATGATAAGATATCGAAAAAGAAATGATTGTCTAAAGGACAGACTCAGCATACCGGAAAGTCAAAACATCCTTCGGTGACGTTAAAAGCAAGGGCGGTAACATTAAGACTGTAACGGGAATTCCACTGCTAAATGCAGAGGAGAGGTGGAAAGAATACACTGAAAGCATCTCATAGGGGGAATATTTGTATGAAGTGATAGAAGTGGAAACAGGAGTCTTTTTAGAAGACATCAGAATTTAAAAGAGCTTTGGAAGACTTAAGATCAAATAAGGCAGAAGGGATTGATAACAATCTATCGAATTTCTAAAATCCTTAGGGGAAGTGACATCAAATCGACTATTCACGTTGGTGTGTAGAATGTATGAGTCTGGCGTCATGCCATCACAGTTTCGGAAAAATATCATCCACACCATCCCGAAGACTGCAAGAGCTGACAAGTGCGAGAATTATCGCACAACCAACGTAACAGCTCATGCACCCAAGTTGCTGACAAGAATAGTATACAGAAGAATGGGAAAAGATTGAGGATGTGTTAGATGACGATCAATTTAGCTTCAGGAAGTGTAAAGGCACCAGTAGGCAATTCCGACGCTGTGATTGATAATAGAAACAATGTTAAAGAAAAGTCAAGACCCGTTCATAGGGCTTGTCGACACGGCAAAATCGTTCGACAAGGTAAAATGAAGCACGGTGTTTGAAATCCGGAGAAAAATAAGGATAAGCTATAGAGAGAGACGGGTAACATATAATATGTACAAGAACCGAGAGGAAATAATAAGAGTGGGCGACCAAGGACGCAGCACTCGGATTAAGAAGGATGTAAGACAGGAATATAGTCTTTCGCCCTTACTATTGAACCTGTACATGGCAGGAGCAGTGATGAAAATGAAAGAGAGCTTCAGGAGTGGAATCAAAATTCAAGGTGAAAGTATACCAATGATAAGATTCGCTGATGACATTGCTATTCCGAGTGAATATGAAGAGGGATTACATGATCTGCTGAAGAGAATGAACAATCTATTGAGTACAGAAAATGGATTGAGAGTAAATCTAACAAAGACGAAAGTAATGAGAAGTAGCAGAAACAGCGAGAAACTTAAAATCAGGATTCATCGTCACAAAGTAGATGAAGTTAACGAATTCTGCTACCTAGGCAGTAAAATAACCAATGACGGGCTGGACAAGGAGGACATCAAAAGCAGACTAGCACTGTCATAAAGGGCATGTCTGTCCAAGAGAAATCTGCTAGTGTCAAATATAGACCTTAATTTTAGGAAGAAATTTCTGAGAATGTACGTTTGGAACAAAGTATTGTATTGCAGTGAAACATGGGCTGTGGGAAAACAGGAACAGAAGAGAATCGAAGCATCTGTGATGTGGTGCTACAGACGAATGTTGAAAATTATATGGAGCTTTAGAAAAGAAACGAGCCGGATTCTGGAATGCGCAAACTGGTGACAGAATTAATATCGTAACGTATGTAACGAGGCGTGGTTCCGACCAGAGCGTGGAAGATCACAGCCCGTCGCTAGAGGGCACGCGTGCACATCACGTGACTATACAGAGCTAGCAGCAGCATGCATCAATCGTCCAACGCTGCCAGTCGCATTGCGAACAGTGACATGGAAGCGTCAACAGAAGAACAAGGAGGTGTTGTTCGTTTTCTGACAGCGGAAGGAGTAGGAGGAATGGACATTCATCGAAAAATGTCACAATCGTACAGCGAACACTGCACGCCCCTTGCAAGGATCAACGCGTGTCACAAGCGCTTGAGGAAAGGGCAGGTGTCGTTATCCGATGATGCACGGTCTGGAGCAGAACACTCCATTACCGATGACAACGTCCAGCTGGTGGATGCACTCATTACCCAAGACCGCCGAGTGACAGTGAAAGCCACAGCCATCGTGGTCGGATCGAGTGTCGGAAGTGTCCGCACCATCATGAAGGAACGACTGCACAAAGTGTGTGCCCAGTGGGTGCCCCACAGTCTTCAACCACATCAGAAGCATGTCGAATGGCCCACTGTCTTGCTCATCTGCAGCGCTATTGTCGGGAAGGGAATGTGTTCTGGCATGAGTGGTGGCTAGAGATGAGTCATCGTGTCACCATTTCGAACCAGAATCAAAACAACGAAGTCTCGAGTGGACGCATCGGGGGTCACCACCACCAAAAAGAGCCACGGCCATCAACACGAGTGCAGGAAAGGTTATGCTGACGTACTTCTTTGACGAAGATGGCCCCCTTCTGATTCACAACAGTGAATGCCCAGCGCTACTCGCAAACCTTGACCACCCTTCGCCAAGCAATCAAATCAAAACGACCAGGCAATCTCACCTGTCGGGTCGTTCTGCTCCACGACAATGCAAAGCCTCATACGGCCAACACGGTCGCGTCACTCCTGCAGAAACTCAAATGGGAGGTACTCGGCCACCCTCCATACAGTCTGGACCTCTCTCCCTGTGATTACGCCATTTTTAGTCCCCTAAAAAGGCTCTCAGAGGCAAACGATTCACCTCGGACGACAACGTCCAGCTGTACGTGCGAAACTGTTTAATATAACAGCCCCAGGAGTTTTGTGAGACAGCCATTCACCGCCTTATGTCACAGTGGGAGAAGTGTCTCAACAGCCAGGGTCAATACTCCTAACACACAGGTATTGGTTTCTGTAATTATGCCTCCGGCTCGTTTCTTTTTGAACGCCCCTTATATGTGGATTGATAACGTAAGGAATGAGGATGTTCTGCACAGAATCGGAGAGGAATGTAATATGTGGAAAATACTGAAAAGAAGAATGGACACATTGATAGGATATCAGTTAAGACATCAGGGAATTACTTCCATGGTACTAGAGGGAGCTGTAGAGGGAAAAATCTATAGTAGAGGAATAGAGGAATACAGAGATTGGAATACATCCAGCAAATAGTTGAGATGTATTGCAAGTGCTACTCTGAGATGAAGAGGTTGGCACAGGAGAGGAATTCAAACCAGTCAGAAAACTAATGACCAAGGAAAAAAAGCCACTTTACGACACACGTACACTAAGTAAGAAGAGCAGAGAATTTTTTGGATGACTATTTTTCACATATTTGTGGGACTTCAGAGATTACAAGTATAGATTATGATACGCCCGCTGTGGAACAGGCCACAGATTCAGAACTACAGCAACCGCTGAACGACACATCTACAGGTCTGAAGTTCGAACAAATTCCGGTGCCTAACTCTAAACAGGAGGCTGTACAGCCACTTTTCTCAAGGCAAGCCAAAACCATTCATTTTGGAGAAGTTCCGAAAGAAGGCATTCGGCAGTTTCCACAACCAGCACCACAATCAAGTTGCTGACAGACCACATTGTGTACCCCAAAAGAGACATGTGCCTTTGGGTCAGCAAAGTAAGGTGGGGAGACATGAACATGCTGATGTTGGATATTTTCAAGGTACCTCCGCTAGAGTCACACACATTTATGGGGACCTCATCGGACCTATTGCAGGAAAAAATTGCAGAGTTGTGGTAAGGTCTTATGGGACCAAACTGCTTAGGTCATAGGTCCCTAAGGTTATGCACTACTTAATCGAGCTTAAATTAACTTAAGGACAACACACACACATACACCCATGTCCGAGGGAGGACTCGAACCTCCGACGTTGGGAGTCGCGCGGACCGTGACAAGGCGCCCAAGACCGTGCGGCTAGGACCTCTTCCAGTATCAGTTTTTTTTCGGTTGTAGCTATACAAGGTATGCTGGTTGCACGTTTCTTATGCACCCTCCATGTTATGACTGATCAAGGACGTATGTTTGGATGCACACTGTTCTTAGAGCTGGCCAAAACTTGCTGTTTCCAACGCCACAGCGCAACTACCACCCGACTAGTACTGGTATGGTGGAATGGAGGCACAGAACTCTGCAACCGGCATTGATGTGTTATCAAGAGAGATGGACGGAAGCGTTACCATTAACGTCGTTAGCCCTGCAAACCCATCGGAGCGTCATTATCTGAGATGGTTCACAGCGAACCACTACGGATTCCGACAGACTATTTAGTACCAACTCAGTGCCAAACTCAGAGAACTTTTCACAGTGGTAGGATCAGCTAAAACGTCACTGCACGAATATATGTTGCCCTCTCGCTATGGCACCCATAGGCTGTGTGCACACACACTTACAGGATTGCTCTCACGTTATATTAAGAACACACTCGGCCAAGTCGTCGTTACAATCACCGTATACTGGCCCTTGCAGTTGCTGGCTAGAGACAAGCACGCCTGGACATGCTGTATAACGGCGTATCGACGAAGGTATCGACTGATGCGTGAAGAAAGAATGGGTGTTATTCACACCGACCTCAGACGCTACACCTGTGCATCAAGACACAGCGAACGTAGCACGAACTGAAAGAACGCCTAGCATGTCATCCGAGACAGCAGCACAACTGACAGATGCAACACGATCGCAAACATCAGCGTCAGCTCTCCCGAGACACTCGATTCACACAAGAGACGACAGTCGTATTAAATTCAAGTATCGGAACATCCCAGGAGCTCCGTACATTAAGAGGCTATGGGGAGAGGAGAAGGAGGGAGGGGGGAGGAGATCTGTGTCAGTGATATTTTTTGATGCACTTGCACTACGTGATATCGGAGTCCACGAGATGTTTCCTTCTGGATTTTGTTTTTCATCTTTTCCGTCATGTTGTGTAATTTCTCAGCGTTTGTTGATCCTGATAGTCGTTAAGTATTTCACGTGTTTCGTTGATACATTATACACCAATCAGCCAGAACATTATGACCAACTACATAATACCCCGCAGGTCTACTTTCGCCAAGGATAACAGCGACATGGCCTTGGCAAGTCGCTGGAGGAAGTTGGAGCTACATTTATACACACAAGTCACCTAATTCCTGTTAATTCCGGCGGAGGGGGAGCGGGGGATTGAGTTGTGACGCAGCGTTCAATCATATCGAAGATGTGTTCTATAGGGTTCAATATGGCAGGTTGGGGGCTCGCACATCAATTGGAACTTGCTGCTGTGCTCCTCGGATCACTCCACCACACGACTGGCCTTGTGACATGACAGCCGACTGGAGTGGCCGAGCGGTTCTAGGCGCTACAGTCACATAGCGCTCAGAGCCATTTTTTTGACATGACGCATTATCTTGTTGAAAAATGCCACGCGTCGGGAAACATCATCGTCGATACTTCTTATCAGTCATGGTGCCTCGCACAAGCTCCATTGGACCCATGGATGTCCACGTGAATGTTCCTAAAAGCATGGTAGAGTCGCCGCCAGCTTGTCTGCGTCCTGCATTACAAGTGTGAAGAAGCTGTTCCCCTCGAAGACAGCGGATTCGCGACCCCCCATCGGTAGATGCTGACGGTCATATGCCCCTTTCAGTCGTAGTTGCAGGTGTCGTTGTGTTAATATTGGCACGTGCATGGATCGTTGTGTGCGTAGATCCATCGTTAGGAGTGTTTGGTGCATTGCGTTTTCAGACACACTTGTATTCTGCCCATCATTAAAGTTCTTATGTAAGTTTCGCCACAGTTCGCCGCCTGTCTTGTTTCACCAGTCTTTCCAGACCACGACATCCGATATCTGTAATGAGGGATGAACAACACGACGTCACGATATGGTTTCACCTTGGTTTCACCACATATTGAAAACATTCACCACAGGACTCCTCGAACACTCGACAACTCGTGCAATTTTCGATATGATCGTGCCGAGCCTCCGGACCATCACAATTTGCCCTCTGTCGAACTCAGCTAGATCGCGCGCCTTCCCCATTCTACACACGTACCGCACTCTCACTACTACATGCACTGATACTATATGCCTGACTAGCAGTCACTCCTCACCAGGTAACACTGCTGTCGCCTGGACGGGTTTATATCGATAGTAGTACAGTGGTCATACTGTTCTCTCTGATCGGTGTATGCTACACGTGATATATTTATGTCGCGTATTTCCATGCCTACAGTGGTATCATCAAACTGGTTTCTCGTTAGGAGAAATGTGTTCGTGACCAGGGTGACTATGTTGACAAACAAATATGTACACATGAAGAATAAATATGTACAATGTTATTTTTTTTATTCACACTGCTTTAGGAGTTTTCACATTTCGTAAGCATTACTCTTCAGCACGCCATCGTGCGACACTATTAGATGCTTGATGAATGACTCAGAAATCTAAATTCGCCTCAGGAAAATTTAATTTTTACGTGTCGAAGTTAATAGTAACTTCCAGTTCTGTATATCTTATGGAACATTACAGTTAAGAGTTTGTGGCATGACAGCCAAAGGCTAACAACTTTTTTTGTGTCTTCCAAAAACGATACGATGGCAGAAAGTAGACACTGTTGTATAACTTCAATTATGGTGACTCTTTTCAGATTGCAGTTATTGATTTTAATCAAGCAGACGCGACATGAGGAATGATACCCCCTACCGGGAGGCAGTTAGTGGTTAGGATCAGCCAGGTAACGGCAGTCTAAGAGATTTGTATAGGTGCCTTAGAACTCGTAAAACTGATCATGTTCCTTAATATTGTTTATTTGCATTGGAAACGGAAAATACTCTCAACCACGATAGGAAACTTCTTTGTTGTTGCGACCGTGTCTTTAAACAGGCCACAGTAGCATCAGTAAGCCATATTTTGTCAGTTTCTGCTCCATCGAACACATAACGCCCATTTGACGTATAGAGTGTCCATCGTAATGGACGTCGTGCTTGGCACCATGGTGTACAGATGGGTCACGCAGAGTAGTTGTAAGCGCCTCTAAAGCGGATGGAGGCGTTTACCGTTAGCGAGGCGTAAATTACCTTCATAGTTCATTACCTTCATAGCAATCGTAAGACGAATCGCAGCCCTGGATACTGAAATAATTTCTTTTCAACACATTTTACAGCCTGATACCCAAAGGCCAATACTAGTTCAGTCTTTGTCTCGGACTACAGTATAAATGTTTCTTTGCTTGAAAATGTCACTCGTGATTCACAATATATTTCAATTACTGAAGCATAATGTTATCTGCTTAGTTCTATGACTGAGGTACGATACTTTCTCTTCACCCGCATCACAGGCCGATAAGAAGGGTCGAGTAAACTGTTTCAGTGGCTGTAGTGAGCGGAATCCCTTTCCTTTAGCTGTGCTTCATATAGGAACTGGTGGCAGGTTACGAGTATCTACCTGCTCCTTGCAGAGAATCAGTGGGAGCTGTTTTAGTTATTCCCTGCGCTGTTCGCTGTGTTTCTCCTATGTGTTTCTGAACGTATCCATCCCTTACACTCTTTTGAACTAAAGGTATCGAACTCGTCGGAGGTCGCTTTCGCGGATTCCTTTCAGCACACATTGAATTTCTCTACGTATCCAAATAAAGCATTTTTTTCCTATTTTGGTGATGTTGCTGACAAACCTGCATTTTTGATGGTACTGACGAGTCCGAAAACGAAATAACTTAGACGAAGAAGGAATGATACCTTGGGTAAAATAAATCATGTAGAGATATAACACAAGAAAGAAAGTGAAATATATCATACGGATCTGAGGAAGACGTCTTCATCTCAGAGTAGCACCTGCAACCTACATCCTCAATTGACATCTTGGATATTCGGGAATCCAGCCGGATGTTCGCGTCGTTCTCGCACGATATTACATCAGGGTGCCTCGCTGCCTTCTTCAGGTGCTACCTGAGAAATATCGTGCGAGAACGACGCGAACATCCGGCTGGATTTCTGAATATCCAAGATGACAACAGACCGCCGGGAAAGCATGTAGAATTACATCCTCAATTACTTGCTGGATGTATTCCAATCACTGTCTTCCTCTACAGTTTTTTCCCTCTACAGCTCCCTCTAGTACCATGGAAGTCATTCCCTCATGTCTTAGCAGATGTCCTATCATCCTGTCCCTTCTCCTTATCAGTGTTTTCCACATATTCCTTTCCTCTACGATTCTGCGTAGAACCTCCTCATTCCTTATCAGTCAACCTAATTTGCAACATTATTCTGCAGCACCACATCTCAAATGCTTCGATTCTCTTCTGTTCTGGTTTTCCCCTCAGTCCATGTTTCACTACCATACAGTGCTGTACTCTCAGAAATTTCTTCCTCAAATTAAGGCCGATATTTGATTTTAGTAGACTTCTCTTGGCCAGGAATGCCTTTTTTGCCATAACTAGTCAGCTTTTGAAGTCCTCCTTGCTCTGTCCATCGTTGGTTATTTTACTGCCTAGGAATCATAATTCCTTAACTTCATCTACTTCGTGACCGTTAATCCTAATGTTAAGTTTCTCGCTATTCTCATTTCTACTGCTTCTCATTACCTTCGTATTTCCTCGGTTTACTCTCATTCCATACGTATACTCATTAGACTCTTCATTCCGTTCAGCATATCATATGATTCTTCTTCCCTTTCACTAAGGATAGCAATGTTATCAACGAAACGTATCATTGATATCCTTTCAACTTGAATTTTAATTCCACTCCTGAACTTTTCTTTTATTTCCATCATTGCTTCCTCACTGTACATATCGAACAGGTTGAACAGTAGGGGCGAAAGGCTACATCCCTGTCTTACACTCTTTTTAACACGAGCACTTCGTTCTTCGTCGTCCACTCTTATTATCCCCTCTTGGCTGTTGCACATATTGTGTATGACCCGTCTCTCCCTGTAGCGTATCCCTAATTTTTTTCAGAATTTCAAACATCTTGTATCTTGTTACATTGTCAAACGCTTTTTCCAGTTCTACAAATCCTATGAACGTGCCTTGATTTTTCTTTAGTATTGCTTCCATTATTAACTGCAACGTCAGAATTGCCTCTCTCGTACCTTTACCTTTCCTCAAGCCAAACTGATCATCATCTAGCGCCACATCAATTTTCTTTTCCATTCTTCTGTTTATTATTCTTGTAAGGAACTTGGATGCATGAGCTGTCAAGCTGATTGTGTGATAATTCTCGCATTTTTCAGCTCTTGCCGTCTTCGCAATTGTGTGAATGATGCTTTTCCGAAAGTCAGACGGTATGTCACCAGACTCATACATTCTACACACCAACGGGAATAGTCGTTTTGTTGCCACTTCCCTCAAAGATTGTAGAAATTCTCTCCGCCCCTGGTAGCTGAGTGGTCAGCGCGACGGAATGTCATACCTAACGGCCCGCATTCGATTCCTGGCTGGCTCAGGGACTGGGTGTTGTGTTATCCCTATCATCATCATTTCATCCCCATCGACACGCAAGTAACTGAAGTGGCGTCAACTCGAAAGACTTGCACCAGGCGAACGGTCTTCATCTACCTACATTTATACTCCGCAAGCCACCCAACGGTGTGTGGCGGAGGGCACTTTACGTGCCCCTGTCATTAACTCCCTTTCCTGTACCAGTCGCGTACGGTTCGCGGGAAGAAAGACTGCCGGAAAGCCTCCATGCGCGCCCGAATCTCTCTAATTTTACATCCGTGATCTCCTCGGGAGGTATAAGTAGGGAGAAGCAACATATTCGATACCTCATCCAGATTCGCACCCTCTCGAAACGTGGACAGAAAGCTACACCGCGATGCAGAGCGCCTCTCTTGCAGAATCTGCCACTTGAGTTTGCTAAACATCTCCGTAACGTTATCTCGCTTACCAAATAACCCTGTGACGAAACGCGCCGCTCTTCTTTGGATCTTCTCTGTCTCCTCCGTCAACCCGATCTGGTATGGATCCCACACTGATGAGCAATACTCAAGTATAGGTCGAACGAGTGTTTTGGAAGCCACCTCCTTTGTTGATGGACTACATTTTCTAAGGACTCTCCAAATTAATCTCGACCTGGTACTCGCCTTACCAACAATTAATTTTATATGATCATTCCACATCAAATCGATCCGCACACATACTCCCAGATATTTTACAGAAGTAACTGCTACCAGTGTTTGTTCCTCTATCACATAATCACACAGTAAAGGACCCTTCTTTCAATATATTCGCAATACATTACATTTGTCTATGTTAAGGGTCAGTTGCCACTCCCTGCACCAAGTGCCTATCTGCTGAAGATCTTCCTGCATTTCGCTACAATTATCTAATGCTGCAACTTCTCTGTATAGTACAGCATCATCCGCGAAAAGCCGCATGGAACTTCCGACACTATCTACCCGACGAGAGGCCCTAGCCACACGGCATTTCCATTTTAGAAATACTGGGGAACGTTATCTATCCCTTCTGCCTTATTTGACCTTAAGTCCTCCAAAGCTCACGTAACTGACCAGTATTACAAGCGAATATTGTGGCTGTAAACAATCACTGTGCATCGTCACGATGATGGGAGTAGCACTTTCTATTGCTTCCTAGCATCAGAGTCGGAAAAGAATCTAATTGTGTATGTTCTTTTCCGTATGATTTTATGCTGATAAACTCGAAAGAATGCCGAATAAGAGGAAGATATTATTGTTGTCTAATTCATGCGGTGCTCAGGAGAAGAGTATGGTTGTGACAATGTTTCGTACATGGCTGTCCAATTTCTTAAAAGTACAAGTACTGAACATCTGTTCGCTGCCAGAGTTTATTATTTTATTGAAAGTGACCGAAATTTTGGAAAACATGGCATGCTTCTGGAACAAGCTCAAAACACACAAACTGTTTAGATGTACATCAACTTAATGAAAATAAATAGAAAACACCAGAGCCCTTTATTTCAGGTATGTCAGCTAGCTTAATAGAAGACTGGACTTTAGCACCTATACCAAAATTTAGACATTTGTGTTACTGAATTAAAAGGCTAGCTTTCTGTGTTACAATGACTTAAAATTAGGTAATGTAAATAAGCCAGGTGTAGGATCACGAAAGAGGACTGATGCAGTGTCGTTAACGAAGTATTTAAAGCTTAAAAACGTAGAATGGTATAAAAAGGTCTTGCGTGTGTACCGTGATGCAGAAAGTTCAGAAAGTGAATCTGATTGTAACAATACTGACTGAAACAAAGAGTTCAGCTTGAGAGGCACCCACATTCCTTGCTCATACTGTGGCATCAAGCAGTCAGGCCTGTAAGATGAGTGGTCTGCCAAGCGAGTGGATTCATTCTTATTTATCGAGTAACATGGGCTCTAATACTCACAATTAAGTAACAAATTATTCTCCTGTTTAAATATTACGCAACGGAAACGGATAACGCACGTATGACTATTAGTAATTTACACAACTCTGACTGTTCACTACGCACTGGTAATACCACATTTTCTTTCTTACCCAACGGCTTCGATCAACATGTGGCCATCGCACTGAATATGAATGGCGCACACATTATAAATTCTGGATATCATGACAACATACTGCTCGAAGGAAAAGGCCACCAATCTTTTTCTTTTCACTATCTTTTTTATTCCGATAAATTCTGTAACCTAAACACACCATTACATTTTCTACAACAATTACACATGAGAAACTCCGCCCAGTGGGCATGGCTTTACATTGGTGATTCTCTATCTTATGGTCTCGTAATTATCTAACACTACAGTGCACTTTCTGGATAGGATGGTGGATCTCTTGCTATATCTCACACTTCGACTCTCACACCCATCATCACGAAAATTTCCTCCAGACCGAGCGGTACAAAAAGGAACATGCATAACCCACTGCCTCTGAACCTATCTTGCTACTCTCCCATGCAAACCACACGTATTTAAATTACATGAAATACACCACACTGGCAACATGGAATACAACACAAGGAATAGTCTCAACGTTATAATCACATCACTTTCAGGTTTCCCACTTCAATTAGTATTCATCCCAGTTTCACACGACAATGCCCCACTTCATAACTTTTCTTTCCTACTACGAACTCTGGAGGATATATGCACGTCTTCCTGTGCATTGCAAGCCAAGTGGCGTTGCTGGATAGACGGCTGACTCACCTTGCTTCACTGTCAGAGTATTATAGTTTGAATCAAGCGTCACACGGAAACATAACACGCAAAGTAATATCAAAAAAATATTCGTCACACACGCGAGTCCTCATCTGATACCATGGATGAGTACTTCTCTTTATCCTTTGTCTCATACACAGATTGAGACTCACACCGTACTCACCACGTGGAAGTACTCGTCTCTAATTTCAAGTCCTGCACACGCCATTTCTTAAATATTTCCAACTTATAGTACACACGCCAGTAATTCACCTTAACTTTAGCAGTCGGAAGTATTTCAACTTATTTCCTCACGTGGTTTCACTGTGACCGTTGGTCACTTCCGAAGGTTACTACGATCCCCTTAATATTATCTGCCTGTTGTGGCGTCGCAACTAGTGCGCGATCGCCCATTTGTCTATTGAAAGCTTTACTTCAGAATGTATGTTGGCTGCAATGTAAGCAGGTAGAGTATTATACGGTCAGTAACGGACGAGTTGTGTCCTGCAGACTGACGTCACGACCATCTGTTGCAGCTGCGCGTGAGAAAGCAGTGGAGTAGCGCTGGCAGGCCACTTACATATACGAAACTAATAAAGGAATAATCTGAGGAACGTCATATTTGATGTACATCGTTCTGTTGTGAAAACAAACAATATGTCAAAGTCTGAGATCAAAAATAGTTGTATTTTGGAAGTTAGTAAAATTCCATAAAAAAACCGTAATTTTCCGACAGTCAAGAATGTAAATAAATACAGTGATGTAATAGTTCACCTTCAGTGACTATGTACGTTGATCTGATAACACTTTCAGTGTTCATATATAAATTTGGAAAGTTTTTAGTTTCAGAAAACCTCTGTGACTTTTCTATAATAATAATTTCAAGAATTCTAAGTAAATATGTGTATTGTGTGCTAGTGTGCGTGTGAATGCGAATGCGTGCGTGAGAGTATGTGTGACGTTCGGCATTATTAAAAAATCATTGATGTAATTCTCTATTGGAACTGGCAAGTGTTCCAACTCTGTAACGTGAGAACGAATCCACTAGTGGTTCCCCTACTAGTGAATGTCGGATGTCCAAGTATGTATTATGTATAAGACAGCCAGAACATTCGCGACTACATAATAAATTTCCAGATGTAGAGTAAAACTTATAGTTCATTTTGTTTTGTTTATTTAATTAGGGAGTTTTGTGTTACTTAATTTGATGACGCTAATGAGTCTAGAGAAGTGGTTGGTGCTTGCTAGATTTTGGCGCGAACCGCGCCATAGAAGTGAGTTCTCATTGGTCGTAAGTGCTGACAGCCAATGAAAAGCGAGACGGTTGGCCGCCTAGCGAGGAGGTATAATTTTAAGTGTGTGAGAGTGAGAGGGGAGTCGCGATCTAGCTTTGATTGGAGGCGGTCATGCTGGATGTGACTTTTTGCATTATGTGTAAGATGAAGTCTTGGGATGACTTCCGCGTTATGGTCCAGTGTTAATGGTATCTGGTAGAGACCAGAAACTGTTTATGAAAACTTTAGAGTGTTGTGATAGTTCGTTCCGACGAAAATCGCGAGTGAACTTTGAATCATATAGCGTGGCGGTACTGAGTATATTCTTACTGAGTATTTTATGGCGAGCATAAACTTTAACTAAAGACAACCACTTGATATCGTGTGCAGAAGTAATTGGCCGATCATTGACTGTGTTACAAGTAATTGGTTTCGTAATTTGGGAAGGTAAAAGTTCTGGCTGTTTTAGGTATGGTGATAACTGTGAGCAGAAACTTTAGTAATTTTCGTAAATGTGGGCTGATGATCTTGCTTAACGGCAATAAAGATCTATTGAAGGTTTAAATTTGAGCTTCATGTTTAAAGAACGAGTGACATTCCCTTTCCGAATCTTTTCTTTAAAGTACATAGACAATTTTCAGCAAATTTTACTTATAGCGGCCTCCGGCGGGTAGCTATGAGGTTACAGTTTCCTCAACACTGCTTTTCTGTGATCTCGTAACTATCTGCAGTCAGGAGTTTACATGCGAAGATCTACCGCTGTAAAGAGGTAGGTGAACAAAAATTATAAAAGAAATTGCATTGCAGCAGCAACGTATAATCCGTCGCAATTGGTGCATCGCACGCACGCACGTAAAAATCCGTCGCACTGTCATTTAATTCTCCGCCCAAAAGTTCCTGAAACAGAGAAACAATTATTCCAAACTACTCTTAAGTATTTCACATGCATACCATGTCTCCCCTCTTTTGTCTTTACGGAGCACTCCTAAGACAGGTCTTACCAACACAAGATCTAGCACCAGAGCGCTGAAACATGGCCGTTCTTCAGGTCAGCTCGCATCTCCGTTTCATCGGAACACTGCATAAATTACATAAATAATTCAACTGAATCAGAAATGTGTTAATTAATTCAGCGTATTCTCAAAACCAAAATCAAATCACAGTTGATCCATATTTAGCCAATGTAATTACTCTAAACCTGCATTTATAGAGGGTTGTCTATTGATAGTGACTGGGCAAAATAACTCACTTTATAAGCATCAAACGAAAAAACTACAAAGAACGAAACTCGTCTAGCTTGAAGGGGGAAACCAGATGGCGCTATGGTTGGACCGCTACAAGGCGCTGTCACAGGACAAACGGATATCAACTGCGTTTTTTTAAAATAGGAACCCCCATTTGTTATTAAATATTCGTGCAGTACGTAGAAATATGAATGTTTTAGTTGGACCACTTTTTTAGATTTCTGATAGATGGCACTGTAATAGTCACAAAACTATAAGTACTTGGTATCACGTAACATTCCGCCATTGCAGACGGTAATTGCTTCGTGATACATTATCCGTGTTAAAATGGAGCTTTTACCAATTGCGGAGAAGGTCGATATCATGTTGATGTATGGCTATTGTGATCAAAATGCCCAACGGGTGTGTGCTATGTATGCTGTACGGTATCCTGGACGACATCATCCAAGTGTCCGGACTGTTCGCCGGATAGCTACGATATTTAAGGAAACAGGAGGTGTTCAGCCACATGTGAAATGTCAGGCATGACCTGCAACAAATGATGATGCCGAAGTAGGTGTTTTAGCTGCTGTCGCGGCTAATCCGCACATCAGTAGCAGATAAATTGCGCGATAATCGGGAATCTTAAAAACGTCAGTGTTGAGAATGCTACAGCAACATCGACTGCACCCGTACCATACTCCTATGCACCAGGAATTGCATGGCGACGACTTTGAGCGTCGTGTACAGTTATGAGACTGGGCACAAGAGAAATTACGGGACGATGACAGATTTTTTTGCCCGCGTTCTACTTAGCGACGAAGCGTCATTCACCAACAGCGGTAACGTAAACCAGCATAATATGCACTATTGGGCAACGGAAAATCCACGATGGCTGCGATACGTGGAACATCAGCGACTTTGGCGGGTCAGTGTATGGTGCGGGGCATTATGGGAGAAAGGATAATTGGCCCCCATTTTATCGATGGCAATCTAAATGGTGCAATGTATGCTGATTTCCTACGTAATGTTCTACTGATGTTACTACAAGACGTTTCACTGCATGACAGAATGGCGATGTACTTCCAACATGATGGATGTCCGGCACATAGATCGCGTGCGGTTGAAGCGGTATTGAATAGCATATTTCATGACAGGTGGATTGGTCGTCGAAGCACCATACCATGGCTCGCACGTCACCGGATCTGACGTCCCCCGATTTCTTTCTGTGGGGAAAGTTGAAAGATATTCGCTATTGAGATCGCCCGACAACGCCTGACAACATGCGTCAGCTTATTGTCAATGCATGTGCAAACGTTACGGAAGGCGAACCACTCGGTGTTGAGAGGAATGTCGTTACACGTATTGCCAAATGCATTGAGGTTGACGGACATCATTTTGAGCATTTATTGCATTAATGTGGTATTTACAGGTAATCACGCTGTAACAGCATGCGTTCTTAGAAATGATAAGTTCACATAGGTACATGTATCACATTGGAACAACCGAAATAAAATGTTCAAACATACCTACGTTCTGTATTTTAATTTTAAAAAAACTATCTGTTACCAACTGTTCGTCTATAATTGTGAGCCATATGTTTGTGACTATTACAGGGCCATCTATCACAAAGCGCAAAAAGTGGTCCAACTAAAACATTCGTATTTCTTTACGTACTACACGAATATGTAATAAGAAATTGAGGATTCCTATTTTAAAAAACGCAGTTGATTTCCGTTTTACCTATGGCAGCGCCATGTAGGAGGCCAACCATAGCGCCATCTGGTTTCCCCCTTCAAGCTAGACAAGTTTCGTTCTTTGTAGTTTTTTCGTTTGACGCTTATTTCGTGAGGTATTTGGCCCGGTCACGATCAATGGACCACCCTGTATATTATTTCTGCGTTCCAAGTAAAAACAACGTATACTAAGAAACTGTAACTAATTTTACCCTTGTATCCATTCAAGATAATTGAGTGCAAACTTACGGATGTCTTATCTGAACCTTAAAAATTATGTTTACGAATCTCATTACCTAATATTTGTATTAATATTCTCATTATTCAGATTAAAACTTTGACTTCTTGTTTGTCAAAACATCGTAAATCTACTAACGTTGTTGTTGCCTCCAGGTGCTCAATTGCAGTTCGTCACTCAGTATGAATATAATGAATTTCTCTCACTCTTTAACAGACCCACCGTTATGTCACATTTGTGTATTCTTTCTGTTCTTTCTTTATCTCCTCTACGGCTGAAGAGCGGCGAACCATGCTGCTGACAGCCTGCCTGTTTGTACGGGTTTGAAAATAACAATAAAGAAAAAAAAAACTCTTTAACAGAGAACATAATAACTTTTTATCTAAGAAGGACCGAACGAGAGTGCACTGTCGTTAGCACATTGAAGTCGCATTGGGAAGTATGACGGTTCAAACACGGGTCCAGCCACCCTGATGTAGATTTTCTGTGATTTCCCTAAATCGCTTCAGGAAAATGCCGGGATGGTTCCTTTGAAAGGGCACGGCCTAGTTCCTTCTCACTAATCCAGTGGGACCAGTGATATCGGCGTTTGGTCCACTCACCCGAATCAACCGATCTAAGAAGTACTGTAGATCAATAGATATTAAATAAGACAGCGGTAACACCCCCTAGTAGCACACATTGCAAGGTTCAGCAGGTCCTCGCCGTGGCGGCGTTTATCCGTGGCGCTACCGTGTCCGTGCCGTCCGTCATCAACGGGCTGCTCGTCGCGGTGACGTGTTTACCGCCGGGAGGCCGTATTTCCAGCGCGGCCTCCTCGTGGCACAATGGCGGCCCCCGCCCTGGAGTTAGCGCCGCGACGCCGTGGCTGCCGCCTGCTGCGCCGCGCCGCTTGCGGCTGTGTTTGTGAGAGGCGGCGGCGGCTGCCGCAGACCAAGTTTTATGGGGCCGGGCTTGTCGCGACACAAGGAGACCGTAAACAGCGCGCGTTAAAAAAGAAGCAGCCGCGCCCGCAGCCAGCACTGCTGCCACCACGCCGGCCAGTTCCAGCTTTGCAATGGGTCGCCGAGCACGAGAAACGGAGCGTTTTTGGTACATAATTCATTCCCCCTTGCGGAAAATTGTACTTACACTTGCACTTACCGGAATTAATTTTTCGTAGTTTCCTTTTGCAGATAATATCTCCGCATATCTGATATGAATAATTTGGACATTATAGCGTCGTAGACGATCGCGAGTGGGAAACAAACGAGTACTGGGACCGGAAAAGGGTAGGGGAGATCTACGGGGTAAGAAGACCGACCTCCTTCTTACCGGGCTGGCAGTGCACCCACTATAACACCGCGTTCAAACACACTTGAATCTTGATGACCTGCCATTGCAGCAGCAGTAACCGATCTAACAACTGCGCCAGACACTTGTTGTCATTATCTGCGTGTTGACATATCTCTATATAGGAATACGGATGTCTATATTACACTACTGGCCATTAAAATTGCTACACCACGAAGATGACCTGCTACAGACGCGAAATTTAACCGACAGGAAGCAGATGCTGTGATATGCAAATGATTAGCTTTTCAGAGCATTCACACAAGGTTGGAGCCGGTGGCGATACCTACAATGCGCTGACACGAGGAACGTTTCCAACCGATTTCTCATACACAAACAGCAGTTGACCGGCGTTGCCTGGTGAAACGTTGTTGTGATGCCTTGTGTAAGGAGGAGAAATGCGTACCATCACGTTACCGACTTTGATAAACTTCGGATTGTGGCCTATCGCGATTGCGGTTTATCGTATCGCGACATTGCTGCTCGCGTTGGCCCAGATCCAATGACTGTTAGCAGAATATGGAATCGGTGGGTCCAGGAGGGTAATACGGAACGACGTGCTGGATCCCAACGGACTCGTATCACTAGCAGTCGAGATGAGAGGCATCTTATACGCATGGCTGCAACGGATCGTGCAGCCACGTCTCGATCCCTGAATCAACATATGGGGACGTTTGCAAGACAACCACCATCTGTACGAACAGTTCGACGAAGTATGCAGCAGCATGGACTATCAGCTCGGAGACCATGGCTGCGGTTACCCTTGACGCTGCAGCACAGACAGGAGCGCCTGCGATGGAGCACTAAACGATGAACCTGGGTCCACGAATGGTAAAACGCCATTTTTTCGGATGAATCCAGGTTCTGTTTACAGTATCATGATGGTCGCATCCGTGTCTGGCGACATAGCGGTGAACGCACATTGGAAGCGTGTATTCGTCATCGCCATACTGGCGTGATGATATGGGGTGGCATTGGTTATACGTCTCGGTCACCTATTGTTCGCATTGACCACTTCGAACAGTGGACGTTACATTTCAGATGTGTTACGACCCGTGGCTCTACCCTTCATTCGATCCCTGCGAAACCCTACATTTCAGCAGGATAATGCACGACCGCATGTTGCAGGTCCTGTACGGGCATTTCTGGATACAGAAAATGTTCGACTGCTGCCCTGGCCAGCACGTTTTCCAGATCTCTCACCAATTGAAAACGTCTGGTCAATGGTGGTCGAGCAACTGGCTCGTCACAATACGCCGTCACTACTCTTGATGAACTGTGGTATCGTGTTGCAGCTGTATGGGCAGCTGTACCTGTACACGCCATCCAAACTCTGTTTGACTCAATGCCCAGGCGTATCAAGGCCGTTATTACGGCCAGAGGTGTTTGTTCTGGGTACTGATTTCTCAGGATCTATGCACACAAATTTCGTGAAAATGTAATCACATGTTAGCTCTAGTATAATATTTATGACCAATGAATACCCGTTTATCATCTGCATTTCATCTTCGTGTAGCAATTTTAACGGCCAGTAGTGTACATTCCCATTTCCGAATTGGACAACAATCAGCTATATATAATGGACAGTCGACAGTGAAAATTTGTTCCTAACTGCAACCCGAAACCGGAGTTCCCATTACACTATTAAATTTGTTGGACAATGTTGACTAGTGCAATGCACTGGATGTAGTGCAATAGGACACTTTTGTCAAACGTCGCCTTCCGTCCAGTTTATTTGGTCAGTCTAGGAGCTCGCTTTCGATTTGATCAGAGAGATAGTTTGTCTTCTGTTTACTTCAATGAGAAATGTAACCGCTAGGAGCGCCAACATCGCTGCAGTTGCCAGACATTATGTTTATCAACATGGCATACAAATTTACATTTTGCGCCGCATCTACAACGAGATTGATAGAAATGTACAAGGCAGATAATGCACTGCACAATTTGCAACATTCTGAATACAAAAATAGATTACGAAGAAGCGAGAGTTACAAAATTAATTAATTAATTAAAATAATATAAAAGTGACGAGGTAATGAACTACGGCCAGAATTTACCGCTGAGCATATAACAGAGAAAATCTACAACTTTTGCTGAAACAGAACTATATCTTGTTGGCTATAATAGGTACTAAATGGTTATTTGCCTTCGCGTATCTCTCTTTCAGTGCTTTATAGCTTCATATGTTCCTGGTACTATTTTCGTCAACGGAAAATGTGTGATTCGTTTGCATTAGCGTAAACTAGACTGGCTTTTTCCTGTTGCAAGACACTGCAGTGCTACAATAAGTCTGCCTTTTGCGGATACTGCATTTCTGAGGTGAGCGTTGTGCATACATTTATAGAAATGAACTCTCGTCCATTCTACTTTCAGTATTCGACCTGCAACATGCGTAAAAAAATTGCTGCATGCTTTTATTGTCTCGCCGTAAAACACACGGTCACCCATGTACTTTTCCTTTTCCTTTTTTTCCGCTCCTCTTCCTAATTCAAACAAAATGTAATTGTAGTTCAAATGGCTCTGAGCACACCTCAACTTCTGAGGTCATCAGTCCCCTAGAACTTAGAACTATATAAACCTAACTAACCTAAGGACATCACACATCCATGCCCGAGGCAGGATTCGAACCTGCGACCGTAGCTGTTTCGCGGTTCCAGACTGTAGCGCCTAGAACCGCACGGCCACTTCGGCCGACTGTAATTGTAGTACACGCAACTGAAGTACACGGTAACAAGTTGCTGTACGCCATTCTGAAACACTGATGAAGTATTGCACAATAGTATAATACCACATTTTTGCGCCACGTCGAAGATCTTTGTCATAGATCTGTGGCCAATATTTGAACAAACTTCTTTGTCCAGTAAATCTGACTGTATAGTAACCGATTTGTTGCGAGCGGTCTCCTTACAGATAGGTTATCCGAGTACGTCTCTCAGTCACACACGTTCACACGCGTTCAACCTTCACTCCTACATTCATTACGTACAAATATTCCCGTACAGTGGAGACATTTTAACTGAAACTCGCATGCCCGTTGTCGGCGGATGAACACGATATTGCACTGCCTGTATTGTTCAGAAGTACGATGCATGCGCATCCAAAGGAATTTTGCATCGTACTCCCGTAAAACACAGGCACTACAATATTGTATACATCTCCATAAATGGCGCCGATCATTTCTTGTGTCGTGGGAGACGTACTCGGACCCCATGATGGATCGCGATTAATTTCTTCAGAAGATATAAGAAATAAGTAAAGAAAACTAGCAGCTCACACCCCAAAGCAAAATGGAGCACAATAACATTTGGTAATAGTTACTGCGCCGTTCCTTGCTGAGGTGATAATTCAGGACAGACCTGTAGCAGTATCATACGGAACCGTACGAGTAGTTAAAAACACCTCCCATTTAAAACTGCTACGTAAAAGCGTTCACTGTTGTACTACTGAAGTGTTTAGTCTGAAGACTGTGTTAGTGCAGCTCTCCTCGCTAGTCTATCCCATGCAAGCTTCTGCATCTGCGTAGCTGTTGCAGCTCGCGTCCATCTGTACCTGCTCTGCTTACCATATTCAAGGTTTGCTTTCCCTCCGCAATTTTTACGTCCCACAACCCAGGCACGCTTCCTTCCATTTCCAAATTGATGATTCCTTGACGTCTCAGAATGTGTCCTATCAGTCGGTCCCTTCTTTTAATCAATACAGATTTTTTTTCTTCAGTCCGATTCAGTGTCCCATTACTTGTGTGATCTGCCCATCTAAATTTCAACTTTCTTCTGTAGCATCACATATGAAGAGCAACTAATCAAAACGTATAACGTCCGTTGATTCAAATTTTTCGGGAAAAGCGAAAAACTGCTATCTGGTAAACTATTCAATGGAATATACTGCTGTTTTCACAGTTAATTCCGTGTTGGGATATTGAATTCGATCCCACTTGGCAGCAGATCAAAATTTGATTAGGATGGCTATAAAATCAATTTATGTATTTGGCGATATACGTTTGGACATAAAATATTTTGATGGGTTTTCAGTATTAAATCTTCTTTAATTCACACGAACTTTAATATGTGAAAATAATTGTTACCTTACTGTAATTTTCAATTGCATTACATTTATTACAAAAGTTAGAACAATCTGACATTAATATTTACTTGAACGAGTTCTACAATGCCTTAAATTACATAAAAAATGTTCAACACAATAATTTGCTAGAGGCAGAATTAACTAAATGCTGTCCATTCCTGGTTCTTCTTGTGAACAGTCACATTCGATATCTCCTGGAGTGAAACTGCTGCATGGAACCTCTAAAGCCTGTGAAAAAATTAAGTTATTCTTCTTGTTTCACATGCATGTCGAATCTTAAAGTGAACAGTTTCTTAACATCTTTCTTTTTCTCTTCCTTTATAATGTTTGACAACGCTAGTATACGTCTTCCAGTAGAAGAGAACATCTTGTGAACACCTCTTTCCAATGTCGTGAATGATTTAGAAGGGTCATCGAAGTAATAGTGAATTTCTGTTTTAAAGTTTATATCCTGATCACTGACACTCTTCTGTTTTGACTTTTTCAAAATTATTATTTTTGCTTCACTTGTACCATGTATCTTTTTCCATTCCTTTGAGAGTCCTTTATGGTTTTTAGGCTCCCAGTCTCTTCCAATTACCCGCAATTCCCCAACTTCATTATAGATCTCTGGATTCAAAATGTCTGCAATGTGGCGCAGTATTCTCTCAACTCGTCCAAAGACTCTATCTGCAGGTAAAAAGGAATGCCCTCGGAGTGGAAAATATATATGCACATCCCTTACATATAATGGAGAACTTTTCAGTAGGCAGAATGCAATAGCATGAATAAGATGTTGATTTTTATTCTGGCCCCTACACCCATTAGCGAAGAATCTGAGATATGTCGTAAAATAGTCAAAGGATGTATTAGACAGAAAATCTATGATGGCTGATGCAATTTCTTGTGGCCGTCTTCCAGCTTGAGCTTCATTCCATACACAGAAAAAAGGTTGTGTGGTCTCTATATTTGTTACACAGAGGCTACAAAATGCAATTTGTGAGGCGTAATATACCTCTCCAACATTCAGTTGGCAATATTTTTTTTTAACTGGGTGGGGGTGTTCGTGGTTATTCAGTGCGAGTTGTTGAATATTGAATATGATCGTAATAGCTGTCAGAGAATTTTTGAAAGTTTTGGTGCTCAACTGATTTGAGTTTTGGGGATAGGTTCATCTACAAGTCAGTGGGAAGTGGTTGGGGTATATTACTGTTATTATGATAACAGTCCTCTGTTGTGTGTTACTCTGTTATTTTGTATATTAGTGTAACCAATGAGCCACTTGGCATGTGTACTTTTTTTTCTGCTTTGGTTTTTTGTATGTGGCAATTTTCTTGTAACGTTGGGAGGTGTTTTTTAATTCTTGATTCTAATTATTTTCATGTCTTCTTCTCTGGTGGTGGGTATGTGACTTGGTTCTCTTAGGTGTCCTGCAAATGTGGAGTGGTTTGTCCCATACATCAAGGCTCTCATGTGTTCTTTGTATCTGACATCAAGTGTTCTGCCTGTTCGTCCTATGTATCTGCCATTACAAGTGTCACACTGTAAATGATGTATACCTGCTTTCTTGTACATATTTCTGTCTTTTGTCAGTTTTTGAGTGTATTTTGGGACAGACTTGCCTGTGTATCCAATGTTTATTCCCTGTATTTTGAAAATGTTGGTGATTTTATGTGTGAATTTGCGTTTGTACGTCATTGTGTACCATCTTGTGTTTTCTCTTGTATTTTACTGATTTCCTGCGTAGTTATGGTACTGAGTGCTTATGAATGTGTTTGGTGTTTTATGATGTTGTCAATGGATTTGTGCTTTCTGCTCATATTTTACTTTTAATTTTGTTGTTTAGGTTTGTGACTATGTTACCACTGCACCCATTGCTTTGGACTATGTGTTTACGTCTAGTATTTTTTGGTAGTTTTTTGTTGTTGAGTGGCACTGTGTTGAGTCTATGGATCACACACTGAAGTGCTGGTTGCTTTTGTGAATGTGGGTGGTTTGAAGATTGGGGAATAATAATGCCAGCTGCCTTGGGTTTATGGTAAATTTCAGACATAAGCTTATTATTTGGTTTTTTGATTGTTATATCCAGAAAGTTAATTTGGTTATTCTGTTCTCTTTACGTTGTGAATTTTATATTTTTATGTACCTTGTTGATATCAGTATGTAATTTTTCGGTTTTTCTTTCTGGTTCATCTGTTAAGCAGAGGAAGTCATCAATGTACTTGAACCAGTTTAATATGTCGTATTCTCTTGCTACTATTTTTGTGAAAAGGATATGTTCAACGTGGTTTGCAAATATATTTGTTAAGGCTCCTGACACTGGGACCCTATTGATAAACTGTCGACTTGAAAATAAAATTCATTACTGAAGAGGAAGTAATTTTGTTCTGTTATGAGCCAGTGCACACTAACTAACATTATGGGGTGGAGTTAGCTGAGAAAGGGAATTAAATGGTGTGGAGGGAGGGGGGGTGCAGATAATGCTTCTAGAAGTTTCGAAGGCGGGTAGATTGATACGAAATGTGTCCTAAACCAAAAGTACTGCGCAGTTTGCAACATAAGTTACTCCTTCTTTCCGAATGGTTAAACAAATCCAGAAAAAAAGTGAGGCATTATAATCTTGAGTATTCTAAGAGTTAGAAGAGAGATATAATTTGAACAGAGATTGTTCTGCAATTGTCTTACTTTGAGGTATCGGCAGAAGGTATTCTGATATCAGAAACATTCGCAATTATTGAAGGTGTAGCGTGATGCCATTTTCGTCATGGTGGCGCAGCAGATGGGAGGACCTTTGAGAGAACGAGGTTAGTATCTGAACTGAACTGTCGAGAGGCGGCTCTGCAGTTGTGACAGAGTAATCTTTGCCTTTGCGCATATTACATATATAATGTGGTCAATAGGCAAACCGCGTAGGAAGTGCGTATGTTTGATGACTTAGTTTTCTTGTTTTGTGGCCTACTTGCAAACTTCGACGATATCAGGCAATGCGCAAAACATTTGCACCCGCAACGTCATTGCTAAAATGCAAGTGAGTAAGTTGACTGTCTTTTTGTGCCGCTATCTGACGTCTCAGTGTTGTGAAAGTATCGTCGCTGATGGCCATTTGGTTGCAGCCGGAAGAGATTTCAGTTATTTTATGTTCACTGCGAACAAAAACTTTGCAAATCTACCCTGGCGGTGTGAGGTATCAAGGCCAGCGTGGCAGATATAGTTTTAGACAGAGCAGAATGGTGGGAGTAATTTCTCTCACGTATCGGTATTTTTGTGTTGAGAGGCAAAAGTTACGTACGATAGTGTACTGTGAAGTCTGATCGGAGCAGCTGGAACTTTGTGTGATTGGTGTAACGAATGTACACATATGAAATTGGAGGACACTGGGCCCAGACAATATATGAAGATTTTAACGGATTTTTCAGTGGTTTATTTGCAAGGGTAACCACTTTACCAGAGATCACTGTCGAAGTACTTTAGCATTCAGAGTTCACAGGTTAATGTGCAACGTGCAGCTAGCTGTCATGTGCACGGGGTGGATGATGCGTTTGGATATTACGTTTCCAGAAACACAAAAGTAGGCCTACCGAGCATTTGATCCACGCATCCTTGTCAGAATACTGCGCCGCGATGCTGGCAGTTGATGTTTTATATGTCCCCAGATAAGAATTTGTACCGTCGTTGTTCCCTCTCGTCACATACCGATGTGTTTTAATTTGGCAGAGACGAAAAAGTTAACGAGACAAATTTATTTCAAATACGAGTGGGAAGATGGAAAGGGTTACAAGGTCCCACTACAGTTGCGTCGCTGAGTTGGTGTTCATCTAACATATAACTATACTAGCAGAGTGTCTAATGAAAAGAATACTGTGATGTTGAAACTAATCTTAAGGTTGATGGACACTTTAGTAAAGTAAAATTATTTTTAGTGTATCTGATGACTTAATCTAACAGATAATTTTATAGAGTTTCGTCATTAATTCATCCATACATTCATTCGCCTTGTTATCTGAATGTTAGAATGAAGGAGAATCTTGCCCCGTGTGAAACAAGTCAATGTGCTGTCAGAAACTGATTCTGTGTATTCCATTAACGGTTGTCTTTCACTAACCTTCTTACATTCTAGAAAGCTTAAAACAACAAATGCAGTTAGATTATCAATTAAATCCCTACTTCGAAAAGAGCTCATGGATCTTCAGTTATTCGTTAACAGCTCTCTTTATCCACAGCTGATTCGTTAATACATAAAATCATGTAAATGTCGAAGACTAATATTTATGTAGGTGCAGGGATAGAGGTATCTTTGAAACTAATATTGTTACTTGCAACGTCGATAATCAGAAATCTCAGTCCTTGATTACAATTAGATAAAGAGCGGCATGTAAGAATATGCAGCCATTCCTATTCTTTACGTGTGACAGTGGTTTTGAAACATCTCTGTGCATACATTCATAATCACATTCTGAACCTCGTGCAGATTCTGTTTGGAAATTATTTACGCATATTATATTTTGTTTATGACATTTATTTGAGGTATTAGCTGTAAGGATTAATTGTGTTGGGAAGTAAATGCAACAATTCTGTGATCTTAGAAGAGACATCTGTGATACACATGGTTGTCATCTCTGCGCTACGTTGTTATTGCTGCCTTTTACAGAGCACATACATTAATCATCTGTACTTCATTGCCATAAATAATAATTTGACAAGGCGAAACGAACAGCTGTTGTATGCAAAATAAGTTTATGTTCCTGTATTAAACAAAATAATGGACGCTCATAAGTATAAAAATGCACAACTGAGCTACTAAATAGATTGTTCATGGACGTGATTTTATTTCATCCAATTGTCCACCAAAGATACTTATAAATAGTGGTTCTTTGAAGGTACCTCAGAAATCCTCGTACCAGCAAATCATTCTTTTTCGTTTGAAATTCCAAACTATGATATAGGACAAACTGTTAGTTATGAAAAACTGCACAAGTGTTATCTGAGCTCAGTTTCATGTGGATTAGTGTCAACCTTTCATTAGTATGCTTGTGACAATAGCAAACACTACACTATGAAGATTTCATTACGCCACTTCAGATGCCATATGTACAAAGCAAGAACAGAAATGGACACAGTATCGCATGCAGTGGGGTTCTACATTTCACGTTTACCAATTATGATATTAATCTCGTTCCTCTACTATAAACGGCCAGCATGACTGTCTGTTCAACGAATGCACAAGGGATAAATGGCTTGGTATTTTACCATCTCAAATACAGCTCTGTTGCACACATAGCGAGTAGCACGGAAACAATATTAGTCATTTACTTTTGATATAAAAAGCTATGTCTGTCTGCTTTACAGAATGTGATTTGCAAATTGCGCTCAGAAAAGTAGGTTACATGTTCCACTACTGGAGTAGTATAATCGTGGGTGTTCGAGAACACAGTGCACTATTGCCAGATTTTCCTCTTTCCTTCGACATTATCGATAACATCACTTATTGCTTACAGATTTCTACCCCTCTCACATAGTCCAATTGCTCTATAGACAAAAGACGGGAAATTCAGAACACAGAGTAAATTCAAAAAGTGGTGGGGAATTCAAAATAGTCAGGTTCTACTATTGGACGTAAGGCTGTTGTCATAGGAATAAAACGGTGAGAAAATAAAAAGTGCTAGATAGTATTTTATCCCGTAGCTATGAAATAAAAAAAATTCAAGGTTGTTTTCTGAGAATGTGAACACATGCTGTATACATCTCAATCCAAGATGGGATACCAGGATACATCAGCACAGCCTGCATGATCGCCAAGTAACTGTGTTCTAAATTTTGAATCCTATTCTTGTGGTAAATTTAAAAAAAGGTCAGTACCTCACATATATTTCGTACTAGCTTTTAATTTCAAGTTTTAATTTAATTCAGTTCAGTTCAGTTCAATTACATAATCAGGAGCCCACCATTCCTAAGTTTTAAAATGTTTGAAGCCCAGCTGTCCAAAGTTCAAACAGTTGCCCCTGTGACATTAGAGTTTAAATAATCCTCCACCGCTCTTTCATCCAACCTCCCACAGAGGTTATAGAGTTGTCATTCTAAGTTTGAGCTGAGAAACCTCAAGTTTAAGATTACATGGTACTTTCAGCGATGTGAGAAACCACATAATAGATATAAACATCTTTTCCCAATGCAGTTAGACAGCTATTGTTCACTCAGACATGTAGGTACCTGCAGGGCAACTTATAGTAGTTTTGGTTATCAAGCCACCCTCTGTAACTGTAGAAATCACGATGGCCACCAAGATCTCACCAGAGGTCACATACCGCTTGTCCCAAATCACAGTGCATCTGGTTTAAACGGAAACAGTTCCACCTACCACCCTATAAACAATTGGCACCCTATGTATGCAGCTGGCTTGTCCTAAACTTAAGACACCTTGTGCTACATTTAAACAACTTCCACCACTGCTGGTATTGGATGGGAGTGCTTATGTCTTTATACAAACAAACACTGCAGCACTGAGAGGACCCTCCCTCTCCCACGAGCCTCTGGGTCTCACATCATGCCACATTCATCGATTCAACCATGCCACTGCAGCCACAGGAGCCTCACGCACCGTAGTCATCCCTCCATTGCCACCAACCACCTCATCACATTGGAAGAAACTGCGCAACACGTACTGCCAGCTCAATAGCCTAATGTGAAATTCAGAGTATCAGTTTCGATTTCTGTCACTGGAATGTTTGGTGTGGTGTTACAGTCACGGCCCAAGTAATCCAGTTTAAATCGTGTAGAAATTTGGAAAATGCAAAAGGACACTTATGCTTCAAACCAAATTGTGAAATGGTGGGAATTTAAAAATAGCCAATAGTTCACATAGCATTCTGCCGGAAAATTAAGAAATTGAAGCACACTTACAGTTCTTGTGGAAATATGTGAGAAGAAAAGAAAGAGGTTCTATTTTATAATTCATCACAAAAATTAGTGTGAACAAACGCTAAGCCAACTTGCTCATAGCAGATAACCAGTTGTCTTAAAAACGTTCGAAGTTATGTACTAAAGTAATGTATCAAGCACATAGAGAGCAAAACACCTCTATATGCTGTGGAGTGGTGAATTGTAGCCATCAGATATGCCTCAAATTCGTCATTAAACAATGGCGTCTTAGGAGAGTAGTGATCGCTACCCTTCTTATCCATGGCACTTCAACATGGACGCTATGCCACAGTGCATCCTGTCAGCATGCTCCAGAGACTGCAAGTGAGTGGAGCCCCCAAGTATCTGTCTGATGAGGGTGACTGTAACCGCACATTGAAGCTATGAATATGGAAAACTATGTTGCAGTTCTTACTATAGCATGTAGTTGTATTAGTTGAAGTGTTATGTTGTCTCCATTTTGCAGTACACAAATTGTTCATTTTTATACCATATTCGCACTTGATAAGGAACAATTAGAGTCTAAATTTCGTCCACAATACTTAAGAGTGACTTAGATGAAATCAGTTTCTTTATGAGGCACAGTGAATTTCGGAACTCTTTTATTACCATTGCACATATATTATTATCTTACACCCTAGGTTGTTTATAGAATTTCCTCTTGACTGCATGCATGGTCGTTTCATACCACATCTCCTGATATACGTTACCTTGACCGGCAGAAATTGTGGTGTCACCGCCAGACACCACACTTGCTAGGTGGTAGCCTTTAAATCGGCCGCGGTCCGTTAGTATACGTCGGACCCGCGTGTCGCCACTATCAGTGATTGCAGACCGAGCGCCGACACACGGCAGGTCTAGAGAGACTTCCTAGCACTCGCCCCAGTTGTACAGCCGAATTTGCTAGCGATGGTTCACTGAGAAAATACGCTCTCATTTGCCGAGACGATAGTTAGCATAGCCTTCAGCTACGTCATTTGCTACGACCTAGCAAAGCGCCATTACCAGTTACTATTGATGCTGTAAAACATGTACCGTCAAGAGCGATGTTCACCATTTACGGATTAAAGTTAAGTATTCCAACAGCTACGTCCTTTTTTGCTGAAGTCTAACTTCCCTGTCCTGTTCCAGACCTCACGCCAGCCTGCGTGAGCTAAAACGCGTGCCTTTCGGCTTCTTCTCATAGTGGGTTGGCTCTCTTGCCAATCCCCAACAGAAATACCTCCAGCACAAGCATCATTGTTGGAGAAATCATAGAGGCATTCATTGGAAAATGATTTATAAATCACGTGGAAGCATGTAATCTTGAAAATATAAGTCCTTCTACCCTGCCAGTCGATTATAAACATGTTTCACATATTGCTCACATCTTCAGTTTCTTCACCTGTGACGATTTAGATATCCAATGTCAGTGTTAGATGTCTTATGCATAACATCAGGACACTTACAACTTATACGAGGATTCGACTAAAAGTCACCTAAAACGCAGTGCTAGCTTGGACATAAATCACATTCTGTTTATACATGCTTGGAGTTTAACATTTCGTCTACATTAGCATTAAATTTACGTCACTCCAAGCACATCTTTTATCAGTGAAGTAATAGTACTCTCGTCTGTCGTACAGTATGTGGTTGGTGCAGTTCAGGTAACTGGCAATCTATGGCCTGAGACTTCTAGTGCGGCTAGTTAGGAAACTACTGCAGCCTACAATCTGAGTCTGCTGATGCTACCTGAATTAGCCATGGGACTTACTGACTGAATCTATGAAATAAATGTGCTACCACAACAATAACCACTAGTACCCTACTTTACTGAGCCACATCGACCACACGTATTTAAGAACTATTGTAGGACATTTTCCTGCCCTAACATTCTTGAAACTGACTGTGGTATACAGCTCAATAGAAGCACTCACACTGGTGTCTTAGCTATCGAATTTGTGTGATCTGAATGCATCTGGGGCGCTTTTGGATGTTACTTCTACATCTGCAATATACGGAGTTTTGTGCAAACATATGTCAGATATCTCTGGAAAACACCTCTGCAGTACTGATTCGCCTGTGTACTAAATGTGTTAACAATTATAAGCTTGCAGGTGACATGAAGCATACATCGAAGTGGCAGACCTCTCTTTCATAACTGTCGAAAATCTTGGCGAGCAAAGGACTTCCAAGCAAGTGTACTGTTGTATGAATCTCACATGCCTTTATCAGAAATGATTTAGAAGTCATGTGGACAAATAATTATGATGCATGTGCCCGACAGTTACCTCAATGTACGTATTCAGGATAGGTGTCCACGGTAGGACTGCACTGCACTGCATTGGTTTGAGGATGTGTATAGTTCAGAGTGATGGTAGTCAAATCAAGACAGTCATGGTACTCCTGCTGCCTGCTATATGAAGTGTTGGCTATCCGGAGCTGGGTTTTGCAGTTATGTATAGATGAACTACAGGAAACTCCGTACTGCGAAATGCTGTACTAAACTTCTAAAAGAAGTCACATTTAGTATACCGTTAGGCTTTTTGGACATAACGTGAATCGTTCAGTTTCATAGCTGTAATGATTTTGAGACAGTGACAGGAACTGGTGAGATCCTAACAGTACTATTCACACATATCAATAACAACGTGCTTGACAGTTACTGTGTGAGAGAGATTGGGGTGTACTAGTGTTCTGTTCTATTTGTAATGTTAGTACAATATCAATAGCATACAGCAATATTAAAACCTCAAACGATGCTGCCATACACACATCCATTACTTTCGAGGAGTTTCCTTTCATTACGTCGGCCAGTGAGATTGTATTAAAAACAGTCGTTTTTTATAAGTACAGCTGATAACAGCCTGTGACAAATGACAAGGTGGTAGTTTACTGCAGACGTTGGTTACAACCAAAAGCATGTTTGAGGTACGTGAATACTATTTACAGTATCATTCTCGAGACTTGCACAGAAATGAAAGGTAAGTCACTAGCTAAATACAGAAATAAAATGTACTTCAGGGAGGTACTACCATTGTTGATGTTGTTGTTATTGTTGTTGTTGTGGTCTTGAGTCCAGAGACTGGTTTGATGCACCTCTACATGCTACTCTATGCTGTGCAAGCTTCTTCATCTCCAAGTAACTACTGCACCCTACATCTTCCTGAATCTCCCTAGTGTATTCTTGTCTTGGTCTCCCTCTACGATTTTTACCCTCCACGCTTCCCTCCAACACTAAATTCGTGATCGCTTGATGTCTTAGAACGTATTCTACCAACCGATCCCTTCTTCCAGTCAAGTTGTGGCAAAAATTCCTCTTCTCCCCAATTTTATTCACTACCTCCTCATTAGTTACGTGATCTACCCATCTAATTTTCAGCACTCTTCTGTAGCACCACATTTCTAAAGCTTCTATATTCTTCTTGTCTAAACTATTTATCGTCCATGTTTCACATCCATACACGGCTATACTCCATACATATACTTATGGAAAAGACTTCCTGACACTTAACAAAGTTCTCTTCTTCAGAAACGCTTTTCTTGTCATTGCTAGTCTACATTTTATATCCTCTCTACTTCGACACCTCTTGCCCCAAAATAGCAGAACTCATATACTACTTTAAGTGTCTCATTTCCTAATCTAATTCCCTCAGCAACATCTGATTTAATTAGAATACATTCCATTATCATCGTTTTGATTTTTTATGTTCATCTTATATCCTTCTTTCAAGACACTGTCCATTCCGTTCAACTGCCCCTCCAGGTCCTTTGCTGTCTCTGACAGAATTACAATCTCATCTGCAAACCTCGAAGTATTTATTTCTTCTACATGGATTTTAATTTATGTTCCAAATTTTTCTTTTGTTTCCTTTACTGCTTGCTCAGTATACAGATTGAATAACATCGGGGATAGGGTACAACCCTGTCTGACTCCCTTCCCAACCACTGCTTCCCATTCATACCCCTCGACTCTTATAACTGCCATCTGCTTTCTATACAAATTGTAAATAGCCTTTCGCTCCCTGTGTTTTACCCCTGCCACTTTCTGAATTTCAAAGAGAATAATCCAGTCAAAATTGTAAAAAGCTTTCTCTAAGTCTATAAATGGTAGAAACGTAGGTTTGCCTTTCCTTAACCTATATTCTAAGGTAATTCGTAGGGTCATTATTGCCTCACGTGTTCCGACTCTTCTATGGAATCCGAACTGATCTTCGCCCAGGTCGGCTTCTACCAGTTTTCCCATTCATCTGTAAAGAATTCATGTAAGTATTTTGCAGCCGTGACTTATTAAGCTGATAGTTCGGTAATTTGCACACCTGTCAACACCTGCTTTCTCTGGGATTGGAATTATTGTATTTTTCTTGAATTCTGAGGGTACTTCGCCTATCTCATACACCTTGAGTGCTACCTTTAAACATGTGAAATTGCGTAAAATACATGAAATTGCCGCATCTAGCATTTTTTTAAAATTCCCCACCATTTTATACAGAGGACAAAAGTTCTACTTCCAAAAGTGACATTATAGGAGTGGGGGTGGGTGGCTATCTATTTTGAATTTCGCGCCGATTTTTGAATAACCCACCACGTTTTTAATTTCTTACCATTTTATATGTAAGGTAATTGGCATATGTCAGAGGGGGAGAATTCTGGCACCAATGGATCATTATATTATCTATGATGTCTTCGGGAGAGGGAAATCTGGTAACTATGTGCTCCTGATCAAATGCCCACTGTTATGTTACTTTCAGGCCATTTCCTAGAAAATGAAATGTTTGATTTCAATCTATTTTTCAAGACTGTTTACTGCTACATGTTTTACTCAGTCAGCAATATACCGTAAGTAGTTGGTTGACTACAAACATAATTTAAGGGTGGTTTTATGAACTGAGAACAAGATTTTGTTTTTATGGTATAAATTTGGTAACAGCCTGAAGAAGTACCATATTAGTGTGTTACTCGTTTATAATCTTCTTAGATGTTGTCTACTTCAAACCACTGTCCCATAGTATTCCATTCCACATTTGATTGAACGAATCTGATTGTTTAATGCTGGGTATTAGCACTACTATAATGAGATAAAGCCCTCACAGTATATGGTGACCAACACACAGTAACCAGCTTTCGTCCAGAGCACTGGGCTAGTTCATTCGTTTGTTCAACATTGTTTGCCAGATTTTGACTGGTTGGCGATGTGTTGCGATGCAGATGCCTTGCAGTCTTTCTCAAACCATTGTACAGGAGCTGTTCAGTAAAAACTGTCACTTCTGTGCTATTTATAGCTTTGTATATCACCTTCGGATGACATACCCATCATTTCGTTAATAGTCGTGGTTATTGTGATATTTTCATTCAAGTAAGACACTGCGTCAAATTCGAAAAAGTTTGCAGTTAAAAATAGTGGTCGATATAATTATGTATATGGCGCATATTACATAATTTGTTGCTGTGTACTAAATCCAGCTAAAATAGTGATTTCTACTTTGGACTTGGGTGGAGACCTCTGTCCGTCACCAGTCTCGAGGAAATTGATCTTACGTAGTACACTCATTTGCAATCGAGTGCGCAAGTGATAAGACCAGAATGATACGCGCAACGTTCCTCATATTTCATAAATGATTTGAGACAGTGGAGGGTATTTTGCCATATGTTTACTATGCATAACTTCCTTATCTACCTTGGTATTCTGCTAGCTACAGACTTTTTAGATGAAAGACTGTAATTTTTAAGTGCCATCGATATCTGATGGAACGAGAAATGCTGTGGGTTTTGGAATGACATCCGTGAAAACATTACACGTTTTTATTTGTACCGAGGATGTGTTTTTTCATAAGCTATGGAATTAGTTTTAGTCAGTTCCTCCGCTTAACAAACTTTAAAAACAACTGTCTCAGAATTCTCTCGCAACTGCGTCTCCACAATATCTTAGTGTGTAAACTCCACTGTGTCTAGCCAAAAGAAGCGAAATTGAACTTGGAGACAGAAGTTATGTAGGTTTTACTCAAAATACGTCTCTCACGAAGCTTCTCTGAAAGTTAAACTGTGTCAACAAGCCATGTGAAAATAATTCGCTATTAATGTTGCATTTTCAGAGGAATTCTGTTTAGATGCTAACCAAAGCAGAGATGACAGATCTTTTTGAATGGTCAACATGCAAGCGTGGGCGTGTAGGGACTACTCTCAATATTTACAAAAAAATGTTAGCATAAGCTTCAGTTTAGAACGTCACTTTCCTTCCATTTCGTCTACAGCGCCTGCTCGTAACCCACACTACTACCGCTCATGTGCCCTGCCGAATGCGCATCTGCCGGCCATATTATTCTGCGCGTACTCTAATCATTGATTCGGTAGTCAACAATCTCAGTGCATCGACATTTCTGCCACCACTGTTTTCTGGCAGTCTGTTTCATCGTTCTTGTCGTGTTTCTTTGCATCTTGTTAAATAATGTTTCAAGTAGGTTATAGCAGGATATCCTACGTCCAGCCACTAGTTGATTCGGAGTTGGATGGAAGCACGTAGCTCTTAAATGATTTAAACTTCAAATAACGCGCCCTTTTTGACGGTCAGGAATCAAAAGAAAAACTGACATTTATCGAGGATAAAATCGCCGGGTTTGTTAGGACGTGTCATAAACCTTCCACACGATCGACGTTTCGTCCTAATATCGTCATTAGGACATTGTGTTTAGCTGAACACTCAAACGCTTGCCGGATTGGCCGAGCGGTTCTAGGCGCTTCAGTCTGGAACCGTGCGACCGCTACGGTCGCAGGATCGAATCCTGCCTCGGGTATGGATGTGTGTGATGTGCTTCGGCTAGGTCAGGTTTAAGTAGTTCTGAGTTCTAGGGGACTGATGACCTCAGATGTTAAGTCCCATAGTGCTCAGATCCAATTGAACAATTCTGAACACTCAAAAACGCATTTCCTCTCGAAGGTGTGGCCTAGCAGCAGGCGCTAGGCATTGTAAGTTCGACACTCTGTAGTGAAGCTAGGTGATGTTTCTGGACCTGCTCATTTCCTCGGATTTTTCCGCACAACACCTTCTGAATGTGTAGCTGTACGGTGGTACAACGCAATGTGTTGTTTTGATGAGCAATAAAAAGGGCGGAAATAATGTTTATGTTGGTCTCTACTCCAATTGCCGGCTGCTGTGACCGTGTGGTTCTAGGCACTTCAGTTTGGAACCGCGCGACCGCTACGGTCGCAGTTTCGAATCCTGCCTCGGGCATGGATGTGTGTGATGTCCTTAGGTTAGTTAGGTTTAAGTAGTTCTAAGTTCTAGGCGACTGATGACTTCAGATGTTAAGTCACATAGTGCTCAGAACCATTTGAACCATCTACTCCCATTTTCTGTACAGGTTCCGGAACTCTCGGACCCGAGGTGATGCAAAACTTTCTTTGAAGTCTGTATATGGAAGTGCACGGTGTCGACAGCGATAGCGAAATATATAGTGATTTGATCGACAACGCTAGACGAGGTCCGAAAGAAGGTTTAGAGGCTCTGTGCATGTTTTTCGCGGTTAAAGTGCTCGGACATCATTTATTGAACAAGAGTACCGTCTTCCTGTGGTAGCTTCTTTCGACTTGATAAATTCAACACTAGTGCTTATTTTGTAGTCATTAAGACAACACTGCTGTACGAGCTACAAAAATTATAAAAAAACAAAGTTTTGAACAAAATTCATCCATGTTAGTCTATAACAATTCGTTTAATAAGAGTGAGAGAATATTATTACGTTGAGTAGTAAGTGATTTTACGAGAGCGTGTTGAAAAGCAAAGCCTGCGAATTTCTTATGTGAAAAATCTTTAAGTTTTTTTTAAATGAAACGAACGATTATCTTTCCACATCCTTTTTCTTCATGTCTACATATTTATTTCTCAACATAGTCGCCCAGGCTGTGTACACATTTCTCCCTACTAGAGACCTGTTTGTTGATACGTCACTGAAGAATATTTGACTTGGTTGATGGACCCACAACGTCACCTATGCTTGCACCGCTTCATCACCACCAAAGTTAATTTTTCGGAGGTCCTTTTTAAGTTTTGGAAACTTATGAGAATCTGATGAGGCCAGATCGGAACTGTATCGAGGATGATCGATAACTTGAATCCAAGGTGGAGGATTGTTGCAGATGTCGCAGCACTCGCGTGTGGCCTGGCATCACCATAGTGAAGGGAAAGATGCTCCATGTGTGAACGAAATCTAAGAATTCGAAATTCGATTACAGTACGCTGTTTCTCACCCACTGACGCAGTTATTTTACACATCGCGCTACAGTTTGGAGCCCTCTGAGGAGCATACCTTGCAGGTATTTGGAAATGAAAAGACGTACAATGTTAATAACGTTTGTTTAATTTAAAAATCTGTAAGAGTTTTCTCGTAAGAAATACACAAGCATTACTTTTCAGCAAGACTTCGTATATCAGTCAGACTTATAAAAAAATTTATATTTTACGCAGCTCCTATTTTAAATGTAGGAGAGAGCCACTAATCGAATAAGTATTCAGTTCCTAGGCACGCATGAAACTGGAAATGATATAACTTTTATGAAATTACACCCGGAATTTGAGCACCAAGCTCAACAGCAATCGTCATGTCATTTTTATTTGGGAACACTGAAATTCACTGTCACTCTAAAATTTCGAAAAAAAATCAGGTCCAAATAAGATTTCGAAGGAAAACATTTTGCCTGAATGTATAAAACTATTCACAAAAATAGCAAACAGAACGGGAAGTTAATTCAGCAGAAGAAAATCATGAAGATGAAATTGAATTTGAGAAGATAAACATTTAACAGTGAGTTCATAAATTCTGGTTTCCAAGTAAATTAAAAAAAAAAAAAGTAGAGAAATTTAAGTACAACTATTCAGAGTAATGCGTCTGAATAAGACGTGTAAAGTCTGTCAAGCATGATTTTTATTAAAATCCGGTTGGATACGTATAATGATCCGGAAGGAGTGAGCAGGTATGCAATTGCACTACTCCCAGTTGACAGAACAAGCGTATATATGGTTTTCGAAAGTAAAGTATGGTTCGTTTTTCCGTAACCTGCCCGGAAACAGTAACTCAGTAATATCTGTGCTCCGGGTATAGAGCTGCAGGCGCCAGATGACGAAATGCACTACTCTTTGCCTTTCTAAAATTATAATTATTGCGCGGATGTGATTATCTATGTTCTAATTTGACAATGTTTTTAATTTACAAACAAGCTGCTATCGTTTTAAGTACAGAGGAAGGGTGCCTACTGCGGAAGAGACGCTAATGTGAGGCAGGTATATTCTGACTGAAATAAGTGTTGGGAAGTATCAGCGCCGGAGGTGTAAGATAGTGACAATAAAAACATTTACGGAGCTGGATGCTGTAGAGAATCCTTGATTTTAAAAGTGTTGAATTTCTAGTCTTTTGGGTATATGTGCTTGTACGGTTTTAATATCTGAAGCTGAGTAACACTTACAAAAAAATGTTAATGTGATTACATATTTTACAAAAGGTTCTGTTTCATTCGCTGTGGTGGATTGTACTTTAAACCGAAGCGTAACTGTGAGACCAGGTCTCTCGCGTAAGATACCCTACGCCCGATAGGTTTTGCGATACCAAGGATGTTCTGATACGTGACATACGAGTATTAGAACACGATATCTCATGTTAGAGAAACTTCACCGAAGTAGCTGGATTGAGAATCATATTTCCACTAAGTACTTCGCGAATTTTGTGAACTTTGTGAAGCTATTTGGTGATGATCCTGTTGGTGCTAATAGATGATGGAGATCAATCACATTTATATGACAGACAAAGAAAGAGACAACCGTGACCACATCGTGTGTTTATCACCCCATTTCGGGCATAAAACACAGCCTCTTGAGTGGAACTTATGGGACCGTTTAAAATGTATTAACCATAAGGAACAGAACCATGGTGTGTAAATAACTCAGGTCAAACAGCAACCTCATTTTTGTTACAAGGTGATCTGTGCCGCGCGGGATTAGCCGAGCGGTCTTAGGCGCTGCAGTCATGGGCTGTGCGGCTGGTCCCGGAGGAGGTTCGAGTCCTCCCTCGGGCATGGGTGGGTGTGTTTGTCCTTAGGATAATTTAGGTTAAGTAGTGTGTAAGCTTTGGGAATGATGAACTTAGCAGTTAAGTCCCATAATATTTCACAAACATTTGAACACAGGTGATCTGTATCCGCTTACTTGAAAGCAACAACAATTGAAAATCCTATAAACGACCTCTGGAAAACGGGACTCTTCCCATGTGAAGATATACGAAGGTTGGAACTTTAATAGTGGCAACTATTTATTTATAGCTCGTACAAAACAGATACGTGTTTCAAAGTTTTACTGACCTTCAAAGTAGTCACCATTATTGTGTACAACCCGTTGCCAGCGATGCGGAAGTCGTAAGATACTCTTAGCAATGCCAGTTGTGTTGACAGTTCGAGTGTCGCGGTCTGTTGCCCGACGAATTTGTAGCAGTTCTGAAGCGAATACCGTGAAGTGTTTCCTTCAGTTTAGAAATCGACTTGAACTTACGAGGGCTTAGGTCAGGGGAGTGAAGTAGGTGGTATAGCACTTAGCAGCCCCATCAGTCAAACAAATCAGTAACAACAGCTTGCACTGTACGTGCTTGAGCATTGTCCTGCATAATAATGGTCCGGTTCTGCAGAAAGTGTCATCACTTCTGTCCTTGTGCTGTTCATTTCTGGAACACAACCTACGACCAGCTTAGAGACAGAAGTGTGAGTTTTCTATGACAAACTGTAAAAATATTTTTTTTTTGTTTTTTGTTTTTCGTATTTATGGGGAAGCGACAAATTTCGGTTACAACAACTTTTAATGAACTGTGAGTGCATACTTAACTTCTAGTGTAGCAGTTAGTGTCTCCATTTATTTAAATATGTTTTGGGTACATTGCGACAGTTCTAAGTTAGAGACCTTACAGAGAAACGTAGCTACGTTATTAAGACCACCAAGTCGCGCGGAGTGGCCGCGCGGTTTATGGCGCCCTGTCACGGATTGTGCAGCTTCTTCGCCGGAGGTTCGAGTCCTCACTCGGGAATGGTGTGTGTGTGTGTGTGTGTGTGTGTGTGTGTGTGTGTGTGTGTGTGTGTGTGTGTGTGTGTTGTTTTTAGCATGTTAGTTTAAGTAGTGTGTATGTCTGGAGACCAATGACGTCAGCAGTTTGGTCCCTTAAAAATTCACACGCATTTCAAATTTTTTTGAAGTCCAGTCACATTCTACAGAGGACCATTGAACTTTATTATGGTGGTTTGGGTACGGGTGGTATTTTCATGCATTAGCACGTAGAAGCTCCGATGATTTATAGAGAAAAGGGCCCTGACTGACCTTAAGCAAGTTATGCAAAGCATTTATTCATCAGACACCACAGCGTTAGCAAAAGTGCGTGGTATGGCCACAAAATATATCGTCTACAGCTATGGCGTTGTGTATCGCCTTGCCTGGACAATGATATTTTAGTATCCGACGATGATTCGGATTCCCAACCTAGCCTGAGTATCGATACGGAGAATGACCACAGATACTCTGGCTCCAGACTACAGCTGCAGCCTGTGCCCGGACGAGACGTAATATCCGTGGATAGACTGCCAAGTAGCTTCCCGGATTTGGCTAGTCAGGCTTTCACTAATCCCTGAAACCTCTAGTTATGCGGCATTGAATAGTAGCATCTTGACCATGCATCATTAACGTTTGCGATATGGATTGCTTCCAGGATTGTTGTAAACGCTTAAGACGTCTTTGCTAAGCGTTGGACATAATTGGTTATCCATCAACTTTGTGAACTCCGCTTTTATTTACCTCTGCAAAAGGCTGTTTCGTTCCGCCGGTCTCTTCTTTACCACCAACGCCAGTTATTGTAAACCGTATTCTACCTAATCAGAGTTCGACAGAAATGTGGTGCTGAGGGCGTTCTCACCGCAGCTATTCCGATGAAGCATAGCTCCCGAGTTTCTGAATTAGTGGCAGCAGGAGGTACAACAACAGCAACGACTGGAAAGACAATGGGACTTTCTGCAGCGCCAATAGCTGCAGCAATAGAAATAGCAAGAAAAACAGTGGAAATTCCACCAGAAATACCAGACATTGTTATTACAGCTGCTTAAAAACTAATAACAGTCGGAGCTGAAGGTTGCTCGCCTCCCCCTCAGCCACTCGCTTATTTCAACGATGCAAACAAGAGCTGGGAGGTCTTTTTACTTCGTTTTGATCTTCACTGTAAGGCAAGTGCAATAACCGGCCCTGAACATCGATGTGCGCAACTCCTAACTTCTAATAGTAAACTGTACGAAGTGGTGATAAAGTTACGTCCACTTTCAAACCCTATTAGTTTGACTTTTCCGATGTTCGTGTTTTGCTGATTGACTATTACGGTTACCAAACTCAAGTCGTTGCAGCCAGGCTTAGCAATGTTACGCGGCATGTGCTGCTGACCTACAAAGCGTGGCACACGAGTGTGTGGCGCGTCATATGCGGAGTCCTTAATCCGTGATGTAAACATCCGGCTCGCTCTTGATCGAGAAATTAGTGAGAAGCCTTTAGAGGCATCTGATTCCACCTTGTGTGATGTGTTAAGACTTTCCAAAACTCACGAAATAATTGCGTCAGCGCAAACTATGCGTCACAATTGCTCTGGCGTTGACGTTATTAGTAATATTAGTCGCCATTGTGCTTTACGATCAACTGATGACGTCTAGTATGGTTCGTGTCGTCTGTCACGATTGCGGTCTACATAATCCAACGGCGTCATTCCCCTTCTAGCTATGTCACCTGTTTCGAAAGCCACAAACCTGATATAGTTGTGAAAGTTTGTCTCAGCCGGTATGCCTCAGCAACACTAGCCCTTTGCTAGCGCATAGTGGATAGTTAAGGGAAGAGGCCGGTGTTTGATTCCCGACTGAGTCAGAGATTTCTTTTCATTCGGGGACTGGGTGTTGTGTTGTCCCTATATTCATAACTGACATTCCACTGTTGGAATGGCTGTATGAGAACGTCCCGAAGGCCAATAACAATAATAATAAGAAAAATAATAAATAAAAAACATCGATCGTGAGCACGCTCCACACTATCTCGTAGGTGACCGTGGCAGGAACAGGTGAAATTCAGCGCCTCATGTTGCAACGAGACTTAATGGGTTTACGGTTGGATACAGCCGCGGCCGTGTCTCTGATGAATGAACACTCATAACGCCGCATTGGTTTCCCACATCTATTGTCTCCTCAACCTTAAGTGGTGTCTTAATGGGCAGTCGATCACCTTGCAGGGTCATATCGTAGACTACGCTAAGTACAATGAAGTAGATCAGCAACTAATCTCGCTTGTAGTCAACTCTGGGGTGGGGGCGACTGCTAACATCTTATATTTATGCGCTTTTGCGAGTCTTGCTTTTCATAGTCAAGGCCTGGCATATTTAGTTTCAACTGCGATCCCATTCAAGGAACTGGATACGTTGTGTGTACAATTTAAGCAGCTGTTTGAACCTATATTAGGTTGTATAACACGGTTCCTAGCGCACATATTCTTAAGGCAAGCGGCAGTGCTCAAGTTTTGTGGTGTTTCATCATGCACGAGTAACTTAAATCATAGGTTACAAAGTGTGGGTGTTATATCCACAGTATAGTCTAGCCAGTGGGATACGCCCATGGTCGTAGTTAATAAACATAGTGATTCACTACGAATATGTGGTAATTTTAAGTCTACTGTTAATGCACAACCAAATGTCTATTTGTATCAACTTCCTTAGTTGGAGGAATTGTTGGCTAATTTTGTTGAGGGCCATTACTTTTCGAAGAGAGATATCGCTAACGCCTACATTCAGTTACCTGTAGAGTGTAGATGATCAGACTAAAAAGTTTTTAGAGATCAATGTGCCATTCGGTATACACAACAGGGGTGGACAACAATACAGAAACACCACCGCGAGAAACGCACGCTCTAACATAAATGCGGATGCTAGTCAACCCTCAAGCCTGCACGTGGAACTGTTCCATCTGACGACGAACTGCAGCTGTGCAATGCCCTCAATACTCTGAAAGTGTCAGTGACAGTCAGAACAACTTTCGGTGTAGTTGTGAGTGCATTATGTCGGAGCAAAGTGAATTCGAAAGTTGGCAATTTGTTGGTGCTTTTATGACGAGTGCTTCACTAACTAAGGTAGCCAAAGTGTTTATTTTTTCAAGAGACGTCGTATCAGAGAATTATACGACACACAGGGAAAGCGTTCGATAGCAAAATTACGGCATCGACGTATAACGTCGGGAGTCAATAAGCAATAGCATTTAATGCACTACTTTGCAGTACGGCTCGTAGCTTTGGAGCCGTTGGGGGTGATAGAAACAGCCTGCTTGTATCATAGCGTGACTCATTCGCACCTGTCGCTAGCCTAGCCGTGGGAAGCGGTACCTGAGTCAATTCGAGCGACAGAATATTCAAGCACCTAAGAATCTAAATAAACTATTCAGTTTAGTTAAAAGTCGATATACATCCCTTTGTTATTATAAAGAATACTGTGTAAAAGTCTCAGCTTTCTAGCTGGCATATTTTCAGAGTTAGAGAAAATTACCTAAAATACTCCAAACCGACACTTGCAAGATTAAAGTCAGTTAGGATTCATAGCAGTTTGTCTTTTAGTATCATTTCGAATCATTACTGAAGTTCGCAAAATGTTAGGTCAATTTGTTTGAATTTTCATAGTTAAATACGTTAACTATTTTTCATTTTCGTAATATAAAATTCAGAAAAGATCAGTATTTATTTAATGTGTTGTTGTGTGAGTAAATGAGAATGAGTGAGAGTGTGTATGTGGACATACGAAAAAATTCAATATTATCTCATGTTAAACATTACTTAACTATGTCATGGGAAAACGTTAAGCAAACAAATTGCAATGAAAAAAAAGAATAATTTCCTCACAGCACTGATGACGTATGTCCAAGGGTACTTGCTTTTGTAAGAAGGCAGCCAGAATAGCCATTTGCAGAATAATAGTTTTCTTAAGTTATTTCAAGACTAGTTTTCTTTTCGTTTGGTTTTGTTAAACATTTTATTAATATTTGCATGATGAATTGCCGGAAATGCATTTGTGAATATTGATGGGCTTAAGACAGTTTTAGTGCCGGAATGAAAGGATTGTTTGATTGGCTGGTCATGTTGAACAACCAATCAGTTTTAAGCATTCCCGTGTTACAGGCCCTGTAAGGATCGGCAGAGTCAGTCGCTGGCTAGCTGTCATACGTGCAGGTCATGTTGGACATGTCGGTCTACGTTGTGATTAAAATGAAGTAACTGGTTTCTCACGTCCGGATTGTATTGCCGTGAAAACAGTTGCATTTACGGACCGATTGTGAAAATTTGAGCTTGGTGAAAAGATTTGTTAAAGATAAACGCATGCGAACTTTTGTAAAATTCTGCATAGCATGTTTCATATTCGTCTATGGAATATTTGGCGAGCAATTTATTTATTATAAATGCACTGAAATAGGACCGAATCTTAAACTCATACATTGTAGTAGAGTAACGACTGTAAACCGCGTAATTATTTGGGTCGGACTTAAGTACATTTCTGGCTGCATTGCATGTGTACTAGGTTGTATGGACTGTGAGCTGGGGACAGTGACATTATTCGTTAATTAAATACAGGCTGATGGAAAGTGTTTATTTTGAACCTAAAGAAATATAAGATCTCGTTGCAGACGTTTGTCATTTTTCTAAAGTGATAAAGCAGTCGCCCTCCACCAGAAAATTGTTATAAGATATTACAGGATAGATTGGTACCAAAGTTTACGCGGACCTTGCAGACGTAAGTATTGACGGTGTTTTTCTTCAACGCTGCTTTTAACGCCGTCTGAACAGTATCTACGTATGCAGATAAACGGGCTGGTGATCAGACGGCGTACTGAGGTTGGTGGAACTTGTGTAGTGCACAGTACGACGAGAGACGTTGAACAAATAAATACGCCACAATTCTAACCCGCCCCGCCGCAGACAAAATTGTGTGAGAATGATCGTGACAGATGCTCGTTGAAGGATAGTGACTAAAAATAAGCGGACGACAGCTGCAAAAATAACTGCAGAATGAATGTGGCATTCGTGAACACTCTCAGCACCAAAGCAACAAGAAGGGATCTCCATAAGTCGGGAGCTGCTGGGCGAGTTGAAATTCCTTCACTCATGTGATGCAAATACCTGAAACTGGTAATTGTGTTGCCGAAGCCGTAAAACATGGACCATTGACCAACTGAAGAATTTCGCTTGGGCGGAGAAGTCTCGTTTCACACTATTTGCTACTTCTGGCAGAATTTACGTCCGAAGAGTGACGCCAGGCGCGGTTCTGTGGTGATTTGCGCAATCATATCGCGTATTCCTTGGGTCCCATGGTTACTCTGCAAGCTCGCGTACTGCCACGTGTTATGTGACCATGTTCGCTGACCAGGTGCCTCTCAAGGTGCCCAGTTTGTTTCTCAATGGTGACGCTGTGTTCCAACACGAAAAGGCCCCTGTTCACACAGCTTGCATCGTCAAGGACTGATTTTGTTAACGCGAGGATGAATTTTCGCATCTCCCATGTCCGCCGCAGTCACTAATTCTCAATGGTATTAAGCCATTGCTGTCTACTTTGGAGAGAAGGATGTTTGGTCGCTTTCCGACTCCATAATCGTAACATGAACTGGAGAGTGAATGATATAAGACGTTATTTATCCACTTCGAGGCGGCTGGAAGCTGTTTTAGTTGTCAATTGGTTTCCCATGCCGTATAAGGCTTGATAATGTATTTTTAGTGTTTCCGTGTTTTTACCCATCCCTGATTGTTATAACAAGTTGGCATTAGGATTTGCAAGCACTGCCTCGATATTCCAGGGATAGCTTGAGCAACTCATACAGGTTATCCGCAACTGCGTTACTTACGTAGATGACTTGTTAGTTACCCGGGTCGGGTGGAGCACCACTGTGCAGTCTACAGATACTTGAGTCCTTGATCTGCGTTGTCGCCACTACAGATGTAGTTTCTTTGTGCCGAATGTCAAGTAATTGACTCATATTAAGAAGCGCTCACACCCACAAAGGACGACGAGGATGCAATCACAAACTTACCACCTCCTAAGAACCGCAGAGAGCAACGGTCGCTCCTAAACGCCAAGTTTATTCCCACTGCGGCCCTTATTTACCATCTGTTCAATCAATTGCGTAAAAATGTGTTAAATTTGTGGGGTCAGAGGCGTGCCAGAAAGCTTTCGTGCAAGTTAAAAAGAACCTTGGTCCGGCGTCATGTTTATCAACAGTCGATCCCAGTCTACATTTAACACTTGCCAGTCATGCATGGGACTGTGGTGTTGGTGCCCTGCAGTCCCATAAATATGCCGACGCCACAGAACAGCTCATTACTTTTACATCTAAAACATTAAATGTGGGTCCTAGAAATTACTCGCAAATTGAGAAACAAGCACTGAGTATCATGTACGGCGTCCCAAACATTCATGTAGATCTCTATGGTACTGAGTTCCGTCATTTGACCGATCACAAGCCCTTGATTTTGCAGTTCGGCTGCTACAGTGGGCGTTGATCCTAAGCAAAAACACTTATCGGGATCCATTACGGCCCACCAGGCAGCGCCCCAGCGCTAACACACTTTTCGGCTTGCCGTGCGGTGTGAATTCCCAAATTAATTGAACTGAAGCGCTGTGTTTTTCTGAGACGCAGGTCAGTGACCCTCGACGAATTTCTAATTTCGGCATGCGGAGTAACAATAGAAACAGGCCATGATCCACTCCTCTGCAGGATATTGTCTGCTGTACGTCAGAGTTGGCCGGGGCATTTGAGGCTGTCCGAAGTATTTGCCTAAGGACACGGACTCGGAATGCCGCAACAATTTTTCCTTGTGGCACAAAAAAAAATGGCTCTGAGCACTATGGGACTTAACATATATGGTCATCAGTCCCATAGAACTTAGAACTACTTAAACCTAACCAACCTAAGGACATCACACAACACCCAGTCATCACGAGGCAGAGAAAATCCCTAACCCCACCGGGAATCGAACGCGGGAACCCGGGCGCGGGAAGCGAGAACACTACCGCACGACCACGAGCTGCGGACCTTTGCGGCACAGGCTTAGCGTCGCTGTAGGAGTCATTTTGTTAGCTATGGACGATGCTGAATGCCAGGGGGTAGTTCCTCCCACGCCTTGCTCCCACATACTGGAGCTCCTCCACATTGCACTTTTGGGAATGTGCAGAAGGAAGGTAACAGCGTAGCTTCAAGTGTATTGGCTTGAGGTTGACGGCGCCATTGAATGCGCTATCCAGAACTAATATGCCTTCACCCACAACCAGCTGGCCCCAGCCATTGCTACAGTCCTTGGCATTGCCTGGGCCACCCATAGGAAAGGGTGCATATAGGCTTCGCTGGTTCATTCTGGAAAGTAATGTTGTTAATAGTTGTCGGTGCCCTCTCGAACTTTCCATATGTTGAACAGACAGCTATTACTATTATGGCACATACTATCAATGCGCTTTCCATCAAATTTACAATAGAGGGGACACCTTCCACCTTGACAACTCTCAATTTACGGCATCTGCATTACAGGATTTTTGTAAGTACAATGGCACTGAGCACGTTATCACCGCCACTTTCCATCCCATGACCAGCGGATGGTCAGGATATTCAAGACGCAGATGAACGTAATATCGATGACAGCCGACTTAGATGGAAAGGGCATGGATAGGTGCCATAGTAGTTGTAGCTATGTGTCCAACATAAGGATAGTTAGAGAGGGCACCGACAACTTCCTCATAAATGGATTGTAGCCCAGCTGAAATTTTAAATAAGTACAGGCCGTGAACCATATTCGGACTACTGCATCGAAATCAGGGAGCCTACAGAGCACAACTATATTACTACTTGGTTTCCCTCCTCTAGGCCGTAATTTCAACCAGAATCCTAACTCAGGTCGTCGTTGTCAGCATTAAAAGGTGGCAGATGTTGGAGGTTGCGACCGGTCAGCAGCAGCTGGTCCAACATTGAGATTAACTATGACTGAAGCATATCTTTAATATCGAACACAGACTGGCCTTGATCACTGCAACTTCTCTAGAGCCAAGCCAGCCTGCCACAACTTCTGCCCTCATGTTAAGCATCAACACGACATTGAGAATGACTGTCGAAGGGAGGCGATGGAGGTGGAACCACTGTTGTTTCCAGATCCCATTGGTGGTCCTGTCCCCTCACTTTAGAACGGGGTGGAGCTCTTTCGCCCTTCGGTGCCCTTCGAGGCCGAACTGTTGGTAACATCTCAGCCGCCTCTGGCTGCCATATCTCTGCAGGCTGGCCCAAGTTGTGCCCCAGACCTTACTCTCACAGATGGCGCCATCTTCTAACTCAGCCACTCACGTTGAGGACCCACAGCGGGAATTTCTGCATCTCTGTCTCCCTCGGCAAAGTCGGCACATGCCAGACTATTTGAGGTCCTACGTTCTGATTGTAAGTGGAAGGGGATTTAGTACATGAAAATGACGCGGATTCCCCTCCTAGCTCGAGTATCTATAGGGAGAACATATCAGAAGCATTTGGGCTCCAGATTACAGCTATCCTTGCAAGGCACAGCAGATGCAGAAAGCACATCAAATGGCTCCATTGCCTGACGACTAGTTACCGCTGAATACTTCGTCCCAGCTATGGCTATCCACTCTTTCGCTTGTCTCCCAAGCCTTCAGCACTACGCCATCAAATAGTAGAGTCTTGACCCTGCCTGATTAATGTTTGTGATTTGGATTGCTACCTGTATTGTTGCAAAGGCTTAAGACGACTTTCTCTCTGGACTTGTGTTGTTTGTCCTTTCACTTCGTAAACTCCACTTTGTTGATCTACGGATATGTCTGTGCAGTCGATGTGTGGATATTGACTTGTTAACAAAAATTCGTTCAGGTGTACGATCCACGCAATATCGAAACGTTAATTAAATTGCTAATAAGCACAATTCTACATCTACATTTATATCATTACTCGGAAGTTCGCAGTTAAGCGCGTGGCAGGGGTTCATCGAAACACCTTCAAGCTATTTCTGTGTAGATGGGAGCCAACAGAATATCTTCGCATTCGGTGGAGAAAGTTGGAGACGAGAAGATTCTGCCGCATCGAAAAACGCCTTTCTTTTAATGACACCACCCTAATTCGCACATCATGCCAGTTGCACTGTCTCTCCTATTTTGCGATAATACAGAACGAACTGCCCTTCTTTGAACTTTTTCGATGTCCTTCGTCCCGTGTGATGCGGATTCCACACCGCACAGCAATATTCCAGAAGAGGGCGGACAGGTTTGGTGTACGTAGTCTTTTTAGTCGATCTGTTGCGTTTTCTAAGTGTTCTACCAATAAATAACAGTCTTTGGTTTGCTTTACCCACAACATAAACTACGTGATCGTTCCACTTGAAGTTACTCTTAATTGTAATTCGAAAGTATTTAGTTTAATTTACAGCCTTTAGATGAGTGTGATTTATCGTGTGACCGAAATTTAGCGTATTTCTCTTAGTACCCATGTGGATAAATTCAAGTTTTCGTTATTTAGAGTCAATTTCCACTTTTTTCTACGGATATCTTGCCTAAATCATTTTCCAGTTGGTTTTGATCACCTGACGACTTTAAAAGACGCTAAATGACATCATAATCTGCTAACAATCTAATAGGGCTACTCAGATTGTCTCCTGTGTCGTTTATGTAGATCAGGAACAGCAGAGGGCCTATAATAGTTCTTTGAGGAACGCCAGATATTACTGCCGTTTTACCCGATGACTTTCCATTAGTTACTACGAAATGTTACCAGCCTGTCAGGAAATCACGAATCCAGTTGCACAACTGGGGCAGTAATCCATAGAAGACACTTGTGAGGAAAGGTATCGATAGCCTTCTGGAAATCTCAAAATTAAGGAATCAATTTGAGAGCCCCTGTCGATAGCAGTCATTACTTCGTGAGAATAGAGAGCTACTTGCGTTTCACAAGGACGATTTTTCCTGAATCCGTGCTGACTATTAGTCAAGAAATCGTTTTCTTCGAGATAAATTATGTTCGCACATAGAATATGTTCCAAAACCCTACTGCATATCAACGTTAGTGATATGGGTTTGTAATTCTGCGGGTAACTCTTGCTTCCTTACTTGGGTATTGGTGTGAGTTGTAAAACTTTCCAATTTGTAGGTAGAGATCTTTCGATGATGGTTCAAATGGCTCTAAGCACTATGAGACTTAACTTCTGAGGTCATCAGTCCCCGAGAACTTAGAACTACTTGAACCTAACTAACCTAAGGACATCACACACATCCATGCCCGAGGCAGGATTCGAACCTGCGACCGCAGCGGTCGCGCGGTTCCAGACTGTAACGCCTAGAACCGCTCGGCCACCTCGGCCGGCTTTACATTATAGGTTGTTGATATGCAAGCATAGAGGTTTTTTTTTTTTTTTAAATCGATTGGTGGGCTACAGGTTCCATTCATTCATAGCTTTTGCCGTGCCATGTCTACGTACATATCAGCCCTAAGAAACCTACAGACAAGGAATATCAGGATTTCGATGTCTGTGAATACGAGTAGACATTTTACACCGGTGTCGGAGGCGTAGACCATTCTGTAACCGAATTTTATGTCACAGTTCAAATTTTTTGGTTTGTTCATTTTCAGAGACATTTACAGATTATCACCCTGGAACTTTATACCTCAGTAAATAAACGATTTACAATAACAATTATGTAAGGCTCACAGTCAGGTGCAGGTATTTCAGTTGGACACGACTTCAGTGATTTGCCTGGCTCATAACCGACAGCACTCGGCGCAACCAGACAGTCACTTATACTAGCGCCAACTTAGATGTGCGGGAGGGAGGAAACAGGTATTTCCAACGCCTCAGGACCAGATGATTATAGCTAACTTGCGTCTTACAACCTTGATCTCTGACTCTCTGATTCTATTAGTGCATTACTATTTGTAAATATTTACACCTACGCTTTTAGTGACTTATTTTCAGGGTTCCTGCCCCCAATCGATAAAAGTGGAACGCTTATAGGATCACTGTTGTCCATCTGTCTGTCTGTCTATTCGACTGCTAACAACTCTTTTTCTCAGGAAATGGTGGTTCTATCAAGTTGGAATCCATATTGAATGTTAAAATGGTTCAAATGGCTCTAAACACTATGGGACTTAACATCTGAGGTCATCAGTCCCCTAGACTTAGAACTAAATTAAACCTAACTAACCTAAGAACATCACACACATCCATGCCCGAGGCAGGATTCGAACCTGCGACCGCAGCAGCAGCGCGGTTCTGGACTGAAGCGCCTACAACCGCTCGGCCACCGCGGCCGTCTCATATTGAATGTTAAGGACCATGGTTCCATGGTGGTGTAAAAAAATTTAAGCTTCTACGTCAAAGCAGTCAAAAGATACGGCTATTTATGTCAAATATTTTGATACTCGCAAGCCTACAGGAACTGCCCTTTGTCCTCCAATCATGAAATTTGGAAAGAAACAAGGTTTTATAGTGGAAATAAAGGTAAAAATGCGGAAATGGTTAAATTGTAATTATATCACGTTAAATTTTTATTTTATTTTATTTTATTTTATTTTTTTTTTGCCAACACAAGTTTAATTAAATTGGTAATGTCTCAAAAATATCAGGAATAACTCTAGGGATTTTGATCTGGCTTTCAGTAATAGGTAGAGTGATTTACGAGAGAGATTCGTGTGTATAATTTACGAGTATTTTGTGCTAATTGGCTGAGCTACGATGAAATGAAAACCCCTGCCGCTGTGAAATCGATGCCTTTGTCATATAGCGGTAATAGGCGTAATGCCGGCCGATTACAGCGCTGACAGTCTATGCCTACCGTATGTACGGCATCTGTAATATTTCAAAGCACAGTAATAATACTAATTGATGCAGGATTGCACTTCCATCGTCCAGGATGAGGTTTGCATATCCCGTGAAATATTCATTGAAGGGTTCATAGAAGAAATGACATTTGTGTAAGAACAGTAGCCCTATGATCGGCTGTACCATTTTCTTCTCTGTAGACTTCAGACGAATCGTGCCAATAATCGCAACAGAGACAAGAGTTGACGAAGTCAGCGCATGCTCAATTGCCAGTTAGTACGGCATGTTAGCATACCTCCAGAATTATTAAAATAAATCTAAAACTACAATAGAAAATGTGAAATAGCACAAAATTTAAACTTAAAACATTCTAGAAAGTCTTGAAAATCCTGGGACGAGTATCATGCCAGTATCGATATCAATAGCAGGCAAAAACAGTCCAGATTCTCGATTTCCGGGACGGTGTGCTATCTACATACTTTTAAGTTTGTACGTAACGCTCTTTGCACGAGTCCTACTCGCCCTTATCTGGACTTTTTGTTATGTATTTTTGTTATGTAACTTCGCATAGTTGTACAAGGATTATGCTTAATATAACTCAAAATACTCATATCTTCTGTATTAACTAGTGTGCATAATCCCATGTTTCATTATCACAGCTTCCCGACCTCAGATACGCCCTATGACATTTTTCGTATCGAATTTGTTTTTAGAACAAACGCTGGAGTCTCATTTCTGTCTTTCACTCTCTTCCGTCGTAGCCGTCTTAGTTAAAAGATGGAATGAAAGGTGGTGTCTACAGACAACAGCAGAATGTTTCGAGCATACAGGTTTGGTGCACTTATAAGATATAATTTGACTCTTTATATCTTTATTTTCTACGCAATATGCACATCTTCTCCCCTTCTTAGCTGGTGGTTTCACGTCATTTCGTGGATTCGGTGCTACTAATGAATTCATTAACTTCCTCATCCCTGCTAGTTGCTTTCCCAAGTATATGCTGAAAGTCTGACGTCTCATTTTTTATTGGTAGACAGCATCATCCAGATTATGAATGCATTCATTCCAATTACACTGATCATGTTGAAGAAAACCACCAATGGCCAGTGGCTTGTTTTTCTCTTAACACTGTAGCATCTTGTCTTCTGTGCCATGGTGTCAACGCCGCTCTTTGTGGGCCTGTATATCAGTATAACTTCAGACTTCTTTGCTTGTAATGATGACACCGTTGGATGGTAATGAAGAGAGCTAATTATGGTAAAAACTTTGTTTTTCTTAGGAACATAAGAGGCTATCATTACATCTGGTAATAAAGTCGGCAGACAGTATAGCTTCGTTTTTTCGGATAGTACCAACTAGTGTCAGATCTTTTAACAACAAATAATGAGCTAAATCGAGAGAGGTAAAAAAATTGTTGCACTTGATATTACGTCCACACTTTTCAGATTCAATCCCCATGATTTTTATAACATTCTCTGCAAGTTCCACGGCTCTGTTTTCGTCCTCCATCCACAAATACACCTTCATCTTCCAGCAACAGATTGTTGCACTGTCAGAAATCGCCCAGAACTTGTTTCCGTATCTACCAGGTTTTGGTGGAATGTATTACGGAAATGGACAGTGACCTCAGAATGTGACTAAGTGTCCCTCTACGGTCATGCACCATCTTGGAATGTAGACATCTCTAAGGGTAATTAACCACATATCAAAAACTTCTCTGACTGGTTCCAATTTGTCACTTGACCAGTGTTCACGTCGGGCTGTTGCAATTTCATAGTGCAACACTCTCAGAATAGCATGGAAGTTGTTGAGAGACATAATTTCATTGAACAGTGGTCGGCCATTCTCAACACTCTAAAGGTGACTGATACCTTCATTTCCTGACTTGTAAACGCCAGTCAGGATCAGAACACCAAGAAATTTTTTCATTTCATGCATATCTATATCCACCGAGTCCTCGTAATAGGTTCGACCTTCCTTACTAGTGCACATACACACTTTGTCAAATTTTGTCAAAGAGGGATACAGGAAAGAGCAACATAAAACAATATTCTTCATTATCACAGTTCCTAATCGAATAACTTTTAAGTCCCTGGTCTTCTTCCAGTACATCCTTTCTGCTCCGACCCAGCTCCAGGAACTGTTGCTTATATTTCATTCCCATTACGAGAAAACAGTAAGTCACACTCTACAGAATTCGCACTAAATTTTTCCCTACCTTTGTAAACGGATTCTTCGTCATCTTCTTGTGGTTCTGAGTTTTCAACGGCATCTAGCTCATTATATCATACCTGGATGATTCACATTCCCTAGGTGGGTTTTCAGAGTCAGAAGACTGCTGCAACTACTCCGTAATCACCTCATCTGACAGTCTTCTTCTCCGTAACATTTTCAGTTTGTACCACAGACCACTTTTATGAAATTAAGTACCAAAATAAACATTTTCCTATCACAAGAAGGAATGTTGAACACTGAAAGAATAACAGCGCGAGTCAACAACGACAATTGACGTTACAGACGCTGCAAAGACAGAAATCTGTGTGCTGAAAAATTGCGCCTAACACCGTGTGCCTGTGAGGCCCCTACGGGAGAAAACGTGCACCAACACTTCAACATAAAACCATTTTTATATTTTTTTCCAAAATTATCACTTGCACTACAAATAAGGAAGAATTACAACATTTCATTAAATTGAAGTGTATAGTTACTAACAGAGAAGGGTTAAATAGCACGAACCGGCCTTTGAGGCCCGATTGTAAGTAAAGGGTTAAGTTCTGGCAGCACATTCCAGAAAACGAACCCACCATCATTCAGTCATGTGATGAACAAACCCGATGGCGATTAATCAGCGTTGTTTTATTACAAAGTTAATTCTGACGTACAAAATTAGTCAATCATATTTCCATTATCAAACGTTATTGTGCTAAATATAGGCGTATAACATAGGTTTCGCCCATTATCGTCGGTCATCATCGTAATCGACCTTTCTCTCTTTTGCCTTTTACTTTCGTTACTACCAATATTTCTGCTTCTACATCTACATGGATACTCCGCAAATCACACTTAAGTGCCTCGCAGAGGGTTAATCGAACGACCTTCACAACGATTCTCTATTATTCCACTCTCGAACAGCACGCAGATACAAACGAACACCTATATCTTTCCGTGGGAGCTCTGGTTTCCCTTATTGTATTATGATGATCTTTTCTTCCTATGTGTTTCCCTTATTTTATTATGATTATCTTTTCTTCCTATGTAAGTCGGCGTCAAGCAAATATTTTCTCATTGGAGGGACAAAGATGGTGACCGAAATTTCCTGTCAAGATCCCGCCGCAACAAAAAACGTGTTTCTGTTAACAATGTCCACCCCAAATCCTGTATCATTTCTGTGACACGATCTCCCATATTTCTCGATAATACAAAACGTGCTGCCCTTCTTTAAACTTTGTCGATGGCTCCGTTAATCCTATCTGGCAAGGATCCCACACTGCGTAGCGGTACTCCGAAGCAGGACAGACAAGCGTAGTGTAGGCAGTCTCTTTAGTGCATCTGCCGTATCTTCCAAGTGTTCTGCCAATAAAACGCAGTCTTTGGTTTGCCTTTTCCACTTTAAGTTGCTCGTAGTTGTAATTCCTAGGTGTTTTGTTGAACTTTCGGCATTTAGAAATTTTTTTTTTTAATTTGTGGTAAAGTCTTACGGGACCAAACTGCTGAGGTCATCAGTCCCTAAGCTTACACACAACTTAATCTAACTTATACCAACTTACGCTATGAACAATACACACACACACACACACACTAGCCCGAGGGAGGATGCCAATTTTCGTGCCATACAGATATCTTTTCTAAATCTTTATGCAATTTGTTTTGATCATCTGATGACTTTACTAGACGACAAACGACAGCCTCATTTGCAAACAACCTAAGACGGCTGCTCAATTTTCCTCCTAGATTGTTGATATGGATGAGACACAGCAGAGAGAATGCGATATTGCCTTGGGGAACGCCATAAACCTCTTCTGTATTACTCGATGAGTTTCCATCAATTACTACGAACTGTGACCCCTGTAACGGGAAATCACGAATCCAGTTACATAACTGAGACGCGGTTTGATTACAAGATGCTTGTAAGATAGTGTGACACGAGCCTTTTGGAAGTGTAGAAATACCGAATAAATCTAAAATTCCTTGTGGATAGCACTCAACATGTAACGCCGGCAATGCATATCCTCCTATTTCCATCTATTGTACTATAAAGCTTTTCCTTATTTTGTTACCTGAAGATATAACATTTAAGTGTCTTTATATATTGTAATTGTTTTACTATACATATATATATATATATATATATATATATATATATATATATATATATATATATATATACACTCCTGGAAATGGAAAACAGAACACATTGACACCGGTGTGTCAGACCCACCATACTTGCTCCGGACACTGCGAGAGGGCTGTACATGCAATGATCACACGCACGGCACAGCGGACACACCAGGAACCGCGGTGTTGGCCGTCGAATGGCGCTAGCTGCGCAGCATTTGTGCACCGCCGCCGTCAGTGTCAGCCAGTTTGCCGTGCCATACGGAGCTCCATCGCAGTCTTTAACACTGGTAGCATGCCGCGACAGCGTGGACGTAAACCGTATGTGCAGTTGACGGACTTTGAGCGAGGGCGTATAGTGGGCATGCGGGAGGCCGGGTGGACGTACCGCCGAATTGCTCAACACGTGGGGCGTGAGGTCTCCACAGTACATCGATGTTGTCGCCAGTGGTCGGCGGAAGGTGCACGTACCCGTCGACCTGGGACCGGACCGCAGCGACTCACGGATGCACGCCAAGACCGTAGGATCCTACGCAGTGCCGTAGGGGACCGCACCGCCACTTCCCAGCAAATTAGGGACACTGTTGCTCCTGGGGTATAGGCGAGGACCATTCGCAACCGTCTCCATGAAGCTGGGCTACGGTCCCGCACACCGTTAGGCCGTCTTCCGCTCACGCCCCAACATCGTGCAGCCCGCCTCCAGTGGTGTGGCGACAGGCGTGAATGGAGGGACGAATGGAGACGTGTCGTCTTCAGCGATGAGAGTCGCTTCTGCCTTGGTGCCAATGATGGTCGTATGCGTGTTTGGCGCCGTGCAGGTGAGCGCCACAATCAGGACTGCATACGACCGAGGCACACAGGGCCAACACCCGGCATCATGGTGTGGGGAGCGATCTCCTACACTGGCCGTACACCACTGGTGATCGTCGAGGGGACACTGAATAGTGCACGGTACATCCAAACCGTCATCGAACCCATCGTTCTACCATTCCTAGACCGGCAAGGGAACTTGCTGTTCCAACAGGACAATGCACGTCCGCATGTATCCCGTGCCACCCAACGTGCTCTAGAAGGTGTAGGTCAACTACCCTGGCCAGCAAGATCTCCGGATCTGTCCCCCATTGAGCATGTTTGGGACTGGATGAAGCGTCGTCTCACGCGGTCTGCACGTCCAGCACGAAAGCTGGTCCAACTGAGGCGCCAGGTGGAAATGGCATGGCAAGCCGTTCCACAGGACTACATCCAGCATCTCTACGATTGTCTCCATGGGAGAATAGCAGCCTGCATTGCTGCGAAAGGTGGATATACACTGTACTAGTGCCGACATTGTGCATGCTCTGTTGCCTGTGCCTATGTGCCTGTGGTTCTGTCAGTGTGATCATGTGGTGTATCTGACCCCAGGAATGTGTCAATAAAGTTTCCCCTTCCTGGGACAATGAATTCACGGTGTTCTTATTTCAATTTCCAGGAGTGTATATATATATATATACAGGGTGTTTCAAAAATGACCGGTATATTTGAAACGGCAGTAAAAACTAAACGAGCAGCGATAGAAATACACCGTTTGTTGCAATATGCTTGGGACAACAGTACATTTTCAGGCGGACAAACTTTCGAAATTACAGTAGTTACAATTTTCAACAACAGATGGCGCTGCAAGTGATGTGAAAGATATAGAAGACAACGCAGTCTGTGGGTGCACCATTCTGTACGTCGTCTTTCTGCTGTAAGCGTGTGCTGTTCACAACGTGCAAGTGTGCTGTAGACAACATGGTTTATTCCTTAGAACAGAGGATTTTTCTGGTGTTGGAATTCCACCGCCTAGAACACAGTGTTGTTGCAACAAGACGAAGTTTTCAATGGAGGTTTAATGTAACCAAAGGACCGAAAAGCGATACAATAAAGGATCTGTTTGAAAAATTTCAACGGACTGGGAACGTGACGGATGAACGTGCTGGAAGGGTAGGGCGACCGCGTACGGCAACCACAGAGGACAACGCGCAGCTAGTGCAGCAGGTGATCCAACAGCGGCCTCGGGTTTTCGTTCGCCGTGTTCCAGTTGCGGTCCAAATGACGCCAACGTCCACGTATCATCTCATGCGCCAGAGTTTACACCTCTATCCATACAAAATTCAAACGCGGCAACCCCTCAGCGCCGCTACCATTGCTGCACGAGAGACATTCGCTAACGATATAGTGCACAGGATTGATGACGGCGATATGCATGTGGGCAGCATTTGGTTTACTGACGAAGCTTATTATTATCTGGACGGCTTCGTCAATGAACAGAACTGGCGCATATGGGGAACCGAAAAGCCCCATGTTGCAGTCCCATCGTCCCTGCATCCTCAAAAAGTACTGGTCTGGGCCGCCATTTCTTCCAAAGGAATCATTGGCCCGTTTTTCAGATCCGAAATGATTACTGCATCATGCTATCTGGACATTCTTCGTGAATTTGTGGCGGTACAAACTGCCTTAGACGACACTGCTAACACCTCGTGGTTTATGCAAGATGGTGCCTGGCCACATCGCACGACCGACGTCTTTAATTTCCTGAATGAATATTTCGATGATCGTGTGATTCCTTTGGGCTATCACAAACATACAGGAGGCGGCGTGGATTGGCCTCCCTATTCGCCAGACATGAACCCCTGTGACTTCTTTCTGTGGAGACACTTGAAAGACCAGGTGTACCGCCAGAATCTAGAAACAATTGAACAGCTGAAACAGTACATCTCATCTGCATGTGAAGCCATTCCGCCAGACACGTTGTCAAAGGTTTCGGGTAATTTCATTCAGAGACTACGCCATATTATTGCTACGCATGGTGGATATGTGGAAAATATCGTACTATAGAGTTTCCCAGACCGCAGCGCCATCTGTTGTTGAAAATTGTAACTACTGTAATTTCGAAAGTTTGTCTGCCTGAAAATGTACTGTTGTCCCAAGCATATTGCAACAAACGGTGTATTTCTATCGCTGCTCGTTTAGTTTTTATTGCCGTTTCAAATATACCGGTCATTTTTGAAACACCCTGTATATATATATATATATATATATATATATATATATATATATATATATATATAAATTTATGTCGATGTATAATTGGTTTGTTTTGTAAATACTATTTGTAATTTTACGCTGGGTGTTAACTAGGGAAAACTACACTATCGAACGATTACATCGATAGGTCGTGTGGAGAACCAAAATGTTTAGGATCTTTGGTAGTGTTAACTCAGCCGCGTGGAGCGCGGGCAGAGTGGAGTCTGGCTGGAGTAGGGCGGTAGAGCAGGTGGGTTGTGTGACGCTCCCGCGAGTTGCCGCGCTTTCGGGGTTTGACAGCATGTAATTGCGCTCGACTTGCTATGATAGTTTCTGACACGCTGTCGCGGACGGGGTGCATTAGCTCGCGCATATCAAGATCCCGTTTCGCCTGGTGACCGTGTCGAGAAGGAGGCGCGCCAACATCCAGCTCCTGCAACAGAGCCGGCCGACAATGAGTGACTGTCGCCACCTCCTCGATCGACAACTTCAAACCTTCAAACAACCAACAAGGAAGACTGAAAGCACGTAAAGTTTTAGAACTGTATGGCAGACCTCAGCTTTTTCAAACTATTCCATTAGCATCACCAAAATACAGCAACTTATCATGAACCTTTGTTGCTCATTGTCCCAATTGCATTACCAAGCAGGGTGCCTTCCTTTTCCGAAATGAACTCGAGTGTCGTTGAAATTCAAACGGCAGTATTAAAGTAATATCATTCGATTTCACTGCTTTAATTTCAAAGTTCAGTTAAGGTACTCATAGCTGGCTACAATATTTAGATTACACAAGCACAAATTAAGAGTGCGAGTTTTGTTACCATATTTTAGCTTACCTGTTGGAGGTAGCGTTGCTCACGTCCGTAGGTTTAACCTTAAAATACCCTAGACGTGCCTCCTGGGTGGTGCTAATTGAGCAACAGTGATTACAGGCAGCCAGACTATCCATAGGATCTCCTGGCAATGACATATCAACTAAATGGCAGAAACAGTTCTTTTCAGAGCTCAATAACAAGAAACATTGCACCAACTATCAGACTCCTTCAACTGAATATCGAAAGCATTAGCAGGGCAAAGTGTGACTACCTGTCAAAATTTTTGCTGGACAACAATATCGATGTCGTCGCCATTCAAGAAACTCGTGTTTCCAGCGAAGAAATATTCCGAAGCCGAGGTCGAATTCCTGGATATTCTGCACTTGGTGTAACTTACCACGAGGTGTATGGAATTGCTACGTATGTCCGTAACAACATAAACAAAGCTTCGCTGATTTCTGCAAGTGTGCAGGCAGATGTACATACAGTTGTCATACACGGCATTACTATTACAAATGTTTACAAACCACACAAAACAACATGGACCGATTTTGTCCTACACACAGCAGAACATCCTGCAATTTACATAGGAGACTTCAATAGTCACCATGAACTTTGGAAGTACTCTTAAAATGATGAAAATGGGAGCATGCTTGCAGATTGGATCGAAGAGAATAATCTTCATCTAGTGTTTGATGCCAAAGATCAAGGCACTTTCAGGTCAGCTGCTTGGGACAAGGATTCAAATCCTGACTTATGCTTTGTTAGCTGCAACGAAACTGGCTTTCCCATCAACACCACAAGGAAAGTGATAGATGCCTTTCCTCACAGCCAACACAGACCTGTAATAATACAAATTGGCTGCACTGTTCCTGTCATACGATCAACTCCGCATGCTCGATGGAATTTCCAGAAAGCCGACTGGATGAAGTTTTCAACGGAACTGGATAAGACCATTCGATGGATACCTCCATCACATAATAACTATCAACGCTTCATTGGTGCAGTAACAGCAACAGCTAAAAAGTGTATGCCAAGAGGATACCGAAAAGAATATGTTCCATGATGGAATCAGGAAAGTGAAACACTGTACCAATACTTCCAGCAAAGTGGTGACCCAGAGATAGCTACGGAACTATTGTCCAGCTTGGACATGTCTCGGAGGCAGAAATGGGCAGAAACAGTCAAAACTATGGACTTTACCCACTCGAGCAGGAAAGCATGGAGTCTTCTGAGAAAACTGGGAGGAAGTGCACCAGCATGCAGAAAAAATTCCGAAGTAACACCAGACCAAATTGCTTCCCACATCATTACCACCTCAAGAGTACCTCCTGACAAGAAACATACAAGACATATCAGACGACAGCTTCGTGACCTTAAAAAGAAGGCATCTCCCTCATCTGAGTATACCCATCCCTTCACAGTTTCAGACATTGGACTGAAGGACCTCAGACCTCTTAAGGCACCTGGATTCGATGGTATCCACTCAGAATTCCTGATACATATTGGAGAAAAAGCTAAGAAATGGCTGGCAGAATTCTTTACTGACATCCTGCTGACTGGTCAACTTCCATCTGAGTTTAAAAAGGTGAAGATAATATCTGTTCTGAAACCTGGCAAACCCAGCAACAGGGTAGAAAACTATCGCCCCATTTCCCTACTCAGCTGCTGCTACAAGCTTTTTGAAAGGCTAATATATAACAGAATAAGTAGCGCTATCTTAGAGAACGTTCCAGTTGATCAGGCAGGCTTCAGACCAGGGCGTAGCTGCTGCGACCAAGTATTGTCTCTCACATCCTTCATAGAGTCAGGATACCAAATGAAGCAGAAAACATCTGTGGCATTTGTTGATCTAACTGCCGCCTTCGACACTGTGTGGAGGGAAGGCCTTATCTACAAATTTCTCCGCATCATACCCTGCAGAACAAAGGGTCGACTGATTAACAGCATGCTAAGTGATCGGAAGTTCCAGGTAATCACTGGAAGCAACATAAGTAAGGAGAGGAAGCTGAAGAACAGATTGCCTCAAGGATCAGTTCTCTCACCCTTACTGTTCAACCTATATGTATCTGATCTACCTGACACTTCGTCCAGAAAATACTGCTATGCCAATGACCTGGCTATAGCCGTCAAACACCAGGAAATGAAGACAACAGAAGAGATTTTAGCCAATGACCTGTCTGCATTAGACAATTACTTCAAAATCTGGAGACTCCAACCCAGTGTGAGTAAAACAGAAGTGTGTTGCTTCCATCTAAATAACCAGTTGGCGAACGTAAAACTGGAGGTAAGTTTCAGAGGCAAAATTCTTCGTCACAACTGGAACACAAAATATCTTGGTGTCATCCTGGATCGTACACTATGCTTCAAACAACATCTTCTTAACTTAGCTCAAAAGCTGAGGACTCGAAACAACATCCTCCATAAGCTATGCGGAACTACCCGGGGATCTTCAGCAACCACCCTGCGAACTTCAGCTCTGGGCTTGGTATACTCAAGTGCTGAGTATTGTGCACCTGTTTGGATGAATAGTCATCATATAAGGCTTGTTGATACCCAGCTGAATACGACAATGCTCATAATATCTGGCACAATCAGATCTACTCCAGTTTATTGGCTTCCACTGTTAAACGGTATAATGCCTCCTGATCTACGCAGATGTACTGCCCTTATGAGAGAATTCTACAAGATCTCCAGGAATTCTAACCTACCCGTGCATTGCGACCTGCCACTTTTAAATCGCAAGAGACTGAAATCACGTCATCCAACTCTGTGTGATGTTGCTGACATGGTTGCTAAGAATTTCAAACCTCTTGAAGAATGGAAAGGTCGGTGGGAAGCAGTGACAGATGTGCACCTGCATAACATCTTCTCAGGTGCTAAACTTCCAAGTGGATTCGACTTACCACGCAAGACGTGGTCTACTCTCAACGGAATCTGTACCAGCCATGGGCGATGCAGGGATGCTCTCTTTAAGTGGAAGAAGCTGCCTGATCCAGCTTGTGACTGTGGGGCTCCATACCAGACTGTTCACCACATTGTCAGTGAATGCAGGATTCGAGCCTATCACGGAGCCAAAGAAGACGTCCTGCTAGCAACTCCAGATGCAGTGCGCTGGATTGAAGGACTGGATATTCAGTTCTAAAGACAAATTTAAGTTTCTTGTGTGTCAATATGTACATATGTATATGTAATTTCATGATATGTCTGTATTAGCCATACGCTAAATAAAATAAGCTTACCTGTGACTGCAGCTCAGCTTGGTACGTACTAAATTTTACTGTTGTTAATTGTTCAGAATTATTTAAATCAAGTTCAAAGTTAAATCTCTTATTTCTAAATTGCGTAGATTCAAGTAGTTTTTTTAAATGATTGTTGAGGTAGCCCAGGACTAACCTTATTTTATTGAATTTCGTAGTGCTTCAGAAACAATTCACTATTAATTTCAGTCACTAAATTAACTTTCAATTTTCCGGTTTTATTAATTCTTTTGCTAAATGCCGGCCGAAGTGGCCGTGCGGTTAAAGGCGCTGCAGTCTGGAACCGCAAGACCGCTACGGTCGCAGGTTCGAATCCTGCCTCGGGCATGGATGTTTGTAATGTCCTTAGGTTAGTTAGGTTTAACTAGTTCTAAGTTCTAGGGGACTAATGACCTCAGCAGTTGAGTCCCATAGTGCTCAGAGCCACTTTTGCTAAATTAAGTCAGAGTGTAGCGAAATTTATTACTTCTGACAAACATTCAGTTTTCACACAACACGTGTCAACCTTCAGTTGCCACGCTTTTAGTGCTAATTAGGTGTGCAATAACCTTTCTTTTTCAGTTATTATAGTAGTTCTCCATAGGTCTGGCGACCGTAATTTTCCCCAAATCTCAAATATCTAATTAACGCCAGTTAATTGTTGACGTAACGACCGCACATTTATTTTCTTTATTAACTTTACCCCTTTTCAAAATTAATTTCCACCAGTTTCATTTGCATTTTTCCTTTCATTGAGATGTAACCCTTTCCTCCCTCTTTACCGACAGATTAACTTCGGTGACGATTGCTTTTCCCAAATTTCCATTAGGTACACGCGGCTTAATTTTTCACTGTCATTAAGGTCGACAAGTGAGGGGGAAGTTACAAACACCTCGTGTGAGCAAAGAGCTAGTCGAGTTTCACAAGGATGATGTTTTCTAATTCAGTGTGTACTCTGTGTCAATAGACCGTTCTCTTCGAGGTAATTCATAATTTTCGAACACAATATATGTTCGAAAATCCTTCTGTATATCGACGTTAATGATAGGGACCTATAATTTAGTGAATCACTCCTACTACCTTTCTTGAATATTGGTGTGACCTGTGCAACTTTCCAGTCTTCGAGTACGGATTCTTCGTCGAGCTAGCGGTTGTATATAATTGTTAGGTATGCCGCTATTGCATCAGCATACTCTGAAAGAAACCTAACTGATATGAAGCCTGGACCGGAAGACTTGCTTTTATGAAGTGATTTAATTTGCTTCACTACTCCGAGAATATCTACATCTAAGTTACTCATGTTGGCAACTGTCTTTCATTCGAATTCTGCAGCATTTAGTTTGTCTTCTTTGGTGAATCGATTTTGGAAGGCTGTGTTTAGTAACTCTGTTTTAGCAGCACTGTCACCGATAGTATTTCCATTGCTGTCGCGTAGAGAAGACATTGTTTGGGTCTGGCCTCTAGCATATTTTGCCTACGACCAGAATCTCTTTGGATTTTCTATCAGGTTTCGAGGCAAGGTTTCGTTGTTGGAAACTATTATAAGCATCTCGCATTCAAGTCCGTTCTAGATTTCGAGCTTCTTTAAAAGATCGCCTATTTTGGGGATTTTGAGTTCGTCTGAATTTGGAACGCTTTTGTTGTTGTTTCTGCATCAGTGTGCTGGCCTGTCTTGTGTGCCGTGGAGTACTAGCTTTGTCGTTTGTTAATCTACTTTCTATAAATCTCTCAATTGATGTCGATACCATTTCTGTGAATTCAGGTCACATATGGTCTAAAATTACATTGTTAATTTTGAAGGAGTGGATATTGTCTCTAAGGAAGGCTTCGTGCGAATTCCATCTGCTTTTCTGAGTAATATAAGTTCCGTTTATTTTTGCTGGGTTTGGGTGTTACGGTATTCAGTCTGGCTACGGCAACCCTGGGTTCACTAAATCCCTGTACCCGTTTTGATGCTCATTATCAGCTCAGCATTATTTGTTGCTAATACGTCAAATGTGTTTTCACAACTTTTTGCAATTCGAATGGACTCATAAACTAACTGCATGAAATAATTTTCAGAGAATGCGTTTAGCACAATTTTGGATGATATTTTATGCTTACCTTCTGATTTAAACATGTATTTTCGCCAACATATTGAGGCTAAATTGAAGTCAACACCAACTAATTGTATCAGTCGGGTATATGTTTGAAATTACACTCGAGTTTTCTTTGAACCCTTTAGTAATTCTATCATCTGTCTTGGGAGGTCGGTAAAAGGATCCAATTATTATTTTATTCTGGTTACCAAAAATGAACTCTGTCCGTACTAGCTCACAGGAACTATTCAATTTCGCTACTAGATAAACTATTTGTAACAGCAGTAAACACTTCATCGACAGCTGTGTTTAGTCTGCTCTTTCTGAACACCGTTAAGCTCGTCGCAAAAATTTCTGCTGAACTAACTCCGGCTATAACAAGCTATCAGCGACTACAACGATTCGAGCATCAGTGCTTTCTATCTGCGCTTTGAGATCTGGTACTTTCCCACCAAAGCTACGACAATTAACAACTGTTATACCCACGGCTCCTAGATCTACGTTCTTCCTGTTGTGATATACTAGTCATATATCAGCTTTTAGTTGTTCAGAGGCAGCGATCATGGCGAAAGAGTGACTGTAAATATGGGTGGGTACAGCACTACCTACTTCGAATAATGTGATCGACACACACACACATTTGATTTCATAGGTTTTACTTCCACAAACGTCAGATCCACCTCACTAAAATAGTCATGGCCATTACATGTCTTAATTACATACTAAGTCTCATTTACCAGGTACGCACATATTGCATCTTTTAATTATACGACAATAGGCTCTGTACAATATAACATAACCAACCAACAACAGTCTCACTCCGATGATAATACGTGTAGTGCTTTTAAATTAAAGTTAGTCAGCAACCATTGTTAATTATACTACACTACTGGCCATTAAAATTGCTACACCAAGAAGAAATGAAGATAAACGGGTATTCATTAGACAAATATATTATACTAGAACTGCATTTGATTACATTTTCACGTAGTTTGGGTGCATGGATCCTGAGAAATCAGCACCCAGAACAACCTCCTCTGGCCGTAATAACGGCCTTGATACGCCTGGACATTGAGTCAAACAGAGCTTGAATGGCGTGTACAGGTACATGCAACGTCAAGACGATACCACAATTCATCAAGAGTAGTGGCTGGCGTATTGTGACGAGTCAGTTGCTCGGCCACCATTGACGAGACGTTTTCATTTGGTGAGAGATCTGGAGAATGTGCTAGCCAGGGCAGCAGTAGAACATTTTCTGTATCACGAAAGGCCCTACAGGACCTGCAACATACGATGGTGCATTATCCTGCTGAAATGTAGGGTTTCGCAGGGATCGAATGAAGGGTAGAGCCACGGGTCGTAACACATCTGAAATGTAACGTCCACTGTTCAAAGTACCGTCAATGCGAACAAGAGGTGACAGAGACGTGTAACCAATGGCGCCCCATACCATCACGCTGGGTGATACGCCAGTATGGCGATGACGAATACACGCTTGCAGTGTGCGTTCACCGCGATGTCGCCAAACACGGATGCGACCATCATGATGCTGTAAACAGAACCTGGATTCATCCGAAAAAATGACATTTTGCCATTCGTGCACCCAGCTTCGTCGTTAAGTACACGATCGCAGGCGCTCCTGTCTGTAATGCAGCGTCAAGGGTAACCGCAGCCATGGTCTCCGACCTGATAGTCCATGCTGCTGCAAACGTCGTCGAACTGTTCGTGCAGATGGTTGTCTTGCACGATCCGTTACAGCCATGCGGATAAGATGCCTGTCATCTCGACTGCTAGTAATACGAGTCCGTTGGGATCCAGCACGGCGTTTCGTATTACCCTCCTGAACGCACCGATTCCATATTCTGTTAACAGTCATTGGATCTCGACCAACGCGAGCAGCAATGTCGCAATACGATAAACCGCAATCGCGATAGGCTACAATCCGACCTTTATCAAAGTCGGAAACGTGATGGTACGCATTTCTCCTCCTTACACGAGGCATCACAACAACGTTTCACCAGGCAACGCCGCTCAACTGCTGTTGGAAACTTTCCTCATGTCAGCACGTTTTAGGTGTCACCACCGGCGTCACCCTTGTGTGAATGCTCTGAAAAGCTAATCATTTGCATATCACAGCATCCTCTTCCTGTCGGTAAATTTCATGTCTGTAGCACATCATCTTCGTGGTGTAGCAATTTTAATGGCCAGTAGTGTACATAACTGTCCGTCTTCTGATGCACAACAACACATGATTACACCATTATATTCTTACGGTTCAGACTGACATGAGTTCCACGCTTGGAATCTTGGCACTGACTGCCTTTGATATTCAAGTTAATCCGCGTATGTCATTAACTGATGTAATTCACACTCCGGTTTCATATTAAGTTGAAAACATGATTGCACATTTACATTATGTCTGTTCTGACTGACACGGGTTCTACACTCAGAATCTCGGTTCAGGCTGACTTAAAATGGCTTCAAGTGCAGCGTTATATAGCTTTTCAAAAATGCAACTGAAGTTTCACGATTTTAAATGTGTAATTTCGGTAATTTTCAATTAGAATTTTATGTCTTACATTTAGTGGATAGTGAAAAAAAAATGGTTTTGGTCTGGACTTCATGTTACAACAGGAGTTTCGATTGAAATAAGCCTTCATGATGAAACTGCTAAAAACAGCTAAATAAACAATACCATTTATAAAATTATTAATTACCCATTATTAAGTGCTGATGTTCTTTCCATATTTTGGTAATTAGATGCACGAATACCTTAAGAAATTTCAAGGATTATTTTTCTAACTTTATCCGTATTACAATAATTACATCTGTTTGCATGTGAACAATGTAACTTGAACTGGAAAAAATTACCGTTTGTTAACTGAACTGAGATTAGGAAATTAGTTACGTGAAATGGTTAAAATTAATTAGGAAATTATTGTGAGCAATGTAGTTTAGCAAAGTTAGGCTTCATCTTATATTCGGAATGACGGAATGACAGCTTTATCTTACGGCAGATTTCTCACTGACTCTTACGATATATAAGAAAGCAAAAAACAAAAATACACATAATTTAAGGAGGCAAATGACAAAACAAAATGGGAATGGGTCCCAGCTTTCTTTGCCACTTTGTGTACAGCCTGCACACTTTGAGACTGAAGCAGTTTTTGTGTTTCCCTGAGACACTCTAACCTAAAAACCAGCCAGTCCACGTCACAAAGCCCCCACTACCTGTGTAGCTGCCTCCTGCGTGCAGTGGACTTCTGATCCCTTCAGTAGAACCCGAAACACCACCACTCTCAGGCGCAAGTCGAGGAATCTGCAGCCTATACGGTCGCAGAACCGTCTGAGTCTCTGATTCTTCAATAACCCCACCCCCTGTGAATGGCCGGATCTTGCAGGTTGAGGAGTTTCCTTTGAAATAGGATAGGCGACGGCATCTCCCTGAGCGGCATCGTCACATCACAGCAACAGACAGCACCTGGAACCTGTTTGTCAGACTGACTGGGGAGGCCTTACCTGCAGCCCCCTGGGAAGTCTTACACCGCCTGCCACAGCCCGAAGCGACCTCCCACTCGACCACAGGTGAGGGGTCAGCCTCAGTGCGAGCAGCAACTGGGCTGGCCACCGGTGTGGGCCGATCGGCGGATTCTGACGTGCTAGACGTCCGTCGGATCCCCAAAACCCGCCAACAACACTGATGCCCGTCCACTGCAGCCTCAAGCTGAGTAACTGAAGCCAAAACCGCCTGAAGCTGAGAGAGAAGTGTTACGAACTCAGCTCCCATCCGCACACAGCAATCACAGTTCCTATCCGTTCTAAAGACCGTGAAAAACTACACTACACAGAAAAACAAAGAACTATCGACAGGCAGTGCAGAGGTTCTACTGCAGGCACTGATGAAAATGCAAGAAAAAGAAGACTACCAAAACACACAGGTGAGACTAAATAATTCGCTCTTGGTTAGGAACTTGTACAGTGTCACAAAATCGGTTTACTTTCCGACACAAACGAAAACGCGAAAGAAGTATGTATAGCATACATTAAATGAACAAGAAAAATTCAGAAATGAAATTACCAAAGCACAAAGATGAAACTATATAATTCACTCCTGGTTAGAAACTCGTAAAATGCACCAAATCGTTCTACTTCCCTGTAGCTGCCGTTTGTCGGCTGACGGCTGCTGCTTACTAAATGGAAAGAGCGATTATACGAGCATCACTGAAACTCAACGTTTATAAAGTTTTCTCCCGAGGTTTATACTCCTAGATAAATAAGAAATTTCAAACGGTAGCGATGTCTCGTCGCTGATTTCGCGACGGAGGGATTTAAGCTGTCAAAAATCCACAGACATCTAGGGGATTTGTGCGGAAGTGAAACCAGCCATATGCAAAAAGCAACTAACAAGTTCCCGTAAGGTGGAACCAGCATTGAAAAAGCGCATAAATAGATCATCGACTGCCTCCACTTGGTATTCGTCGTCGGCGAGTGGATGAGTTGATTAGCGCTGGCAGATACATCAAATCTCCGGACATTCTATACTCCTGAACTGAACTGAAGTGATAATGCCGTTAACGATGCGTAGGTTGAGCGTTCGAAAAGAATGTATGAAACCCGTAACTTGGTAGCTGAAGCGTAATTTTCTGGAGACAGTGACGATGGTCTGCCCAGACCAACTTCCGCTGTTGAAAGCCAACAAAGTCGAATTCCTTCTTGTTCCCATCTCACGACAGTAGTTGAAGTGATAGTACATCTTCCCCCAGCATAAATGAAGAAACAACCTCTTGTCCAAAGGGAAAATTTATTAAGACTGTCTGAGGCACTCTGTGATATTAACGGTAAGTACTACGCTGATAAGCTCCAGAAATTAGATACCGGTAGGACGAAACATCCACACAATTCCTCTCTTTGTGTTTGCATTGCTTTCTAATTATTGTGCACTTGTCTATACTGTGGAGCCTGTGACAAAAGATCAGGCGACTAATATATCGCACTTGAATGTGACTGCACATCTGGAGAGATCAGCAGCTTATATCTACTTGATTCAATGTATAACAATTTAAATACTCACAGTGAATTGGAGTGACTCTGAAGAAGAAAGGAAGGAAGGATGATTAGAGTTCAACGTCACGGCAGCTCGGTCATTAGAGGCGGATACGGAAGGCGATGCCCGACTTTGCCAAATAACATTCCTGAGTTTAGTTCAACGATGGCGCAGAGCAATCATATTTAATGGGGGCTGTACTGAGTAGCAGTTCTTTTAAGGAAGATAGTCAGTTCAGCTACATGTGCAGTTTGGGTTCCTAAGGTAGTGAAGAGTACTTTTGCGATACTTTCGGTACAGTCTTGAAGCCGGCCGGGGTGGCCGAGCATTTCTATGCGCTACAGTCTGGAACCGCGCGACCGCTACGGTCGCAGGTTCGAATCCTGCCTCGGGCATGGATGTGTGTGATGTCCTTAGGTTAGTTAGGTTTAACTAGTTCTAAGCTTTAGGGGACTAATGACCACAGCAGTTAAGTCCCATAGTGCTGAGAACAATTTGAAGTCTTGAAGTATGAATTTCACAATAAAATTGTCCACGATTTACTCTATCACCTTAACCAAAATCATTTTCCTGTGCTGTCAGATATTTCGCCACTTTATCCCTACTCTGTTTACTGGTGCAACAACTGGATTTCCATTACTTGTTATGGCCTGCAGAGAGAGAGGACATCACATAAACCTTAAGATACACTGACGTACAACCCAGCTCCCGTGTACCAATCTCTCTCCCTGTCTGAGTCCCACATTTGCAGTCACACTGCGCATCGCAGATGGGGCTGCTGCTGCTGCTGCTGCTGCCGCGGACACACGCCTGCATTATTCTCTTTCGACGCCCTCCGTCGAGGACGTGCCGTGACACGGGTCTCCTGCCTTGCACGTGCTCTGTGAGTTGTTGGCTGTGTACACTCTGTTTTCACCGTGATGGCGTGTAACATTTTCCGGATGGCTTCTCCGTTCGTATTGATAAAACTGTATCTCTCATGTTTTAACGTTAAGGATCCTGTAACAAAGTCAGCAACTACACTGACGTACAAATGTTGAGGACACAGTTCCGCTCTACTAAAAGTAAGGTTCGGTAGTTTTTGTACGCTACATAAATAACGTAGAAAATGGTTGGCCTATTGATAGTATTGGTAGCATTGGTAGGGAATGAAACATAAATGAATGTGTAAGGGAGAAACTGGGAGCCGACGACTACTCTTTGTTTCTTTTCCCTTCTTAATGTTGTTTGGTTGTTTGATTTGCGCGTAATTAGAACAACACATCATTCAAAGTTACTTCATTGTGTATGTTATTCTTACAGAATGTAAATTGAATTTTCTAAGTAATAAAACTTGATTGCGTAACTTCAACGACGCTTTTACGTGACAAAAGCTATAACTTTTGATGCAAGTGCGGTTCACATGAACAAACATAAAAAATTATATATATATATATATATATATATATGTGTGTGTGTGTGTGTGTGTGTGTGTGTGTGTGTGCGTGTGTGCGTGTGTGTGTGTGTGTGTGTGTGTGTGTGTGTGTATGTATGTATGTGTGTTATTATCTGTATTTTGTATCAAAAGAACGTTCTTCATCACGATTTAAGGCAACGGGTTTCACGTTATTATTGATAAATTCGAAAGTTTAAAAGTTTATTTGACACTACTGTAGTGAAGCCAAAGTCACAGTAAATAACAATTTTTATTTGAAAGGAAATGGCTACATTAGCGGTTTCAGCGGACTACGTCGTCATTTTCAAATGTACAAAAGATCTGTTGGAGAATATGTAATGGGAATTATGACCATGTATCTGACAAAAATTACGGGAAATAATGACATCAAGCAACTGAGGCAATGGTGGCACAACCAAGTCACAACAAGTGGTGGCCATTCTTGCTAAAACGTTCATTCCATGTCCTAATGTAGAATAGACAAAAACAACCATGATGAAGTTTTCCAAGAATTCCAATTTTATTTTAGTCACACTCCTTATGACAATCAGGTCAGGATACAGAAAAATTCGAAAGTTGTTTATGAATAACAGAAACATGTTTTATATACAGGGTGTCCCAGCTATCTTGTCCAACCAAAATATCTCTGGAACAATAACAGCTGTTGGAAAACGACTTTCACCGGTATCAATGTAGGGCTGGGGCCCATGAATGTACATATTTGGAAACATTCTAAAAAGAAAGCATATGTTTTTTAACACAAACTTATGTTTTTCTAAATGGACCTCCTACATTTTTTTTCTTCAGCAATCCATAGCATGACAAAGCACATACAAAATGGCGTAGATTGCATCGCAATATTCCCATTACATCTCGAGATATTGAGACGCGAAGTTGACTCTTGAAACACCCGACATGCGCTGCTAGCGCACGTCCTGAGGCTCAGGCCTGAACCCCATGCTGTCCGTCATCGCGATGTGATTGACATGTCAAATCACACCTCCATACTCATAAAGAGGTCCGAAACGCCGGATGTTTGGTCGTCTCACATCTCGTCTACGTGAAACGGGAAGCTTAAATCCAAGACCTCGACATCGTCCCAGAACACGCACAGATGAACGTACTGAAGTTGCTGTGCTCGCTACCATAGCTGTGAATCCTCAAATCAGCACACGTCAAATTGAACGTGAAATTGGTGTGTCGAAATCAAGTGCACAACGTATTCTTAAGCGTCATAAATTTCCTCCTTACCATGTTCATTTACACCAGGATCTTCATGGAAATGACTTCCGGAATAGGGTAACATTTTGTCGGTGGGCTCAGCAAAAACTTCTGACAAATCCAAATTTTTTGGCAGATGTTCTCTTTACCGGCGAGGCATCATTCTCCAACAAAGGAATTGTCAATAAGAGGAATATGCATTATTGGTCCGCAGACAATCCAAAATAGCTCCGACAGGTAGAGCATCAACGTCCGTGGAAAGTTAATGTCTGGTGTGGGATTATTGGAGATACTATTATCGGACCTTTCTTTATAAATGGCATCCAAAATGGCAGACAGTACTCCAGATTTATACGACACAATCTTCCTGTTCTCTTGGACACCGTACCTCTGAACCGGAGAATGGTGATGTGGTATCAGCATGACGGATGCCCTGCACATAACGCCTTACGAGCACGACGACTTCTGAACCGTAAGATCCCTGGTAGGTGGATTGGACGAGGTGGCCTGCCCGATCTCAGCACCTTACACCGCTGGATTATTTTCTTTGGGGAGCAGTGAAGGATGCTGTTCACCAACATGAACCAACAACACCAGAGGACATGAAGCAACGCATTATTCATGCTTGTACAGCCATCAAAGACGAAACAATAGCACGAAGTAGGGCATCCTTCATCCGCAGAGTGACCCTATGTATGCAAGCCAATGGGCATCACTTTGCACATGAGATATGAACGCTATGTTTAGTATGTAGTGCTGGTATCACAGTGGAAGTTTCTACAAAGGGTCATTTTACCCAGTGATGTTAAGAAACATTTGTTTGCAACAATCTGTCATTTAACGCATTAGATAAACATAACATTGATAATTATGTGATAAAAAAGTAATTGGTTAAACATGTTTACATTCATCTTCTATGTCCTACCTGAACTTCCCAAATCAAAACACTTTTACCTAAACAACGGTAAAACTTTTAGTTCACTTGCTCGTTTCACTAAAACCATCAACATGAATTTTACTATTACGAGTGAATGATTAACTGTCACTTGCGCTAGATCTATAGTAAAGTAAAGTTTTAACGTTGAACGGCATTACCTTTTTAGTAACGGATTAACGATAAGCGAAGTTAACTTTGTGACTAACGTTGCGGTACACAGATATGTTACAGAACCGCATCACCCCTAGCCTATGGGACAAATACCTGCAGGAATGTACGACGTTAATGCAGGATGGCAGCAGACCGTATTATTCGTTTCGGACCTCTTGATAAGTATGGAGGTGTGATTACGCATGTCAATCACATCGCGATGACGGGTAGCATAGGGTTCACGCCTGAGCCTCAGGACGTGCGCTAGCAGCGCATGTCGGGTGTTTCAAGCGTCAACTTCGCGTCTTAATATCTCGGGATGTAATGGGACTATTGCGATGCAATCAACGCCATTGTGTATGCGCTTTGTTATGCTATGGATTGCTGAAGAAAAAATATAGGAGGTCCATTAAAAAGAAACATAAGTTTGTGTTAAAAAACACATATGCTTTCGTTTTATTATGTTTCCAAATATGTACATTCATGGGCCTCAGCCCTACATTGATACCGGTGAAAGTCGTTTTCCAGTAGCTGTTACTGCTCCAGAGATATTTTGGGTGGACAAGATAGCTGGGACACCCTGTACACGTGACGGTGTACTAAAGCGATGTTCCGTACATTTTTGTTCTGCCGTTTTATTTATTTTACCTTTTTATTGAAGAAATTGCATTTTATAGCGCTATATGATAAATCCATATTGTTTTCTTTATTTTAATTGCAAAATGCCTCTGTTTCAAGTTACAAATCAACAGTGTTTGGATAAAGCCTGAATTAATCATTGAGACTTCAAATTTTGCTGTAAATACCGTTTACATTTAAGTAGCAGACAGGTTATCCAGCCCTTTATATATCCTCACTCGGTTTCTAGACGCGGGTGAGATGATGTGGGTTTTTCGACAGTGCAAGCTGTTACGAACGGCATGCAGGGTGCTCTGAATGTGCTAAACTATTGACCGAGAAGTTTACTTTCAAATGAAAATAGCCCGGGCCCATTAGTTTTTATGGTGACATAGAGCAATTCAAACGTGGCGTTTCATCGTGCTGTGCTCTTGGCCCTGTGCGCTAAGAGTTCAGTCATTTGCACTGCTCGTGTTTTGTGCTTTCCTCTATACCTATCTTCACGCAGTGTTTTGATTCTCTGCTCCTCGTAAATTGACCAGTACGTCGAGCTTGTTCTCCTCTTCTGGTGTACAGCTCCCTGGTATTCGTACTCACTCCACTGATGACTTTACATAGTTATATTTGTGCCGACACGATGGTTGTCCGACGTCGCCCCACTGAGCAGGTGCAAAGATATCCTTCTGACGTTTGTGGTTTAATGAAAGATACTTTAGTCCAAGAACAAACATGTCCAGTTACGTCACCAGTGGGGAGTACTCTCCCAATGGTCGCTGCAGGTTTCCGGCTGGAGGTGGGCGAGAACTGATATTATCACTCTGCAATAGACAGCAGGCGGCTTCGTTTAGCAGGCGCCACAGACGCGCTGCCCATAGTGCCCCCGAACACCGCCAGTGGCAGAGGAGTGAGCAGGAGTTCAAATACGTCGAAACAGTGGCGAAACAGTCGGCAGAAATCTAAAGAAAAAAAACTTATTCTAAGCAGGTACAATATACTTAAACATTAATCTTATTTGGCCCCAATGACAGACAAGGGGGCACCAAATAACGGCAAATTTCAGAAAATCAGCCCCAGCATCTTTATAAGCTAGCAAACACTGTACGCTACAGTTAGCTACTGCCACAACAAGAGATATACTGTACCAACATGTCTCCACCATCCACCCAACAACAGAAAACTACCTAATATACCGACAAAGGAAAGCAACAGAACATAGAAAAACATTTGGGTCTATCGTTCAAAATGTGTGTGAAATCTTATGGGACTTAATTGATAAGGTCATTAGCCCCTAAGCTTACACAGTACTTAACCTAAATTATCCTAAGGACAAACACACACACACACCCATGCCCGATGGAGGACTCAAACCTCCGCCGGGACCAGCCGCACAGTCCATGACTGCAGCGCCGTAGACAGTTCGGCTAATCCCTTGCGGCGGGTCTATGGTATAACTATATCATGCTTTATGCATGAATACCAAAAATAACAGTGCATTGAAACACTCTCTTACGGACAATCACATACGGTGTGCAAAACAGAGCTCACAACTTGTAACGGCTACATAATGTTTCCAAACATCACAACAGAACGGCTAATTTTAAAACTTTGGTACCCAAAAAAAAAAAATGGCTCTGAGCACTATGGGACTTAACATCTATGGTCATCAGTCCCCTAGAACTTAGAACTACTTAAACCTAATTAACCTAAGGACATCACACAACACCCAGTCATCACGAGGCAGAGAAAATCCCTGACCCCGCCGGGAATCGAACCCGGGAACCCGGGCGTGGGAAGCGAGAACGCTACCGCACGACCACGAACTGCGGACTTTGGTACCCACTAACTTCACTTTGACAAAAGGTGTCAGCCGCTTAGCAGCAGGTCGTATTCATAAAAGCACAACTCCTGGAGCTCTGCATGCCTCTGCAATACACATATTCCTCTCTGTGCTTCGTCTCTGATGGCAGGCTGTCATCTTATTCTGAACACAGGGGAAAGACACTGTATTCTTTTCACATAGGTGATTCCATGTACCGGTGGCCATGTATCCTGTTGACTTTTATGAAACTTCACAAGGCACTCGGCAACAGGGCACTTCACAGTTCAGTTTCTTCCTCACTTGCTGGCCATCAGTGAACTCATTCTCCTCTGGATTGCAGCCTGTGGCGGTTACTAGGGCCAGCAACGGCGAACGCAAAGCAATTGTTGGCAGTACCCTGACTGGTGCCACTCCATGACTTGTCAGCCTGTGGATACCACACCATCCGACGGTCTCTCAAATTGTCATCTCGTTTTCTCCATACCGCTCACTGTCAAACTCGAGGTAGAGCGCCACAAACACCTCTGGTTTTCGCGACACTGCCTGGACCCCAGCGGCGTATCACATGATAGCTAATCGGTTTCCCAATGGCAAAGGCGCTGAGTTCCAGGTGATGTAGGTGGTATTCTCCATACAGCAGACTGCTTTTGCATTCTCCTGCTATAACGACTCCTCTTATTACTAGGCTAATTACTGTTTAGCTCTACAGGGCCATTATACTGAAATGTTTCCCCCCACCACCTAGTATTGTCTTTCTATTTGTGTGAGTAACTGTACGTTCACTGTTGTGGGTAAATACATACAGTGTACACAGGGCGGTGTGTGAAACTGATGGCGATTACACGCTTCCGCTGTTGTAGAAATCTGCTCCAGATGCTGCAGATACCGTGTTGAGCTGAAAGTGGTAACCAAAATACGGAGAAATATTCTTCGGGGGTCTGTTGCGTAGCAATCAGATTGCTTTCAGTTCTGAGAAATGTCCAGTTACTATTGTGGATTTGAATGATCCATGAAGTGACTTCTTTTCCGAAGAAAACATCGAACTATTTCACTAGAACTGAACGCTCCCGTCGGAACTGTTCTCAACTGGTGTTTATTAGTAAATCACAATAGCAGTACATCGCTGGGTGTATAATAAGACGTACCTTCTTGAAATGAACAATATTTTATTGTTCTATTAACTGATTTCCTTCCATATGCACTTATATTTTACAATGTGAAACAAAAACTCGCAATGACGTCGATTTTTTACATCACAAGAATGGCTCTCCTCTACTAAAAATTACTCTTAACTAGAACAAACAAAAACTATATCCTAAGAATAATTATGTGAGCTCTGTCCGCCACAGAGTAATAAACAATATCTTTGTCTCTCTCTCGCACTGTCACAGCAAGTTACGCTGCATGATACATCATACTGCGTCGACGTGGGCGGCCTCGGAGTGTTGCTGCCGCAGTCTGTAAGCGCCAGACGAGCCCTCTGGAGGGACGCCGGAACCTCACCAGCACAAGCGTGCCCAGGTGGGCCACCACACAGTGTGACAACGCTTTAAAACCTGAATAGAACAGACTTTTGTCCCGCGAAATTTTTTGTAGATTGCATTGGTGCATACTTGCGGTGCTGCGTTCTGTGCTGCGTGCTGTTACGGCTTTGTGGTCCGTTTAATATGCTGTATGACAGCAATCATGCCTAGCTGTCAGGATAAAATAAAATGGGTAGCACTCCAGAAGGTATGTTTACATTTTTAACTGGTGCAATGATGTACCCGACTTAAAACTGAACTATTACCGATGTTACCCGAAATCGTTGGCTACAAAATTTTCTGTGGGTGCCTCCACTCCCACAACGTTAATAGCATCCTTAAGGAGTTCAAATTTATTTTTCTGCAGACGTTTGCACGTTTTACTGAATGGTCATTTTCCTTACCAGTGGCAGTGCCACAAGGTTAAAATTGGTCCCTCATTATTGCAGTTAACTCAACATATGAACAATAGGAAAGTCATTAGGATTTTCTGTGGAAGTCTTTGGGGAGCTATTCAGAACTGTAATCATAACTATTCTGGGAAATTAGCAAATAATTTTGTTTTACAAGATTATAATTTTTCCAAATAAAGTTGTATTTTTCGCTAAATGCTGTAGAACTATTCAAATTTTACACCGTGATCTTAAGAATTGTAACATATCTATCAAATACTCTGAAACAATGTATAATTTTCGAAAGTAGTGTGTCAGCTTCTCCGGACTCACAACATTCTACAATATTGCCAGATGCTGACGTCAGTCCACGAGTATGCAACAATCGAAGCTGTTCCGTTGCCGACTGATGGGCTTCTAAGGATAGTCCGCGTTACGAAGAAGGTATTACAACGAAATATGCCCATGAGATAACGATGCATATTGTTAAAATTCCTTTTGCGCAGTTCACTACTAGTAGCAACTATTTGGTGGCTGAATATCCCCAAAAAGGTTCAAATGGCTCTGAGCACTATGGGACTCAACTTCTGAGGTCATTAGTCCCCTAGAACTTAGAACTAGTTAAACCTAACTAACTTAAGGACATCACACATATCCATGCCCGCGGCAGGATTCGAACCTGCGACCGTAGCGGTCTCGCGGTTCCAGACTGCAGCGCCTAGAACCGCACGGCCACTTCGGCCGGCCTGAATATCCCCACCTGGAAACATACATAGATGGCCTGTTGTATTCCATCGGTTTCTGGCTTCTTCGAGTCGGTCCATCTCGAGACCCCAGAAAATGACAATTGAAGGAAATAAACAGATGTCTCATGAGGAAAAAGTACTTTCGAAATAATAATGACACAAGCGATGAACATGATTGTGTTTGCGACTGAAAATGTAAAATATCGAACAAAACATTTCATTACGGCAATTTCCACACCCAATGCGAAATACTTTATACCCGAAGGTTTACCCAAATCCGCTAAATTCACAATTTTTATTGGCCAAAATGGGTCAGCCATTTTGAATTTTGTAATTCTGACATTGGATTCCTAATCAGCGACACGAAGAATCTAAAAAAATATATATAGTTTTCTATTATGCTCAGGGTCTGAGACGAGATGGCCCACTGTTTAGCGGGCAGTGGGAAGAGATCCGAACCATGCCGAGCCAGTTACTTTCACACCCTATTACGTATTAGGCTGTTGGAGTATAGTGAGTATAGTATGTTTGCCGCCACAGTAGGGTGACACGCCATTTCTCCCAACTGTTTATTCATTACACATTCTATTAAGAACGTCTTAACTCATAAATATGTTTAAATAGATGAGGCAACTTAATAAATAAAGGTATAAATGTTCGTTTGTGCAAATTTGTGTATCTCTGAAAGTTCTTCACCGATTGCTATGAAATTTAGACACAACGTTACGTTCCAGTACAGGCGTGTTTTCAAGCATCTATTCCGTTACATAATGGGTGGAGAAAAATTGTGTCACGAAATTTTTACCGTGGATAGCTGATGCCAGTAGGAACCAAAATTATCAATGTTGTGTAGGTAGACAACGCACCACTTTTAAACTACAGAAACTTGGCGGGACTGCCCTGTTGCCGGATGCTCTGGACAACGCATTACCGCGAATGCTTTGCCTGCTGGAGATCGCGATGTACGCAAGGTTGCCGGCGCACTCGGTGGTACCGCGCCAGCCTTCCTCTCTGGGGGCGAATTCGCTGGGGTCCTGACATATGATAAGACGAAACTGGAAGAAACTCGTAAACAGCTGTTAGTTCTCAAACAGGAACTATTTTACAAATTGTATCGGCCCTGAAATGGGCCTTTTTGTAGCTAGCTACTGAACGCAGGTGCTCGAACTGGCGACCCTCTGACGCGACACAAACTTGGTAACGTCGAACGGTGTTTTGCCGAGCTCTTTCAAAGATTGCTGTCATTGCCCTGATTTGAGGGACGTTTTTATGTGTGAACTGACAACCATAGCGCTGACCATCAACCAACGAACGGCAACAGGGCAATCCGACTGCCAATCGGAGCTCTTGGCGCCAAGTTCCCGTAGTTTAAAAATGTTGCGTTGTCTACCTACACAACATTGCTAATTTTGGTTCCTACTGGCATCAGCTATCCAGGATTAAAATTTCGTGACAAAATTTTTCTCAATCCTATATATACAGGGTGTCCCACTTATCTTGCTCACCGAAAATAACTTTCTGGCATGTTAAATGAAAAATTGTTTCAACTAATGTTTCCTAACATCTCTGGATAGTTTTTACTTGAGATATACGTTTTATGTATCCCCACAGATGTAGGATGTGTGGGATAGAGGTTATTTTTTTAAATGGAACCTTGTAAATTTAATTCACGAATACACTCACCCTCTCCAAGAGCTATTGAAGAATGTATCAAACAGTACCATTTTTGTGGATAAAACGGAGATGTACAATACACAGGCTGTGAAGAACCCTAGCTGTTTACTGCCTTGACTGTACAAATTACACACCCAATGTAGTGGTATAGTACAGGTGTAGGTTTGTTTATGATTTCCGACACATGTAAACACAATCCCCCCCGCGCACCACGTTTGTTGTTGCTTTAGTGCACAGTACACTGCATACCAGTGCATTCGCCATCAGACTAACTTAATAAGTGCATGGCGTTAGTACAAATTGCGAATTGTTGTGTGAAGGTGTGTGATGTACAATAAGGTAGAAATCCTGACAAGAAATAATTCAGTAACTTGCATTTTTATGTTCAGTTCTGTTAGAGAAAATTATGAATATTATTTTATTATGTCTACCTTGTACTCTATTGTACGTACCTGCACTACAATTTGCTGTAGGCGGGCGAAATCCTGTTGAGGCACCACTATTGTACAGCAGATGATTGTCTCACAAGTCATCGCTTTCTCGCTAGATGTTTGGTCTTCTCATTTCTCATCTACGTGAAACATGAAGTTTAAGTGCAAGACCTTGAAATTGTCGTAGGACACAAACAGAAAAAGCTGCTGAGGTCGCTGTGCTCGCTGTCGTAGCCGTGAATTCTCAAGTCAGCACACATGAAGTTCGTGTCTTGAAAACAAGTGCACACGCCTTCTATGACGTCATATATTTCATCATTTACACCAAGAGCTCCATGGAAACGACTTTTATGGAATTTTGTCAGTGGGCTCAGAAACAACTTCTGAGTAAGCCTAATTACTTTTCATACTTCTTTTTACCAAAGAGCCGTCATTCTCCATCAAAGGAATTGTCAGTATGAGAAATACGAATTATTGGTCATTCAAAGGTCTACGATGTCTGTGACAGGTAAAGAATCAACGTCAGTGCAACGTTAATGTTTGGTGCGGAAATATTAGAGATACCATTACGAACCTCTCTTTGTAAATGGCAACCAGAATGATAGGTAATATGCCCGATTTTTAAGATACACTCCCCCTGTTCTCTTAGACGTCGTAGTTTCGTGGATAAAATAGTACAGTGTAATACGTTTTTGAATAACTCTTGAATAATGTCAGTGTATTCTTGAATAGAGCTTACACATTTCCATTTAAAAACTTTAACATCCACCCCGCACCTTCTACACCTGTTGAGATACACGAAACAGCAAGAACTACCCAGTGATGTTAACAAACAGTGGTTGAAAGAATTTTTCGTTTAACCCGTCATAAAAAAGTTATTTTGGGTGAGCAAGATCATGTGTGTGTGTGTGTGTGTGTGTGTGTGTGTGTGTGTGTGTGTGTGTGTATGCGCGCGCGCGCGCGCCATGTCCAGTGACGGAATAATCGGTGCGATATTCCTTAATGGCACCGTGACTACCGAACGGTATGTGAAGGTTTTGGAAGATGATTTCATCCCCTTTATCCAAAGTGACCCTGATTTCCACAAGGCGTGATTCATGCGAGACAGAACTCGCAGGAGAGTGTTTGGGGTCCAGCAGGAGCACTGGAGGAGCACTTTCGGAGATTTGCGATTAAGTGCATCTACATTTTCTATGTAGGTACAATTTCTTCAAAATCCCAAATCTCCGGATGTTCTGCATGAATTGTTTTGGGAATTTTGACACAACGTGGCATTCGAACACTCAAGCGTTTCTACACACATAATGGACCACCATCTGCCACGCATGTAATACGTATTTAGTAAAAGGGGAAATGTCAGAGAAATGTAAATGTTGGTCTCTTCAAAAGCGTTAAGTTCTTGACCGATTCCTTTGAAATTTTTACACAACATTGAATTCTAAGATGGGTTTGTTTTTGGTATCTAATTATTATATACTTACAATGTAGTTACCAAAAATCTCAGAATGTACCATTCGGATTTATTTGAGTTTTACATATTACTGTGACAAATGATTAGACCATATAGACTATATATACAAGGGCTATTCGAAAAGTAAGAAACGATAGGTCGCCAAATATAAACCACAGTGAAAGGCAAAACTGTTTTATTTGCAACAGTTAGCTGCAACTTCTAGCTACCTATCTCCATAGTCGCCGATCCGACTTAGTCGTTTGTCGTAGCGTTTTACCAACTTTCCAATACCCTCGTTATGAAAGGCAGCCGCCAGGGCTTTCCGTCAACTCTCTACGCTGGCCTACAACTCACTGTATGTGCGGAAACGTGGTCTTCAGAGCCAGCGGTTCATGTGAGCAGAGATGAAACTCAGAGGGAGATAATTGCGGGCTGTATTGTGGGCAATCAAACAGTTCCAATTGAAAACGACGCAGTAGCATCTTCATTACCCCTGCAGAATGCGGCTGAGAATTTTCTTGCAGAAGAAAACACACGACACTTATGTAATGTCGGCTGCATAGCTTCAGGCAAAATTTCTCACCAGGCCCTCGTACTTGGCGGGCGACACTGTTGGTCTAGGTTTCTTTATGTGCTCCCTGTGTGTTCAGAACTAAAAAGAACGACGTAACGCGATCCACGGGTATAATAGAGACATTGCCCAACACAACTGTGCAAAACTTCATCGGATTTTCACTGTGGTTTGCATTTCGCGCCCGATCGTTCCTTACTTCTCGAATAACCCTCGTACTTTATAATAGTGGAGAGTTGTTAGCAAACAAAATGTTGTGTTTGTAGCTTATTGATTTAGGATTAAAATACTACCACAAAATCTGAATGTCAGTAACAATGAAGAATGCTTGAGGCCAGAGAGGGGGGGGGGGGGAGGGGGTTTTAGCACATGGAGAGAGAAGGGTAAGGAGAAGATGCACAAAGTTAAAAGGGGGAGGAGGGAGATGATGGACCCAGAGAGGGGGACAGAAAATGTGCATGAGGTGATGGAGAGATAGGGTGGAGGAGAAGACGGACAGAGAGAGGGAGAGGTGGTGATGGACAGGGGGCGGGAGAAGTAGCAGAAGATGGACAAAGAAAGGGGGAGGGGGAGGGTTCAGCTCACTGCATAATACAAGGCTGGGTTAAATGGGAGATAGTTTTAACCGTGCCCAGTGCTGGACAAACATTGTAGCAGCAGTAACAGTAGAGGAAGAAAAGCAGATGTAATCCTAGCTACCAGCTTTCATAAACTTTCCTTTCACATTGGGAACGAAATAAATAGTGGCGACAGAAAATTGGCTTTCAACTTGTTTAACGAAGAACGCAAATACTGCAGAGGGTACCAAATGCATTTTTAACACAGAACGAGTGAGATTAAAAGTTAAAATTTACACAACGTAGAGGGTCGATAAGGAACTAAGGTAATTTTTCGAAGCGCTGTTCTTCCGAGGAGTGCTCTGTTGTTTTTCCCGGTCTGCGGCACACGGAGAGGGCTCCCGGACTGGGAGGGGCGGCTGGGAGGCGAGCAACAAGCAGAGAGGCGCTCCCGGACTCTCATTGGCGGCGCCCGCTGAATACTTGATGAGCGCCAAATCCGGGCCTCTTGCGGGCCGCGGACGGCGAAAATTGGGTTTGCGGCGGCAAACGATAATAATTGAGGTAGACTTGGCGAAGAAGGCTGCGTAATGAGATCCGATAGCGGGCGGCTTCTGTCCGTACGATGGAGGCCTGAGCGAGCGAGCGCACCTGGAACCAGCCCGCCTGCCGCTGGTTTTACGGTACCCGGCCAGCTGACGGTGCAGAGCATACGGCGAGGCGCGGATGCTCTGCACTGCTGCTTAATCAATATCCTCTTAGTTCCGCCCAAGTTACTCATATTTTCGTCGTGTCTGGACTGCTTCGAAACAGGGATTCTGACGCACGTGCGCTTGTCCTGCAGGCTTTCGCCCCATGTCGCTGTTCTGCTTTTTTCAGTCTTCCCAATACACTGTAGTACTTTCACACTGATGACATACCTAAACCGGCACCTGCTGTCAAAAATGGTCAAATGTGTGTGGAATCTTATGGGACTTAGCTGCTAAGGTCATCAGTCCCTAAGCTTACACACTACTTAACCTAAATTATCCTAAGGACAAACACACACACCCATGCCCGAGGGAGGACTCGAACCACCGCCGGGACCAGCCGCACAGTCCATGACTGCAGCGCCTCAGACCGCCCGGCTAATACCGCGTGGCGCACCTGCAGTCCATCTGCTCCAGTATGCTGATGGCACCGCCTTTCTAGCCCTAAAACCCAGCCTCTAGAAATCCCAAAGCCCTCTCCACATCTTTCTTAATGAGTTCACCTTCTGGTGCAACCAGCGTCTCCTCAAAATTAATAACTCCAAATTGTAAGTGGAACCACCTGCAGTTCCGCTCTTCATGAACTCTACCTTGGCCTGTCGTATCCAATAAACAAAGACTCTAAAATACCTTGGTCTAACCGTATATAGCAAGGGAACATGGAAACCTCTCATAATAAACATTCAACAGAAAGCGCACAATAATTGAAAACTACGAATAACAGAAATAGACTGAAACTGTCAACTAGCCGAACACGGGGATGGTATCGTTCCACCATACTCCGCAATTTCTTTTTGAGTCACTAGTCTTCTGACTGGTCGATGCATCTAGCCACAATTCTTCTCCTGGGTCATTCTTTTCATCTCAGAGTAGCAACTGCAAGGAACGTTCGCAATTATCTCGTGAACGTATTCCAATCTATGTCTTCCTCTCTTTTAACTTCATACAGCTTTCTATAGTACCATGGAAGCTACTCCCTGATTTCTTAACAGGTGTCCTACCATCCTCTCCCTTCTTCTTTTCAATGTTTTCCATATATTTCTTTCCACACCGATTTTATAGAGCACTTCCTCAATCCTTACATTATCAGTCCATCCAACTTTCAACATTCGTCTATAGCATTTCATCTCAAATGTTTCGAGTTTCTATTGTTCCGGTTTTCCCACAGTCCATGTTTCATTCTAACACAATGCTCGGCTCCAAACTTGCATTTTTAGAAATTTCTGCCCCGTTTTAAGGCCTGTGTTGGTTACTAGTAGACTTCTCTTGGCTAGGAATACCCTTTGTTTCAGCGCTATTCTGGTTCTTATGTCGCCCTTCTTCAGTCCATCATGGATTATTTTGGTCCCTAGGTAGTAGAATTCCTTAACGTCTTGTGGTTCGTGATCCCCAACTCTGATGTTAAGTTTCCCGCTGTCCTCATTTCCGCTTTTTCTCGTTACCTTTGTCTCTCTTTATTTTACTCTCAATCCATATTCTATATTCCTTAGACTATTCATTCCATTCTACGGATCGTGTGATTCTTCTTCACATTCAGTGAGAATAGCTATGTTATCAACGACTGATATCCTTTCACCTTAAATTTTAATTGCGCTCACGAATCTTTTATTTATTTCCGTCATTGCTTCTCCGACGTATAGATGGAACGGCAGGGGCCAAAGAATATATTTTTTAATACATTAAATTTTACCACATGCCGCTAACTTAGCTAGGTGAGACGCGATGAATGGGACAAGTTTTACAATTTTCTGGAACAAGGTGATAATTATGTAGAGTATTTTTGTTACAATTTTGCTGTGACATGTCTATGCATTTTGTTTTGGTACAAAGATCATATTATCACCACCAACAAGTATGCCTTAAGCTGTAAGTTTCATCGGAAATAGTGTTTTGTAGTATTATAGAAGAAACCATTACATATTTTGATATACAATACAGACCATTTTTTTGATTCTTTAGAGTATGTCACAAAATGAAGCAAAGCCAATTGATGAGATCTGCTTAAAATGCAAGTTATATCGACAGTGCCAATTAGAGAGAAATGTGTATTTTATTTTTGTGTTAGACTGCAATTAAGTTGGAACAGTAACGCTGCATGTGCTTTGTATATGAAACCTTATGTATTTGATAAATTTTATTTTGGTACAAGATTGAATTTCCACCCATAGTCAAAGCTGTGCAGTTACACTATTGTCTTACAGTGAGCAATCTGAATGTGTTTTGTACCCTAAATCTATATGCATTTCAACAAATAATTTTATTTTGGTGCAGATATCGTGTTTTCGAGATTCTGAACTTTCCTTTCTGTGTGGAAGCTTGTTCCATCAATGCCTTTCCCCATGTTTTGTTGTGTTTACTTTTTATATTTTGTGCCTTATGAAGTTATATTTTCATATTACGAAATTATGTAGTTTGAGCGATATGATTCATTAAACATCTCATAAAATCGCAGCGTCGCCATCATCTACAGACCTCTATGGGTGCGTGGCACATGGAGCAGTGCACTGCTCTCTGCAGGTGTGGGCTTACCTTGAATAACACAAAAAGAACTGAAGCCAAGGGAAACTAGCATGGGACTACAAGTAAATGCATCATATAGCGGTGACCACCACATTTCATAGCCTTCCACTATGTATAACGTTATCTCTCATTTATTTTATTGAGACAATTTACATTTATTTTCTTCATTTACATTCGTTTCCTATCCATTTTAATTATTAGTACTTATTGCTCCAATCACAATATAAAATGTAACATGAGAAACAGAGCAATATACGTGTTCTCCAAGTTTCTTCCTCCTTTATAAGACTAGTTTTAGAGCCAACACAATGTGTTCAAGTATCGATTGATTTCTATAACCAATTTTCGTTTGTTGGTTGCACGAGTGCAGTGTACACAATTTCCTTTATAGACTGACTGTATTTTCCTAGGGTGCTACCAATGAACTGAAGTCTGCCAGCATCCTTACATGTGACTGAGGCCATGTAATAATTCCATTGCGATATCCATGTGTTTATACGAGAAACTGACTCGACCTGGGCCTCATTGACGTTGTAGTCACAAAATAGTTTTAGCATTTTGTGGAGGGAAAAATTTTACGTTTCCGAACATTCAAATCAATTTACCAGTGTGTACACCACCTTGAAGTTTTGTCGGGATGGGAGAGAATATTTCTGCAACCCTTTTTTAAAATAGTGCTGTATTGTAGATTCCGACACTATCTGCAGGAAGATTTAGATTAGAATTAATAAGTGTTCTAGGTAATTAATACACATATTTAACAGCAGGAGTCACAAGATATTTCCTTGGAGACAGCCTGATGCTACTTCTGCATGTATTCATGAGCTTCCATCCCATACCACTGCATCCTCCATACTAAGAACTTCTACTTTCTTTAATAGACTGTGTTATAATACTGAGTCCATCGCTAAATGTAACAGCTGAACATACGTAATGTAGTGAGCAAACAGGGTGCTTATAAGGAAAGATGGTTATGCAGTTTATATGTTGCCCAAAATTAGGGATTTGGGTAGTATCAGACAGCTGATATTGCAGGATAAAAACTGTATCTAAACTCTAGCGTCAGCGGCACCACCTGTTGCGCAACTGCATAGTGAATTATGTGGGAACAAAGCCTCTCACATGATTCTGAATAAAAATAATTGGGCATTTTGAAGTCGCAACCAATTATTTGTTTTCAATAATTCTTCAGTGCTCAAAATTAACTTGTGTTTTGATTGTGAGCGAGTAACATTACATTTTTAGTTTATTTTTAGATGCAACCGATATTATTATCTATATTATGGGTTGTGACGACATCCAGCGCAAATAGTATCAATGAGAATGTCTAACTACTACAACAGTATGTTTGACATGAATCAGATTAGGCAGTTTTTTGTTTTACCAGACAAAACAGATACGATAAGATCATAAATTATTACGGTTTTACCTTTAAAATTCAAAGATAGAGAAGCCAGGACACAAGTGGGAAGACAATAACGTGAGGGAAGTAGTACAAATGTAAGATTTCTTGAAATGACAAACATGAAGTAAATGAGAAATGTTCAGTTCATAGAAATACGTTACGTGACAGCCTTAATCCTCACAATACAAAGGGTGGGGGCTATGCCCACCTTTCGAAAATATTGTAATCTAGTCATGTACTTTACATTTTAAAATTTTGAAAAAATAGCTATTTTTTCATGATTTCTTATAACAGATACTGTAATTGTTTTGAATTTTTCAGTTCCCCACAACACAAAAATTTAAGTCTTAATACTAAATGCGACTTCTTGCAACAAATGTCATATTCTTATTTTCAGGTTCAGGATCCTTTTTACACATCTGTACATCTTTATAAAGTATGCTGTAAATAAAACGATAATTAACGAAATAAGTGTTTTTTTTAAACTTTTTGTCGTGGCCACCTTCTTTGTGTATACATTACAAAAAATTCATTGCTATTGCTAAGATTGTGCTAGAAGATATTTTTAGGTTCTGGACCCTTCGTATACACCACTATATACTTATCAAAACGAAATTTTTCTCGCTTCCCGCGCCCGGGTTCCCGGGTTCGATTCCCGGCAGGGTCAGGGATTTTCTCTGCCTCGTGATGACTGGGTGTTGTGTGATGTCCTTAGGTTAGTTAGGTTTAAGTAGTTCTAAGTTCTAGGGGACTGATGACCATAGATGTTAAGTCCCATAGTCCTCAGAGCCATTTGAACCAAAACGAAATTTGTTGCCGAAAATTAACAACATTTTACTAAACTTTTCTTTTGAATTTTTTTGTGTTGGTCTTAAATCAACCCCCTTTGCTAGGACACGTTGTGGAGAACATGTTCACATTGGTAAGGTTAAAGTTTTATGAGAAAGCAAAGAGGTGTACATGGAACCCGATTTAGGAAATAGTAATCATTCAGTGATGAAAACGAAACGGTACGTAAGACCATGTTGAAAACTTAGATAATCAAGTTACACCTTTAAATATAGATGTATGAAAAAAAGCACACGAACTGGAAATAAAGTATCGGTTTCACGAGAGAAAAATGGCAGCGAGTAGGATTTTAGTGTGCTTTTGTAGAAAGAGGTAAGCATAGCTGAATATACGAACAGTAGGTCTCAGCAAGGGATAGGTCAAAAAATTATTTTACCAACTAGATAAGCTGATGGATACGTTCGTAAGATTATAGCTATTTACGATTCATAAATGCAGACTGAAGCGATGAATTAAAGTTCGTACCAAAGCTCCGATTCGAGCCCTAGTCTCCAGCTCACTACTCGATGCGCTAACCACTACGCCGTCCTGGCACAGTGGCTTTACACAATTGTACAGACTCCCACAGCACACCACCCTCATAAATCCAAATTCCCATGCACGCTTCAGCCCACTTGGTTTTCCCAATAAATTCGGGCAGCATTGCTGATGCTCTCCAGCTATACTGAAACAGTATCTCAACACTGAAGTGGGGGAGTACCATGTAGCATAAAGCGTGAATGGGAGCTTGGATTGATGAGGGAGGCCTGCTAGGGTACTCCGTGCAGTTGTATCAAGCTGCTGTTCCACTGAAACTTCCTTGCAGATAAAAACTGTGTGCCGGAACGAGACTCGAACTGCCAGGAAGTTTCGTATCAGCGCACACTGCACTACAGAGTGAAAATCTCATTCTGGCTAAGCCATGTCTCCGCAATATCCTTTCTTCCAAGACTACTAGTTCTGCAAGGTTCGCAGAAGAGCTTCTGTGATGTTTTGAAGGTAGGAGACGAGGTACTGGCAGAAGTTTAGCTGTGAGGACGTGGCGTGAGACGTGCTTGGGTAGCTCAGATGGTAGAGCACTTGCCCATGATAGGCAAAGGTCACGAGTTCGAGTCTCGGTCCGGCACACAGTTTTAATCTGCCAGGAAGTTTCATATCAGCGCACACTCCGCCGCAGAGTGAAAATCTCATTATGCTGTACCACTGCACCAGAAGGGTGTAATGATTAGGACATCCGCCCAGTGAACAGACTCAGGTTGAAATGTTGATCTTGGAAAAAATTTTATTTATTGCTTAAGTCTGCGCATGAAGTGTGTTTGAAAATTCCAATCAAAAACTTCTTGGACTTGTAGAGGGGAGTGAGTAGGTAGTAGACGGCCGCTATGGGCGAGCGGTTCTAGGCGCTTCAGTCCGGAACCGCGCTGCTGCTCCGGTCGCAGGTTCGAATCCTGGCTCGGGCACAGATGTGTGTTATGTCCTTGTGTTAGTTAGGTTTAAGTAGTTCTATCTAGGGGACTGATGACCTCAGATGTTAAGTCCGATAGCGCTCAGAGCCATTTGAACAATTTTGAGTTCATAATGTATTGAACAGGTAAACTGGTACCCATGTCCGGAGACGTACCGTTTCCGTTCTGCGATGGTTTCAATTTAGATGTTTCAGTCATCCACTTCCGCTAGAGAAACTGAATTAGGCGTAACGCAGTAGAATTATGAGGCAATAATTCGAAAGGAAACGTAACGAAGTACTCATTTATCACAGTTGATGCAAAGTTTAATTTACGAGACTCCTGTAGCGAGAGAGAGAGAGAGAGAGAGAGAGGAGGGTCTGCTGGTACGAGCTCTGACTGCTGCACTAGAAACTGAAGAAACGCAAGGTGCAAAAACCTATTTTTTTTTTAAATCTGTGGTAAGGTCTTATGGCACCAAATTGCTGAGGTCATTGGTCCCTAAACTTACGCACTACTTATTCTAACTTACACTGAGGACAACACACACACTCATGTCCGAGGGAGGACTCGAACCTCCGACGGAGGAAGCCGCGCGGACCCTGACAAGGCGCCTGAGACCTCGCGGCTACCCTCAGCGGCCACAAGGTGGGATGAAGATTGTGTAGCATGATATTCCTTGCAGGTATAACGTCTGTAACGACTTTGGTGGTCACCACGTAGTGTCGCTGTTTGCAATGCATCAGTACTGTCCTGTACGTGCAGTACGCTGGGTCCTTTTTGTTTATGAATTAAGGAAACACGTAATTTTTAAGTGCTAATACAAACGTGTGTAAGTGATATGGATGTGTCGTTATGATTACTTTCGAACTGTTATCTAATAATTGTACGGCATCACGCCTACTTCAGCTCTTCAAGCAGAAAGAGTTAAACTGAAACCGTCGTCGAGAGGAAACGGTGTGTTTCCGGACCTGCTTTACTTTTCAAAATATTGTGTTCTCACCCCGTCTACAAGTTCTAGAAGCCTGTATCGGTAATTTCCGAACACTCCATATACAACATAAATGTATGAGACTCTGAAAGGTTTCGCGAACCGTAAAGTTTCATTTTACTTAGGATCCATTTAAAATATTTTTGCAGTGAAAATACCATTTTTAAAACATCTAAGTTTGATCTACGGTGCCGGCCGGAGTGGTCGAGCGGTTCTAGGCTCTACAGTCTGGAGCCGCGTGACTGCTACGGTCGCAGGTTCGAATTCTGCCTCGGGAATGGATGTGTGTGATGTCCTTAGGTTAGTTATGTTTAAGTAGTACTACGTTCTAGGGGACTGTTGACCTCAAATGTTAAGTCCCATAGTGCTCAGAGCCATTTGAACCATTTTATGTACGGTACAACACAGCAAAAATTTAAACAAACAAAATGCAAAAGGAGAGAGAAAAGTATTGAAAAATTAGGGAACATAATTCCGTAATGTGACGTATCATAATATTGTTTGGAAAGCAGAATGTTCCAGTACAACCTTGACAGAATATTATAATTTTGAGAAATCTTACATGCCCATAACTGAACAACCTTCCCCAGGCGTCGTGCAGAAAACAGAAAAATTCTTTGTAAATAGAGGGCAGGACACGGAATATGACACAGCTGGGAGCAGCTCCGTGTCTGACAAGAGCTGCGCTGACAGGCAGAGATACGGAAATACGTGTATGTTTATCCGTAGAGTGTTGACGGCCGGCGGGGTGGATACGGGAGGAAGAAAGTTCAGCCAGTCCGCTCCGGTGGCTCGGATGAATGGTCTCTGGGCGACGCGGAGGCCGCAGCGGCGCTGAGCCGCCATTTGTCTGGCGAGAGCTGCGCCCCCAAATCCGGCGATCCCCGCCGCTGTGTGCCCTGCCTGCCCTGGGCCTGTCCGTGTTCTGGCCGTGACGCCCTCTGACGGCCAGAGATGAAGCCGCTGCGCTGTGACGAGCCGCGAGCCGACGGCTTACAGTGGCGCGGAAAGGTGCGATTACTCTCGCTGCGGCCAGCCAGTCACCGCGTATCCACCACACTAACCTGCCATTGGCCCGCGGCTGGCTGCACCGACGCCACCTGCACTGACGGTAATCATCGCCGCATTGCTGCTCGAATCACTGAGTAATTCGGCAGCCTGTAGTATTGTCCAGTTAGTAACAATTTACACTGAATCGCCACAGAAACTAATATAAACACGCGTATTCAAATATAGAGATATGTCAACAGGCAGAATACGGCAGTGTGGTGAGCAACGCCCATGTAAGACAACAAGTGTCTGGCGCAGTTGTTAGATCGGTTACAGCTGCTGCATTGGCAGGTTATCGAGATTTAAGTGACTTTGAACGCGGTGTTATAGTCGGCGCACGAGCCATGGGACAAAGCATCTTCGAGGTAGCGATGAAGTGGGGATCACGAGTGTACCGTAAACATCAGGAATCCGGTAAAACATCAAATCTCCGACATGGCTGCGGCTGTAGAAAGGTCCTGCAAGAACAGGACGAACGACGGCTGAAGAGAACCATTCAACGTAACAGAAGTACAACACTTACGTGAATTGCTGCAGATTTCAATACTGGGCCATCAACAAGTGTCAGCGTACCACCCATTCAACGAAACATCATCGATATGGACCTCCGGATCCGAAGGCTCACTCGTGTACCCTTGATGACTGCTCTACACAAAGCTTTAGGTCTTGCCTGGGCCCGTCAACACGAGCGCCGGACTGTTGACGACAGGAAATATGCTATCTGGTCGGACGAGTCTCGTTTCAAATTGCATCGAGCGAATGGACGGGTACGGGTATGGAGACATTCTCATCAATCTATAGACCCTCCGTAACAGCAGGGGACTGTTCAAGCTGGTAGAGGATCTGTAATGATGCAGACCGTGTGCAGTTGGATTGATATGGGACCACTGTTACGTCTTGATACGACCTGAAGGTGACACGTACAAAAGCTTCCTTCGGATCACCTGCATCCATTAATGTCCATTGTGCATTCCGACGGACTTGGGCAATTGCAGCAAGACAATGCGACACGCCACACGTCCAGAATTGCTACATAGTGGCTCCAGGAACACACTTCTGAGTTTAAATAGTTCCGCTGGCCACCAAACTTTCCAGACATGAATATTACTGAGCATATCTGAGTGCCTTGCAACGTGCTGTTCAGAAGAGACCTCCACCCCGTCGTACTCTTACGGATTTTTGGACAGCTGCAGGATTCATGGTGTCAGTTCCTTCCAGCAGTACTTCAGACATTAGCCGAGTCCATGCCACGCCGTGTTGCGGCACTTCTGCGTGCTCACGGGGGTCCTACAAGATATTAGGCAGGTGCACCAGTTCCCTTGGCTCTTCATTGTATAAGTCCTGAAAGTTTATATTCTGCGCATAGTAAGTTTAACACGAAACGAAATATTGTACTATGTATTCTTTCGTGTTTGTTGTTATCTCATTGGAATTTCCTTCCCACGGAACGTATTTCACGACCTGTCGAGTACGGTCGAGCTTGGCAGCTCCCATAACTTCTTGCGTCTGCTGCATTTAACCTACGGTTGCAGTAAGGTAGTCGTCACACGCGACAAGTTAGCTAACATTGGCGTAGCGCTCTACAGATTTTGTTGCGTCACTTCCTGCTATTTCATATTGAGGAGACACGTGAACACAGATGGGGAAAAATATGGCAACACCAAAAAATAATTAATACAGAGTAATGAAATTACGAGAATAGATTTGTCTAGATAACATACTTGAATGATTATCATTGCAAGATCACAGGTTAATGTAAGTGCGAGATAAGCCATTGAAAACGCGAAATTCTAGAACATTAACCGATGTAACCGCCAGAGAGTCCAATGAAAGCATGCAATCGTGCATGAATTGTGTTGTACAGGTGACGAATGTCAACTTGTGGGGACCAAACAGCGAGGTCATCGGTCTCATCGGATTTTGGAAGGATGGGGGAAGGAAGTCGGCTGTGCCCTGTGAAAGCAACCATCCCGGCATTTGCCTGAAGCAATTTAGGGAAATCACGGAAAACCTAAATCAGGATGACTGGACACGAGTTTGAACTGTCATCCTCTCGACTGCTAGTCCACTCTACTAACTACTGCTCCACCTCGCTCTGAGTGAGGGATGGTGTTCCATATCTGTTGCCCTTGGTGTGTCAATACAGAGACGTTAATGCTGTTTGTGAATGACGCCGGTGTTGTCATCCAATAATGTCCCATATGTGCTTGATTGGAGATAAGTCTGGTGGTCCAGCAGGACAAGGCAGCCCATCAACAGTTTGTGGAGCCTGTTGTGTTACAACAGCGATATGTTTGGCGTATCCTGTTGGAAAAAACCATCTGCAATGCTGTTCACGAATGTCAGCACAACAGACTGAATCATCAGATTGACGAACAAATTTGCAATGAATTTGTAATGAAAGCTGGGTCTACCTCGGAGCCAGTGATGGCCATGTGGCCTTTAGAAGGGGGCCAGTTTTGGAATACAGACCTTCACCCTGCCCTCCAGTGAGCTCTCGCTTGGCTCCACTGCCCAGTTCGCAAATGGAGGTGGTTTGGGGTCAGTGGAATGCACGTTACGGGACGTCTGGCTCGGAGCTGTCGTTGAAGTAACCGATCACAGTTGCTGCCCAAATTGTTGCTGCGGATACAGTTCGATGCACCACTGCCACACGCCGAACACGATAGTCTTCCCTCTCTGTAGTGCCAAGTGGCAGTCCGGATCCCAGTCTTCTTGCGACTGTTCATTCTCGTGACCACCACAGCCAGCAGTCATGTACAGTGGCTACATTCGTGCCAAGTCGTTCTTCAGTATCGCAGGAAGAACATCCACCTTCCCATAGCCCTATCACATGACCTTATTCAAACCAGTGAGGTGTTGGTAATGTTGTCCTTGCCGCCTTAAAGGCATTTTTGACTAGCATTAGCTCACTACATCCAATCTGTAAGGTAACTAGCGTTCACGACCGTTACAGCGTGCTTTTAAAGCAAACTTGACTGGCGTCCCCACAGTGCCGCAACTAGTGCTGATCTCGTGCGATTGGCGCGAAATTCGAATAGACATCATCTTACTGATCTAGAAACCCACGTACCGTTTATGTCGCATAACTCCTCCTTGGTGTTGCAACTATTTTTTCCGTCAGTGTAGATTCTGCGAAATTTCGGCAACGTGACACATAAAACAGAATAAGTAAGAAGCAGAAACGCTCTCTACGTCAAAGCAGAACTTGCGAGATGCCTTACTGTATTTGTCGTGTCTTTTGAGGCCCATAGTTGGTGGGTTTTATTTTATGACTTAAAGACAAGAAAAACATGCTGATACTAACCGCCAGCACATTGAGTCTGTCGAGAACGCACGGTTATTGGTAGGATTTGTTTGTAATAAAATTACAAGAAACGTCATATTGGTTTGATGGAACCTTCTCAGGTCATCAGCCAAGTCGTGACATCGTTTTGTAGCAACGTTTCAATGTTTCGTACCCATGTTATTGAAGTGAAGTGGCTTAAGATGATGCATAAGAGTCCGGCCGAAGTGGCTGAGCGGTTCTAGGCGCTTCAGTCTGGAACCGCGCGATCGGTACGGTCGCAGAATCGAATCCTGCCTCGGGCATGGATGTGCGTAATGTCCTTAGGTTAGTTAGGTTTCAGTAGTTCTAAGTTCCAGGGGACTGATGACCTCAGAAGTTAAGTCCCATAGTGCTCAGAGCCACTTGAACAGTTTTTGATGCGTACGAAATATTCTCGGGTGATCTGCAGAATGGCGTCCTCACTGGAATAGACTGAGAAAACCTGCAATCATATTCTTTATTAAATTTTTTTCGTATTTTGTTATTTTCGGTTATAAATCGTGTGTTATTGGAAGTACGCAATTTGTAAGCAATGGCACGTTGAAGAATCATTGAAACCTATCGGTCTTGGTAAGATTTGCTACTGTTAAATGTAAATTAATGACGTATGGGTGGTTAAAGCACTCATAATGTCATAGCATAAAATACAACTGCTCAAATACACTGTGTTAGAAGTGAGTTTGTGTGATATTCTGAATTTTTATAAACTGATGCCCTTACTGATTGGACATGTGTCTTCCCTTTTTGGCTTATTACAAGTTCACGAATATTCAAGGTTCTATAAACGTATATTACAACGCTTAACAACATGACTACCATATGGCCAAGGAAAAGGAGTAGTGAATTTTTTATTAATGTATACAAGAACACATAGCGACATGACTATCATATGGAAAAGGGAGGAAATTTTAATGTTAGTACAGCTAATGCAGACATTTTAAGTTTTCATAACAAACTATGTAGTTTGTGAGCCATATACATTCGACAACTACCGTTGGACAGCGCGGAGAACTCACCCCGCGAGCAGATGACTCTAAGTCTCGTGACGCTGTATTTCCCGTCAACGTTAGCTTCCTCGACCCGTGTGCCGACAGCATGAGTTACACTCCCCGCTGCTGAGTACCGGGCCAGGAGAGGATTAGGCTCGCGGTAGCATTAAAGTCTAGCAAGAGGCGAACACCGTGCCTGGTTTTCTACATATGAGGTTTCCTTAGTACAGGAATCAAATAATATTTGATAAAATTTGGTGCATACTACGGGCGATGAATTTCTAGCTGTGTTTGTTTTGCACGGAAATGTTTGACTACATAACGCCCAGCAACATACATTTTCACAACACCTGCTAAATAGTGTAATGGTGCAAAATTGTGACATATTTTCCACGATTATTGCTGCAGTTTTCTCGCAGTTCCCCCTGACATCCATCCGTATGGACCTCGTAGTAATAAGCACCCCTAAGTAAAGAAGCCACTGAAAGAGTTGAAAACAAATAAGTCACCACGTCCAGGTACAAAGAGTACTCTGGGGAGCTGGTCATAATTATTGTTAAATTATTAATAGAAATAAAATGTTAATCGTTTCCTAAGATATCCAATTTCTTAAGAAAAATGTGATGTTTTGAAGTTGATTGTTTTTACCCGATTTTTTAAATATAAATATTAACTTCCTACTTAGCTTGAATTTATCGCGAATCTCTCAGCCAGCGCCAAGTCCCTATGGACTCCTGTGTATAAGAAGGGTAACAGAACGTACCCGCAAAATTACAAACGTCCCTAACATGGTCTGATGCTGCATCTCATTTCGAAAATAATAGATGTACTTGAGACCGTAATGTTTATTTCTACAAATCAGCATGGTTTTTTGAATGCATTGCTGGTGCGAAACTCAGCTTGTCCTTTCCTCACATGACATCCTGCGAGTTATGGATGAAGGGCAACACCCAAGTTCCATATTTCCAGATATCCGGAAAGCGTGTGTACGGTGCCCCAATGCTGTTAACGAATAAACGAGCATATGGAAAAAGTTCACAGATATTTAAGGAGCTCTGATACTTCCTAAGTAACAGAAGCCAGTATATTTTACTCGACGACGCCTGTGCATCAAAGACAAAGGTCTCGTCAGGAAAGCCACAGTGAAATGTGATACGACCGCTGTAATTTTCTTTACACACAAATTATTTGTGGGCAGGGTGGTTACCAATCTGCGGTTCTTTGCTGATGATGTTGTGGTGCACGGTAAGCTGCCAAAGCTATATAACTGTAATACGATAAAAATTTCTAGTTTTTGTGCAAAATGGCAACTCGCTCTAAGTGTAGAAGAACGTAAATAAATAAGGGTGAGTAGGAAAAACAAACCCGTAATGTTCGGATACAGCATTATGAATGTCCTGCTTGACACAGTCACGTCATTTAAATATCTGGACGTAACACTGCAAAGCGATATGAAATGGATGTAGCATGTGAGGAATGTGGCAGGCAAGGCGAATGATCGACTTCGCTTTATTTGGAGTGTTTTGGGTAAATGTAGTTCATCTGTAAAGGAGAACGCATACAGGACGCTAGTGAGATCTATTCTTGAGTGCTGCTAGACGTTTGGGATGTGTACGAGGTCGGATTATGGAAGACATATAAGCAGTTCAAAGGCGAGCTGCTAGATTTATTACCGGTAAGTATGAACAACATACAAGCGTGAAGAAGATACTTCGCGAACTGAAATGAGAATCCCTGGAGGGAATACGACGAGGAACACTGTAGAGAAAATTTAGAGGCCCAGCATTTGAAGCTGATTACAGAACGATTTTACTGCCGCCACCATACATTTCGCATAAGAACCTCGAAGATACGAGAAATTAGGACTCTTACGGAGGCATAAAGATCGTCGTTTTTCCCTCGCTCTAAATGCGAGTGGAGCATAAGGAAAATGGGTAACAGTGGTATAGCGTATCATACGCCACTCACCGAACGGAGCAGTGCGGAATGTGTATGTAGAAGTAAATATATTACGATGGAATTGTAGCTCCCTGACATGTAGACCGCCGAATCAGCATCTGCAATCGCCCACGCCAACCCAGTCTGAAGTGCATGCGTTGTTCCATCAATCCATTCGGCGTCTTGCGGCCGGCTCATCTGTACGTTCAGTAGCCACTGGGCAGCTGCGCCGGAAGTCCTATTGGTGAAAAAATGGTTCAGCTCACCCGCTGACCCTGATCGCTACGACACCTTCTTGAAGCAGAAACGCCTGGGTGAGGAGCAGCCATGTCGTCCTAAAGGTCCGTTTACGCTTACGCAAATTTATGAATGCACTAGAACCACTAAATGCATGCGGCCGTTGCACTAAGAGGCAAGAAGGTGCGTGCACTGGTGGAACGTCACCCATGTCTCTGAATTTCGCTCGGGCCACCGTGCAAAAGCGTGGGAGTCGTCCGGACCCAGACGTGGTGAAATGTTCAACAGTCCTTTGCCAGTCTGCGGCTCTCTTCGCTTCATGTCATGTTTCACTGTCTCACTGTCGAATTATTTAATTATTCGCAAGCATTCAGATTTGATTTTGTGTTAGTACTTTTGCCGAATAGTCTAGCGAAAAATACATGGAATTTGAACAGTATTATCGTACATTTTCCTTTTTGTTGCTGGTTAATTCGCGGGTTATAATGCAAACTAAGTGATTTTGCACAATATCTGACAAATAAGAACAAGCTGTAAAAAACAAAGGGAAACCTAGAGATGCGCCGAAGCGTCCTTGGTTCCCCTACGAGCCGCTTTGGTTAACAGTTTCTGTCGACGAGAGCAACTAAAATAGTGCTTATAATTGACACAGTTATTCTGTTGTGACTGCTGAGGTGAAGAACTCATGGGACAGCAACATGCACGTACAGAGATGGCGGTAGTCTCGCATACACAAGGTGTAAAAGGGCAGTGTACTGGCGCAGCTGTCATTTGTACTCAAGCGGTCCGCGTGGAAAGGTTTCCGAAATGGTTATGGCCACACGAGGGGAATTAAAAGGCTTTGAACGCGAAATAGGCGGCCGTTGTGACCGAGTGGTTCTAGGCGCTACAGTCTGGAGCCGCTACGGTCGCAGGTTCGTATCTTGCCTCGGGCATGGATGAGTGTGATATCCTTAGGTTAGTTAGGTTTAAGTATTTCTATGTCCTAGCGGACTGATGACCTCAGATGTTAAGTTCCATTGTGCTCAGAGCCCTTTGAACCATTTTTTGAACGCGAATTGTTATTTGAAGCTAGATACATGGAACATTCTGTTTGGGAAATCATTAGGGATTTCAGTATTACGAGATCCACAGGATCAAGAGTCTGCTGAGAATACCACATTTCAAGCATTACATCTGACTATGAATAACGCAGTGGCTGACGGCTTTCCCTTTAAGACCGAAAGCAGGGACGTTTGCGTAGAGATGTCAGTGCTAACGGACAAGCAACACTGCACGGAATAACCGCAGAAATTAGTGTGGGACGTACATCGAATGTATCCGTTACGACAGTGCGTTGAAATTTGGCTGTAGTGGGCTATGGCACCAGATGATTGCTGCAAGTGCCTTTGCTAACAGAACAACGTCGCCTGAAACGCCTCTCTTGGGCTAGTCACCATATCGGCTGGACCGTAGACGACTGTAAAATCGTGGCCTGGTCACAGAAATCACGATTAAGTTGATAAGAACTTAGTAAGGCGCGGACTTCAAGAAGCCAAGGACCAAAGTTGTCAACAAGGCACTGTGCAAGAAGGTGGTGGCTCCGTAAAGATATTCGCTGTGTTTACAATGAATGAACTGGGTCCTCTGATCTGAGGGAACCGATCTTTGACTTTTGTTGCGCTACTTGGAGACCACTTGCTGCAACTCATAGACTTCATTTTTATAGATGACAATGTGTCATGTAGCTGGGCCACCATTGTTCACGAATGGTCTGAAGAACATTCTGGACAATTCTAGCGGGTGGTTTGGTGAACGAGATGGTCCAACACGAAACACATAAAATACTTATGGGAAATAAATCTGCACCGGCACCACTTTCGCAGTTATCGACGGCTATAGATTCAGTGTAGCTCACTATTTTGGCAGGTTACTTTAAACGACTTGTTGAGTCCAAGCCGATTCGCTGCACTACGCCGGAAAAAAGGTCCGATACGATATTAGGAGACGTCCCAAGGCTTTTATCGTCTCAGTGTAGTTTTGCCGTCAAGAGCCTCCAAATAATTCCGGAAGTTCCACCATGCTTCAACATCTCGCGACATCCAATCATTCGCCTCTAGAGAAGGAAAAGAAAATAGAAACTGAAGATTCTAATTAAATGCTTTGACTACATATGACTTCGTACCCTCCTCTCCAAACACACATACACACACACACTTGGGTACAATCAGAAATTTACACAATATTCTGGAAGTACTGGCTGTAAAAGTTTCGTTTTCTAGAGAAAGGAACGTTAAATCATCATCAATTTACTTTACAAAGGCTTTTCACCAGAGGCTGGGAAATTTCTGTGCACTCCACACCTTGATTTGGACTTTAGGCAGGATAATTGTTTCCGTTTTTAAGGACTCGAAGTTCACAGCTATTCCTGTCGTCACTGGCTTAGTATCTCTGTATTTTGTATGTTCCTTCGCTATCAGTGCTCCAACGTACTAGAGACGGAAGAGCAGGAAAATGGGGCCTCTATATTGGACAACAATTAGTTTAGGCTTGCTCCTGGAAAAGATACGATGGAAAAAACAGTTACAAATGCTCAGGGCTGTCTAAAATGCAAGCTCAGAGTAACTGATAATTACTGCTCCTGAAAACAGCGAGGCCCTTGCTCTGCTGTTCTCAGCGAATCAAAGTTTGACTTACATTGGAGAACATACTTTTGAAAAAATTTGATGCCTTGGCAGCGTATGTCTGAGGTCTCAAGCAGAGGTGACTATCCATAAAGCACTTTTTCATTTTCATATGTAATCGGAAACCCTACATCTTATGTCTGGTACTTCTTCATTAGCAGCCAGCCAGTCCTTGTACGTCACAAATCTGTGTACTGCAGAAACTGCTCCAGCCTATGATTCACTAACTTTCAGAACATCCGATTTAGCCAGAGAATCGAATTCATCTGAGCAACAATAAAATATCTAGACGTTTCAGACTCTTTCTAATGGTTCAGTCGAGCTTAAACATGCAGTCATAAAATAAAATAAAGGACTTTAAAAACGTGTTGATTTGACGAATGTTACTTTTTTTGTATAAAATTTTCTCTTATTCAGAATTCATCAAAATGCTTCTACGTTGTGTGAAATAAATAAAATACGTGTGGTGCATATTCGCGACCTGTTTGTTGTATACGTTAAGAATCTAGCAAGTGTTTTGCTCCTCACAGAAAACCTTGCAAATGATGATAGGTGATCGTTGCTTTCCTTTAGAGGGCGTGTTTATTCTGCCGCCTCGTGGGGGTATATAGCCGGCGCTGATAAAGAAACGCACTGCTTACGAATCAACTACACATGTGCATAAGAATAGAGCTCCAGCATGGTCATAGAAGCAGGATGCATGCGTCTCTCTAGATATGCATAGAATCACCCACGTCCACACGCCAAGAAAGAGGCATTCAACTACAAGCTATGGGACAATCATAGTTGCACCGCTACTAGGCTCGTCTTAAACAAAGGAAGAGCAACTTCCTTTCCCTCCAGTAGTGGTCATACAAAACTCGATCTGCTACAAAAATACCGAGTCACGGAAGAAACACTGGGTTACAGTAGCGCGATTTGCCACTTTTTTAACTAATCATGTTCTACCGCTATAAAATTTGTCTCTATAGCGTTATAACTGAAGAATCTGGTGTAGACTGACGGGCCAGCAAAGCTCACGTACTGGCATCGTGGGCTACCAACTGTGGGATAGAGTGTGGATGGTAACTACAGAAATGTGGCTCTAACACACTTTCCTTAACGCTAAATATTCAAACAAAATACTAACTTATATATTTTATCACATTTATGTTTACAATTGATGAATTAGTGATTGTCGGTGGAGCTGGGAATAGTCTTGATAGTCACAAGGAGTATGACATAGGTGGTGACCTGAGAAACATTGCTACATGAAATGTATTCGCAGTTGCGAAAAACCATTAGCCGTACAAGGGAATGACAACAATGAAAATTTGTGCCGGACTGGGGCTCGAAACCCTAATATCTTATTGTTCACATGCGTTGGCCTTAACCGTTTTGTCTGTCCGTGCACGACTCAAGGCCAGACCCAGACAAGTATATGTCGTCTTTCCTGCGACACATCTTGTACTCGTCTACACATTATGTAATTCCAGTACAGGGGAGGACATTTTCATGGAAAGTCGCTGCCAGGTATTGGCGGATAAATACAATACTGCAGTGCCTGTGTTAAGAAGAACGATGCACTGTATCCTCTTAACAACACAAGCACTGCAATATCGTGCAGATAGCAATTTCAAGTGGTGGCAGAAATGTGCACCTCGTGTAGCTGTTTCAGCCTCGTCAACGGCCTCAATACACCTGTGACTCGTACGAACATGGAGTTTGGGAATATACTGATGACGGACAGTATGTCTCACGTTGCTGCGGTGACATTTGAGTCTTGTCACTAAGCATGTCATACATCTCATTAGGTATGCTAAAGGGAGGCTGGAAAGGCATCGAGTTGAAAGTGTCAGTGGTGATCAGATCACTAATTAGAAGTCTCCTATAGCAGTGGTGCCTCTTTTAGACTAAGGTCATTTGATAGTTATCCTTGCTTAAGAGAACGCTCTCTAAGAAAGGAACCATCTTCAAAAATGGTCGGGTGTCAAAGTGATAAGGAATTACTATATTTCATCAACATATTACGCGTATTACAGTTCGAGGTAGTGAACTGTTTTTAGACGTTGACTCTGACATTACTGGTATATCAGAGCATCACATAAACAATGTGACAGTTCAGAAGCTACTCACACCAGAGTATAGATCAGCTGACTGTTTCTCATTTATCATACGTTTTTTATCTTCTAATATGACAGGTGATTCTAAAATACTTTTATTTGTTTATGACACCAGCTTGATAGTGAGGGACATTGAGTGACACATAGACAGCTCTAGACACAAGTCAGTGGCTTTTAGGAAAATAAAATGATAATAAAGCACTGTAAGAGTTTTTACAGTTTCTACCACACAATTTAACTAAAACTGACATTTTGATTATACGGAATGGGCATACTATTAGTAAGTCTCAACAGTCCAGGCGCCAAAGTGTTCAGATATATGGTAAACTTTCGTGGAAAGCTCTTGTAAGGGATTCTGTTCAAAAATTGAATGCTACATACTTCCAATTAGAAAAGTATTTGCAATAAGTTATAAGAAAATAAGCAAAGTAGACTAATGTACGATTAGTCTACATTGCACATTTTCATCAGTTATGATATACGGCTTTATATTCTGGGGTAAATCTTCCCATTCACCAATCACCAATAATATTTTGGGCTCAGAAACAATTATTTCGAGCAACGTGTGGTGTACGTTTGTGAACCTATTGTCGACCACTCTTCATATGTCCAAGACTTCTGATATTCGCCTCTTAATACACATTTTCTGTAATGTTGTTTGTTGTTACAACGTCAGCTTGTTGCCCAGAATTAGCAGCTATCGTCTTCTCAATGTTAGGGAGGAACATAATCTGCATTGCGATCGCAACTCCTTTACTCTTGTGGGCACATTATTTTGGTGCATCCATTTTCAGTAAGCTACCACAAGAATTAAACAATCCTAATAATAACTCCAGCACATTCAGGTTTAAGCTGAAGAAGTTCCTCATGGATCGCAACTCCTTTACTCTTGTGGGCACATTATTTTGCTGCATCCATTTTCAGTAAGCTACCACAAGAATTAAACAATCCTAATAATAACTCCAGCACATTCAGGTTTAAGCTGAAGAAGTTCCTCATGGCTGACTCCTTCTATTCTGTCGGGGAGCTTCTGGAATACATTCAAGCAGATTCCTGCTTTACGTCGTTGATTATGCTAATATATAATGAGCTAATTGTCATCTCCATAGGATTCATGTAAAACTTATTTTATTTATTACTATCTTTCCTGGTGTTAATTTCATGTATTGACGCGTTCCATGACCCTGAATATTAGCTCCTTACTGAGCCACTACGGGACTTGACGTTTAAAATAAAAATAAAAAAATTCAAAAATATTGGGTGTGTGCAGTGCGTAGACCGCCAATGAGTACTGAACTGCTGCATCCTACCATTACAGGTAAGAACTGTGAATAACAAGTTGCTGACCCAAAAATGACCTCTGGCACCTTTCTGTGTAGCTACTTTGGGATACAGTCCTCATACGTTCGTAATGTTGTATTATTTTTTGTGTAGTATAGTGCAATTTTGAAAACTAATATTATTTTCAGACATAAAGCTGAACTTAGTAGCACTGTGATAAGACACTAGACTTGTATTCGGGAGGTCAGCGGTTCATATCAGATATAGAATCAGATAACAATGTATTAGTGAAGAAGAGTAGGTTGAAGCTTAAGAGGTTATCCAGAAGAATCAGTGCGCAAAGAGGTAGAATACGGAAGTACAAAGGAATGAAGAGATACGTCGGAAGTTCTCTGAGGATATAGATATAGCGATAACGAATAACTGAGTAGGCAGTTCACTTGAACAGGAATGGACATGTGTAAAACGTATAACCACAGAAGATGAAGAGAAAAACGTAGGTACAAGGAAGCTAACTCCGAAGAAACCATGGGCAACAGAAGAAATACTTCAGCCGATCGATGAAAGAGGGAAGTACCAAAATGTATACGGAAATTCAGAAACACAGAAATACAAGTCACTTAGGAGTGAAATAAATAGGAGGTGCAGGGAAGCTAAGACGAAATGGCTGCATGAAAAATTTTAAGAAATCGAAAAAGAAATGATTGTGGAATGCACTGACTCAGCATATAGAAAAGTCAAAACAACCTTTGGGAAAGTTAAAAGCAGGGGTGAGCCAGCTAACACCTAAAAGATGTTCGGGTTCACATGTGGTTCTCTTCATTGAAGTGTCTTGGCTCATACTCGTCTTGGGTTGAACCACACACGTCGAATTACACACCCTATACTAGACAATTTGATTAAATTGTCTGGCTGATGGCAAGTTGGCGACATTTATGAAACATACAACGTTAATATAACCACAGTAATAATAATATCGGGAGCTAAATTTGTGGTGTCACCGCCAGACACCACACTTGCTAGGTGGTAGCATTTAAATCGGCCGCGGTCCGTTAGTATACGTCGGACCCGCGTGTCGCCACTATCAGTAATCGCAGACCGAGCGTCGCCACACGGCAGGTCTAGTCTACACTCCCTAACACTCGCCCCAGTTGTACAGCCGACTTTGCTAGCGATGGTTCACTGTCTACATACGCTCTCATTTGCAGAGACGACAGTTTAGCATAGCCTTCAGCTACGTCATTTGCTACGACCTAGCAAGGGACCATATTCAGTTACTATAATAACTTCAAGAATGTATTCTGAACAGATAATATTGTGAATCATGTACCATCAAGAGCGACGTTCATCTTTAATGGGTTAAAGTTAAGTATCAAAATAGTTACGTCCGCTTTCTGAATTCTCATTCCTTGTCATGTTCCAGACCTGACGTCAGTATAGTTCTTCCCTCCTCACGCCAGCCTGCGTGAGGTAAAATGCGAGCATTTTGGCCTCCACCCGTAACACGGTGTTGGCTCTTCTGCCAACACAAAATTGGCGATGAGAAGTAAAAACGGTGTTCTTAACTGTACTGCCATTTGTTATTGAGACTGCCCTGATTTCATTGTGTAATGGCTTCGCCACAATCTTCAGATGTACTGTCCGAATTTTATCGCTTACAGAATAAGCAGAGGCAGGCATTACTGGATGCCCTTGAACAGTTTGTCCAGGGTCAACGTGCAATGTTAAACGATGCGGCAGCCGCCGCTCCACCACTAACGGAGCCACAACACGCAGTTACACCGACCTTCAGACCTTTTGAAGCTGCACTGGAAAGCTGGACGGAGTGGTCACGCCAATTTGGATTCCATCTCGCCGCCTACAGAATTCAAGGTAACGAGTGGCACCCTTTTCTTATGTCGTCCGTCGGTGTGCAAACCTACTGTATGATATTCAAATTATTTCCCCGACGTGACGTAGCAACTCTGTCCTACAAAGAAAATTTGTCTGCATTAGATGCGTATTTCAAACAATCAGTCAATGTAGTTGCAAAACGGTATACCTTCTTTCGTGAAAAACGTACGGCAGGTCAGTCTAATCGGGAGTGGGTTGCAACCTTGCAAGGCCTTACTACGGATTGTGCTTCTGAGTGTCAATGTGGACTCCCATATTCAGATACTATGGTACGTGATGCAATTGCACAGAACGTTTCTGATGTTCGTATAAGGGAACAGATTTTGAAACTAGTCAATCCCTCCCTTCAACAAGTGATGGACGGACTGTATCGGCAGGACACACTTGACTGTGCTCAGGACTCACTTGAAACTTCGCCAGCCGTATGTCAGGTTAACCGAACCGCCGGGCGAGCTGCACGGAGCAGTAAACAGCCCTCGTGCCTGGCCTCGCCGCTGCCGCCAGGCTCTCAGCCCCGTGTGCCGCGCCTGCAAGCAAATGCAGTGCTCAAATCATGCCCACGGTGCGCTACTAAACATTCGCGTGAGAATTGCCCCTCACGCCAAGCTATTTGCTTTTCTGTAATAAAACAGAACATGTTCAGAGTGTTTGCCAGAAAAAGCTCAGATAGGAAACTCAAAACCGTTCCAGGCCCTTTTCTTCACGCCGGAATCGGAATCGAGCCAAGGATACTCGGGCTCGCGAAACTTCGACCATGGAAATTCATGTCGTTCATTCCCCTCCGCCCAGTGCCTCTCTCTCCACTCTCTCTAACAGTGACTGTGTTCGTCCCACAAATAGTGTGCGTCGACATCGTCGGAACTCCCTTCAAGTCGCAAGTGATTTTGTACCAGTGTCAGTTCACGTTGCACGAGACAGTCACTCTTGTCGTCAGCTAGGCAATAAACTTTTTGCAGCCTTGGACATTAACGGCAAAGTGATACCATTCCAGCTCGATACCGGAGCTGCAGTTTTACTGATCAATCAAGACACTTATAAACTGCTGGGTACACCTCCGTTGTGTGCCGCAAATGTCAAGTAAACTAGCTATTCAGGTCAAGAGATCCCTGTGTTAGGAGAGTGCAGCCGTCTTGCAACATCAAAGGACAAACAGAACTTGTCATTTTACGTCCTTCTTCTTCTGCAGTGAACTTGTTCGGTTTCGATTTGTTTCAGTTGTTTAACTTGTCTATAGTAAATCAGGTCCTATCAATGAACCAGACGGTGCCTTCAGACAGTGCTTCTCGTGTAAGTGAAGAATTTGCAGACATTTTTGCACCGGGCCTCGGTTGCGCTAAGAAGTATAAAGCACATTTGGAACTGAAAGTAAACGCACAACCGAAATTTTTCAGAGCGCACAATGTTTCCCACGCATTGCATGATGAGGTCGCAAAAACATTACACGATTTGGAATCACAAGGAGTAATTGAACGTGTGCAGGCTTCTCTCTGGGCATCACCCTTAGTAATTTTGCCAAAACCTTCAGGAAAATTGAGACTTTGTGTGGACTTCAAGGCAACAGTGAATCCACAACTAGTGATTGCAACTTTTCCTTTACCCTGCGTGGAAATCTTTTTGACAAACTGTGCCCAGGCACATATTTTTCGAAGTTGGACCTAGCAGATGCGTACTAGCAAATACCAGTGGACGAAGAATCCCAGCGCGTTTTGGTGGTTAAAGCGCATCTTGGTTTGTATCAATTCAAACGACTGCCGTTCGGGTCTGCATCCGCCCCTGCATTGTTTCAGCAATATCTACAAACTGTTTGTGCGTCGGTCCCTACTGCAGCAAACTATCTGGACGATATTGTGATCTCCGGAAAGACGGAAGAAGAACATTTAGCCAATCTCAGAACATTATTTCAGGTCTTGCGACATAATGGTCTTCGCTTACGGAAGGACAAATGTGTGTTCTTTGCTAGTGACTTGCCATACCAGGGACATGTACTCAATGCCCAAGGCATACATCCCAGTCCCACGCACCTCAGTGCCATACAAGACTTGCCTTCGCCACAGAATTTGAAGCAGCTACAAAGTGTGCTGGGAAAAATCAATTATTATCACAGATATGTGCCGCATGCCTCTTCCATTTCAGCTCCGCTTCATCGCTTACGCCGTAAACGTGTTCCGTTCGTCTGGATGACGGAATGCGAACGCGCCTTTCGCCGGTTGAAATCGGCGTTGCTTTCCAATACTTGCCCTACGCCATTCGATCCCCAGAAGCCTCTTTTGTTGATGGTGGATACATCGGATTTCGGTATCGGTGCTTTGCTTGCGCACAAAGATGGATAGCACGATCGCCCTATTGCCTTTGCGTCCAAATTGCTCTCGTCTGCGCAAAGAAATTATTCACAGATCAAGAAAGAAGCATTGGCTCTCGTATTTGGTGTTAAAAAGTTTCATGATTTCAAGTATGGTCGTCACTTTACCATAATCATAGACCACAAACCTTTGACATCGCTTTTTCATCCGAACAAGCCTGTACCTCCACGTACAGCGCAGAAATTCGTTCGCTGGTCTATTTTCCTCTAGCAGTACCGCTATGATATCTTGTATCGGTCCACTGCTAAGCACGGAAACACCGATGCGTTGTCCCGTTTGCCTGTTGCTGAGGATAGGGTACTCGATTCCTCCGAACTTGCTTGCATGTTCATTGATTCGGAAACCGATGACGTGGTCGAATCGTTTCCGATTTATTTTCGTCGTGTAGCTACAGCCACCACTGTCGACCCTGTCCTTGCTACCGTTCTGCGTTTTGTTGCTACGCAATGGCCCTTGTCAAAGTCACGGATCAGCGACCCGTTGGTTCGCGGTTTTTTTGCTCACAAGGAGAGACTTTTTGTTCGACGTGGTGTTTTGCTGTTGCGTTCTGATAATGATCAGTCCAGGGTCGTGGTAATACGTTCGTTACAGTCCTCTGTCTTAAAGCTTCTCCACCAAGGACGTTGGGGTATAGTGCGAACGAAATAACTTGCTCGTCAGCTCCGTACTTGGTTCGGAATCGATGCCGCGATTACGAATATGTGCTCTTCTTGCATGGTGTGTGCTGAACAACACTCAGAACCACCGCGAAAATTCTTTGCGTGGCCAAAAGCCACTTTCCCTTGCAACGCTTACACATCGATTTTGCTGGTCCATTCTGGAATGCTCGATGGTTGGTTGTGATAAATTCATTCAACAATTTTCCTTTTGTTGTCCGGATGTCTTCCACGACGTCATCTGCCACCATCCAAGCGTTATCCGCTATCTTTTGCATTGAAGGTCTTCCACAGACAATTGTTTCCGACAATGGCCCACAATTCATTTTTATTTTTTATTTTATTTTATTTATTTATTGTTCCGTGGGACCACATTTAGGAGAAGTCTCTATGGTCATGGAACGAGTCAATACATGAATTTATAACACGATTGTAGAAACAGATAAAATGAAATATAAGAAACATATTCAGACGACAAGTCGTTGGTTTAAATAAAGAAAATCAAGAATGTAACACTGGAATTTGCTTAATTTTTTATCTCTTCCAGGAGCTCCTCGACAGAATAGAAGGAGTGAGCCATGAGGAAACTCTTCAGTTTAGACTTAAAAGTGTTTGGGCTACTGCTAAGATTTTTGAGTTCTTGAGGTAGCTTATTGAAAATGGATGCAGCAGAATACTGCACTCCTTTCTGCACAAGAGTCAAGGAAGTGCATTCCACATGCAGATTTGATTTCTGCCTAGTATTAACTGAGTGAAAGCTGCTAACTCTTGGGAATAAGCTAATATTGCTAACAACAAACGACATTAAAGAAAATACATACTGTGAGGGCAATGTCAAAATTCCCAGACTATTGAAAAGGGGTCGACAAGAGGTTTTCGAACTTACACCATACATAGCTCGAACAGCCCGTTTTTGAGCCAAAAATACCCTTTTTGAATCAGAAGAATTACCCCAAAAAATAATACCATATGACATAATCGTATGAAAATATGCGAAGTATACTACTTTTCGTGTTGAAATGTCACTTATTTCAGATACTGTTCTAATGGTAAATAAAGCGGCATTTAGTTTCTGAACAAGATCCTGAACTTGGGCTTTCCACAACAGCTTACTATCTATCCGTACGCCTAGGAGCTTGAACTGTTCCGTCTCGCTTATAACATGCCCATTCTGTCTGATTAAAATGTCAGTTCTTGTTGAATTGTGGTTTAGAAACTGTAAAAACTGAGTCTTACTGTGATTTAGCATCAAATTATTTTCCACAAGCCACGAACTTATATCATGAACTACATTATTTGATAATGTTTCAATATTACACACAAGATCCTTCACTACCAAGGTGGTGTCATCAGCAAACAGAAATATTTTTGAATCACCTGTAATACTAGAAGGCATATCACTTACATAAATAAGGAACAGCAGTGGCCCCAGCACCGACCCTTGGGGAACGCCCCATTTAACAGTGCCCCATTGGGACTGAACATAATTACCACTCTCAATATTGCGGAGGATTACCTTCTGCTTTCTGTTCTTAAAGTAGGAGGCGAACCAATTGTAAGCTACTCCCCTTACTCCATAATGTTCCAACTTCTGCAGTAATATTTTGTGGTCAACACAGTCAAAAGCCTTCGTTAAATCAAAGAAAACACCTAACGTTCGCAACCTTTTATTTAATCCGTCCAAAACCTCACAGAGAAAAGAGACTATAGCATTTTCAGTTGTTAAGCCATTTCTAAAACCAAACTGTACATTTGACAGCAAATTATGTGAATTTAAATGCTGCAGTAACCTTGTATATACAACCCTCTCGATAACTTTAGCAAACACCGATGGCATAGAAATAGGTCTACAATTGTCAACATTATCCCTGTCTCCCTTTTTATAAAGTGGCTTCACTACCGAGTACTTCAATCGGTCAGGAAACCGACCACTCCTAAAGGAAAAGTTACAGATATGGCTAAGTACTGAGCTAACATACGTGGAACAATACTTCAGTATTCTGCTAGATACCCCGTCATATCCATGAGAGTTCTTGGTCTTTAGTGATTTAATTATTAACTCAATCTCCCTCTTGTCAGTATCATGGAGGAGCATTTCAGGTAACAGTCTTGGAACACTTTTTTCTAAGAGCGCTATATGATTCCCTGTTGGGACTAGGTTTCTATTTAGTTCACCTGCTATATTCAGAAAGTGATTATTAAGTACTGTACATATATGCGACTTATCAGTAACACGGACATCCCCACTACGCACTGATTCTATATTCTCGACCTGTCTCTGCAGACCAGCCACTTCCTTTACGACTGACCATATGGTTTTAATTTTATCCTGAGACTTAGCTATTCTATCTGCATACCACATACTTTTTGCCTTCCTAATAACTTTTTTAAGCACCTTACAATACTGTTTGTAATGGGCTGCTGCATTTAGATTTTGACTGTTTCTAACGTTTTGATATAATTGCCACTTTGTTCTACAAGATATTCTTATCCCTTTAGTCAGCCACCCAGGCTGCCTGTTTGTGCTAGTACCCTGTTTTGAACGTTCTAACGGAAAGCAACTTTCAAAGAGCACGAGAAAAGTCTTGAGGAAAGCATTATATTTATCGTCTACTGTATCAGCACTATAAACATCTTGCCACTCTTGTTCCTTGATAAGGTTTACAAAAGTCTGTACAGCAACTGGATCAGCTTTCCTAAAAAGTTGGTAACTATATTTAACATGTGTTGCAGCACAAAAATCTTTTAGACTTAAAATTTGTGCATCATGATCTGAAAGGCCATTCACCTTTTTGCTAACAGAATGCCCTTCTAATAATGACGAATGAACAAAAATATTGTCTATGGTTGTTCTACTGTTCCCTTGCACTCTCGTTGGAAAGAATACGGTTTGCATAAGATTATATGAATTAAGGAGGTCTACCAGCATCCTTTTCCTTGCACAATCACTTATACAATTAATATTGAAGTCACCACATATAACTAACTTTTTGTATTTCCTATAAAGTGAACCAAGAACCTCCTCTAGCTTTAGCAAAAATGTTGTGAAATCGGAGTCTGGGGATCTATAAATAACAACAGTAAGAAGTTTAGCTCCACTAAATTTAACCACACCTGCACAACATTCAAACACCTTCTCAGTGCAGTACTTTGAAACATCAATTGACTCAAATGGGATACCGTTTTTCACATACATGGCTACTCCCCCACACCGCAAAGAGCTCCTAGAAAAGCTGCCAGCCAACCTGTATCCTGGTGAAGGAAGCCTCTGAATTATCTCCTTATTTAAGAAGTGTTCAGATATACCAATAATTTCAGGGTCAACATCTATAAGCAGTTCACTAACTTTATCTCTAATACCTTGTATATTTTGATGAAATATACTAATTCCCTCATTAATCGGATACCCAAGCTTTGTAGAAAGTGGTTTCTTTGTTAGAGAGACTTCCCTTAAGCAGGAATACCTATCAGCTGATTTCAATCTAAAAAAAGGTACAGCTCTAACACCCACAACTACCGGAATTTTCCCATGAGTGATCCCACCACCCCCACCTATGCTGTCACCTGTAAGTTTTGCCAACCTCCCCTTCCCATACCTGTTGAGGTGCAGGCCATGTCAAGTGAAACCCGTCCTACTGATAGACTCCATCGACACCACTGAAATGTGACTCATGCCTTCCGTCATCAGCGCACCCCTAAGTCTCATGTTATTACGCCTAACGGCTGTATTAAGATGAGGCCGATTGTGACGCTGAAACAGTCCCACGAAATGCACATTCGTGTTGCCAGTCTGAGTGGCTATCTTTTCCAGGTCACCATCTATGTCATACTCCCAATCCCTATCAATACTATTACCAGCCCCACCCACAATCACTACCTGATCCTCTTTAGTAAAATCCCTACATAACCCCCCTATGTTAAAAGTCACCTGAGCCAATCCTGCATTAGGCTTCACAATGCTGGTGACCTGGTACTCACTCCCCAAAACTTCCTGCAACTGCTGGCCTACACCTGTACCATGAGAACTACCTAACAGCAGAACCTTCTTCTTTCTCTTAGACTTTGCAACTGTCCTAGCCACCGTAACTGCTGAGGTCTGCTGCATATTTCCTACATCTACAGCTACTAGAGATTCCTCTCCACTAGACTCTGACAGTTGGTCATATCTATTACAAACACCAATAGTAAAACTATCTGAAAATCTCCTTCTCCTAGCAGATCTCTTGCCAACAGCCAGCTCCTATTCCCCAACCCCCTTCTCCCTCCTCATCCTATCTAGCTCCTCCTGTGCGTTTTTCAACTGCACCTGAAGGGCACAGATCTTACGCGCCTGCTCCTCTATCAACTTACTCTTGCTACATAACCTGCAGTTCCAGGAGAGGATCTCACCAGAATGCCCACTGGCTTTCCCACTGCATTCCCCCCAGTGAAAATACTTCGAACAAGTCTCACACCGCAATCCGCTACTCACGAACCTACGGCAAAGCCCACACTTCTCACTCATGGTAAAATTTTACAATTATTGAAACAAGAAAACAACTTTATCTAAGTTTCGCTACTACAATAAGAAGATGTTAAAAACTGACTACAATTATCACAAACTTGCTCTACAAGGGAAGTAACTACTATTATAGACAGTATTAATCAACAACAAATGAGAATATAACAAAATACTAACACAGAAAGAAAATCAAACGTCTAATGACAGTAACGAAACTGAAAGCAGTTCGCAAAAATTTCTTCTGAAGTTATTTCACCGGAAAACACCAAGAACACCGGTTGAAGACTACTAAAGTTCCTAAATAAACTACTATACACAAACAATTAATTAGTACTTAGCTTTCGATGCGCCGCTACAGCTGCAGAATTTCAGTCATTCTGCAAGGCCAATGGTATTCAACATCTGACGTCCGCGCCGTTTTCGCCACAGTCCAACGGCGCCGCTGAACGATTGGTCAGGACTTTCTAGTCACAGATGTTGAAGTTTAAAGAGTCGCATTCTCGGGAGGACGCGTTATTGCTCTTTTTGTCCTCATATCGCTCGCCGGCTGAGTTACTCCACGGTCGCCATCATCGCACCTTGATGTCTTTGTACATCCGCCGCATCAGGTTCCTGTGCAGCGGCAGACACCTGCTTTTGCCCCAGGCGACGTTGCCTACTAGCGCCACTATCGATGTTCACGGCGTTGGCTCGAAGGCCGCATTCTTCGCTGCCTCGGACGCGCTATGTATCTGGTTTTGGGGGCCTCTGGTGAGGTGCGCCGGCATCTCAATCAGCTGCGCCTCTGTCGTCGCACGGGATCTGCCACTCGCCGACGGTGCCGTCCGGTCAGCGCCTCGGCGACCCATCTATTGGCTCGCCTCAGCCCCAGGTGTTACTGACGCTGCCTTCTATTTTGCCCCATGGAGACGCGCCGCCGCCGCCGCCGCCTGTTCTCCCGCCGGCGACGCCCGCAGTGGACACGTCGCTGCAGCCGCCGGGCACCCCCTGGGTCACGCGCCGCCGATTGCTCCCCGAGGCTAAGAGTCCTCCGACATGGAAGTCTTGCCCGCTCCGGACCATATGTCGTCATCACCCGTCAGGTGCCCCGACCCGATGGAGGCCGACCCTTCAGCCCCTCCTGTGTCTCTCCGGGGCATACACCGCATGTTGGCGTGCACCCTGGAGTTGGTTTTCAGGTGTTCCCTAGCACCCCGCGGCCCGAATGGCAGGGTGCGGGTGGCACAGCCTCGCCTGTTGTTAGGCTCCCCACCTCGTCGAATACGCCAACATGGAGTCCTCCCCACGGCGGTCTGAGGCCTTATACCACAACTGTACGCCGATTTGTGGGGGATGAATGTGGTGTCACCGACAGATACCACACATGCTAGGTTGTTGTTGTTGTTGTGGTCTTCAGTACTGAGACTGGTTTGATGCAGCTCTCCATGCTACTCTATCCTGTGCAAGTTTCTTCATTTCCCAGTACTTACTGCAACCTACATCCTTCTGAATCTGCTTAGTGTATTCATCTCTTGGTCTCCCTCTACGATTTTTACCCTCCACGCTGTCCTCCAATGGTAAATTTGTGATCCCTTGATGCCTCAGAACATGTCCTACAAACCGGTCCCTTCTTCTTGTCAAGTTGTGCCACAAACTCCTCTTCTCCCCAATTCTATTCAATACCTCCTCATTAGTCATGTGATTTACCAATCTAATCTTCAGCAATCTTCCGTAGCACCACATTTCGAAAGCCTCTATTCTCTTCTTGTCCGAACTATTTATCGTCCATGTTTCACTTCCATACATGGCTGCACTCCATACAAATACTTTCAGAAACGACTTCCTGACACTTAAATCTATACTCGATGTTAACAAATTTCTCTTTTTCAGAAACGCTTTCCCTCCCATTGCCAGCCTACATATTATATCCTCTCTACTTCGACCAACATCAGTTATTTGCTCCCCAAATAGCAAAACTCCTTTACTACTTTAAGTGTATCATTTCCTAATCTAATTCCCTCATCATTACCCAACATAATTCGACTACATTCCATTATCCTCATCTTACTTTTGTTGATGTTCATCTTATATCCTCCTTTCAAGACACTGTCCATTCTGTTCAACTGCTCTTCCAAGTCCTTTGCTGTCTCTGACAGAATTACAATGTCATCTTCGAACCTCAAAGTTTTTATTTCTTCTCCATGGATTTTAATACCTACTCAGAATTTTTCTTTTGTTTCCTTCACTGCTTGCTCAGTATACAGATAGAATAACATTGGGGATAAGCTAAAACCCTGTCTCACTCCCTTCCCAACGACTGTTTCCCTTTCATACCCCCCGACTCTTATAACTGCCATCTGGTTTCTATACAAATAGTAAATAGCCCTTCGCTCCCTGTATTTTACTCCTGCCACCTTTAGAATTTGAAAGACAGTATTCCTGTCAACATTGTCAAAAGCTTTCTCTAAGTCTACAAATGCTAGAAACGTAGGTTTGCCTTTCGTTAATCTATTTTCTAAGATAAGTCGTAGGGTCAGTATTGCCTCACGTGTTCCGATATTTCTACGGAATCCAAACTGATCTTCCCCAAGGTCGACTTCTACTAGTTTTTCCATTCGTCTGTAAAGAATTCGCGTTAGTATTTTGCAGCTGTGGCTTATGAATCTGAATGTTCGTAATTTTCACATCTGTCAACACCTGCTTTCTTTGGGAATGGAATTATTATATTCTTCTTGAAGTCTGAGGGTATTTCGCGTGTCTAATACATCTTGCTCACCAGATGGTAGAGTTTTGTGAGGACTGGCTCTCCCAAGGCCGTCAGTAGTTCTAATGGAATGTTGTCTACTCCTGGGGCCTTGTTTCTGGAATTCGAGAGTAGGAAAAGGGAGAGAAGGAAACATAGTAGTTGAATATGGATTGGAGGAAAGAAATGAAAGAGGAAGCCGTCTGGTAGAATTTTGCACAGAACACAACTTAATCATAGCTAACACTTGGTTCAAGAATCATAAAAGAAAGTTGTACACATGGAAGAATTGTGGAAATACTAGACGGTATCAGATAGATTATATAATGGTAAGACAGAGATTTAGGAACCAGATATTAAATTGTAAGACATTTCCAGGGGCAGATGTGGACTCTGACCACAATCTATTGGTTATGAACTGTAGATTAAAACTGTCGAAACTGCAATAAGGTGGGAATTTAAGGAGATGGGACCTGGACAATCTGATTAAATCAGAGGTTGTACAGAGTTTCAGGGGGAGCATAAGGGAACAATTGTCACAAATGGGGGAAAGAAATACTGTAGAAGAAGAATGGGTAGCTCTGAGAGATGAAATAGTGAAGGCAGAAGAGGATCAAGTAGGTAAAAAGACGAGGGCTAGTAGAAATCCTTGGGTAACAGAAGAAATATTGAATTTAATAGATGAAGGGAGAAAATATAAAAGTGCAGTAAATGAAGCAGGCAAAAAGGAATACAAACGTCTCAAACATGATATCGACAGGAAGTGCAAAATGGCTAAGCAGTGATGGCTAGAGGACAAATGTAAGGATGTAGAGGCTGATCTCACTAGGGGTAATATAGATACTGCCTACAGGAAAATTAAAGAGACCTTTGGAGAAAAGAGAACCACCTGTATGAATATCAAGAGCTCAGATGGAAACCCAGTTCTAAGCAAAGAAGGGAAAGCAGAAAGGTGGAAGGAGTATATAGAGGGTCTATACAAGGGCGACGTACATGAGAACAATATTCTGGAAATAGAAGAGAATGTAGATGAAGACGAAATGGGAGATAGGATAATGCATGAACAGTTTGACAGAGCACTGAAAGACCTGAGTCGAAACAAGGCCCCTGGAGTAGACAACATTCCATTAAAACTACTGACAGCCTTGGGAGAGCCAGTCCTGACAAAACTCTACCATCTGGTGAGCAAGATGTATGAGACGGGTGAAATACCCTCAGACTTCAAGAAGAATATAATAATTCCAGTCCCGAAGAAAGCAGGTGTTGACAGATGTGAAAATTACCGAACTATCAGTTTAATAAGTCACAGCTGCAAAATACTAACGCGAATTCCTTACAGACGAATGGAAAAACTGATAGAAGCCAACCTCGGGGTAGATCAATTTGGATTCCGTGGAAATGTTGGAACACGTGAGGGAATACTGACCCTACGACTTACCTTAGAAGAAAGATTAAGGAAAGACAAACCTACGTTTCTAGCATTTGTAGACTTAGAGAAAGATTTTGAAAATGTTGATTGGAATACTCTCTTTCAAATTCTGAAGGTGGCAGGGGTAAAATACAGGAAGCGAAAGGCAATTTACAATTTGTACAGAAAGCAGATGGCAGTTCTAAGAGTCGAGGGGTATGAAAGGGAAGCAGTCGTTGGGAGGGGAGTGAAACAGGGTTTTAGCTTATCCCCGATGTGATTCAATCTGTATATTGAGCAAGCAATAAAGGAAACAAAAGAAAAGTTCGGAGTAGGTATTAAAATCCATGGAGAAGAAATAAAAACTTTGAGGTTCGAAGATGACATTGTAATTCTGTCAGAGACAGCAAAGGACTTGGAAGAGCAGTTGAACGTAATGGACAGTGTCTTGAAAAGAGGGTATAAGATGAACACCAACGAAAGCAAAACGAGAATAATGGAATGTAGTCGAATTAAGTCGAAATAGAGAGGATATAAAATGTAGACTGGCAATGGCAAGGAAAGCGTTTCTGAAGAAGAGAAATTTGTTAACATCGAGTATAGATTTAAATGTCAGGAAGTCGTTTCTGAAAGTATTAGTATGGAGTGTAGCCATGTATGGAAGTGAAACGTGCACGATAAATAGTTTAGACAAGAAGAGAATAGAAGCTTTCGAAATGTGGTGCTGCAGAAGAATGCTGAAAATTAAATGGGTAGATCACATAACTAATGAGAAAGTATTGAATAGAATTGGGGAGAAGAGGAGCTTGTGGCACAACTTGACTAGAAGAAGGGATCGGTTGGTAGGACATATTCTGAGACATCGAGGGATCACCAATTTAGTATTGGAGGGCAGCGTTGAGGGTAAAAATCGTAGAGGGAGACCAAGAGATGAATACACTAAGCAGATTCAGAAGGATGTAGGCTGCAGTAGGTACTGGGAGATGAAGAAGCTTGCACAGGATAGAGTAGCATGGAGAGGTGCATCAAAGCAGTTTCAGGACTGAAGACCACAACAACAACAACAACATCTTTGACATCGGTTGGCTGTAGAATTCTAGAGAATATTATGAGTTCGAATGTAATAAATTTCCTGGAGACCGAAAAGCTCATGTTCACGAATCAGCACAGCTTTAGAAGCCATCGATCTTGCGAAACCATCCTTGCCCTTTCCTCACATGATATACTGTGCCCTATGGACGAAGGGCAACAGGCAGTTTCCCTATTTCTAGACTTCCGGAAATCGTTTGACGCTGTGCCACATTGCAGGTTATTGAAGAAGGTACGAGAATAAGGAATAGGTCCAAAGATATGTGAATTTCAAGGAGATTTCGTACATAATAGGGCCCCGGATGTTGCCTTCGACGACGAGTGTTCATCAGAGACAAGGATACCGTCAGGAGTGCCCCATGGAAGTGCAATAGGACAGCTATTATTAAAAAAATGTTCAAATGTGTGTGAAATGTTATGGGACTTAAATGCTAACGTCATCAGTCCCTAAGCGTACACACTACTTAACCTAAACTATCCTAAGGACAAACACACACACACACCCATGCCCGAGGGAGGACTATAACCCCCGCCGGGACTAGCCGCACAGTCCATGACTGCAGCGCCTGAGACCGCTCGGCTAATGCCGCGCGGCGACAGCTATTATTACTTATACACCTAAATGATTTGGCGGACAGGGCAGGCACCAATCTGTAGTTGTTTGCTCATGATGCTGTGGTGTAAAGTAAGGTGTCGAAGTTGAGTGACTGTAGGAGAATACAAGATGACTTAGACAAAATTGCTGGTTGGTGTGATGGATGACTGTAAGTGAATGCGTGTGAGCTTTCGGATACAGTATTAGTAGTGTTCTGCTTGACACAGTCAAATCGTTAAATATCTGTACGTAACGTCGCCAAGCGATATGAAATGGGACGAGCATGTGAAGATTGTGGTAGGGAAGCCGATTGGTCGACTTCTGCTCATTGGGAGAATTCAAGGAAAATGTAGTTCGTCTGTAAGGGAGACCGCATATAGACGCTGGTACGGCCTATTCGTGAGTACTGCTTGGGTGTTTTGGATCCGCACCAGGTCGAACCGAAAGAAGTCTTCGAAGCAATTCAGAGGTGAGCTGCTAGGTTCGATCAGTACGCAAGTGTTACGAATATTCTTCGGGAGCTCAAGTATGGAGGGAAGAACACATTCATTTCGAACAACACTACTGAGAAAATTTAGAGAACCAGCATTTGAAGCTGACTGTAGAACGATCCTACTACCGCCAACATACGAGTAGACTTCGCGTAGAGACCACGAACATGATATACGAGACATTAGGGTTCATACGGAGGAATATAGACAGTCGTTTTTCCCTCGCTTTGTCTAAGGGTAGAACAGGAAAGGAAACGACTAGTTGTGGTACAGGGTACCGTCTGCCACACACCATACCATGACTTGCGGAGTATATATGTAGATGTAGATGTAGACGTACCTAAGGGCCAATGCCATTCGAGTGCAAAAGTTCCCCTTCTTTAAACTATTTATTTGCAGAGATTCTGAAATGGAGTATCAGACTAGTGTAAGTAGGTGAAGTTAGTATGATTAATTTAACTAGACGACTTTGTACTTTATAGTTTGTAATCTAATTATTTATTGAAAAACAAATACAAGTCCCTGTGCGGATTAATACGCAAGCCGGAGGCAATGGACGCAGTACTTCCCTAGTATTTCACTAAATGAAGAAGTAAGTTCCCTTTATTCGTTTAATAGTCCATTCGTCACGAAACATTAAGAAACCTTTTCAGTACGTAACATGAAATGCTTCAAGAAAACATGTAAGTACGACACCGTACGAACTTCCCTTACCGATCTGATTCATACGCACGCCGTGTGGAGGCACGATTAGGACTTCAACGTATGTAAACAAGAAGACGCATCTCTCAACATTTTTCGAGAAAATAGAGTTTAAGAATTTTAGGCGAGCTTACATACTTCATAGGATCGTTAGTACTCAAGAAGTCCGCATCAGAGAGAGTAAGACCATAGTTTCATAAGCGCAAGGTCACTGGATCGAATGTAGGTGCGGATACACAATTTTTTTCATTCCCTCATAATTCTAGCGACAGATATGTTTGAAACACCGTGACAGAGAACCGTTTGCGAATGTAAATCAAATTTGTTCTTCAATAGAGACACTGAGAGAAATCATGCTCATGCAAAAGGTTCTGCCTTCATTACAAGCGCTGTATGCTGCAACACTTGTATTCTATGTTTCTGTGATCAGTGTCATCATGATTCGTGCAGTCCTTCATAGGTTAGACGCCTGATCTGTCACAAATGCAGATAAAATAACAAATACAAAGGCTACACTGATTTTATCGAAAGTTCTTGCGTATCCTTCTTCATTGCCTATGATCTTGCGAAAACTTTTCCGCTTTTTATGAGATAAATATTACGAAAATAATAGGTGAATCATTAAATAATAGTAATTTTCAGATGTATAGAAAATTTTTTCTTAGAATTACATAAAAAAAACGAAGCACCAGGAGGAAGATTCAATCCAAAGATATCGCGCTTTTGAAACTAAGGGCTTACTTCCGTGGGTATTCGCTCCTTGAATACTAACGACTATAAAAATTATATAAGCAGGGGCAGAATTTTGAAACTCGATTTTTCCGAAATTGGCAGAGAGTTGCGTCTTCCTTTTTACGTATGTTGAATTCCCAGTCGTGCGCTACACATCCTGTCAATATGAATCAAATCTGTGAAAGCAAGTTCGTACGGTCGCGTTGTAAACCGCACATTTACTCTTCTATCGCAAGATTTGTAGTTTTCGACCACGCTGCCTATCGCTCAAAGACTAAAACCGACTCCTCAACATCACGCGCCATACGTGAAGTCCAAATTCAAACCTCGCCTAGGACGAACTGTTTTTTTCACATCCAAAAACAACTCTCATCCAACCCTTCCACTCCGTGTGTTTTCCCAGTGCGACAGTTATCTGGTCTGTCAGTGGCTGTCGCTTTTACTGCCCTCCTTGCAGCCGAGCTGTCACTAGTGACGTGACCTAGAGGAATATATATATATATATATATATATATATATATATATATATATATATATATATATACACTCGTATTTAATTATTTCTTATGTAATGCTATATTAATAATTTCAAGCATTGCTAACTTTTCGTGACTAGTAAAATAAAACCCTAAGAAATTATAGACATAAATTATTGCTAAAGTGCAATACATGATACCACTGAACGTTTATTTTGTCTGCACCATTTTCTCAACTTAGTATTATAGTTAGGCATTTACGAAATAATTCTGCACAGTTCTTACTTGCACGTAGTGGATGGGATGCATGTAATGTAGTTCCTACTTGTGAACACCGTGTATGTTTTCATGTGTTATTCAGTATACCTGTGCGACATTTCCTACTTCGCATCTTAAGTCCCCAACGCATGTTCGCTTGCGTTTCCTACTCGCGTTTGCTGTTCCACGAGCCCTGCGCCGCTTGCCGCTAAGCTCCTTCTGTCCCAGCTCAGTACAAGGGCAGGGCTTAGCCGTCCGCGACAGGACGTTCCTGTTTCCATTCATACAGCCGCGAGGAACTTTTCCTAAGCCTTTCGTACATGGAAACCACTTCACTCGCTGCATAAAGCTCCTTCTAGCTGCTCTGGGTGCTCACAGCTGACACTGAGATGACATCTGTGTACAACATCACTTGCTAGCATTTCACAGCGCACACAAAGCTGACGCAGATGTTCACTCCTTTGAAACCTCTCTCAGGCCGAGTCTTCCGACATAAGGTCGGATTTGAAACGAGGGGGAACTTTCTCTTAATTCGAGTTGCAATGCTGTCAACTCGTATCCTTTCTTGTTCGACCGTTGTCAGTCATTTCCGTGCCCAAATTCTTACCTCAAAGACTACTGTTAATGTCTTATCTCCAAATGAGCTATCTCAGCGTCGCCTGATTTCATTCGACTACGTTCCATTACCCTCGTTCTACTTTCATTGATGTTCATCGCACAAGTACATTCAAGTTATAGCACTACCGATTTTTTTTCTCTGAGGACTGGAGACACAGAGACATGCCGTTTGTTTGAAGATACGCATACACTCGATGTGAATGCGTGGCAGAGGTGGCGGCATTGTACGACACATCACTACGTCAGCGGCGAGAGTAAGGACTGTTTTTGATACTTAAAATGACGGTTTTTCATTACAAGAGCAGCGTGCAATCATCCGTTTTCTCCATTTGTGTAGCGTGACCCGATTGAAATTCATAACCATTTGCATGACACATGTGATGATGGTGTCTTGGATATGTCTAATATGCGACCGTAGGTACGACAGTTCAAAGAAGACAGAAAGTCGTGTGGCAGGAAAACAAAGACAATCTCTGCTTCGCAAGAGACGATCCAGCGACATGATCGAACGGATTGATAAAGCGGTTTTGTAGGATCGCTGAATGAGCGTCTGACACATCACCCACAAAGCTGCCATTACTGTGGGATCTGTGGGCGCTATCCTTCATGAAGATCTGAAAATACGGAAAGTGTCCTCCAGGTGAGTGCCACGAACGCTGACGGATGACCAGAAAGCTGCTCGCTTGGCATGTTGATGCGTGATGACAGTGTGAATGCGACTTTCTTTTCATCGATTGTGGCAATGGATGAGACGTGGTTGCCGCTTTTCAGTTCCAAAACAAAACGCCAGCCACTCAGGTCTATGGATGTAAACACACTAACCTTCATCAAAAAAATTTGAGTAAGCACCATCGCTCAAAAAATCATGATGGCCACTTGCTGGGACAGCAGTGGTGCCGGCCGGAGTGGCCGTGTGGTTCTAGGCGCTACAGTCTGGAGCCGAGCGACGGCTACGTTCGCAGGTTCGAATCCTGCCTAGGGCATGGATGTGTGTGATGTCCTTAGGTTAGTTAGGTTTAATTAGTTCTATGTTCTAGGGGACTGATGACCTCAGACGTTAAGTCGCTTAGTGCTCAGAGCCATTTTTGACAGCAGTGGTGTTATCATCGCTCACTGCGTTCCAAGGAGCAATTCCGTAACAGGTATATCCTAGTAAATCGTTTTGAAGTACAAGTTCCTACACGTAGTGCATAAAAAAAGGCCCGAAAAAGATGTACGCCGACAACACGACGCCGCAGTTTCTTCGTGAGACCAACTTTGCCTATAATTTTCCATGCTTCATATTCTTCTGACACTTTTGCACGTATCACTCATGGCACTTCGCCAATTCCGATAAGATTTAGAACGTGGTGTGCACCTGCACTGAAGTGATCAGTTGGTCTTCCTCACCTTAACTATATATATGCTGTCCATTCTTCCGGGCAGAACAGACACCACATACAATTTTAAGGTGACGTCGACCAACTGATCACTTCAAAGCAGATGTGCAACACGTTCTAGCACTTACCGGAATTGGCAAATTACCGCGAGTAGTGATGATAATGGGCAAGGGGCACTAGATCAGTAGTGTGCAGATAAGCTGAGAATTTGGGTCTGACGAGAGGCGTGCAAGCGCATTTCGTGCAGTTGCAATGGCGACCGTGTCCGGACGGCGCAGCGGTTAGTGCACTTGCCTAGTAAACAGGAGACCTCGGTTCGAATCCCGGTCCGGTAGACATTTTCATCGTCGTCATTCCATTCTACAGCTGATGGTAATCCTTATTCGCAGCTGTGAATTCATTTGATGTGATTCTTAACGGCTGTGGCCGCCACAGTGCTTGTTCCTTTGCATGTCCAAAGCAACTTTGCATCGTAATCAGAATAACACAGGCACTGCAATGTCGTATTTTCATAAAAATGTGGACATGTGACTGCGGTTGCCCGCAATTCAGAATTAAAGATAGTCATATGCTCATTGTGTTCATCCCTACCAACCTTCAGAATTTCAAGGAAAGGAGTCCAGTCAATACTTTAAGCAACTAAATCTACTAACTCTAAATCCACTGGTGGTGTTAACGTAGGTTGCCTTTCATTAAACTAACATCTAAGGTAAGTGGAAGATTCAGTATCGCTGAATCGTTGATATCGAAATATTATCTCAGTATCCAATTTCAAATCTTTCAATTAGAGCACGCTGAGGATTGTACACCGAGGGCGGTGTTTGCTTTCGGTGCTCCGGACACCAGTCTTGTCGGGTGATGCGCTTGCCCGCACGTAAGCCGTTCGCCGTGGGCCTTACTTTCAGCTCGAGGTGAAAGAAAAGCGGACAGGAGCACCGGCAGCGCAGCGCCTCCGGTAACGAGCGGCGCACTCGTTAGGGCGTCGTTCCGCGCAAGAGGCACCCCCGTTGTCTGGCGCTGCATTTAAGCCACTTTGCGCGCAAGGCATTACAGCTAATTAACGGCGCGAACAATGCCGGCGGGCTGCGTAGCCCGCGGGCAGCGCGTCTCAGTAGCGGCGCTCAGCCGTCTCTTGCTTACCGCTCTGCCCCGTCGATTTTCGAGTGCTTATCGAATATGCAGACATTCGACGTCAAGGTGAAAATTCCGCGACCCGTCGCTGAAAGACTGCGATTGATCGAAAATGTCCTCCCATTCAACACAAGCTGCTACTGTTTTTTCTCACACTATGTGCCTAATGGATTAACGAAATGCATGACCGATTTCGAAAATTGTGTCCAGCGGAGGGGCACACACGCCTGCCACAGTACCCTCGCAAGAAGGGCATTGCTCGCCAAGAGAAGTCCACTAGTACCAACCACAGGTTTTAATTTGAGAATAAAAAATTCTGAGCATGTATGTTTGGAGCACAACGTTCTATGACAGTGAGACACCGACTGTGGGAAAACCAGAACAGAATAGAAGAATTTCAGATGCTGCAGTAGAATGTAGAAAATTGGGTGGACTGACAAGTAAGGAATATTCGGGTTCTCCTCTGCATCGGCGAGGAAAGTAATATATAGAAAACACTAAAAAGAAGGGTGGCAGGGGTAAAATACAGGGAGCGAAAGGCTATTTACAATTTGTACAGACATCAGATGGCAGTTATAAGAGTCGAGAGGCATGAAAGGGCAGCAGCGCTTGGGAACGGAGTGAGACAGGGTTGTAGCCTCTCCCCGATGTTGTTCAATCTGTATATTGAGCAAGCAGTAAAGGTAACAAAAGAAAAATTCGGAATAGGTATTAAAATCCATGGAGAAGAAATAAAAACTTTGAGGTTCGTCGATGACATTGTAATTCTGTCAGAGACAGCAAAGGACTTGGAAGAGCAGTTGAACGGAATGGACAGTGTCTTGAAAGGAGGATATAAGATGAACACCAACAAAAGCAATACGAGGATAGTGGAATGTAGTCGAATTAAGTCGGGTGATACTGAGGGAATTAGATTACAAAATGAGACAATGAAGTAAAGGAGTTTTGCTATTAGGTGAGCAAAATAACTGATGATGGTCCAGGTAGAGAGGATATAAAATGTAGACTGGCAATGGCAAGGAAAGCTTTTCTGAAGAAGAGAAATTTCTTAACATCGAGTATAGATTTAAGTGTCAGGAAGTCGTTTCTGAAAGTATTTGTATGGAGTGTAGCCATGTATGGAAGTGAAACATGGACAATAAATTGTTTGGACGAGAAGAGAATAGAGGCTTTCCAAATGTGGTGCTGCAGAAGAATGCTGAAGATTAGATGGGTAGATCACATAACTAATGAGGAGGTATTGAATAGAATTTGGGAGAAGAGGAGTTTGTGGCACAACTTGACAAGAAGAAGGGATCGGTTAGTAGGACATGTTCTGAGGCATCAAGGGATCACAAATTTAGCATTGTAGGGAAGCGTGGAGGGTAAAAATCGTAGAGGGAGACCAAGAGATGAATACACTAAGCAGATTCAGAAGGATGTAGGGTGCAGTAAGTACTGGGAGATGAAGCAGCTTGCACAGGATAGAGTAGCGTGGAGAGCTGCATCAAACCAGTCTCAGGACTGAAGACCACAACAACAACAAGAAGGGACAGGATGATACAACATCTGTCAAGGCGTCAGGGAATAACTTTCATCGTACTTGAGGGGGCTGTAGAGGATACAAACAGTAGAAAAAGTCTGAGATTGGGATACATCCAGAAAATAACTGAGGATATGGATTGCAAATGCTACTCTGAGATGGAAAGATTGGCATAGGAGAGGAAGTTGTTGCGGGTTGCATCATGCCAGCAGTTTTTATTTGCTGAATCGAACCTATACACCGAGCGAGGTGGCGCAGTCGTCAGCACACTGGACTCCCATTCGGGAGGACAGCAATTCAAACCCGCGTCCGGCCATCCTGATTTAGGTTTTCTGTGATTTCCCTAAATCGCTCTAGGCAAATGCCAGGATGGTTCCTTGGGAAGGGCACAGCTGATTTCCCTCCCCATCCTTCCAGAATCGGATGACCTCGCTGTTTCGTACTTTCCCTCAGATCAGCCAACTAACCTCTACAGCTCCCTTTAGCATCGCTGAAGTTATTTCCTGATATCTTAACATATGAGCAATCATCCTGCTCCTTGTTCTTGTCGGTGTTTCCACATGTTCCTTTCCTAGTCGATTCTGTGGAAAACGTCGTCATTCCTTATCTTACGAGTCCACCTATTCATTTTTATTTTATCAGCCTGATTTCCAACGTTCCTCACGTAACACCACATCTCAAATGCTTCGATTTTCTTCTTTTCCGGTTTTCCCACATTCCACGTCTCATTACTCCAAGCGTTCAGCTTCAGAAATTTATTCCTCACATTAATGTCTATGTCTAATACTAGTAGACTTCTCTAGGCTAAATTTCAAACAGGAAGAAATGAATAAGTCTCATTAACACAGGCTAGGTACTGTTCAGCAAAAAAAGTTAATTTAGCTCTTCCTTAGTACTGAGTCACTCATTAGGTCCAGCACCCCACGTTGGTGTTCAAAGCTAAATTTCGAAAATCGGTTGTGTATAGATGTTCTATGACTTTAATCGTGACATTGAATTCAAGAAACTGTGCCGGAATTTAACAGGTCCTTAAGCGCTCTGCTGTTGGGAGTTAAGAGTCCACGAGCGAAGCTGTCACTTTGTTCCCCAACTCCTGTATAAAGTTGCTAAGTTCGCGGACTTGTTGTACGATATATTTTTTAAACACTTTAGTCGTAGTAGAGACACATCTCGTCAGTACCCCTCCGAACTTGACTAAGTGAACTGCCTCCTCCTCCTCCTCCTCCTCCTCCTCCACCAGGCCAACATTGCCGCTGTCCATATATAGACACTGTGTCGTTGGAAACCCTACCAAATTACACCTTTTGTACATATAAATGTAACTAGTATAGATGTAAATGCTCTGCATATCTTACACTTGTGCGCTAATACCTTTGATCTGTTAAAAAATACAGTACGATTATTTACTAAAAGTTCAACGTAATGTTTTTCACTTCCATATAAATGCAACGTATAAATGTAACGTATAAACATTACATTAAACTTATCGGGTAAGTATTATACATGAATGAGGGCTAGAATTTTGCCAGATTTTCAGTGATGGCATGTATCTTTTGCTGGGGTCTTTGCTTTTTATTTTAGTGACGTCTTCTGAAGTGAAACAGCAGCATTATCTTCATTTGCTTTTATCTGTATCAAACTTAGTGAGAGTTAAACTTGTTCAGATACTTTTTTTAGTACAATATCTAATACTTCCCCATATTTATTTTTAGCAGTAGACTTTGCCTTAATATACATATTTTAACCTTAGGAATCAATATTATGGCAGGTAACTCAAATTGTCTAACTTTAATAGAAATTGAGAATGTTTTAGATAGAACTGTTAAAGTTGAGTCTTCTTGAGATGTTCTGAAGTTATTAATTTTCGTAGTTATATGTACATTCGAATCTTCTATCTACAGTACCTGAACTATTAGTTTGGTGTTAATGCATTTTTGTTTTGCATGTTGCTATCCCGGCGGCTGTGGGTTTATTTGTGGGTTGTCATTTTTTATTTGTAGTTCACTGTTGCTGACTGAAACATGGAAATTTGTGGTAAGGACTTATGGAACCAAACTGCTGAGGTCATCGGTCCATAAGCTTACGCACTACTTAATCTAACTTAAACTAACTTAAGCTAAGGACGACACACACACCCAGGCCCGAGAGAGGACTCGGGCCTCCGACGGGGGAAGCCGCGCGGTGATTGAGTTTACGTATTCTCATTTGGAGATAGTGAATGGAGCTGTGGACGCCAGAAAATTCAGTCTCAAGTAGAGAAATCTGAACATTTCCCACATATTCTTCTGTTTGGGATCAGTAGAGGGGTGACAGCAGCAGAGGTAGCCACAAACATTAACGCCGTACGGGCATCATGCCATTGGACAGAGCACAGCAAGAAAATGGTTTTCTCGTTTTTGGGAGAATCGTTTAGACACTGGTGACTCTCCATGTTCAGGAAGACCTTCAGAGTGTGATGAAGATGTTTTAAACGCATTAATGCCTAATGATCCACGTCAGTGTACATGATAACTTGTAAATATGGTGAACATTGTGCGGCATTTGCATGCAATGAGGAAGGTTCAAAAAAATCTGGTGTATGGGTACCACAAGCTCCAAACCAAAGTCACAAAAAATGAGTGGATGGCCCTATGTGCATTTCAGACTGCTCGTCAGCAACTCGGTCGTGAAAACAGCGACCGCTTTTATCCTGTATCGTTACTGGTGACGAGAAAAGATGTCTTCATGCTAACTGAAAGAAAAGAAAGAAATGGCTGAGCCCAAACAAAGCAGCAACTCCCCGTATAAAGGCCAGCTCGCATCCACAAAAGATCTTGTTCTGCATATAGTGGAACAGCGACAGTCTGGTGTAATACAAATTGTCCGCGCGAATTGGCCGCGCGGTTAGAGGCGCCCTGTCATTGATTACGCAGCCCCTCCCGCCGGAGGTTCGAGTCCTCCCTCAGGCATGGGTGTGTGGATTGTTCTCAGCATAAGTTAGTTTAAGTAGTGTGTAAGTCTAGGGACCCATGACCTCAGCAGTTTGGTCCCTTAGGAATTCGCGCACATTTGAACATTTGTACTACAAATTGTTTCTACGGGGTGTAACCATCACAGCTGACATTTATCACCAAAAACTGAGACGTCTTGCAGGCGCTCTCCATGAACAACAACCTAGATAACGCCCGCCCACATTCTGCGAGACTGACATAAAACACTAAACAAGAGCTGGGTTGGAAAGTCATTCCGCACCCACTTTATTCACCTGACCTTACGCGCTCAGATTTTCACCTTTTCCGCCCTCTATAGAAAGCACTTGAATTGCCTCTCCCGACGAAAAGGCGCTCCGAACGTTGCTCGACGACCCCTTCGCCTCAAAATCACGTTACTTCTAAAGGTCGCGGGATGGAAAAGTTACTGCAGAGTTGGGAGACTGTTCTGAATAGTGAAGAAGAAAAAATTATTGCCTGTTCAAAAATGTGTGTGAGATCTTATGGGACTTAACTGCTAAGGTCATCAGTCCCTAAGCTTACACACAACTTAACCTAAATCATCCCAAGGACAAACACACATACTCATGCCCGAGGAAGGACTCTAACCTCCGCCAGGACCAGACGCACAGATTATTGCCTAAAATATCCGTTATGTGCATCTGTTGTTAAACTTACGGAAAAAACGCTACGAACTTACGCACCAAACGACTACTATTCTCTTTACTAAGCAAGTGTTAGGACATGGTTTCTCGCCAAATTACTGTCTCTTTGCCTATCTTGTATCTTTGTGAATGTGATTTTTACTTACGTGACATGAGTAAAATGATTTGTTCCCTCTGAGTTAGCAACATGACGATATCTCAGCGCACGTGCGGGGCAGCAACGGCCCCTCTTCTAGAGAAAAAGTACCCTAAAAGATGCCTGCCGCCTTTATGGCAGCCGGCTTGACTCGTGGCACTCATATACCGCCAGCAGCAGATGCTGATATGTCGCCTGCTAGTCAGACAGCCAGCTCGACACGACACATCCTCTGAGCTGTGCCAACACCGACTCAAAGGAAGGCCTCGGCGCTTGTTGGTGACGTCACGTCAGCTAGGCACGACGAACGCCAGGTCTGTTGCAGGCAGAAACGCCTGGGCGTGCTTATCAGTATAAATCTCTTATTTTTGGACAAAATGTTTGGTATTGTTTTCGATTCTGCAGTTTTATTTAGATGAAAGAATTTCTTACTATCGTAAAGCTGCAAATGAAGATCACAGTTCTGTATTGCTGAATCCTGTCGAAACAAAAGTAAATCAATATGAGAAGATGCTTTGCTCCACTGTAAGCTTCGGAAACTTTACGTTCGAGTAACTATATTTACTTGATCCATTTTGGTATCGAAACTTACCCCAACCCCCTTACAATGAACTCGTTTCTTTTATTTATTTATTTATTTTCGTTTGACATCGTCACTGTAAATGTGAACTAATTTACATGTGTAAATTAAACAGGAAACAAAATAGCTTCATACATCGAAAATACTGCTGAGCTTAAACTTTTTTAAACATGCACATTAGGAAAGATAAATATTCCCCTCTTGCAACTGAAAGGAGAAACTTAATACGATAAAAAAATTTATTTGATAAAACAAGTATCTCTCTCTTGCCTCTTCTTCTGTCCCCCACCCCCTCCCCCAACGTGCACAATCGCAAGATATTTCATTAACATTCAGTGCTCCTCAACCCATAGTCATCCACCAATATGTTCACAGTTTCTTGTAAAAGCAACCCAGTACAAACGTAACTTCCTCAGATTTACAAATAAGGTAAGGAAGCACGAATTCTGTTGCTGCTGGACCATGAAGTTGTTTTTGTATATCAATCCCTAAAACATGCGGAAATTTAAGTTCAGGAGTACACTATTTGTTAAGAAGTGTAATGAATTGCACAATTAATTGATTGCAAAAATCTCTCAGAACAATGTCTGTTGGTCAACTACCGCCAATAGTTTCACATTTTCCTGTGTCAGAGAGGGAGACACCACCATTATGAGTATGCCTGCAACAGACCTGGCGTTCTCCGTGCCTAGCTGACGTGACGTCACGAAGAAGCGCCGAGGCCTTCCTTTGAGTCGGTGTTGGCTGTGCCCGCCTGAGTCGGCACTCGCTTCGTGCTGCATCATCTGTCAAAGCAGCGCTTGTACAGCCGTTCTCGTCTCTCATCTTCAGCCACTTGTTAGATCATTATAATTTGTCGTTACTTATTCCAGTGAGTAAGCTTTACTCCGCATGTCGGAGTCTGTACTTGCTTGCACATCTCAATCCGAATTAGCGTTGCAGAGCCACAGGTCTCCTCATAACTGCTAACAACTGGAAGTCCGATAGCATTAAATCTGATTAGTAGGTTAGTGTTTGGAACAATTCGAATCTGACACCGAGTTATTGTGTTAATTAGAACATTCCACCGCATTACCAATGCACGTACGTGACACATTACGAAATGAAATGTGCGTAGTACAATTTTATGTTAATGTCCAACCAGTGCACAACATCCACATCTACATGGATACTCTGCAAATCACATTTGTTTGCCTGGCAGAGGGTTCATCGAACCACCTTCACAATGCTCTGTTATTCCAATCTCGTAGAGCGAGCAGAAAGAACGAACAACTATATCTTTCTGTACTTTCTCTGATTTCCCTTATTTTATCGTGGTGATCGTTCCTCCCTATGTAGGTCGGCGTCAAAAAAATATTTTCGTATTTGGAGGAGAAAGTTGGTGATTGGAATTTCGCGAGAAGATTCCGTCGCAACGAAAAACGCCTCTCTTTCAATGATTTACAGCCAAAATCCTGTATCATTTCTGTGACACTGTCTCCCATATTTCGCGATAACACAAAATGTGCTTCCTTTCTTTGAACTTTTTAGATGTACTCCGTCAGTCGTATCTGGTAAGGATCCCACACCACGCAGCAGTATTCTAAAAGAGGACGGACAAGCGTAGTGTAGGCAGTCTCCTTAGTAGGTCTGTTACATTTTCTAAGTGTCCTGCCAATAAAACGCAGCCTTTGGTTACTTTTCCCCACAACATTTTCTGTGTGTTCCATCCAATTTAAGTTGTTCGTAATTGTACTACCTAGGTATTTAGTTGTATTTACGGCTTTTAGATTAGACTGATTTATCGTGTAACCGAAGTTTAACGAGTTCCTTTTAGCACTCATGTGGATGGCCTCACACTTTTCGTTATTTATGGTCAATTTCCCCTTTTCGCACAGTTCAGATATTTTTTCCAAATCGTTTTCCATTTTGTTTTGATCTTCTGATGACTTTATTAGTCGATAAACGACAGCGTCATCTGCAAACAACCGAAGACGGCTGCTCAGATTGTCTCCCAAATCGTTTATATAGATAAGGAACAGCAAAGGGCCTATAACACTACCTTGAGGATCGCCAGAAATCAGTTCTGTTTCACTCGATAACTTTCCGTCAGTTATTACGAACTGTGACCTCTCTGACAGGAAATCACAAATCCAGTCACATAACTAAGACGATATTCCATAAGGACGCAGTTTCACTACGAGCCGCTTGTGTGGTACAGTGTCAAAAGCGTTCCGGAAATCCAGAAATACGCAATTGATCTGAAATCCCTTGTGAATAGCACTCAACACTTCATGTGAATAAAGAGCTAGTTGTGTTTTACAGGAACGATGTTTTCTAAACTCATGTTGACTGTGTGTCAATAGTTTTCTTCGAAGTAATTCATAATGTTCGAACACAATATACGATATGTTCTAAAATCCATCTGCAAATCGACATTAACGATATGGGCCTGTAATTTAGTGGATTACTCATACGACCCTTCTTGAATGTTGGTGTGACCTGTGCAACTTTCTAGTCTTTGGGTACGGATCTTTCGTCGAGCGAATGGTTGTATATGATTAAGTATTTAGCTAATGCATCATAATACTCCGAAAGGAACCTAATTGGTATACAGTCTGGACCAGAAGACTTGCTTTTATTAAGTGATTTAAGTTGCTTCACTACTCCTAGGATATTTACTTCTACGTTAGTGATGTTGGCAGCTGTTCTTGAGTCGCATTCTGGAATATTTACTTCGTCTTCTTTTGTGCAGGCATTTCGGAAATCAGTGTCACAGATTTCGGAAATCAGATTATAATAGGGGACCTCAATGCACATGTTGGCACAGACAGGAAAGGATTCGAGGAGATAATGGGACCAGAGGGATGGGGGAACCGAAATAGAGAAGGAAAATTGTTGCTGGAATTCTGCAAGAGGAATGGGCTGGCGATCGCAAATTCCTTGTACAAGAAGAGGAGTAGTCACAAAATAACTTGGTACAGTGGGGACTGGTCCCAAACTTCAGTAGTAGACTATGTACTAGTGGATAGGCAGATGATGAGCAGCCTCACAGATGTTAAGGTCATACCATCTGAGGCCTTAGACAGTGACCATCGGCTGTTGGTAGCCACCCTGTGAGAGAAAAAAGGTAGGAGGGCAACAGATATACAGGAGAAAAGGTTGAAGACATGGATGCTGAAAGAGCATGAACGGAGGACCCAGTACCAGACACTGATCAGGAAGAAGCTGCCAAAGGAAGATCAGAGAACTGTGGAAGAAGAATGGGGCGATTTTAAGAGGGTTTTAGTTGAGGCAGCTGAGACTGTGTGCGGAAGAACTAGCACAAAGAGGAGAAGTAGTGAAACCCCATGGTGGAACAACATATGTAAAGAGGCAGTACTTCGAAAGAACAAAGCCTTCAGAGAATGGTTCCAGACCCGAACAGAGGAAGCTAGGGTAAAATATAAGGAAAGCAAGAAAGCGGCACAGACCATAGCAAGGGCGGAAAAGAAGTTGATGGAAAAATGGACAAGAATGTTAGAAGAGGACAGTGAAGGGAACAAAAAAAGTACTTTACACCATGGTAAGAAATAAGAGGAACGACAGAAGCGAGTGCCTGAGGATCATGGATAATAATGGAAGAGTTGTGGAGGAAATGCATGAGCTTAAAAAGATTTGGAAGGAGTACTTTGAAGATCTGTTGAATGCCGGCAAGCGGGTAACTAACAGCGATGGAGAGCCTAAGGCAGCAGACGATTATAATAGTGGGGAAATTGATGATCTAACTTGGAATGAAGTGGAAGAAGCCATAAAGAGGATGAAAGGGGGCAAGGCACCAGGTTGGGACGAAGTAACAGTGGATATGATACGAGCAGCAGGAGAAGTAGGAACCCAGTGGCTATACAGAGTGCTGAGGGTGGTGTGGAAGGAGAACAGAATTCCTGAGGATTGGAATAAAGGAATTATAGTCCCGATCTTCAAGAAAGGGGATAAAAGAAGATGTGAGAACTACAGAGGAATCACCCTGCTATGCCACTGTGGAAAAATCTATGAAAAGATGCTGGAGAAGAGAATAAGAAGCAGTATTGAAAGTAGACTGCAAGAGGAGCAGTACTGTTTCAGACCGGGAAGATCAACAACGGACCTCATATTTGCGGTAAGGCAACTGCAGGAAAGGCACTATGAGTACGGGAAGGACTTAATCATGGCCTTTTTGGATATTGAGAAGGCGTATGACAGTATCTGTAGGGACAAGCTCTGGGATGTGCTGAACGCAAAAGGGATAGATGAAGAGATAACACGAAAAGTCAGAAAAATGTATGAGGGAAGTGAGAGTTGTGTGAAAGTGGGGAGGGAACGTACTGCATGGTTCAAGCTGGAAAATGGGCTGCGACAGGGAAGTGCACTTTCGCCTTTATTGTTTATTATTGTTATGGATGAAATCCTACAGCAAGTATCAGATGCAATTGGAGATCATAAAATGAAAGCAGTGCTTTTTGCCGATGACCTGATGTTATGGGGAAATTGCGTGAAGGAGGTGCAAGAGCAGTTAGATGCATGGGAGGCAACGGCAGCACAATATGGAATGCATTTCTCTGCAAAGAAAAGTGAAATAATCGTCACAACAAGGAAGAAGAATAGACCAAATGTGGATATAACTTGTGGAGGGGAAAAACTACAAGTGGTAGAGAACTTCAAGTACCTGGGAAGCGTGATTGAAAGTAAGGGGGGAAACGCAATGGAAATAAATGAAAGGTGCAGAAAAGCAGGGCAGTTCTACAAATGCATTAGGGGGCTTATTTGGAGCAAGGAGGTGCCACAGGAATGCAAGGGAATTATATACCGAACCTACTTTGTCCCCATATTGACATACGGAAGTGAGACATGGGTAATGCACAAAAGCGACAAAAGTAGAATACAGGCTAGTGAAATGAAGTTCCAGAGGAGCAGGTTGGGTGTAACAAGACGAGACAGATTGCGAAATTTGTATGTGAGGGAAAGAGTAAAGGAGGAACCAGTACAGGACAGGATAGAAAAATCAAGACTGCAGTGGTATGGACACATGAAGAGAATGGATGAGGGAAGAATTCCAAAGAGGATGTTTGATCTGCAACTGGAGGGGAAGAGGCCCAGAGGAAGACCAAGAGATAGATGGGTGAAGGGAGTGAAGGAATGTGTGATGAGAAGAGGAGAGAACTGGACGAAGGTGGAAGAGGGGGAATGGTGGAAAGACAGAACACGATGGAGAGGCTTGTGTTCCCGACAGACCCAGCCAGTGGCTGGAAACTGTCCAAGATGATGATGATGATTTCGGAAGGCTGTGTTTAGTAAAACTCCTTTGGCAGCACTGTTCAAATGGTTCTGAGCACTATGGGACTTAACAGCTGTGGTCATCAGTCCCCTAGAACTTAGAACTACTTAAACCTAACTAACCTAAAGACATCACACACATCCATGCCCGAGGCAGGATTCGAACCTGCGACCGTAGCAGTCGCGCGGTTCCGGACTGCGCGCCTAGAACCACGAGACCACCGCGGCCGGCGGCAGCACTGTCTTCGATAGTATCTCCATTGTTATCACGCAGAGAATGCATTGATTGTTTCTTGCCGCTAACATACTTCACGTACGACCAGAATCTCTTTGGATTTTCTGCCAGGTTTCGAGACAACGTTTCGTTGTAGAGACTGTTATAGGCATCTCGCACTGAATTCCGCCCTAAATTTCGAGCTTTGGCGCAAGTTGAGGAATCTGCAGCCTACACGATTGCAGAACCGTCTGAGCCTCTGATTCAGACCCTCCACTCGGCTTTGTACCAGAGGTCCGCAATCGGTCCTGTCGACCGTTTTTATTACGAACGGTGCAGGGCGAAGGGTGCAAGGCGAGTTTCGAATAACACAAGCTCACAACCACACTTGCGTACATGCGGAAAATCCTTCAGTGTAATAAACCGTTGCAATGTTGATTCTAAAATGCTGGAAGGTGTGTGGTCAGAACTTGTTCTTCAACGTTCCTTAATGGATGAGAAGGCTCCTAAAACTTTGCATCCTAGTACGGGAGAAAAATTTATAAACACTGATGTTGCGCGGTCACTTAACACGTTTGTGCACAAGAGGCACAGGTAAGTCTGGTAGTGGTATAGTCACAAATATCTCGATAATAATTCATGACAGCTTACTATTCACTTATTGGCTGATACAGCACAATTCTCACATTGCAACACAACTTGTAACATTAGCAGAAACATTACGATATTCCGTGTTACGCTATTTAAACTCTGATACCACAGTGTGTCGCCACGGTCACGGGTCTTGACACACGCTGTCTGACTGCCGCCCGTCCTGGCGACAGATCACTACTCCAGTGACAGGACCTTTGTTCAGATTACCAGTGCCGGCCTGCCAATAAAACGTGCTGTGACTGTTTTCACTTGCGGATTCGGTACTGAACAGGTGATAAATGGCGTTATATTTGCACGCGTAGGATTTAAGAATTGACAAATATTTGCAGTCAAAATGAACACTTAACTTTCATAATACAATTTCTTCTTTGCTGTGACTGTGGGTTAGAACGTACGCACATTTATATACATAGATATAACAGTAAGGGGTAGACAGCATTCCATCAGAACATCTAAAATCATTGGGCCAAAATAAAAAAAAAAAATATTGACGTTGATGGGTAAACGTACTAGTCTGGCAATATACCACCTGACTTTCGGAAAAATATCATTCACACAATTCCGAAGAGTGACAGAGCTGACAAGTGCGAGAATTATCGCACAATCAGCTTACAGCTCATACATAAAAGTTGCTGACAAGAGTAATATACAGAAGAATGGGAAAGAAAATTTAGGATGTGTTAGATGACGATCAGTTTGGCATTAGGAAAGGTGAAGACACCAGAGAGGCAATTCTGACGTTGCGGTTGATAATGGAAGCAAGACTAAAGAAAAATCAAGACACGTTCATAGAATCTGTCAACGTGAAAAAACGGTCGATAATGTAATACGCTGTAAGATGTTATAAATTCTGAAGAAAATAGGGATAAACTGTAGGGAGAGACGAGTCCTATACAACGTGTCCTAGAGCCAAAAGGGAGTAATAAGACTGGAAGACCAGGAACGAAGTGCTCGGATTAAAAAGGTTGTTAGACAGAGATGCAGTATTTCGCCTCCACCGTTCAACCTTTACATCGATGAAGCAAAGATCGGAATAGAAGAAAGGTGAAAGGATATCAGTGATACGATTCGCTGATGACATTGCTATCCTGAATGAAAATGAAGAATAATTACAGCTATTTTCTGGAATAAACATTCTAATGAGTGCAGAATGTGGCCTGAGAATAAGTCCAAGAAAGACGAAAGTAATGAAAAGTAACAGAAATGAAAATAGCGAGAAACTTAACAACTGCATTGACTGTCATGAAGTGGACGAAGTTAAGGAATTCTGCTACCTAGGCAGCAAAGTAACCCACGACGGACGGAACAAGGAGGAAATGAATATCAGTTAGCGCCGGCAAAAACGGCTTTCCTGAGCAAGACAAGTCTAAAAGTGTTAATCTGAGAAAGAAATTTCTGGCAATGTACATTTGGAACACAGCACTGTATGGTAATGAAACATGGACTGTAGGAAAACAGGAACAGAAGATAATCGAAGCATTTCAGATGCGACAGGCGAATTAAGTTCTCCGCATATTCGCAGAGAAAAGGAATGCGTGGAAAACATTGAGAAGAAGGGTGGTGAAGATAGGGCATCTGTTAAATTGATTGTCGTTGGCTATTCGGCTAGAAGCACAATTAATCAAAAAGGTCATTTATGTAGCACTCTTCGTTGAATAGAAGCTTTCTCTCGTAGCACTGCTCAAAGGGAAAATTCACAAACATACACAAGGACATGCAGATTAACCTGAAGAGTCTAGTTGGTTGTCTATAACTCTGTTTTCAACGAATATGGCATTCACCTCGTTGACTGCTGTAAACGGTGTTGACTAGAATGTAGCCGGGTGTAAAAGTGAACTCGTGTCCGCGTGCTGGTAACATTTCAAGATAGGCAGTCGACGGCAGTGCAGAGAATTCCTGTGGGAACGTCTTGCCACATCCGTCTCATTGGTGTGTCTAGCGATGTTCCGGTAACAAGGAGCATCTTTTTGGTGTCGATATCAGGCGCCAGTGCTATTCCTGTCGACTGCACCACAAAATGTTCAGATACTAAGATGCTATAACAGTACACCCATAAGCCAAAAAAAGGCTTGTGGTCAGGTCATCGCGTTTGCGACAGTGTACATTTTCACTGTCCAGTCTACGTAGCTTCTGATTTGTCTCTGTCATCATAAGTCATTTGCTTATGGTTTGTAGAAGACTCGCCTATTAAATCAACTACCTCTTACGATACGAGTATATCGGCTTCAATTCGATTGGTACTCAATTTATGGGTTGAAATTACGTATTGACGTCTCATCCCCGGTATTAAATCGGCACATAAAATAATCTGTAACTTCTTTAAAACAGTACATAAAGTGCCGTTTGCTCATGGTTTGCACTCAACACATGAAGCTTCCAACTGGAACAAAACTTTTTCGTAGTGACTCTTTATGCAAAATGTACAACACTTTAGTCACAGCTTAAGAATGCTCTTCTCGTGGATATGTACAGCACATCTGAAAGAAGCCACCCGTTTCTCAACAGGTGAAAATGAAGAAATGGACAGTTTACGAACAGAACTGTAGTGCAGATCAATTTGCAATTTGATATATGGTTTTGTGCAATTTCATTGAATAAGCTCTGTGTAGCAGGGCGATCTCGCTTAGCTTTCTCTTGCTACAATATGGTTTCTTACCCGACGGGCCAGAGTAAAATTTCATTTCCCTTCATCTTTAATTTGTATTGGTGCTATATTAATATATTTCGTTAAATATGTCTACCAATTTTTCCGAAAGGCTTGAACATGACAGCAGTCAACATCTGCAGAATTACGGCTACAATGGGAATTATACAACTAACCAGGTGCACCTCAAATGTTTATTCAAACCTTTACCTAGGTTTCGACAGATATAAACCTTTCTTCCTCAGAAGAAGTAATATCATGTTACACATTGTGTGAAAAGAGAACCGAAGTCATAATGCTTGGTCAGCTGTAAAAGCGATCCATATAAACGCTATGGCATAGCTACAAGGTTTAGTTGACAGTAATAATGATCCATGTGAAATGTAAGGCTATGTGCATCACACAAATAGTCAACTTTTGCTACGCAAATAGTTGCCTCTATGATTCCCATTGTATAGAGCTTTGGTCCTCCAGATCAGTATAATTTACCAGCCGTACCATTGCTACTTAGAGCACTTTCTTTTAATTTGAGGATTTCTTTTCCTCTTTCTGTCGATTCTAAAATAAAAACTATACAGTATACCTCCTATTTATTCATTCTGAAAAAGGCTTGCCTTTGCTAGTGTCTCTTTGATTGTAAACTAGAGGCCAAAAATCACGACAAATGTCGCCCCCTTGGAATATGTGCCGTGTGTGACGCCCGAATGTTGCAGCAATCTTCGAGTGATTACTCTAAAATGCATACTGGCAGAAAGTTATTAAATTACACAATGTTCGTTTAAGTATTACTCCCTAGTAGTGTCCCAAGGGATGTCTGCTTATTACAACTGCATATACAGCAGTACGTCGTTTAACTGCAACATCGTGATATTTAGATCTATAACGCTTCTAAAGCCTTTGGAAAAACGAACCGTCGGTGGATAATTACTTCCATTGTAGAATAATAATTTCGCTGCAGCGTATCAGCAGAATCCACCAACTGACAGCACTGATGGCAACTCAAATGCTTTTTTCTGTCAATAAAAGGAAAAAATTCTCTAAATTGGAGGAAACAACAGACGTAATTTTTTTCCTGTCGGTAGAGATGATATGAACTTCCATACGTGTTGTAGAACATAGCATTTTTACCTGATTTTAGTTAGTTTTATTCTGTTAAGAATAAAGTTTCCTCTGATATTTCTAAATAAAAGTACATGAATATTTGAAATTTGTAATTCGGCTTTTAATGTAATGTTAATATTTTCCATTATTCATTCTGAATGTACGATGGCTGGTGTGGAATACAGTTCCATTTTTCAAACCATGTTGTTGTTGTTATGGTCTTCAGTCCGAATATTGGTTTCATACGGCTCTCCATTCTGCTCTATCCCGTGCAAGCCTCTTCATCTTCGAATAACTACTGCAGTCTACATCGTTTTGAATCTGAATACTGCGTTCATCTCTTTGCCTCTTTTGTTATTTTTACCCCGGCCGCCCCCTCCACCAATACACTTACTTCCAATACTAATTTGGTGATCCCTTGATATCTCAGTATGTTTCCTATCAACCAATCCCCTCTTTCAGTCAGGTTGTATCACAAATTTCTGTTCTCCTCAGTTCTATTCAGAGCCTAGTCATTAGTTAGGTGATCTACCCATATAAGCTTCAGCATTCCTCTGTAGCATCACATTCCAAATGCCTTTATTCTCGTCTTGTTTAAACTTTATCATCCAAGTTTCACTTCCATATATGGCCTACACTCCATAAATATCAGTACAGACTTCCAAACACTTAACAATTTATATTCGATATTAACAAATTTCTTTTCTTGAGAAATGCTTTCCTTACCATTGCTTCTCTACTTCCGCCATTATCAGTTACTTTGATGCCTAACGTGACTAATTTCCTAACCTAATCCCCTCAGCATCATCTAATTGAATTCGACTGCGTTCTATTATCCTGATTTTAATTTGTAGCTGTTCACCTTGTATCCTCCTTTCAAGACACTGTCCAGTCTGTTCAATTGTTCTTCCAAGTCCTTTGCTGTCTCTGACAGGATTACAGTATCATCGGCAAACCTCAAAAATTTTCTTTATTCTCCCAAAACTTGAATTCCAAATCCAAATTTTTCTTTGCTTCCTTTCACTGCTTGATCAATTTACAGATTGAATAACATCATGGATAGGCTACAACCCTGTCTCACTCCCCTCTCAACCATTGGTTCGCTTACATGTTTTCATGCCCCTCGACTTTTGTAACTGCCGTCTGATTTCTGTAAAAGCTGTAAGTAGCCTTTTGGCCCATGTATTTTATCACAGCTACCCTCACAGTTTCAAAGAGAGTATTCCAGTCGACGTCGCCTAAGCTTCTTTTAAGTCTACGGATGGTATTAACGAAGGTTTGCCTTCCCTTAAAAACATCTAAGAGAAGCCGTAAGGTCAGTATTGCCCTGCATGTTCCAAAATTTCTCCAGAATCCAAACTGATTTTCCCCGAGGTCAGATTCTACCAGTTTTTCATTTGTTCTGTAAGGATTTCGTGTTAGAACTTTGCAACCCTACTCATTAAACTGAGAATTTGGTAATATTCACTCCTGTGAGCACCTACTTTCTTTGAAACTGGAATTATCATATTATTGTTGAAGTCTAAGGGTATTTCATCTGTCTCACACATCTTTTACATCAGATGGAGAAGTATTGTCATGACTAAGTTAGATTAAGTAGTGAGTAAGCTTAGGAACAGATAAGCTCAGCAGTTTTGTCCCATAAGGTCTTACCACAAATTTCCAAACATTTCAACTTCTTCTCTCAGTGTCACATCTCCGTTCTTATCCTCATTTTCTTCCACTTCTGTATCTATAATATTGCGTTCAAGTGCATCTGCCTTGTCTAGACCTGTATATACTAATTCAACGTTTCAGCTTTCCCTTCTTTGTTTAGGACTGGTTTTCCAGCTGCTTCTCTTTTCTCCAACGAATTTTCCTATAGACGGCATGTATCTTTCCCCTAGTAATATATGCTTCTAAATCGTCACATGAGCCCTCCTTAGCCATTTTGTACTTCACGTCAGTCTCGTTTTTAGATGTTTGTATTTTTTTTTGCCTGTTGATTAAGTATTTGTGGAGCATCTTGACACTAAGAAATGATCTTGACGGTAAAATAAGTCCCAAAATTGTTTCTGTTTCTTAGCTTTTAGAAATTAATGCCCAAAATATTTCTCTCTCATGAAATTTAACTAGCACCGAAAATTCCTTTTTATTTACCGGCAGTACTCCTGAGTGTCCCGTATCATTCTCATATGTACTCTCTATACCACAGGCACATATGAACGCTAGCCCGATTCCAATTCAAACTTCTACGCAATATCATGAACATATACTGATGATTAATAAATGTAAACATGGTCCGTAGAAGTCTGCAATGCGATATTTATTTAACCATGCGATTAGCTAATTTTGACTAAGCGTCATTTTCAGGCACATTTGTAACATATGTATTCCATGTCATTTTCAAATCAGTCTTAATTACAAGTAAAGATTAGCCATATTCCGTCATTTTACGAAGGGATCCACACTACACTGACACTTTTTAAGATCGTATTCTGAACTTTGAAGGTATCACTTAGTGGGAATCCTGTCGTAAAATGATGGAATATGGCTACTCTTTACTAGTAATTATGAGTGATTAAAAAATGAGATGAAATGCAAATGTTACAAATGTGCTTGACAATGACGGTTAGGTGAAATTAGCTAATCCCAAGATTAAATAAACATCGCATTACAGCCTACTATGGACCATGTTTTGCCTTTCTTAAGGATCTGGAGGCTGTGAATCCCCACAGATACAAAATCTAGTGATGAGATCGAGTCATGAAACTTCGATGTGCTGTATCAGCCGACATTGAAGCTTTTAAAAGCATCGACAACTGCGTTAGTGCAAATATGTCTCGAGGATGTCTGACGAGCGAGTGGCAAAACGTGTCTTCCGAACTGCAGGACGGCATGTGAGAATAGGGCGGAAAGTCCCTTTACTATTCCTTCGTTACAAAGATGTTGCGACGAGACGTATGGAACGTTGCCACAATGAGCTAACCACGCGAAGAGCATTTGTAGGCAACCGCTTTAAAACATCGTCTCGATAAGACGTTTATACGTGTACGCATGTATGTTATTACATGCCCAAGATATTTTCTTTTGTTCGTTTGTGTTAGTAACAGACTGATTTGTAGTTAAAAACTCAAAGATACTGTCAATGATCCATTTTAAAAGAGTAAACTTTACTTTCTTTTTTCATTGATTCATATTTTGGCTGTTGCCTGAACTACACATAAGTTTCGTAAGCTGTGTACTGTCAGCTCAATAACAGCGTTATTACATTCAAGGGAGAATGTAACTTTTTTAGAAGCGATAAATGTTGATCCTACCGTTTTGTTTCTGATGGTTTCCGATAAGCTAGTGACGGTTGGTTTGGTAACTGAACGACTGTTTATCGTTGACTATCTCTTGATTGTAATACGGAAGTGCATCTAATTAAAACGATATCCAATCATTTCCGTATAACAATTTCTTGTCTGAACTTACGGTGTCAAACGTAATGAAGTGATGACGACAACCATCACTGACCATTGCCCTAATGACAACATTTCAAATCGATGGATATTTGGTACATTTACTTTACTTACAGAAATCTCCGTAATTTTAAAAATACTCAAACACGAAATTATCATTTTCTTTCCCTCGCTATTGCATTGTACACTTCGGATGCGACAATTAATGATTACGATCGACTCATTCTCCTTCGTTTGTTCTGCTAAAAATCTTATATGAAATTATCACAAATAGTATAAAAGGGTGCTCTTCAACTAGTGGCTTTGATTGGGCCTATTCTATGTAATAACTGAAATGTTGTGTGTGTAATTACCAAATTTATTTGTTTCTGTTTCGAGTGTAACGAATAATCACTGACAAAATTAAAATACTAACAAGAGAAAAAGAATAAACTACTGACGATTATTAAAATCACCATCAGAGTATTAAGAAACGCCATATGATAAGTGACTTTCAATAACTTTCAATATTTAAATCATATCGAGTGAAAATATCATCTCGACGTCAAAGGTAAGGTCATCATTGTTCAGTAACTTAACCCCGCGTGTCGCAAATCTTACATCAACGTAATGGATGAGTCATGATCTATTGTGATTATTTAGATTAAAATATGTAAAATATAATGATACTATCGTACTTCAGTGACATGTAAGATATGCAACCACAAAATAGCCAGCTTTGTGTGTAATGAAGCCAAGGTGGAATAAAGCTGTTAGTAAACTAGCGCTTTCCATATTGCAATTAGATACTATAAGTTACTGTTGTTGTCCACAATATTGTTGCCTTAATACAAGGAGAGTAAAACCAATCACTTTTTCGTGCCTTGGTAAAATTGTCAAAATTATTAAGAGGGATTTAGTAAGAAATAGTGACACTGAATAGCCTGCCGATACCGGCGAAATAGTCGATCTCGCAATTGAAAATACAGGACCTGCTGAATTAGAAACTGATGTACCAGTAGCAGTTACAGAAACTAGTCAACAGATAAATGAATAGATGACCTATTTTTGGAATTACACAAGAAACTTGAACATATCATTAGTGTGAATCCGAACTGAAATTTCAGAATTAAATCAAGCATTCTAAGCAAAGACCAAATGAATTAAAACATTATCAGCTGATGTCGGATCTCTTCAAACTGCTCAGATGACACTTGAAAACAGTGATCATTAATTGTCACAAATGGTTGAAACCTTGGTTGTAGAGGAGATGGCAAAATGAAATAGCTCTTCCAGACTCAAGAACAACGTTTTCTACTGATTTTGCAAAATGGGTAGACCAAAATGACACGCAAATAAATTGAAGATTTTCCACTGAACTGAGAGCTACAATACAGAAATTTAGTGCGGAAGGATTGTTAGAATGCGATACCCCAAATGGATCAGAAAAATAAATTAGCTTAAATTAACATTAACAAGGGACCTCCCTCAATGGCCAGAAAATTTAAACGCCAAAATGTATAATTTATGTAGAGCATTATCTACAGTTAAGAGTGTTGTACGTGATGCACTGCCTACGGCCACCTGGGCAGGTAGGTTGCATAACAACATCGGTCCAGTTGACAGAGCATACGGAGATGATATAGGTCACCTACCGATCACTTGTCCTGTGTTATGGGGGCGATAACCACCTCATCGCTGATACTTTTGGAGGGAAGCCTGCTAAACCATCAACAATTACAGATTCTTTCTCCATACAAAGATCTCCACATCATGTCACTTAGAGATGTCGTCCCAAAAACTTGTATGGACAATCAAAAGATCTAATTCGTTATAGCCTGTGTATAAACAGAAGCGGCACTGTGGTCGACAAAAATTGCCAAGAGTTGCGAAACATATGAAAAATTTGAGACGGCTTTACTCTCAAACTGGTGGTCAGCTTGTCTGCATGGAAGGCTTTGTAAAGATGTTTTCAATGTTGAACAACATAGCAGCCATTCACGGGTCAATTTAATTAAGTACTTTGAGAGGTATCCGAATAAGATCCGTTACTGGAATTAGCCCATTTCGCACCGTGATGTGTAATTCCGTTTAGTATCACAGAAAATCTGCTGCATATGCCAGAATCTAATTTGGAACACTTAATGCCGATTTTAAATTCGACAGATTTGATGCGTGAAGGCCGGAAAAGCAGTAGTGACATAGGTACAAGCCAGTCATATCCATCACCCAGCCACTGCAATGATTAAGGCAGAGACAGTAACTGTCGTGGCAATGGCATGACACTGCACGTATGACAAATCACAAATAATTGACCAAACAGCTACTGAAATTCTTCACATTTTAATGATAGATGAGGTCATGATAGTAGGTATAATCCATGTTACGAGGTAAACTATAGTGGTAACCATGCAAACCCGTATGAAAACTATTGTGTGGACCAGTGAAACCCCAACAAGAAAAACCACATGCAGCCAAATGCAGGCGTTATAAACCCAGTGAATCGACGCATGCCTAACTCCAACACTACACAGAACTGGCCACAACAGAATGACGCTTTTAGAATAATAAAGGTGGTGGAAGAGTGCCCCTCCCCAGTTTATTACTACTAGTTCAACAAACTGTGTCCACATTTAGCCACCACAAAGCAGCTCACAGGTTGGGGTGAGGACAACGAAAGTGGATCAGTCCGTATGTTCAGGCACAACGACGATATGGACGCGAGAGATGAGCTCTGTAATGATCTTGCCGCATGGAATGAAGTGAGGATCTATTTCAGGCACGCAGTCAGTGGTATTGTAGAACGTACGCCAGCCACTACTATACCACATCTACATCTACATACAAAGCCTGCAAGCCAATGTATAGTTCTGGTGAAGGGCACCCTGTAGCAGTGCTACTCACTTCCTTTCCTGTTCCATTCGCAAATCGAGGGAGAAACGAATCTGTGTGCTCCGTATCAGTCCTTATCTCTCCTATCCTCGTGGTCATTATATGAAATGTATGTTGGCAGCAGTAGATTTAGTTCTGCAGTCACCTTCAAATGCCGATTCTCTAAGGTTTCTTAGTAGTGTTGCTCGAAAAGAACATCCATTTTCCTCCAGGGATTCCCATTTGAATTTCTGAAACATCTCTGTAATATTTACGTGCTGTCAGAACCACTTCTGAATCGATTCGATGTCTTTCTTTAATTTGAACTGGTGCGGATCCCAAACACTCGAGCAGTAATCAAGAACTGACTAGAGTCCTTTAAGCGGTCTCTTTACAGGTAAACCACACTTTCCTAAAATTCTCGCAATAAACCGAAATCGACCGTTTTCCTTCCCTATTACAAACCTTACATGCTCGTTCCATTTTATATAGCTTTGCAACGTTACGCCCAGATGTTTATCGACGTGACTGTGTCAAGCAGCACACCAATAATGCCATATTGGAATATAAGGGGTTTGTTTATCCTACTCATCTGCTTTAACCTACATTTTTCTACATTTAGAAAAAAAAAAAAAAACTGAAATGATCTATGGCTTTGATTGCCGGGAGCCCCCAGGCGAGGAAGTTCGGCGATCGGGTTGCAAAGTCTTTTCAGTTGACGCTGCATTGGGCGACATGGGTGTCTATGATGATTAAATGATAGTAATACAGCACCAGGTCCCAGAGCAGAGAAAATCACCGAACCAACCAGCAGTCGAACCCGGACTTCGTGCATGGCAGTCAGCTGCACTGACCAAATAGCTAAGAAGGCGGACTCTACATTTAGAGCTACACTCCTACTAGAAATTTTGTCTAAGTCTTTACTATAAATTTTGTCTAAGTCTTGTATCCTCCCACAGGCAATCAACGACGACACCTTCTCAAACACCACAGCACCACCAGCAAACAGCTATAGATTGCTGCTCACCCTGTCCACAAGATCATTTACGTATACAGGAAATAACAGCGGTTGTATCATACCTATGTGGAGCCCTGCTCAGGAGACAACCTTGTCTCTGAACACCCACCGTGTAGGACATTGTACCGGGTAGTGTTACTTCACAAGTCTTCGAGCCACTCACGTACCTAAGAACCTATTACATACCGTCATACCTTCGTTAACAGCCTCCATAAAGGTACCGTGTCAAATTCTGCTCGGAAATCTAGGAATATGGAGCCTGCCTGTTGCCCCTCATCCATAGTTCACTCGATATCGTCTGACTCTTTATAAAACAGTGGTGATTCGTGGACAGAAGCCTTTCCCGCTCAAGGAAATTTGCTTTTTTTGATCTGAGAATATCTTCAAGAACTCCGCAGGAAACCATTGTTAAAGATATTGGCCTGTAATTTTGAGGTTCCATTATTTTTCTCTTCTTATATGCAACTGTCTCCTGCAGTTCTTCCCAGGCACTTGAGACTTCGCGCTGGGCGAGAGATTCGTGATAAATGCAAGCTACATTATGTGATCAAAAGTATCCGGACAGCTGGCTGAAAATGAGTTATAAGTTCGTGGCGACCTCCATCGGTAATGCTGTAATTCAATATGGTGTTGACCCACATATAGCATTGATGACAGCTCCCACTCTAGCAGGCGTACGTTCAATCATGTGCTGGAAGGTTTGTTGGGGAATAGCAGCCCATTCTTCACGGAGTGCTGCACTGAGGAAAAGTAGCTATGTCGGTCGGTGAGGCCTGGCACGATGTCGGCGTTCCACAACATTCTAAAGGTGTTCTATAGGATTCAGGTCAGGACTCGTGCAGGCCAGTCCATTACAAGGATGTTGAACAGTGGGAAGCAAGAAAATGGTTAAAACGTCAATGTAGGCCTTTGCTGTGATAGTGCCACGCAAAACAACAAGAGGTGGAAGCCCCCACACTATAATACCAAAGCCTCCGAATTTTACTGTTGGCATTACACACGCTGGCACATGACGTGCACCCAGGCATTCGCCATACCCACACCCTGCCATAGGATCGCCACATTCTGTACCGTCATTCGTCACTCCACTAAACTTTTTCCACTGTTCAATCGTCCAATGTTTATGCTCCTTACACTAAGCGAGGCATCGTTTGGCATTTTCCGGCGTGATGTGTGGCTTATGAGCAGCTGCTCGACCATGAAACCCAAGTTTTCTCACCTCCAGCGAAACTGTCATTGTAATTGCAGTGTATCCTGATGCTGTCTGGAATTCCTGTGTGACGGTCTGGATGGATGTCTGCCTATTACACATTACGACTCTCTTCAACTGTCGGTCGTCTCTGTGAGTCAACTGACGAGGTCGGCCTGTAAGCTTTTGTGTTGTACATGTCCCTTCATGTTTCCACTTCACTATCACACTGGGACCAGTGGAGCTAGGGATGTTTAGGAGTATGGATATCTCGCGTGCAGACTTATGACACCCAGTCGCCTGATCATGTTCGAAGTCCGTGAGTTCAGCGGAGCGCCACATTCTGCTCTGTCACGACGTCTAATAACTACCGAGGTCGCTGATATGGAGTACCTGGCAGTAGGTGGCAGCACAATGCATGTAATGTGAGAAATGTTTGTTTTTGGGGGCGTCCGGATACTTTTGATCACAAAGTGTATGTAAGGGTCCAACGCTGTTGAATACTCTCTGAAAAACCGAATTGTGAATCACGATCTCCTTCTTTTAGTGGTTACTTTTAGTAACAGACTGATTTTCAGTTAAAAACTGAAGATACTGTCAATTATCCATCTTAAGAGAATGCATTTTACCACATTTTCTTAATCTGCTTCGTCACCTTTGTTCTGACCGTTTATCAACTAGACGTAGTATCAGTTCAATACCAATGTAACTGCATTCAAGGGAGTGTGTAACTTTCTTAGAAAGTTTCTTTTCACGTCCACAGTTTCATTTAATATATGGATTTAATTTTCTAGTCGTTTTAAATAACCTAGTGACAGATTGTTTGGGTACTGAATGATGACTACTTTGTACTATTTGCTGATTATTTCTTGTCTACTATATAAACCAGTATCTATTAAAACGAATTCCGATCATTCTCATTCAATAATTTTATATACGAGAATCTCAGTGAACTTACGGGGTCGAACATTACCAACCGATGACGGTACACAACACTGAACACAGGCCGCATGCAACCCTTTAATACCGATGGATATTTAGTAAATGTTCTTTATTTGGAAAAATATCCATAGTTTGAAAAATACTGAAATACAGAGTTATAGTTTTTCTTTTCCATCGCTACTGGAGAGTATCCTTCGGATGCGACAATTCACGATTACGACAGAGTCGTTCTCATTAGTTTCGGCGCTAAAAGATACAATATCGCAAACATTACAAAAAGATATGCTTCACCACCTGTAATGTGGACGTATGGTGAAACCTAGAGTAGATGATTTCGAGAAGGAAACTGATCTCGATATCAAAAGAGGTGTTTTTAAAGCCACACCATCGACAGCCATCATTTTAATGGAGTTCTGACGTGCTCAATATGTACTCGTGCATCAAGAATGAAATGTACTTCCGCCACGTAAGAGACCGCGAGTTGGCATATCAGTCATGTTTTCTCAAATACCGCCTTTTCAGTCGCCTTGGACGTAATTGGATGGATGGAGACTTAAATAAACATTCGCAGAAGAAATAATTTCTTAATTGGGTTTTGTGTGGTACGAGTCGTTTGATTCACTTTATTTTATATCTGTATTGTCCTTTCCTATCGGCTCTTTTAAGTTTATGGATGGAAGTGAGAGACTATGTAAATTCAACAGCCAATAATCAGCATAATACAATGCAGTGCCTTGCAGTAGGTACGGTACGGGTGACAGTGAGATACGAATCCCAAACAGCCACGAGGAGATTTTCCTCTACGGAAAAAAGAAGTCAATGGTCACATATTGGAGCTCAGATGCTGAAGATCTGTCTGATGCGCAAATCGAGAGCGATATAAACTAAGATCTGATAATTTAGGTAATGGCTAAGAAGTTCTTTTCGCACAGTGTTCCTTGACGTTCCATGTATAAAAAATTTGTTAATTTTATAGCAATTCAATGATTTCAGTATCGCATACTCCATTGCATGTCTCATTGCAATTCTATCACAACCTCAGATTACTTGCATATAGGCACAAGGAAAATGAAACTGAAGGGAATGCCTTTCACTTATTGCAAGCTACTCCAAATCTTTCCATAAAGCTACTGCTACGAAGAAATCAACTAAACGGTCAAACTGGTAAAAACATATAAATGTGAAGATATTAACCTGACAAGTACCGAATTGAGAAAAATCAAGTTTTACTTTACTGGAGTGTTTTGAAAGGAAAGACTGTCATAAGTAATTTTTAAGTACGTGTACTTTTCCGTCATCTACAGAATATTCATTAAAATGGTTACTGTTACTGTAGTCAGAATAGATGAACGGAATCGCTGAGTCAGGGATAAAGGTAGCTGTTAAGCGGTATTCAGGTCTTACGAAACTCTCCTGCATGACAGGCGATTGGGGTGCCTTAGCGTGAGTCGACAAGATACTTGAACGTGACTACTGCGTTTCGATTGTCGTACTGGATTTTGCTGCCGATAAGTCGGGAGCAACCAAGTGGTGAAACTCACTGGCGACAAGTCGTTATCACCCTGGAATCTTCATACCATAACACATTGCGACAAGGTTAGGACCTAACTCCCGTTCAGACTCATCTGTAGCCTTATTGTTTACATATTTTCGCCGTGAGCTATCCCTGACATCATTGTCTTTCCAGGCTATAAAAATTAATGCAATAGTTCTGAGAGATTATATCTCCTTACCGGGGACAACCGATTGATCGCGATATTATGTGGATATGAGTCACAACGTGTTGATCGCTTGCCTTCAATCTTTAAGTCAGTGTACACCAGTCATTTGAATTAGATTATCTTTCACTTCCGTAGACATGCTTCATTACGTTTGGATTTATGCTTCGTTATTCAATGTTAAAGGCAAGCCACGACATAAGGAAGTTAGTAAGATGAACGAAGAAATAAAATGGTTAGGGCCTCGTAAGATTTGCAATGCACAGATTTAGTGAAACCTCTTATATCAATAATGATATCGTACCAATTACTCCTGAATGCTATATTACCGCTGGTAATTCCATAGACGACGATAGCTTCGGCTTCCGGAAATAGTGGGAAGGATTACATAACACACTTTCCCTTCGGTAAAGCAATACAGTCTGTGGAACCTTTCTGACCCAGCCAATTCCTTGCGCCTTCGACACTATTGTTTTGTAACCCGTCAAACAACGCTGCATTGCAGTTTCAACGTCAGCTGGAGTATAACTGCAGGCGACAGTAAGCAGCTCATTTGGGCACTAGCTCAAAGTAACATATACAGAGAGGAAGCTGCGGTTCCCCCTCCCAAACCGAAACCACTGTCCCAGGCTCCGCTTGAATTTCCATTCGACAACACATGACAGACGGGTTACTTGCTTAATAGTTCTGGTAGGCTACAGCAGTGGAGCTTTTGCAAAGATCTCTCTGACGTCAGAGGGTGGCGCGGAATGGAGGCAGAGGGGAGAGAGATAGTCGCACTTGTGTAGGTCTCATCTGACAACAACACACGTCAGACGAGACAGGTAAGTTGTTCCCTTTGCGATAACATGACAGGCTGTTTAAAGCAGTCCGTCCTGGAAAACAAATAATCGAAAAATGTACCCTAGTAAAATTTTGGCTTTTCGTTTACCGTACTGCAGTGCGCTGCTCTGAATGTAGTATCTGGTGTGTGCACTAACACAGAGGACATACTCCAAGCAATGACGAGCCAATATTCTTACTTAGACTTTGTGCTAAGAACTAGTCCTGTATAACAAATGTTGCATCATAGGATCGCAATGGAATTATATTGCACAATAAAATAATCCCATAAGGAGTAATAAGCTGCTTAAATATTGTTGCTCAATTAATGTTACAGAGGACTTCCCTCTTCATTTCTGAGCATAGAGGGCTCCTTTTATACGACTCCTTTCATACGTAAATTTTCGATGTTGACATCTTTAGGACTTTCACTTTTATCAACAAAAACTATTCTACAGTTTGATCGACTTCTTTGACCACATTTAGGGATGCTAACCTTGGAACATGACAGACTAAGCCAAATTATCTAATATATTTGGTGTCTATAGAAGATAAAGCTTAGCTGGTTAATACGTTACAAAAAAAATAAAATAGAATAGTAACTGGTAACAGGCCTTCTTTGAGTATAAGAACCTGAATTCTTAGTAACAGGCAAAGCTTACAGAGAATGTGAATATATGTCAACATTTGTTCATTGAAATATACAAAGAATGTCACTGAATATAAACACAAGAAAAAAATATAAAGATTCTAAAGGGTGGATGCCTGTTGAGGTAGTACAAGAAAGATGATCTTGCCTAATGCGGCAAGGATTAAGGGAAATATACTTGATTTCCAGGTATCTTTCCTTGTCCTTATCAGGGAAAGAAATGAATTTCACCGTTGTGTCTTTGTGGTTTGATTCACATCCCGTACTCTTATATATACCATTTCTTCCTGACATGAAGCGCCTCAGAGTGTTAAAAAGACCTCCAGAAAATACCGGTGGCGACAGCCAACTGTCGGTAGCGTCGAAACATAGTGGAACAACTGCATTTTTTATGCTATGAATTTTAGAGCCACAGCACCTGTCTTTGAAGGGGCCAGCTTGTGACAAAACCGGGACTACTTTCAGTGTCACGTGTTACTCTGTAACGACGTTTCAGGGGAAGTGTTGTTGGCAACATCTACTACCTGCCATCTGCTACCTGAGAAGTTACTCTCTGCATCGCCGTCATCCGTATTCTGATGGAACTGCGCCGCGCACCCCTGCTCGCGTCTACGAGTCCTTACGGAGGTTTCCCGTCTGTATATCTATGTCTGTGGCATTAGCCCTTTCGGTACAACACAGGCCAACGTCTCGCAGAACTCGTTCTGAGGCATAGAAGTTGCCCTGCAGAGTACCTTAACTCTCGCGTTGCGTAGTCAGCCCGCAACACATTCGTTGCTACTACATGCATACACGCTGCAGAAACGAGACATTTCTTGGCATATACAGTTGCCTTGGTGAAGTTCTGTTAAGGTGCATTTACACAGTGCACCTTACGCCTAATCGTTATGTCCCTGTGCTCTCTCCGCACGCAAGTGAAGTGCACGCCTCTTTCTCCACATGTGCGCAAGCGTGATTCCGTTCACACCTAGAGGGGAGCAAGTGCGCTACATCAGTGATCAAGTTACAGATATGGGTTAAATGCGCAGTGTGGCTGGTAAGTGGACATTTCATCAGAGCTAGTCAGGTTGACTGGCGACGTGCAACAGGCAAGACTCGAGCATCAACGTGCTTTCTAAACGCAGGCTGAGGAAGACATAATATTATTTACTTCGCCGAATAGACCACTTGCTAGATTCATTCAAATTTCAACAAGAACTATGTAACAGATGGCGTCCCCTGGTATATCTGAACATGAATCTATGAAGATTAAATTTTGAAGTTTTACGATATTATTATGGAATAGAATATGGCTGCAACAGCTCCAGAAAGCCCAGAAAAAGTATAATATCGCAGTTATATAGGTAGATGCAGGGAGGTGCTTCTCCAGTCCTCGATAACTGCAATAGGGAAACAAATTATCGACAGCTGAGGAAATTAAGTGGAGATTCTCACATCTGGCATTCGTACCACGGATACAGCGAACGACAGTGTGAAAAGTGAGCTTGTTCCATAGAATTTTAATCTTTAGTGCAACATTTTAATTTCTTGTCCTCTTAGATATTTACAGAGTGCAGTTCAGATATTCACATCATTCTGCAGTTTATCCTCCATAACTAGAATTTTCGCCTTAGGACCAATGGGTTGTTCATGACATTTGAGGACCAGGAGAACTGAGAATGACAGTCGGCCCACAGTCACCTTCTTCAGTAGCCATGCATAAACGTACACACCATAAAATTTGAGTTATTTGGAAGTACATGGTAGAACAAGGAAAGAAATATTTTATAACTTTTTTTCTCTTTTTCTGTCTCGAAACTTCGCGCAGATTCATCAAATAGTTTCTAGATCTACATCAATGATAAAGAGCTTTATCACAAGAAGCAGAAAACTTCATATGGGTGTATGCCCCATCCTGAATAGCTTGTAAGATTCAACACACTTAATGTGTATTAGTTTTGGACTAGTTGTGTACGTGTAATTACTTACTAACCCAACCTCTCTGCCATTTTATTCTAACGTAGCCTATATTGCTTTCAGCCTCTTTGCTCTGGCAAGTTTTCTACATTAGAAATAGGAGTGGACTCAAAATTGAACCTTGTGGGTTTTCCTTTGTGATTTCTCCTGTGTCACTAAAATTTCCTACCGTCTCATAAATGCTTCAGTTATTTAACACAACGTTTGGGTTCTGTTTGTTAAGTATGATTCAAACCAGTTGTGTGTACAGCCATCCGTTCCAAAAATAGCAACGTAAATTATATGTGTTCTACTTCGGAAACCATTTGTAATAGGTCATATACTCCAATTGGAAAATTTCCCGTCAAATGAGCCTACCTTTCCTATCTCTGAGTATTGACCATTCCTTCTGGGACATCCTGTATAAAGAGCAGAGCAGAATTCAACGTTTTGTTCTAAAAGCTGTAGCTGTTACATTAGAGATTATAAAATCTGGACTATGCCAAACGACTAAATAGTATACAGATACATAAATTTTCGGTTTTGGCCATCTGTTCATTACAGCACACATTCAGCATACCTAAACGGGTTGCATCTTCATGTCGTCGCATCTTAAGTGACTTCATCTCCACAGATCGACTAATTTCATTTCACCATGTACAGTCCATGACCTCTATATACTTCTTGTGGCAGGGTAAGCCACATTCCTACATTGACTCCTTCTAACTGGTACTGTTTCCATATCATCTATGTTAGAACCCCTCGCTGTACTGTTTGGAAATCGTAGGTGTAAACATCAGTTGCTGTATGTATTCGAGTGAGACGTGGAGAAGTACTTTCATAGCATAACGGCAGAGGTACCAGCCTCTGTAAAGCAGAAACTACCATTTCGAATTCTGATCTGGAACAAATTTTCAATTAAGTGTCTGCCGGGCCGTATGATGAGACTTTGCCCGGCGGCAGCTACCAAACACGTTTGATAGTGGGACTTCTGTCCAGTTTTGAACTTTGCAATAGGGTTGCCTACACGCAAAGGCATGAGCAGTGATGTTGAACATATGACTTCATTAAACCTTACCCCTCCCTCTGCCCTTCCCCTTTCTCCTCTCTGTCTCCCCTTTAGACGTCTGATGTCAAATGCTATTTTTTTATCTTATTTGTAACTTTTTTGGAAGACATCATCTTTCCGCCAGTGACTGTTATAAGTTTTTATTACACTATAGCAATTTCGGCCTTGGGCCATTATCGAGTGCTGATATTATGGCTTTTTTATGACTGTGAATCCCAGCTACAACAAGTTTATTTGTAACTAATTAAGCATGGAAATAGCATTAGCAGACTCACTTCATTGTTGACAATCATGTTTTAGGAACCAATTTCACTAAAATGTTTGTATGTTGAAATGACATTTCGATACTTGATGAAAAAATTTCACTTCTTGCGTTGCAGCTGTATTTTTATGAACATTTTAGTGTTGGATAGAACACTGCAACACTTTACAAGCATCACAGATTTAGAAAATTATTAACTTGAGGTTTTCATGTGTCTTTTATCAAGTATAATTGTTGGATCAAACACTAAACGTTTTACCAGTGCAGTCATCTTTTGACGAAGGCAAGCAATAGGTGATCAAACAACTAGCTGATTTTATTTCACGTTTTAGATGTTTTTGCAACAGTATTTACTCATGTTTGACATCTACATATTACTAAATAGTTAATTAAATTAGAAACCAACGTTTGCTTAAAGAGAGTAAGTTTCATACTTATTCTAAAACTCCGTAGCAAATGATACATAGGTTTCAATGAAATTTATTGATGTGACCGGTAGGCCAGTCTGTAAATGAGATTTTGAAGTCAGTAGTGTAAACATAACTGACAATGTTTTCGTCATTTTATGCATTTCAGACATATTTTTAAGTGTCTGATGTAGTTTCTGATTAATAATGTAGGTAGTCTGATTACTTTTCAGTTCTATCTAGATGAGAGAGACATTGTTATTGTCTGTTCCATGGCTGTTAGTGATGGATAAAATTTTAAGCTCCGACAGGCGTGGAAGAGAGGTAGGTGATTTATTTGTGTGTGTGTGTGTGTGTGTGTGTGTGTGTGTGTGTGTGTGTGCGTGCGTGTGTGTGAGTGCATGTGTGTGTGTTCGTGTGTGTGTGTGCGTGTGCGCACGCCATATTTTTCACCTTGTGTGTTTAATTTTGACACTAGCATAACTGGGCTAATTCCACCATCTTGAGATTTTACTGGTTGCTTCTGAATGGAAGGGCTAGGACGTGGTGGTTGTAATTCTTTTCTTGAAAAGACATTACACTTCATCTCATAAAAAACCTCTCATTAAATGGAAACAGTACTCATTACTCTCATCCAGTCAATGTAAAACAATACAATTTTAAGCAGTTAAATGGACAGACCTCCACCAGTCCCTCAGCAATTACTAAATAAAAATAAAATAGTTTATGGAAAAGGTGCCATGATGAAACCATATACCTAAAACTACTAATTAATGAACCTCTTAAGTCCTCTAATATCCATGCATGGGACTGTACTGCTGTAACGAACGGCATTAAGCTAAATACAAAAAATAATACTGAACCTCCTGTCAGAAAATTATTTAGAACGACTAGTTAGGAGCCAACTCGAACTGCAAAAGGTTGCAAAATCGTACATGACCTCTTACCAACAAATAATCCCGACCAAATAAGGAACATCGTTACAGATACAGAATCAGTGACCACAAGGTTGTTTCAGCTAGACTGAATATGGTAACGTCCAAACCCACCAAATATAAACGCAGATAAAAATTCCTTTTCTAAGAGACAGCCTCCACTCCCTCCAATCTGACTAGGTACGTGTAGACAAGATTTTGTTTAGATTCAAATAAAAGTATCTGTTGCAACTGAGAGATATACATAACAAAGAAATTAATATGAGATGGTACTCATCCCCAACGGGGCGCAAAAAATCAGAAGCAATGAAAAAGCATGCTACATTTAAAAGAACGCAAAATCCACAAGATTGGTGAAGTTTGACAGAAGCTCAAAATTTATCGCCAAGTTCATTGCAAGATGCTTTTAATAGTTTCCACAACGAAACTCTGTTTCGAAATCTGGCGGGAAACCCAAAGAGATTCTGGTGGTATATAAAAAGTTCACCAGTAACAAGATGCAATAGCTGTATACTTAGCAATCAAATGCGACCGCTCACTCGTAGAAACATCCACACCCAAAGCCTGGAAAGTTCCACAAGTCACACCAGTATCCAAGAAAGAAAATAGGAGTAATCCGTTGAATTAGAGACCAATCATTCTAGTCCTGCAGTACGATTTTGGAGCATATACTGTACTCAAACATTATGACTCACCTGGAAGAAAACGATTTATTTGCAGATAGTCAACAGGGAACCAGAAAATATCATTCTTGTGAAACACAACTAGATCTTTATTCTTACGAAGTAATGATTGCTATCGCCAGAAGACGTCCAATTGAGCCCATATTTTTTAGATTTCTAGAAGAGTTTCGACCACGTTCCTCACAAGCAGCTTCTAATTAAATTGCGTGCCTACGGAATATCGTCTCAGTTTCTAGAATGAAATTTTCGCTCTACAGCGGAGTGTGCGCTGGTATGATACTTCCTGGCAGATTAAAACTGTGTGCCGGAGCGAGACTCGAACTCGAGACCTTTGCCTTCCGCGGGCAAGTGCTCTACCAACTTGGGTAGCTCAGTTGGTAGAGCACTTGTCCGCGAAAGGCAAAGGTCCCGAGGTCGAGTCTCGGTCCAGCACACAGTTTTAATCTGCCAGAAGTACCATCGTCTCAGTTGTTAGACTCGATTCGTTATTTCCTGTCTTGCACGTTAGTACCCCATGACAATTGTTCTTCTCACATTTCACAGTAATAAAAATCCCAGTACTACACACAGTAACTTCAAAAAAATGAAACTGCTATAGCCTCGGTTCTTCGGCCTAAGATCAATACCACTCGGCCGCGAAAGGTGTGGTAGGAATTCATATTTCCCCCAACAATTTTATACAAAACATTAAAGATAGTGTCAGGACGTAACAATACTTACTGAGGCCATTTTCAAAATACAAGACTTCTGAAAATTCTTTTAATTTGTCTGTTCATTACAACAAGATGGTCTGCCCACAAAGCATTTAATATGAGCAGGATACAACTTTACCTACGATCTTTACAAAGTAAAATCGCCAAACAGCCGTACGTATTTGAGAGGTAATTTTATTTTATTTTGACAACCAGTTTCAGCATTTCAATATACCACGTTCAGGCCCCATATGCACTTCATGCATAGACATTCAGATGTATCCATACTGGCATACTGGAGCCATCGGTGTCTGGATACTGTGAATCCGGTATTTGAGTGCTTCATTCGAGAACCGGACAAGACTTGACAAGTCTTCGAAGGAATCACTCGAGTAATTCACGGTATCCAGACTTGTCAAGTCTTGTAAGGTCTTTGAAGGAAGCTCTCGAACAACGAATGCACAAATCCAGACACTAATGGGTCTAGTATGGCTATGTGGATACATCTGAACGTCTATACATGAAGTGCATATAGGGCCTGAAGATGGCATACTGAAATGCCGAAATTAGTTGCAAAAAAAAAAAAAAAATACTTCTCACATAGGTACTGCTGTTGGGTGATCTGCTTGATAAATACCCGTATTTTGATGAGCCGCTGTCCAGGAGGGTCCACAGTGGATTAACATAGATTCCTATGACCTTGCTGCCACTGTGGCTAACCACGCCGAAATTTTATATCCAAACTTGGTCCCCTGGTTTTACTGAGGTCGGCTGTCTCCCAGCTCCATCGTTTCATGAAAAGCGTTTAGGTCATTCCGGACGTGCTTCCAATTAGCACAGAACTGTCAGGTGACCTCCTTGTCTAGGAGCAGATAATGTAGCGACAGTAAACTGGTAAGTACGGAGTTGGGTTTAAAGGCTAACAGAACACTAGGAGGTGTCTATTGCCCTTTGTATGCTGTGGTATTAAAGGAATGCTCCAACCATCAAGAACTATCTCATCTGAAGGGTTTACAATGATGGAACGCAATCAAGGCGCAGCAGTGCTGTCAGCCACCCCTGTTTCAAAACAGAAGTGGTGAAAGACAGTACATTTAGACGTCGTTGCATTATCGCAAATTAAAGCGCGACATGGAACAACCGTGGAAATTACCCTTTGTAAACACTTCATTGACACTTAAGACGTAACATTGAGAATAATGAGCAACCAGCAAAAGCGTGTAAGTTCATTTAAGCACACAAAGAGGTAACAGTCCCCCCCCCCCCCCCCATAGAGCGTGGAATATCGACATATAATTTCTGCCAAAGCTCATCAACCTTATCAAAGACAGAACCTCTCGTCGCGTATTTAATACCGGTTTGCTGATGCCTAACACAAATTACTAATCTGTTTATCCATTCACTTAAAAATTAATTTCTTTCTAATATTTTCTGGATTTTGAAAAAGCCCAAATCAGTGCTCACTGGTGTTTCATGATACTACCTGAACATTTTTTTTAAATCACCTCGATTTCTGTGGCCTGGACGACACAATAAGTTTCCTCTCAAATAATAGGCCCTAGCGGCCTCCCTCTTCCTTACTCTTTTCTTAATGGGACTCACCTTAAGGGCTATATCATGCTGTACCACACTATCTTTAAAGAGCAGTGGAAACCCGCTAGGAATAACAAAACTTTATTTCATCATGAGCTCCCCCCGCCCTTCATCCCAGGTAGCCTTCATGAAGGTATTCGTACGGCTCCTTGTTAAACATGCACTTTCCCGAGACCATCTAATACAAAAAACCGCTCAGTACCCTATACAAAGCCCCAGCTAACCGTGTAGCCACTACTCTAACTACCACGACGTTTTCAGTGCCACGAATGTGCCTAACTCTAAACTGAAATGCTGAAATTCGTATTGCCCACCTAGCAACTCTCCGCATAAGCCACAGTTTTGCTAACACCCAACTGAGTGCCTGGTTGTCGGTTTCTAAGAGAAATAATTGGTGTTCCACACATATACACATCAAAAAAGTTTTGCAACACCCCAGTTCCCAGAACTCCTGAAAATAGATTTTCCCTGTGGATATTGTATCACAGACACAGCCCCCTTGACTGGTCAGAGATGTCACTAACACCCCCAAAGATGTAAACAACCATGCATGAGCGGAGCCTATTAGACGGAGGGGATCCGACAGCTGATCTGTTCCAGTCATTTCACCAGGGTAGGAGGCACATGGCTCGTGTTGTCTGTGATTCAACCATGTCTTGACGGTCAGTACCGCGGTTCGATCGCGCCCGAATTGTTAGTTTGTGCCAGGAAGGGCTCTGAACAAGGGAAGTATCCAGGCGTCTCGGAGCGAACCAAAGCAATGTTGTCTGGACATGGAGGAGATACAGAGAGACAGGAACTGTCGATGACATGCCTCGCTCAAGCCGCCCAAGGGCTACTATTGCAGTGGATGACCGATACCTACGGATTATGGCTCGGAGAAACACTGACAGCAACGCCACCATGTTAAATAATACTTTTAGTGCAGCCACAGCACTTCGTGTTACGACTCAAACTGCGCGCATTAGGCTGCATGATGTGCAACTTCACTCCAGACGTCCATGGCGAAGTCCATCTTTGCCACCACGACACCATACAGCGTGGCACAGATGGGCCCAACAACATGCCGAATGGACCGCTCAGCATTGGCATCACGTTCTCTTCACCGATGACCTAGTAGATAGTGTCGGAAGTTCCATGCGGCTTTTCGCGGATGATGCTGTAGTATACAGAGAAGTTGCAGCATTAGAAAATTGATCTGCAGTGGATAGGCACTTGATGCATTGAGTGGCAACTGATCCTTAACATAAACAAATGTAATGTATTGCGAATACATAGAAAGAAGGATCCTTTATTGTATGATTATATGATAGCGGAACAAACACTGGTAGCAGTTACTTCTGTAAAATATCTGGGAGTATGCGTGCGGAACGATTTGAAGTGGAATGATCATATAAAATTAATTGTTGGTAAGGCGGGTACCAGGTTGATTCATTGGAAGACTCCTTAGAAAATGTAGTCCATCAACAAAGGAGGTGGCTTACAAAACACTCGTTCGACCTATACTTGAGTATTGCTCATCAGTGTGGGATCCCTACCAGATCGGGTTGACGGAGGAGACAGAGAAGATCCAAAGAAGAGCGGTGCGTTTCGTCACAGGGTTATTTGGTAACCGTGATAGCGTTACGGAAATGTTTAACAAACTCAAGTGGCAGACTCTGCAAGAGAGGCGCTCTGCATCGCGGTGTAGCTTGCTCGCCAGGTTTCGAGAGGGTGCGTTTCTGGATGAGATATCGAATATATTGCTTCCCCCTACTTATACCTCCCGAGGAGATCACGAATGTAAAATTAGAGAGATTAGAGCGCGCACGGAGGCTTTCAGACAGTCGTTCTTCCCGCGAACTATACGCGACTGGAACAGGAAAGGGAGGTAATGACAGTGGCACGTAAAGTGCCCTCCGCCACACACCGTTGGGTGGCTTGCAGAGTATAAATGCAGATGTAGATGTAGAGTGTCGCATATGGTTGCAACCAGACAATCGTCGGAGGGGTGTTTGGAGTTAGCCCGGTCAGGCTGAACGCCTCAGACACACTGTCCAGCGAGTACAGTAGTGTCGAGGTTCCCTGCTGTTTTGGGGCGGCATTATGTGGGGCCCACGTACGCCGCAGGTAATCATGGAAGGCACCGTAACGGCTGTATGATACTTGAATGTCATCCTCCGACCGATAATGCAACCATATTGGCGAGGCATTAATCTTCATGGAAGACAATTCGCGTCCCCATCGTGCACGTCTTCTGAATGACTTCGTTCAGGATAACGACATAGCTCGACTAGAGTGGCCAGCATGTTCTCCAGACATGGACCCTATGAAACATCTCTGGGATGGATTGAAAAGGGCTATTTATGGACGATGTGGCCCTCCAAACACTTCGAGGGATCTATGCTGAATCGCCATTGATGAGTGGGGAAATCTGGACCAACTGTGCCTTCATGAACTTGTGGATAGTATGCCAAGACGAATACAGGCACGCATCAGTGCAAGAGGCCGTGCTACTGGGTGTTACAGGAATCTTGACCACCACCTCTGGAAGTTTCTCTTTATGGTGTTGCAACATGCAATGTGTGATTTTAATGAGCAATAAAAAGGGCGGAAATGATGTTTATGTTTATCTCTGTTCCAATTTTCTGTACGGGTTCCGGAAATCTCGGAACCGAGGTGATGCAAAACTTTTTTTTTTATGTGTGTAGTTTAAATTTCTCGAGTCTGAACAAAATCGCCAGCGTATCCATCTTGTATGCGGAATATTTAGTTTCACAGGCCGTCTTCCAACCACCCATTCCTGCAAAAAGACAGCAGTGACTCTTGAGTTTAAGGCATGAGTTTGAATAATAAATTCCTTGGTAAAGTCAACCATAGCCAATACGAGAGCGCTCGTTGGGGTTCACTTTAGAGCTTCAAAGGAGTCTTGTTGAGATGGACCCTACCCAAATTTCTTTTCTTTCTACCGAAGATCATTTAAAGAAGCTCCTAACTGTGCATAATTAAAAATAAATTTATCGAAGTAATTTAACATCCCTATACACGAGCAACTGCCTTTATATTTTTCAGCAATGTTCAATAGTAAATAGCCTTCGTCCAGCTCTGATCTGTTCCAATACCATGAACAGAAACAGTACGTCCTAAGAACGAAATTTCAGGTTAGCGAATGTAATTCTGTGTTTTTATCCATAAACCTGTACCTGCACGCCCATTGAAGCACCTCCGTAATGTGACTTCAGGAAGCTCTTACTGAAGATAGGCCAGATCTTCAAGACAACCCCAGAAAGACTCGAATTTAAGGTCATAAGTAATCTGTCCTGTATATTGGGCAGTATAGCTGTCTCTGTAGACAACCCAAATGGCACTGTATTATATTGATACGGTGACCAATCTCTTGTAAAGGTTATGACTGGCTTGGACACCTAAGCTACTAAGCTTGACTTAGATCGCTGGCGGTAAAGAACTTTGCCCTTTGGAACCGTCAGAATCACGAGTGTAAATCAGGAAGGGTTTTACACTGTTGTCCAAAATTAAAGCAATAAATGGAAATTTTTCAAGATTGTTTTTATTTTGCCACAAAGCAGTATAAACAGGTGGTAATAAAGCAGAAACAATGTAGAGAATACAGAACGTCAACAACTGCAACGTGGATAGCAGTAGATAAAAATATCCTACGTTTTTTCCAGCTAAACGGATTGGCACACACATTCTGACAACTGGTTAATGTGCTCAGTACAGCAATACAGACGTGATAACGACGGGCCATGCTATGAACGATATCCTAAATTTCATGTTGAGGCAATAACGCCCTTTCCTACCGCACAGCTGCTAGCAAGTCTTGGAGATGGTTGATGGAAGCTGGCGTAATGCAACCCGTCTCCACGTGTATCCCAGACATGCTCTATGGGATTCTGATCGGGAGAGCTAGCAGGCCGCACCATGGGTGCAATATCTTCCAAGAGAACATCAATCACTCGTGTTCTATGAGTTCGTCACGATACCTGATATCAGTTAAACCCTGCCGATTCATCTGTACAATTTCGTGAAGAGGTGTTCGTGTGGTTAACATAATCCCTGCAACACCATTAGAGATCCTTCTCGGTATCGGCCTCTTTCCACAGTGTTTGGCTCTCTAAGAGTTCCACTTTCCTCCAGATGCGAATCTGTCAAGAATCACCCTCTAGACCAAATTAGGACTCACCTGTGGAAAGAACTTTCGTCCACTGTTCGACCACCCAGGTGGCATATTGACGACTCCACTCTAGATGTTCCCTTCTGTGAAGAGGCGTCAGAGGTACACAAACAGCAGGTCTCCGACATTAAGGGCCACTCTGCCGAAGCCTTCTGTACACCGTTTGCCTCGATACAACACGCCCCGTGGATGCTGCGAGGTCAGATGCCAGTTGCTGTGCAGTATTAAGGTGGTAACGTAAAGCCCATACAGCCAAATAAAGGTCCTCTCTTTCTGATGTCGCAAATGTCCTGGTCTTCGGGATAAAATTTCAATCTCTACAAACTGTCGCCACATCGGAGAAACAACAGCACGATGAACATTAATCCATCGGGCCACATCAGTTTGCAACTGTCCTGCTTTCATTCTTTCTATGGCCCTCCACCGCAGAGGGTCTAGTAGGCGTCTTCTCTATGCCTTACTGCCATACTGCACCGTCTGTCACTGCACACGTGAGGGACTGCCCGGGAAGCACTACTCCGTTTGATAGATGCCCTGATGTCATTGTTAGCCTGGTTGCCCATTGATCGATATGCCACCTTCTACATCTACATCTACATTTATACTCCACGAGCCACCCAACAGTGTGTGGTGGAGGGTACTTTATGTGCCACTGTCATTACCTGTTTTTCCTGTTCCAGTCGCATATGATTCGCGGGCAGAACGACTGCCGGAAAGCCTCCGTGGGCGCTTGAATCTCTCTAATTTTACATTCGTGATCTCCTCGGGAGATATAAGTAGGGGGAAGCAATATATTCGATACCTCATCCAGAAACGCACCCTCTCGAAACCTGGCGAGCAAGCTACACCGCGATGCAGAGCGCCTCTCTTGCAGAGTCTGCCACTTGAGTTTGCTAAACATCTCCAGAACACTATCGCTCTTACCAAATAACCCTGTGACGAAACGCGCCGGTCTTCTTTGGATCTTCTCTATCTCCTCTGTCAACCCGACCCGGTACGGATCCAACACTGATGAGCAATACTCAAGTATAGGTCGAACGAGTGTTTTGTAAGCCACCTCCTTTGTTGATGGACTACATTTTCCAACGACTCTCCAAATGAATCTCAACCTGGCACACGCCTTACCAACAATTAATTTTATATGATCATTCCACTTCAAATCGTTCCGTACGCATACTCCCAGATATTTTACAGAAGTAACTGCTGCCAGTGTTTGTTCCGCTATCATATAATCATACAATAAAGGATCCTTCATTCTATGTGTTCGCAATACATTAAATTTGTCTATGTTAAAGGTCATAACACGATCGTACGGATTGTCTGTTGACAGTTTGTAAGATTACATTGTGAATTATACACATAACGGGGAAATAGCTGTTTGTTGCTTTAAATTGGGACACCAGTCTAGAGTGAAGAACTACCTTATACATGATTGAATAGTAAACAACCTGCTTCATCCCGCCCTTTGGCTTAGACACCACAAATATAAGGGTATGGAGATTTGGATGTTCTAATGACTCCCTTATGTAACATCTCGCATGACACATAGTCACCTTCAGCTGTTTCATTCTAGGTGACAACAATCTGTTTGGGGAATGCGTTGTGGGAATATCGTTCATTAATTAATTTTATACTCTGCTACTTTAGTCTCACCTAATTTGTGAGTAAGTACATCCATAAATTCTTCACACTATTTCACAGTTTTTTTACTTTGTACAACTGGTAAATGTCTGAGGTCATAAGTCGGAACATCGGTATCGAATGAACTGTTAACATGACTCTGTCATCTAAATCTACATCTACGTGATTACTCTACAGTTCAAAATGAAGTGGCTGGCAGAGGGTTCAATGAACCACCTTCAAACTGTCTCTACCGTTCCACTCTCAAACGGCGCGCGGGAAAAACGAGCACCTAAATTTTTCTTTGCGAGCCCTTATTTCTCTTATTTTGTCGTGATTATCATTTCTCCCTATGTAGGTGGGTGCCAACAGAATTATTTTTGCAGATGGAGGAGAATACTACGGATTGAAATTTCATGAGAAGATCCCGTCGCAACGAAAACATCCTGACATGCTTACGAAACTGAAACCTTTTGGTGTGCAGACTCAAAATAAAAGTTTCTCTAACTCCACTAAGGAACTAACTCTGCCTTACAGATGAAGTCAGAACCGACATAGACAAATTACATGTCATCCTAATTGGGAATTTTCATGTTCAGTCACCAGTTTGGATCTTAAGTTTAATGTTCCAAAATCCAAATTCTCTGTAGAATGTGCCAGCTTACATGACTGAGCCCCATCTGACAATCCCAGAAGTTCATTCCTCATGACAAGTGGGAACCTATTCCTCACTGAGAAATGAAACATATCTCTCAGTAACGTAACACCACAATGATTTTCGCCATTTACAATGGAACATACCAAGTGGACTCGATCATTAGTGGTAGTAACAACCCTTCTGCAAAGGGGCTTTCATGATAAGCAGGCGCTTAAGGTTCCCAGCCTTCCACAACTCCTTGCTGCGTGACCACCCCTTCACACTTCAAAACATTTCATTGTTAACCAACGCAAACGCCAGCCCACGTTACTAGTTTCAGATATCTAGGACTAAAACCCTACTGCCGTTTCTGAGCAGCATGCCTTATGGCTTGAACACCAATTCCCTAGCTGACAGGTTTGTGGCTAATCATAAAAAGGAACATGGTGTGGTCACTGACACGCATTCCTTCAAAGGTATTTTCAACGATTTTCCATTCGCTGTAATCCAGACACACGTATACCTTTCTAACGGTTCTTGATGTTGATGCATCGCAAAATATCCCTAGACAACTGGCTCATGTGAACAATGACGCTCAGGTTACTTCGACAAATGAGCCCCTGAATTTCCAAAAAGAAATACAAGGACCTCTGTGCTTCCTCAGTAGAAATCACTAATAATACACCACCATCACGCAACAGTACCAGTAACAGAACAAAATTTTCACTCTGCAGCGGAGTGTGCACTGATATGAAACGTCCTGGGATATTAAAACTGTATGCCGGACTGAGATTAGAACTCGGAGCCTCTGCCTCCTGTGGGTAAGTGCTGTACCGACTGAGCTACCCCAAGTGTGATTCACTTCGGCCAGTACCTCATCTCCCACTGCCGCAAGTACAGGTGTGAGGACGGGTCGTGAGTCGTACTTGAGGTTGTTTAGTCGGTAGACCACTTGCCTGCGAAAGACAAAGGTCTCGAGTTCGAGCCCCGGTTCAACACAGTTTTAATCTGCGAGGAAGTTTCAGTCCCGGTAGCAGGTTAAGTAACTTGACAAACAGATCATCCACAGCTATACAAGAGAACCTTGGAGTGATTTCCTTTCCGATCTGCTGACTGAAGGATATGCTTAATTCGCTTTGGGCAGTTTCCCAATCTAGATAAAGCACCTTGGGTTCTTACTACAAAATTACAGAGCTATTAAGACAATAATTTACACACAATCAGACAGTCTGACACTACATAAATCCTGTGCGCTGTTAACGTAATAAATACGCAAGATCTAATTCTATTTATTTGCGAGTGAAATGGTTCGCTAACTTGGACACAGGAGAGTACAGATTCCCATTTTTCTAGCACCACCTTAATACTGGAGATGGTGTCATTCACCTCCGATTCATGCAGGTCCGGCAGGGCCACGGGATGAGCAATGACAATGACAGACACCACTAAATCAGCAGCACTGCCCAACGGGCGGGCACCAAGAGTCTTTACCTCATACACAAGCACTTCTTTCAAATTGTTCAAATGGCTCTAAGCACTATGGGACTTAACATCTCAGGTCATCAGATCCCTAGACTTAGAAACTACTTAAATCTAACGAATCTAAGGACATCACACACACTCATGCACGAGACACGATTCGAGACTTCAACCATAGCAGCAGCGCGGTTCCATACTGAAGCACCAAGAACCGCTCGGCCAGCTCTTCTTTCCTTAACACTCTGATACCAGGCACTTCCTGAGATGCCCTGCTGAAACGGAACAGTAGCGAGTATATCCGCTAAAAGAAACACAAGGCAAGATATATATCTTCCAAATGTTTGCACACAGCAATCAGTCGTCCTTTTCTTGTAGATTTTGTTCGGTATATCTATATTTCAGTAAGGCCTAGCCATTATCAATGCACCATTTCATACTACCAATGCATGTTCCAATATGCCAGTTCCCTGTTGTTCAGGCTTTTGTTACAGTTCTTTCAAGAACTACAATAAAAGACAGAATCAACACCGCGCCGCATAGTCACCTGTGCAGAACGAAGTGGTATCGGTTGATGTCTACGACAATTTTCGGTTGCCCACATTCTGCAGTTCTGCGCAATAAGTGCTTGTAGATGCAGATGCTCTTAGGTTGTTCTCAAAATTTTCTATGCCAATTCATTGTCCACTTTGATGCGAGCAGTACATTCCAGAGCGAACGTTTGTGTTGCTGGAAGCAACTTCTAATCATGGGTGATTTTGTGTGGATAACAGTGCAGGACGTTTCGTAACATTTTATCCATCGTCCTCGCAAGCATGTCCAATGTTCGGGCATTTCTCTGTGCGTTTCATGCTTGCACCGCTCGACCCCCACTGCAATGTTGTGGCCACATCTTCGTTAGACGTCAGACCAATCGCTTTCTTCCCTTTGCCACACTGTAATTCATAAAAATCTGTCTTTTCGAATCTTTTAGTGATTTTTCCCTACCCTTAGCACATATCGGACCAACGACTTTTTTCATGCCCTTGAGTGTTCGGAACTTCTGCAGGGCTAGTGGCGCACAGTCACTGTTCTTGTAAAAGAGCTTTACTAGCAGAGCGCGATTCTTCATGGAGATAGTCATGTTGGGCGTGTCGAGCGCACACTGAAGAACATCCCTGTGTCGCACGTCTGACCCATCTACTGGACAAATTTTCGTTAAAATGCTTACGTACGTTTTACCTGTCAGAGTCATATCTAGAAGTATCAGGTGTCTCATATCAACCAAACTGCCCACACCCCACACCATTACAGATCGTCCGCCAGTTTGAACAGTCCCCTGCTGACATGCAAGGTCCATGGATACATGAAGTTGTCTCCATACCCATACACGTCTATCCCCTCGATGCAATTTGAAACTACCAGGCAACACGCTTCCAGTAATCAACAGCCGAATGTCGGTATTGGCAAGCCCAAGTGAAGCGTAAAGCTATGTGTCGTGCAGTCATCAAGGGTACACGAGTGGGCCTTCGGCTCCGAAGGTCCAAATCGATGATGTTTCTTTGAATGGTTCCGACGCTGACACTTGTTGATGGTCCAGCACTGAAATATGCAGCTGTTAGCGTAAGGGTTGCACTTCTGTGACGTTGAACGATTCTCTTCAGTCGTCGTTGGTACCGTTCTTGCAGGATCTTCTTCCGGTTGCTGCAATGTCGGAGATTTGATGTTTTACCGGATTCCTGATATTCACGGTACACTCGTGAGATGGTCATACGGGAAAATCCCCACATCATCGCTACCTCGCAGATGCTGTGTCTCATCGCTCGTGACCCGACTGTAGCACCACGTCAAACTTACTCAAATCTTGATAACCGGCCATTGTAGCAGCAGCAACCGATCTAACAACTGCGCCAAACACTTGTCGTCTTATACAGGCGTTGCCGATCGCAGCGCCGTATTTTGCCTGTTTACATATTTATGTAGTTCAATACGTATGCGTATACCAGTTTCTTTGGCGCTTCACTGTTCATCACAGTCAGTAGTCCGAAGTAATGACACTAGGAGAATGCAAATCCACTGTGACATCTTCGAGCAACAAGTTGAACTATTTTCGTGTTATTTCGATAGCAAAGAGACTGTAAGATTTCGGCTATGAGTGAAGGTCAACCGATAGTGTTCTGTGCACTAAAGTGTGAATGTTTTTGTTTGTAACTGTGTTTTAACTGTGCAGGGGTCAAGCGTCAGATCATTTATCGGTTAAAGTATAAACGAACAATCCATAATTTTAATTCAGTCACACAGACGTCATGGTTGTCACTTGTAGATTGTGCTTGCAATGTATATTAACCTGACTCATTCCGTCCCGAACCTTTTGAGAGCAGTTAAAATTTATTTAAGTGTATTTATCATTATTATGACGTGCCCCAGTAGCAGAGATAGCCTCGCCAGCTTCCAGACATCCGGCGGGCTTCCATGAATGATAACATTTTTTCGACAGCAGAAAGTCCTGCATGCAGCAGTTCATCTTGAGGTAGGCAACATCGGTTAGTCTGTGATCAACTGTTAGCTCCCATCTTTATAGCTGGGTCATACAAAAACGAAGTTTCGACGAAATATTACACGAAAATGTGCTGATTTAACTAAAGATTGAGTGCAACGTCATTTAAAAAAATGCTTAGCAGCACTCTCAAAACAACCAATTTCATTAACAACAAGACCTCTCACAACTAGAATTGCGATAGCACATTTAATCGAAACTGCGTAAACATGCCAGTTTGTGTGAATTAACATGTGAATCATTACAGAAATAACTGAATGTTTCCGAAAGACTTGTAACCTAAATTAAGGACGTCAAAATAACATTTGAATCATTAGATAAGTAATTATATATTTCCGAGAGACTTTCACCAAAATTAAAGACGACAGCTAGTTTACTCAATCATTCGAGGTTGTAAACAGAGTTTATTGTGAAATGTAGGATTACATTTGATTGACACTAACAGTAGTTTGATACTTCGAGCAGGCGAAAAAGTAACATCATTGCATTCCAGTACTAATCGGTATTACAATTAATTTAACTCTCATTAGGATTGACATCGTCACATGCTATTACCCCATACAATAGGTAACGTCTTGTTATTCCGATCGATCTGAGTTCTGTTACACCGATCTACAAACACACAACAGCAAAGAATCTGTTTTTTTTTTTTCAAACAAAACGTAACGGAAGTACTTGTCTACATGTTCACTTGCAATAATAAACAGTTATCCACGCGATAGTCAGCAGACTGATGACTAAAAAAAAGTCTGTTGTACAGTAGAACTTACAGTTTTCCGTTTTCATACCTATTTATGTATTTAATTGTTTTCAGTGTTTGGTAAGAGTGTTTGTAAATTTACATGCGTCGTACGGCATTGATCATCTCAGTCAGATAAAAAGAGAAAAGCGAGTCGACGAATAATTTCATAAATGCAGAATTTGTGTTAAGTCAAATTTGACAGGGCAGCGTAGCCCTTTGATCAGCTAGCCGTCATTGTGGCGATGTTGTGTTGTGAGTTATTAAGTACATGTTTCATTAAATTGGAATCTAGTAGTCAGTTAATTAGACAGTGTGTCCCAATTCCTTTATTAGTGCCACGACGTTTATTTTGTATGGCTCTGCGAAGATTCTTCATGGTCGCACATTATTTTGCAGCATTTATTGTCTCACCCCTTTCCAAAAAAATCAACAATCAGAAACCCTTTTCTGTCCCAAACCACTGACACCATGATTTTCCTTGCTGTTTGCTGAGTTTTGAATTCTTTGGCTGATGGAGACTGAGTATGGCGCCACTGCATTGATTGTCGTTTGCTCTCTGGAGTATGGTGATCAGCCCAATTTTCGTCTCATGTCAGTATAGAGTTGAGAAAAGCCTCGCCTTCAGACTCAAAACGGCCAAGAAATTCTCTAGCGGTACTGACTGTATTCATTTTATGTGCTTCGGTAAGGATTTTGGGAGCCCATCGCACACACAACTTGCGATAGTTTAGTCGATTTCATGAACAACAGTTCTTGAAATGGTTGGACAAATCGCAAGGTCGTCAATTGTCGAACGGCGATGAGAGAGATGTTTTTCAATTTTCTGCGTCACGTCATCAGTCACAACAGCCGGCTTTCCGCTTCTGCGTTCATCCTGAGATTCCGTCCTTCCAAAACTGAAGTTCCGTACGCATTTCGTCACATGCTGCCTTGACATCACTTCCTCTCCAAACACTAAAGCAATTTCGTGATAAATCATGCCCTTAGCATTTAGGCAGCGAATTACAGCGTGCACTTCGCACTTGGTGGAAGCCGGGATGAGAACGCTCAATTCTAACAGTCATCACAACACTAATGATTAGCTACTCATTGTTAGGAATACTCGTTCCTTCCGTTGGGCTCCCGAGACACGGCCGTAGTACCAACTCCCCCCACGGACATTCCATCATGAAGCTACATGCCTTGTAATCTTAGTTTCCGTATAACACTAGTACATGCAAGAGAACAATTAAGAAGTTACGCCGGCCGCAGTGGCCGAGCGGTTCTAGGCGCTACAGTCTGGAACCGCGCCACCGCTGTGGTCGCAGGTTCGAATCCTGCCTCGGGCATGGATGTGTGTGATGTCCTTAGGTTAGTTAGGTTTAACACGTTCGCTGCGGCTGACGCTTATAAGCGTTTCCGCGATCAACACGCCAGAGCGGCTGACGCTCATAAGCGTTTCCGCGATCAACACGCCAGAGCGGCTGACGCTCATAAGCGTTTCCGCGATCAGCAAGCCAGTGCGGGTAACACTTATAAGCGGTGCGCTCGCTAGCTGAGTTCTCACTATGGGAGGTCGCCAACTGGGACACGCCGATTTCGTCCGAATTGTTTCTAGAAAGAGGTGGGACTCCACATAACGTGCCCGAAATATTTCGCCTGAGTTGGCCATAGGAAAGGAGAACATGCTCTCGAAAGTTGTTCCGATAGCACTATAGGAGGCTATACCCTATTTAGCGCTCTGTTCGTCGTTATTGGCGTAGAGTGATGGTCAAGCGCATTGCTCACGAAACAGGCGACTTGGGATCAATCCCAGGTCCGTCCTGATATTTTTTTTTCTCATTTTTATTTTACTTCGTATCTTCAGAGTGTTCGGTTATTTACGGTAGATGTATATTTCTATCGTCAAGTCAAAAATCTAATTAAAAGATTACAAAGTGCCCCTGAATAACTCCAACAACAGCGAGAGGTATCATCAAGAGAAGATGCAATTAAAATACATTCGACCGTGCTGCATCAATTCAGTGCTCTTGTGGACACCCCTATGATCTAGTACGCTTGGTTTGCATCCAAACTATTAGAGGAAACACCTTAGTTTTAAAACTTGAATTAAGTGTGCTTTCCAATGAAGCATGTTGCAGAGAAATGTAACTGCTCAAACAATGCCTTCATAAAATGTGCCTAGAGTGAAACATATATGTTTCACATGTTTCTATGATATGTCACCATAAAAATGGCAAAACTTCTACTGTCGTAATGAATAAAAAGTAGCGCACGTAATCACAAGAATCTTTAAAATCTTTATTTTCATTAAAACTTTCGCCTAGTTATATAAATATACTACTTGAATGTATTTAAATTCTACGGTAAATAGTTGCAAAATCTGACGAAACCAAGGAAAATAAGAATGAAAACAATTGAAAAAAATTAGGAAGCACCTGGGATTGATTCCAGGTCGACTGTTTCGTGAGCAATGCGCTTGACCATTACGCTACGCCGTCAACATGTTCGCTGCGGCTGACGCATATAAGCGGCGCGTTCACTAGCAGAGTTCTCAGTTTAGTTTGTTCGGCTGTGCACTCGTGTTAGTTCAAGTAACCAACGACATATCACGTAACGTGTTCCTGTCTGCAGTTGTGTGTTTTCGTTTTTTGTCGTCTGTGTTGTGCATTGTTTGCAATGGCGGCGAATGAACCGACACCGGGGCCTTCGAACGCGAAAAAGTGTAGGAAGAGTGACCAATATACTGACCATGAGTTACTACGTGTGTTAGAAGATAGTGATGTAGAGTTCAGAGAGGACGAACCAGATGAGGGTGACTGGCATTTGGAGACTGCAGAAACAGACCACAGTGATGACAGTGTGGAAGCAGAACTGTCCAGTATGTTTCGTGACAGTTCGGAATCGGACGATACGGGCGACGATGATGAGGAAATCGCCGACGATAAAGAACCAGCGCTCGCAGAGGTAAGCAAACCAGGTGTTACGTGGCATGAAGAACCACATGGGATGCAGTATCACCCGTTTACGAAAGCAGAATGTTTGCTGATGAAGCCTGCTGGCAATACGCCAATGGATTTCTTTAGGCTACTGGTTACAGATGACATACTGCAGCTCATAGTTGACGAAACAAATGATAACGCACGGAATATATTTGCGAGCGCAAATACACAAGAGGGCTCTAGAATTAGTAATTGGAAACCCGTAAGTATAGAAGAAATACTTGTCTTCCTGGGGATTTCATTACATATGGGTAATGTCAAATGTGCCCGACTACAAGACTACTGGAAGAGGGATCCGCTGTTCGAAAATAAAGGAATAACGATGAGTATGAGCAGAGACAGATATTTGCTTATCTTACGCGCATTGCATTTTGCAAAAAATCCAGAGTCAGGCGAACCGAAACCAAATGATCGACTGTATAAGATACGCCCTATATTGAATTATTTCAACAACAAAATGTGTAATGTGTATTATCCAGGTAGGGATCTCTCTTTAGATGAATCAATGATTCTTTGGAGGGGACGATTGTCATTTAGACAATACATAAAAAACAAAAGAAATAAGTATGGCATCAAATTGTACATGCTAAATAACCCAGACGGCTTCATCAATAAATGCGCTGTGTACACGGGGATGCGTGGTGATATGGGGGGAAAAGGGCATGCTGAAAAGATAGTATTGCATTTGTTAGAAGAGAAGGTGAATGTTGGCCATCACATTTACATGGACAATTTTTACAACAGCTTTGCCTTAGCTAAAACCCTGTTGAATGCAAAAACACATTGCACCGGGACACTAAGGGTAAATAGGAAAAATACCCCTAAAGACGTGGTATGCGCCAAGCTGGGGAAAGGGGACACCATAGCACGATATTCGGACGGGGTAATGATCGGCAAATGGAAGGATAGACGAGAGGTCTCCTATATTTCCACAGAATACCCCAATACAATGGAACGTGTGCAGAATGCACGCCAGCAAATAGTCGCGAAACCACTGCCAATTATCAGATATAATAGTTGTATGTCTGGGACCGATAGGCAGGACCAGATGTTGTCTTATTATTTATGTGAACGAAAGACAATCCGCTGGCCAAAGAAACTATTCTTCCATGTAGTTGACATGCTAATGTTCAATGCACATTACCTATATAATAAATACTCAGGGCATAATATGACTTTGTATCATTATAGAATACAAATAATAAAGGGACTACTTCCACCAATGGACGTTACAAAAGGTGTGCGTAACAAATGTAAAGACACACATGTTGTGCAAAAGCGGGACGCAACGGAAGGGACGAAGCAAGTTATGCGGAAGCGATGTAAAACGTGCGCGGCACGGGGCAAGCGTACGGATACACCATACGTGTGTATAACGTGTCCAAACCAACCTGGATTCTGTTTGAACTGCTGCACAATTACACATCCATAATGTAATGGGACGTCGTATCTACAGAGGAAGATCTGCTTGTGTTTGATTTGTAAAGTGTTTGTTTTATTTGATAGCCATGTAAATATAGTTACATTGGTTGCTCAGAATATGATGTTTCTGTACAGTACCGTATGTGGACTTATTTGTGGTTTGCTATAAAAACATCACCTCTACACCTTGAAAACTTATTTGTTACTAGCTGCAGTGCCCGGCGTTGCCCGGGTGTGTATTCATTCCTGTCTTATTTTAGTCCATCTGCTTCTTCTCTCTCTGTCCATCGCCTCCTGTTCTATCGCTATCTATTTTCCATTCATCTCAGTTCCGTTTTCACACAGGTCAATCTTCATGACATAATATTTCCTGTACTATGTGTCCCACAAGAATATAATTTTCCATGTTCCCCGGGAAGAATATTAGGAAACTGCAAAATGAGGTGCGAATGGAGTTGGTATTACAGACGTAATACATTACAACCACATGCATAGTGGGACGGATTTTCGTGCGTTTCATAGTTTTGACGTCATATCTCCTGTACTACGTGTCATACTATGATATAATTTCAAAGCTACATTTAGTGGTATATATGCATATCCTCTGCAAATTCTTCGCGAATAGCTTTAGTAGTAATGACATAATAAATAGAAATCACAAACCTGATGTTGCGGTTATTCAAGAACAGAATTGTTTATGACGTCATATCTCCTGAACTATATATCGTAAGTAGTTTTTGCTACCATAGCAAATGATTCATTACCTTAGAGAAGATTTGTACCAAATTTGATTGAAATCGGTGTACTAGTTTAGGAGCAGATGTGGAATATCTTCACATGATGCGGCCGTTTTTGACGAATTACATTGTTCATGACGTCATATCTCCTGACGTATGTGTCGTATGTGGTTCTTACCCCTACAGTGATAGTTTTCCGATAATAGGAATATGTGTACCACGTTTCGTTGAAATCGGTCCAGTAGGAGGAGATGTGGAACATACATACATACACATACAGTCATTTTTATAATATGTATATATTTGTGATTGGGTTTCCATAGCACCACATTGCAGACGAGTCCTGTTTCTTTTTCTTCGTTTTATAAATCTTTTGGTGTTTTCCGACTAATTCTTTTTCAATGGAGTGGATTTGTCACTTGTGTGAATTGCATTTTCTGTCCAGTTAGCAATACAATAAATAAATAAGGGGCTTTGTTAGAATTGTTTGCAATAAATGCATCTAACGCTTATAAGCGACAGACAGCAGGCAGCATTTATCACATGATCGGCATGCAGCTAAAGTGTACTTGTATTTCTATATCTAGCACCTCTTCCGCAGACGTTATATTCGTTGCCAATATTACGTTCGTGCACAACATGAATTTGTCGCAAAACTAGACATTAGTCTTGCGATCAAAATTTAGGCGTGTTCATAATTTGTATTCAGCCAGGTATGGATTACGAAATATAAATTCCAGCAGTATCTTATTATAACTTGAAACTGCTGACTTCCCTTGCAGAACAAAGTTTTATTCATCCATAAGAATTATGAAAAGATACAGTGGCGAGCTAAGTCGGTAACTATGTAAAGTTATTTCCTCGAAATAAAAATCATAGAAGGCCGTGCGGCTGCAAAGAGAAGTGATTGCAGCGCTCCTGGCAGCTAGCCCCGAACTGTTTTGACTGAGTGGAACGCTGCGCCTCTGGTAGCCAGCGTACGAACTCCAAACGAATCAGCTGGCGGCATCTAGTTTATTCGCCACAAACTTACAGGTTTCGCAGGGCTATGATTTCAGCTCTCAGCGCACGTGCGCTTACAAGCGTCCGCCTCGCGCGTTAGCGGCTCGCACGGGCGACCGCAGCGAACGTGTTAAGTAGTTCTAAGTTCTAGGGGACTTATGACCTCAGAAGTGAAGTCCCATAGTGCTCAGAGCCATTTTTTGAACCAATTAAGAAGTTACAACGAACCAACTGGTCTAGCACTTAAGAGAGAAGAAGAAGGTGATTATGATATTTTTCATGTAATCTAAATGTATTTCTATAGTCTGTTAGACCTTACCTACCAGGTGGAATATTGCTTTCATGGCTGACTCTTACGAGGACATCAATACATCTGACGGAATGTCGTCTACTCGAAAGATCTGGTTTCGTCTTGGTCTTTCAGCACTCTGTCAAAGTTTTCTCTTGGCGTTATCTTTACTTCCTCTCCTTCCACTTTTTAGCTCGTTCTTCTGTGCTGAATACTGGTATTAAGTAATTGCTACACAAGTCAACTTTCAGTTGAACAGTGGTCGTTCCAAATGGAGCACAGATTCGGGGTGGAGAAAGATGGATGTTTCAGTTGGAAGAAATTACGAATCAACGTTATTGCGCTAGTGGATCAGCCAACCGTGGCCTTTACCTGGCTGGTCCACTGTGGGTTTACTCCCCTGACGCGGCATAGGGGTGACGGGCCGCAGTCATCTCCGTTGTTCGAGTCGGACGTGGCGTTCCCTGCCCCCAGCGGCCGTCGTGTCGGCTGAAAGCTTCCGCCTAGGCAAACAACGCCTAGGGATTGGATTTCACTGATGTGTTGACTCAAGACAGAACACAGACTTCTAAGATAATTGCACGTCAAGGGCTTTTGGGACGCCCTTCTGCCGGGATTGCGCTCTCGGCAAACATGGAGCGGCACAGGTAGGCAACCGTCTGCGTGCTGTGTGCTCAGCCGCGGACGAACACTCGCGTTATCGCCGGAAACAGCGCCAGCAGAGCAGAGGTGAAGGCGCCGCCGCAGGAAGCGACTGCTCTGCGACGTAACGTGACGGACTCTCTGAACATTTCTTGTCGGTGGTGATCTACATCTACAACTTAACTTCCCAAGCCACATTGTGGTACCTTCAATATTTTCAACATATATTCAGCAACTGTATTAATATTTGAATATTTTGATCATATCGTTTATTTTGTCGTCTCAGTTGTACGCCTTTTTCAGGTTATAACTAGTTTCGATCAAACTTGGTCCTTTTCGTGGCATAACTGGTTCCGAATAAAGTTAGTCATCTTCAGATCAATGAAGTTGAGTGAATAACCCGCCGCGTCCATGCAGAACCTGCGCATCAGAAACGGACATCTTAACCGCTGTGATCTCTCCTATTTTCTGTTCCATTAGCGAATGTTCCGTGGGAAGAACTGCTGTTGGGAAGTCTTCATGAAATTAAGGCCGTTGAATGGATACTGGCTTCTCTTGGCCAGGAATGCCCCCTTCACTGCGCTGGTCTACTTTTTATGACCTCTTTGCTTTCAAAGGGGCGAAATACCTTCACTGCATCTGTCTGTTGAACTTGTTCGGTTTACCGCTAATCCCATTTTTTCTTCTCATAATTACTAGCATTTTTATCTATTTACTCTCGATCCATATTCTCTACTCAGTAGACTGTTATTGTCTTCAAGAGGTCCTGTAATTCTTCTTCACTTCCGCCGATGATAGCAATGTCATTTTCGTATTTTAATCGCACTTATAAAACTTTCTGTCTTCGATGTATAGATGGGACAGTATGGGTGAAAGACTGCATTCCGGTCCCGCACCACTTTCAATCTGAGCAACTACTTCTTGGTCTTAATTCTTATTGTTCCTTCATGGTTCTTCACCCACTTTCCCATACAACTATTTTTCTGGGAACTTAGAATACCTTGCACCAGTTTACATTGTGGAACCCTTTTTCTGGAGCGGCAAGCCATATGAAAATATCTTGTTTTCCCTTAAGTCTCTCTTCTGTTATCAAGCTCAACATATAAACTGCGTCTCTGGTGCCATTACGTTTACTGAAGCAAAACTGATCGTCATCTAACAGATGCCTACTTCATTTTCGATCCTTCTGCAAATTATTCTTGTCATCGACTTGAATGCATGAGCTGAGCTGATTGTACGATAGTTTCCGCTCCTATTTCCCCTTGCTTAACAGCTATGAACATGAAAACGATATGGCACAATACACACAATACTGGATGTTAAGACAAGTGAGGATACGAAGTTAAAATTGTACAGAGCAAAGGCTACTAATACTGTATTATATGGAAGCGAATTCTAGACATCTAATTAAGAAAGAGAAAATTAGACTACACTAGCATAAATGAATTTTTTTTAAGTTAAAGAATATCAAACACAATGCAATATTATAAGAAAAGATCTTAATATAACGTACTGTGTAAATTAAAAAGCAGAGCAAGGGTGCATAAAATGTATACAATATATCAACAGAACGGTGGAAGGTAGAGTAATTAAACAAGCAATTATGAACCGGAATGGGAGAAATATGTAGTACGACCAAGGAACAAATGGCTTCTGTGAAGACAGAACAGGTTCTAAGCCCATTCCCTGAAGAGAAAGCTCACTTGAACTCTTGACTCTGCTACAGTATAACGCACGTCTTCCACACCGACTCCCATTTCTGCTTCAGTGACGTCATCAGACATTTCTCCTCACTGTACATGTCTTAGATGTACTCATACCACAGACCTGCTCTTTCCTCTCTTTTAACACGGGCTATTAGTACTGACATCTTTCTTTTTTATTATCCCCAAATGTTCTTTTTGCTTTTCTATATGCTGAATCTGTCCTTCTGAAGACTATTTTTTTCCGTCTCTTCATATTGTTCCTCTAGCCAAAGTGGCGCTCGTCTTACCACCATTAACTATTTCGATATTTTAAGAAGCCGGCCGAAGTGGCCGTGCGGTTAAAGGCGCTGCAGTCTGGAACCGCAAGACCGCTACGGTCGCAGGTTCGAATCCTGCCTCGGGCATGGATGTTTGTGATGTCCTTAGGTTAGTTAGGTTTAACTAGTTCTAAGTTCTGGGGGACTAATGACCTCAGCAGTTGAGTCCAATAGTGCTCAGAGCCATCTGAACCATTTGATATTTTAAGCTGTTTTTTTTACGTAATATATGAAATAAAACTGTGTTTTAGGCATCGGCATGTTGCTGAAGATTACATTGTAATTCATCAAAGAGTAGCAATTACCCGAAGAAACTACTATGAAATATTCACCGTCATGCCTAGACTGTTTGAATATAATGAATATAAGACGCTGATTCATAATTTTGAATCCTATTACGATTTTCTATCCGCTTGGTGTCGCACCTTAGTGTAAGCGTAAGCCGTCTTTTCTTAATATTACCAGAGTTAAATAAGTCCTGACCTTCATTCAAGTAATCCGAGTACTCTGAGTTCATTCTTTTTAAAATTGAAATTTTTGTAAACAGTGATGGCCACAGCACTTACTATAGTTGACGCTTGTGCGCTAGTGTGGACGATGGGTTGGTTTCCTCGTGGCAAGGGTCCCGAGCTCGAGTCTCGGTCCAGCACATAGTTTTAATCTGACAGAAAGTTCTACTGTTTTAACGGATTCCCTCCGGCATCTAACTAGACACGTTTTTTTATGTATTAATGTTTGTGATTCAATTTCTGTTATCTGCTGAAACTGAGTCTTCAGTTTCTTATACAAGAGTTTTAATTCCTGGTACTTGTTCGGCATGTCTTCCAATAATCCTTTCTCTACTTCCTGTTGTAAAGCAGAAAACTTGTCTTGAGGTCTTTGTACACCATTCCTCACTACCTAAATGTTAAATGTAAAAAATGTTAAGGTTCAAAGAAAACTTGGGTTTGATTTCAAACACGTACCCGACTCATACGATAATAGATGGTGGTGACTTTAATTTATCCTCGATATGTTGGCGAAAATACATGTTTAATTCCGGAGGTACGCATAAAATATCATCCGAAATTGTGCTAAACGCATTGTCTGAAAATTATTTCGAGCAGTTAGTTTATGAGCCCACGCAAATAGTAAACGGTTGTGAAAACTTAGTAACAAATAATCCTGAGTTAATAACGAGCATCAAAACCGATACAGGGATTTGTGAACACAGTGTTGTCCTAACGAGACTGAATATTGTAACCCCCACATCCTCCAAAAGTAAGCGAAAAATGTACCTACTCAAAAAAGCAGATAAAAATTCACTTGTCGCCTTCCTGGGAGACAATCTCCACTCATTCCAAATTGATAATGTAAGTGTAGACCAGATGTAGCCTGAATTCAAAGACATAGTATCGGCACCAGTTGAGAGATTTATACCAAATAAGTTAACAAACAACGGAGTCGATCCTCCTTGGTACACAAAACGGGTTAGAACACTGTTGCAGAAACAACGAAACAAACATGCCAAATCTAAACAGACACAAAACCCCCAAGATTGGCGATATTTTAGGGAAATTTGAAATTAAGCGCAGAATTCAATGCGAGATGCTCATAACAGTTTCCACAACGAAACTTTGTCTCAAAAACTGACAGAAAAGTATGTTAGCGGCAAGAAACAATAAATCCTTCTCTCCGCTGTAGCAATGGAGATACTATCGAAGATAGTGCTGCCAAAGAAGAGTTACTAAACACAGCCTTCCGAAATGCCTTCACAAAAGAAGACGAAGTAAATATTCCAGAATTCGAATCGAGAACAGCTGCCAACATAACGAAGAAGTAAATATCCTCGGAGAAGTGAAGCAACTTAGATCACTTAATAAAAGTGAGTCTTCTGGTCCAGAATATATACCAAGTAGGTTCCTTTCGGAGTATGCTGATGCATTAGCTCCATTCTTATCAATCATATACAACCGTTCGATCGACGAAAGATCCGTACCCAATGATTGGAAAAATGCACAGGTCACACCAACATTCAAGAAAGGTAGTAGGAGAAATCCACTAAATTACAGGCCCATATCGTTAACATCGATATGCAGCAGGATTCTGGAACATATATTGTGTTCAAACATTATGAATTACCTCTAAAATAACTGTCTATTGGCCCCCAGTGAACATGGGTTTAGAAAACATCGTTCCTGTGAAGCAAAACTACCTCTTTATTCACATGAGGTATTGAGAACTATTGACAAGGGATCAGATCGATTCCGTATTTCTGGATTTACGGAAGGATTTGACACTGTACCACACAAGCAGCTTGTAGTGAAATTGCGTGCTTATGGAATATCGTCTCAGTTATGTGACTGGATTTGTGATTTCCTGTCAGACAGGTCACAGTCCATAGTAAGCGACGAAAAGTCATCGAGTAAAACAGAAGTGATTTCTGGCGTTCCCCAAGGTAATGTTATAGGCCCTTTGCTTTTTATTATCTATATAAACGATATGGGAGACAATCTGAGCAGCCATCTTAGCTTGTTTGCAGATGACGCTGTCGTTTATCCACTGGTAAAGTCAGCAGGAGATCGAAACATATTGCAAAACGATTTAGAAAAGATATCTGAATGGGGCGAAAATTGGCAATTGACCCTAAATAACGAAAAGTGTGATGTCATCCACATGAGTGCTAAAAGGAATCCGGTTACACGATAAATTAGTCTGCCGGCAAAGGTGGCCGATCGGTTCTAGGCGCTTTAGTCTGGAACCGCGCGACCGCTTCGCTCGCAGGTTCGAATCCTGCCTCGGGCATGGATGTCTGTGATGTCCTTAGGTTAGTTAGGTTTAAGTAGTTCTAAGTTCTAGGGGACTGATGACCTCAGAAGTTAAGTCCCATAGTGCACAGAGCCATTTGAACTATTTGATAAATGTCTTATCTAAAAGCTGTAAATTCTACTAAATACCTAGGTATTACAAAAACGAACAACTTTAAAGGGAAGGAACACATAGAAAATGTTGTGGGGAAGGCTAACCAAAGACCGCATTTAATTAGCAGGATACTTAGAAAATGTAACAGATCTACTAAGGAGACTGCCTACACTACGCTTGTCCGTACTCTTTTACAATACTGCTGCGCGGTGTGGGATCCTTTCCAGATAGGATTGACAGAGTATATCGAAAAAGTTCAAAGAAGGGCAGCACGTTTTTTTTATTATCGAAATATGAGAGAGAGTGTTACAGAAAAGATACAGGATTTGGGATGGACATCATTAAAAGAAAGGGGTTTTTCGTTGCGACGGACTCTTCTCATGTAAGTCCAATCACCAGCTTTCTCCTTCGAATGCGAAAACATTTTATTGACACTTACCTACATAGAGAGAAACGATCACCACAATGAAATAAGGGAAATCAGAGCTTGTACGGAAAGATATAGGTGTTCGTTCTTTCCGCGCGCTATACGAGATTGGAGTTACACAGAATTGTGAAGGTTGTTCGATGAACCCTCTGCCAGGCACTTAAATGTGATTTGCATAGTATCCATGTAGATGTAGATGTAGATGAAACGCGACTCTCCATCTGTGACTCGTGAGTAGAATATCTGATTGCCCAGCAAATAAAAGTCCGTTGTATAGCGGTTGATTCCGTATCACACCTCCTCTGCAACAGTATAGCAGCGCTGCGCCCAAAAAAATTTTCTGGTCACAATCTTGGCATGCCCTCTGAGAGAAAGGGAATCACCATCAATACCCCTGGCTCCTTTGTACAACTAAGTATACACGGAGCCTGAAAATTAAAGAAAACTAAGACTAGACTAAGTAACGAGCATATACGATATGTAAATTGTATGTCAGAACTTACGCAGCTTACGTATACATCTAAGTGCGTAATGTACATTTCTCTGCTGTACCTTCTTCCTTCGTATTTCTGTTCGTCCGTAACGGCTGAAGGAATTTGTGGCAATACATCAATCTCGCTTTCAAACTGTTTGATTCCACTACATGTGCTATAGAAGTTCTAGTTGGCAACTGCAATTCGACGTTGACTGGCAAAGCCATGTCGATGATTTGGTAAGACCAATTGTATTTAGCTTTCTTTTTATTTTCGTTTTGCCGTTTGGGGTCTACTGTTTTGGTAGTAATACTCTCTGTCCTATCCTTTATTGTGGCAGTTTGCTCGCCCATTGCCCAATAAGTTCCTGCTTCTTGTTGTTTGTGTTGGCTTTACCGTTTGCCAAATTGTTTGCAAAATTCTTCACTGGTCCAATCTGTGGACTCAGTTTAGGTTGAACTACATCAAAAGGTGACGGGGTTTTCCGCCCATACGCTACCTCATACGGCGAAAGACCACTTCCGATATGAACTTTTGAATTATATTCACAGACGAGAAACTTAAATACATATATATCCCAGTCTAAATGCTGTGAATTCTCGTAATGGCTTGACATTTTGGATAATGTACGGTGGACTCGTTCTGTCCGTCCATTCGTTAGGTATGGCACGGGTTACCAATTAACTTCTTAATTTTTAATGAGCGACGTAACTGTTTCATTAAGTCTGATACAAAATTACTGCCTTGGGTTCTGGCACACCAAGTTTTAATAACCAGGTGTTTACCATTATCTGTGCTACTATACTCGGCCCCTGATCTGGAATGGCTATCATAACTAAATATCATGAAAAATGATCTGACATCGTAATAACTTGTTTCTCACATACTTGTTTTCTATTAAAAGATGCTAGGAAATCCAAACCAATCAAAGAGAATGGTTTGTCAGCCTCTGGTAGTCGTTGCAATTGAGTTTTCTGATAACCGAAATCTGCTCATTGTGCACATGGGATGCAGTTCCATAGATAATTTTATTCATCGCTGTTATGCGTTTTCCATTGAAATCTTTCAGCTTCGCGTCTATCAGTCGTCCGTTTCCTCCGTGACCTGATAATTCTTCCAGTCTGAGCGCTGCCGGAACTACAGTGCGAGGTCCACACTATGTACACTCCTGGAAATTGAAATAAGAACACCGTGAATTCATTGTCCCAGGAAGGGGAAACTTTATTGACACATTCCTGGGGTCAGATACATCACATGATCACACTGACAGAACCACAGGCACATAGACACAGGCAACAGAGCATGCACAAAGTCGGCACTAGTACAGTGTATATCCACCTTTCGCAGCAATGCAGGCTGCTATTCTCCCATAGAGACGAACGTAGAGATGCTGGATGTAGTCCTGTGGAACGGCTTGCCATGCCATTTCCACCTGGCGCCTCAGTTGGACCAGCGTTCGTGCTTGACATGCAGACCGCGTGAGACGACGCTTCATCCAGTCCCAAACATGCTCAATGGGGGACAGATCCGGAGATCTTGCTGGCCAGGGTAGTTGACTTACACCTTCTAGAGCACGTTGGGTGGCACGGGATACATGCGGACGTGCATTGTCCTGTTGGAACAGCAAGTTCCCTTGCCGGTCTAGGAATGGTAGAACGATGGGTTCGATGACGGTTTGGATGCACCGTGCACTATTCAGTGTCCCCTTGACGATCACCAGTGGTGTACGGCCAGTGTAGGAGATCGCTCCCCACACCATGATGCCGGGTGTTGGCCCTGTGTGCCTCGGTCGTATGCAGTCCTGATTGTGGCGCTCACCTGCACGGCGCCAAACACGCATACGACCATCATTGGCACCAAGGCAGAAGCGACTCTCATCGCTGAAGACGACACGTCTCCATTCGTCCGTCCATTCACGCCTGTCGCGACACCACTGGAGGCGGGCTGCACAATGTTGGGGCGTGAGCGGAAGACGGCCTAACGGTGTGCGGGACCGTAGCCCAGCTTCATGGAGACGGTTGCGAATGGTCCTCGCCGATACCCCAGGAGCAACAGTGTCCCTAATTTGCTGGGAAGTGGCGGTGCGGTCCCCTACGGCACTGCGTAGGATCCTACGGTCTTGTCGTGCATCCGTGCGTCGCTGCGGTCCGGTCCCAGGTCGACGGGCGCCTGCACCTTCCGCCGACCACTGGCGACAACATCGATGTACTGTGGAGACCTCACGCCCCACGTGTTGAGCAATTCGGCGGTACGTCCACCCGGCCTCCCGCATGCCCACTATACGCCCTCGCTCAAAGTCCGTCAACTGCACATACGGTTCACGTCCACGCTGTCGCGGCATGCTACCAGTGTTAAAGACTGCGATGGAGCTCCGTATGCCACGGCAAACTGGCTGACACTGACGGCGGCGGTGCACAAATGCTGCGCAGCTAGCGCCATTCGACGGCCAACACCGCGGTTCCTGGTGTGTCCGCTGTGCCGTGCGTGTGATCATTGCTTGTACAGCCCTCTCGCAGTGTCCGGAGCAAGTATGGTGGGTTTGACACACCGGTGTCAATGTGTTCTTTTTTCCATTTCCAGGAGTGTAGATCAGCATAGCAAGGCATCTTGCGTTTCAGGCTGAGGGTGCCATCAAAACAATTGACGTTCACTGTCACTTGCTGAGGCTTTAACCAGACTGTCTGGCTTCCGCCTGCTACTTGCAACGCTGCTATCACTCTGCTTAGAATATCAGCATTTGTTTGACTCTGGGCTTTTGAATTACCTCATAATCGAACTCAATTTTAATGCTCATCTTGCTAATCGACTTGATGAATCTTTTAACCCTAAGAATCATTTTAGAGATGTGTGGTCTGTAACTACTTTGAATTTATTACCCTAGAAGTAGTAACGAAAGTAAAAGATCCCGTATAAAACAGCTAAGATTTCTTTTTCAGTTGCTGAATCATTAGGTTCAGCCTTATTTAATTTGTCTGGAGGAATATGCAACCGGATGTTCTTTTCCATCAACATTCTGACTTAAGACACAGCCCAGAGCATTGTTGGACGCATCACACGCAAGTATGAACTCCTGCTCAAAGTCAGGGAGTATTCACACAGGATCTGATATTAATACCTCCTGGAGTTTCTCAAACGAGTCTTGGCATTGTGATGTCCACTGAAAACTGACACCTTTTCGTAGCAACTTAGTTCGTGGTCGTGACATTCCAGTGATACTTTTCACAAACTTGGAATAATAAGTGCATAGCCCAACGAATTATTTATTAGTTTTTTGTTGTCGAAAAACACAACATGGCAGAAATAAGTCGAGCATCCGTCGTCACTCCGTCTTGACTGATAATATGCCCAAGATACGTTACTCGCGTCTGAACAAAATGGCATTTCTGCACACTTAGTGTACGGCGTGCTGCCCTCTATCTCCTAAACACTTCATACAGATATTTAACATGGTATTTTATTGTTTTTGAATAGACGACTGTATCCTCTAGACATACCATACAGATTTTCTCTTTTAATCCACGAAGTACACTCTCTAATAGTGCTTGGAATGTAGCTGGAGCATTTTTCAATTCTGATGACATTCTCCGATATTGGTAATGACCTGAATTTGCTGTGAAAGCAGTTTTGGGTCTGTCCTCAGGAAACACTTCTAACTGGTGATAACCACCTCTAAGATAAATCGTTGAGAAATGCATTTTCCTAGGTTGTGTAAGGTATCTGCTATGTTCTGTATTGATATGCATCTGTTGTAGTTCGTGTATTCATGCAACGATAGTCACAGCAAATCGGTATGTTCTGATATCGTCAGCTGATTTTTTGGCTACGAGGGCAATATTTGACGACCAAGGGCTAACGCTACGCTCGACAATATCCTCACGCAATTTCTGGCCTATAAATTCGTCTACTAGTGGCCATAGGTGTTTCGTCATGCTGTTTGGTTTCCTATAAAAGGTGAGTTATCCCCAATTGGTATGCGGTGGTATGTGGTTGCTGGTACTGGACACCCGAATTGAATAAGTCTGAATATTCTGACTGCAAATCTTCCATGGCTTCTCATTCACTATATTTCAAGTGACGAACGTTGTCATGTGGTACAGACGCACTGACGGTTTGTTTGATGCTGTGGTCACAGTGCGATCCTTCGATATCGCCATCGACTATCTCTAAACTCGCTATAAGTAATCCTTTCGGAGGACTCACTACATCCATCCCAAAGTTATCCAAGCTTACCGGAATCATCAGTTCTCCGTTAACGCTAGTTACGGCCCAACGCTTCTTCGTATAAAACAATACATTTCGTCTAATTCTTCATTGTTCTGTAGTGGCTAAACCACATATAATCTCTGCTGTGGCACGTCAGCATCTACAGGTACCCAAACCAACTTCCCTGTACCAGTAGGTTCTCTTTCATGCATAATCATCTTTAATGTACGTGTACACCGTTCAGCTGGTGACACATTAGCAATCGGTGTACTTCGCGACATTAAAACATTTACAGCTGTTGGACCAATTGGAAACAAGTTCCCGCTAAGTTCAACTGTGTTCTGTGAAAGTTTAATTTTTGCATGATGAGTATCCAGCAAATAAAGTCCAGGAATCGCAGAATACTCTTGTCTTATTGTTGGCAATACTTCGATATGATCAGGAAACTCTGTGGCTCCAGTCCTAAAAACGATCCATGTTGTCCCCAATGACACCATGTCATTGTTTCCCACTCAATATAATTTATACCTAGAAGTTCCTAGTCTTGTCCTATCCACAAGGTATACACTAATAATAGACACATGTGCAGCAGTATCGACTAGCAACTTACGTTCTTTACCATTTGCAAAGCTTATCCAACAACAACCCTACTCTGCCTTAGTGCCTACAGTACTCTGACTTACCGGAAAGTTTTCCAACAGACGAAACACTCTCGTTTATATTTAATGTTTTCCGTTGATTATTTCCTTTACTTTACTTCTTACTGCCACACTCATTTCCATTCGGAATCTTCGTGAAAATTCCGAAGGTGTTCGTCGCAAAAGACATCCAGCGATTTGCCTTCTGACTCCTTTAGTATGACATGAAATGCGTCGCGATTTCCCGTCAACTTAAATGTTTGTGCGTTTATTTTACGGTTTCTGTCTGAAATAGTAAAAACGTGTCACTGTTTTGCTTAAGGTATCTTTGACACAAACCTTCCATTCACTACTCAGATTTATTTCCCTCGCTCAGTCTCATAATGCACGATATACGTCTTAGCTTCACCCATAGGACGTAAACTGGCCACCCACAATTTTCATCTGATCAATCACACATTCTGGCTGTAGATAATATATCATTAACGAATACCGTGACTCATGTCTTGTTTTGCCGGAGAAGGGTGTGATGTAGTTAGCTAAGAATCTACTGAAAAGTGGGGCATTGCTCCTGACGACTTAAATACATTCAACCCGGCTGTGAACCTCGCGCGGCCGGCAAAGATTCTGTGTCACCAAATCATTACCATCAGTAGTAACGGATCTTGTGCCTAGCGTATTTGTGCAATTTACCACCATCTTATACGTATACCAAAAATATCTGCACTAACATACACCGGACAGGAAAAATACCACCTCAACTGTATGAAACGAGACTTTTACTTGTTTTTCCCAGCGACAATTATTACGCAGTGCTACTGCCTCTGAAGTCTGATAATTCACCAGGCTCCGTTGGATTCTTTTGACATAGCAAGTCCGTCAACACGCCTAAATTCTGCCATATCACGAAGAAACAAAAGTTTTTTTTATACTCACCGCGTTGCGGTCGCTGCAGGAAAGTATGGACGCTGCAGAGGCAGACCGCTGCGTCCGAATTCCAGGCGCTGGAGTTGAACACCTCCGATGCAAAACCCTCTGATGACAGCGTCGGAGTGCCCACTTCTTTCAACAGTCTACTGAGGGGCCCAGTAGAGACACCTTTGCATTAAGTCAAGATAGCAGTTGAGTGCCTGTGAAACGCCTATGTCGCTAGTAAAGCATTTTCAAAGTATACCTTCGTCTTATTCCAAACTGGTCTTGTAGCCGATGTCTCATTCAGCTGCGTGTTGGATTCCCGCTGACGGCTGCCGAGTCATCTCTTCGTCTGCAGTCTGCAGCTCTTGGTCTCACGGTCGCGTTCTCGTTTCCCGAGCACGGGGTCCCGGGTTCGATTCCCGGTGGTGTCAGGGATTATCACCTGCCTCGAGATGACTGAGTGTTTGTGTTGTCCTCATCATTTCATCATCATTCATGCACGTGGCAAGATTAGACTGAGAAAAGGTTGGGAATTTGTACGGGCGCTGATAACCGCGCATTTGAGCGCCCCACAATCCAGACATCATCATCATCATCACCACATTCGTCTGCAGGCCCAGGTGAACAGTGAATGGCTCCGCACTGCGACCCACTGCCAGCACGGCTATTGTGTAGCATGAATGGTCGCAGCTAGTTGCTGGAGTGTACCACAGACCACTCCGAACTCTATGTTGACCCTTGATGACCCAACCGCGATGTAGTGTTGTCGAAACTCGTACGGTCGGTCGATCTTCTTCCTGACAGTCCAGTATGTTTCAGCACCCGAAGGCGCTTAAGTGTTGAACAGGAACGTGGACCTCAGGAGGCCCTGCTGCCGGTTTCTGCACGGTGTTGCCGGAAGATAGCTTCCCCATCAGCTATGGTAGGCGGCGAACAGTAGGAAGTTCATCAGGCGAAGGCTGTCATCTCAGGTACATCTTCGGCTGCTTTGTAGACGGCTCCGGAGTATCTAGGACATAGATTCGTTGCGATAGCGTAATCACGGAATCGACTGGCATTACTGTGAACGCCATCGATCCCAGTGATCGACTCCTTGAGAACTGGGCATTTCGAATATTTAAATGGAGCTAACGTGAGGCTATGGCGCAATGCTTGGTTCGTAATGACCGCATGTGTCCTTCTTATTCAGTTATATCCGCTTGACAGAGTCTTACTTGCCGTGTAGGGTCTTTGATTCTGGTTCTTATGAAATAGGTAGTTTCTTCCGATATCTCTTACGAGCTAACGAATATGCGTGTCACGTTTCCAATGGTGTTCTGTCACAAGCTATTCTGTGCTGAACTCTTCCTCCTCTCCGTCGGCGCGGTGTTGTAATGCGCTGAGGCCTGGCTCACTTGCGACATTCCGCTTTTTTCCTGATTCTGTCTTTGCCTTTGGTGTGACTGCCTTTTGCTTGTAGCAAGATGAATGAGTTTTAATAAAAAAAATATTTTCAACACTCCTCTGTTCTGTGCCATAACAAGACTGAGCTGCTTGAAAAGTAAACTGCAGAGCAGTTTAAATACGTGTAAAAATATGAGTGAAATTTATAATGTGAAATATTTGTGAAAAGAGTGCAAACAGGTAAAGCTCCTCCTAAAACCCTGAATTCATTTCAATCAAACTTGCTTGGAGTACATATTACTTATTGTGGGTGTAAGAACCCTCAACCTACTGTTCATGTGGAGTGAAAATATGGAGAGAGAAGATGGAGGAGATGGATAGAGATTGGGGAGAGAGAGACAGAGAGAGAGATAAAGAGAGAGAGAGAGAGAGAGAGAGAGAGGTGGGGGAGAAAGAGGAGGTTATGGACAGAGAGGAAGGGGTGAAGAGATGGACCAAGATAGGAAAGAGGAGATGATAGAGAGAGAGGGGTCGGAGAAAATAGACAGAGGTGGAGTGGAAAAGATAGATGAAAGAGGCCAGGAGGAAATGGAAAGAGAAAGTGAAGGATATGAGATGTGTAGGGAGAGGGGGGAGGGTACAGGAGTTTTACAGAGGAAGGAAAGAGGAAAAGATGGACAGAGAGAGAGTGGTATGGAAAAGCTGGGCAGAGGACGAAGAAGCAGATGTACAGAAGTTGGAGGAGCAGATGGAATGAAAGGAGGAAGGAGCAGACTGACAGAGAGTGGAGCAGCAGGAGCGCAAACAGAAACGGAATGGAAGAGATGGACAAAGAGGGGAGGTGGAAATGGACTAAAAGGAATTTGGAAGAACTACATACCCAGACAAAGCCGGGTACTCAACTAGTTCAGGATAAAATCTTACACAAGCTGTCCGTCAATAAATTCAGCGAATGTTTGGTTCAGGAAGAGAGATATCAAATGAATGCAGTTTCCCAATAAACATTGTAATGAAAAGATGTGGATCAGTAAGAAGTGTTTAAAAACGCCAGAGCAATAACTAATACGTCAAGAGTGGTAAATACTACAGTTCGCAACATGTCGGGAAATGAAGGTCTATTACTACATAGAGCATCGTCGGTATAACAGAAGTTATAACTCATCTTCGACTTACTCTGTGCCTTGCTGCGAAAGTCATTTATATGTGCGGTGATTTCATAGCGTAACGTACTGGTCCCAGTGGTTCCACTGATTTCTCGTAATATTAGTGACCGATCTAATTGTTTTTTTTTTTTTTTTTTTTTTGAGTGTATTGTACTTTTTCTCCTGGGTGGTCTTCGGTTTAAGGAACTGTAAGCTAAATATTACGATAAATTTTATAAAGAACCGAGAAGTTACGCCAAGGACGAAGAGAGAGAACTACATTGGACATGTTATTCCATGGACTCCTGCGCCTCTATGCATGAACTATCTTTCCTTTGTCATTCGCTTATCTTATCTGCTTGGATTCGGACCTAAGAGGACGTTCTTGTGTAGAACTCATCTTGCTGTACCAGCTAATAATAGAAGTTGTACTTAAAACCAGAAAAATGTAATGGTAATTTTGTCAAAAGAATTTGTGTAAGTGGTCAATCAATTTGTAACGTGATACCTGGATTGTCCTAAGTAGATATGGGGCTTAACAAAGAATTTTCATTGTTGGGCGCTATCTTAGAAAATCTTGAACATTTTTCTTTTAGCTCATCTACGAGACGTGCCGTCGGGTAGGACAATTAACTTTCTTGCAGATCCTACGAGCCCGGCGGCCGCTGATAATAATTTAACAATTTTTACTTACAGCTTTTCTTTAGATAACGAGATAACATCCCAGAAATTAACACAAGCTAGCACAAAAATGTCATCCGAGGCAACTCTAACAAATTTTTCCGCTTTAACCTGAGATCACATTTTACATGAGTCCTCACGTATTGCCTTCTCTGAAAACGCTCGTAGACTTGTAGTGACTTATCGTAACAGTTTGGCGTTTTCCCTCTCAGGGTGCACCTGTCATTTGTCCATACTTTCCTGCAATAAGCACTCACACTAACCAAAATTTGAAATTAGCATTTCGTGATGAATTGAGTGAGACTGAAATTATTATCAACAAGTTCTCAGTGCAAGTAACGTCATGAGCACAGTTGGAGCTGTACCTTAATTTTTAAACAGACAATATAATTAACAAAAGATTTCCTACCAGCTAGGTAGGTGAATCCCCACTGTCTCTCTCTACTCGAGTAAGATACGGCTCTTGCTTGCCTGGCCATTCTCATGCCATGTGACCATCTACTGCGTCGTACAATTAGTGTGCCTTTTGATCCTGTTGTTGTTGTCGTCTTCAGTCCTGAGACTTGTTTGATGCAGCTCTCCATGCTACTCTACCCTGTGCTACCTTCTTCATCTCCCAGTACCTACTGCAACCTACATCCTTCTGAATCTGCTTAGTGTATTCATCTCTTTGTCTCCTCTACGATTTTTACCCTCCACGCTGCCCTCAAATGCTAAATTTGTGATCCCTTGATGCCTCAGAACATGTCCTACCAACCGGTCCCTTCTTCTTGTCAAGTTGTTCCACAAACTCCTCTTCTCCCCAATTCTATTCAATACCGCCTCATTAGTTATGTGATCTTCCCATCTAATCTTCAGCATTCTTCTGTAACACCACATTTCGAAAGCTTCTATTCTCTTCTTGTCCAGACCACTTATCGTCCATGTTTCACTTCCATACATGGCTACACTCCATACAAATACTTTCAGAAACGACGTCCTGACACTTAAATCTATACTCAATGTCAACATATTTCTCTTCTTCAGAAACGCTTTCCTTGCCATTGTCAGTCTACGTTTTATATCGTCTCTACTTCAGCCATCATCAGTTATTTTACTCCCCAAATAGCAAAACTCCTTTACTACTTTAATTGTCTCATTTCCTAATCTAATTCCCTCAGCATCACCCGATTTAATTCGATTAAATTCCATTATCCTCGTTTTGCTTTTGTTGATGTTCATCTTATATTCTCCTTTCAAGACACTGTCCATTCCGTTCAACTGCTCTTCCAAGTCTTTTGCTGTCTCTGACAGAATTACAATGTCATCGGCGAACCTTAAAGTTTTTATTTCTTCTCCATGGATTTTAATACTTATTCCGAATTTTTCTTTTGTTTCCTTTACTGCTTGCTCAATATACAGATTGAATAACATCGGGGACAGGCTAGAACCCTGTCTCACTCCCTTCCCAACCACTGCTTCCATTTCGTGCCCCTCGACTCTTCTAACTGCCATCTGGTTTCTGTACAAACTGTAAATAGCCTTTCGCCCCCTTACCTTACCCCAGCCACCTTTAGAATTTGAAAAAGAATATTCCAGTCAACATTGTCAAAAGCTTTCTCTAAGTCTACAAATGCTAGAAATGTAGGTTTGCCTTTCCTTAATCTATTTTCTAAGATAAGTCGTAAGGTCAGTATTGACTCACGTGTTCCAACATTTCTACGGAATCCAAACTGATTTTCCCCGAGGACGGATTCTACCAGATTCTCCATTTTGATCCTACATACAAGATATTCACCCCCCCCCCCCCCCCCTCCTTAACAAAATATTCGTATACTGTGTATTGAAACATAGCAACAAAAATTTTGTGAACGTGGACAGTGATGTGACATAAAAGCCACATTGCTCCTGCCGCAGTTGTATTCTATCAAAGTATCCATTCCATTCCTTTTCTAAGTGAACTAGAAATGTATCACATCACTTCATTTAGTCAATGAATTAGGATGAACTACTCCTGAGTATCTGCGCCCGACCGCAATACTGGCTTTTTATCACAATAAAGATGAGCTGTAAATTTCGTTTTTTACTGTAATTTCATCACAACTTCTACTGCTAAACATTACCAAATTTTAGTAGTTAAATTTTTATATTTCATCCTTTCTTCAAGAAAGCTGTTTCCTGCTCGTTTTCTTCAGATTTTCCGTTTTATCATAAAATTTCGCAACTCCATACGCTGCTATCATTATGTTCGCATGGCGCTGTCGGCGACGCTGTTCTCTTTCCCATCAGACCAAGTTTTTCTATATAGGCAACGCAATTGCAAAAGTTTCTCAGGGAATCACATCGTCGCTGAACGTGCGACGTAAGAGACAGCAGTACAGAAACGGCTGCCCCCCACCCTCCCCCCTCTCCCCCCTCCTCCCCTCCCACTCCAGAATTTCATAGAACGCTCTGCTGTGTTGGCTGCTGGTGTTTGCCTATTTTATGCTCTCCGTTCCATTATCGGACAATGGAGTACCGGATGACGATCTCACGGATTGTGCTCTGCATATTTATGTCCAATGCCGTTATCGCGCCCTGCAGCTCTGCGCTCTCTGCTCCGTTACCATTTTATCCCTCGCGACAAGCGATAAGCATCGACATCGCGCACGAAATCATCGCGCTGCGAGTTACGCTTGCAACACCTGGCCACAAGCGGCAGCCCACACTGTTCTCGGCCGTTAACATTCGTTACCGAAGGATCCTCTAGTGGCCCTGCTTTTGTACAGTGGCACGTGATTGCGACTATCTGCCGATTTCGAAAGTAACTAATGTGGCGGCTTGTATTCTCCCGATACGTATATAAAGACCAGAGACATTCTCAGAAGATAAAATGAAAAATATGTCCCTATCTAAACCTGCATGTAACAAATCAGCACGATTTTTCCCTCTGCGTCCAACACGTCCAGTATTAATAGCGATATAACTTGCCAATTTAATCTCGCTTGATTTTCTTCGAGTGTGTATAGCTTGGTATCATAAGATTTAACTTCACGTGTCTAGATTATTTAAAAATTATATTTGGCTTTTAAGAGTCCGGCAAGGTTGGTAATTCATTTATTACTTAATATAAAATTTATCCATATGAAAGGTACATTTTATCAAAATCTATGGGGAATAAAAGTTTGTAAAAGATGTAACTTGTAGGATACACATCTCTTTTTTATCACTTTAACCGAAGAGCTTACAAAAGTATTTGTTAGTTTTGTGGTAACAATTATTTTAGTATAAAGTGGACTTCAGAGTAGGAAATTGTCTACATCTCTGAGATTTACAAAAGAGGAAAACCCTTGTGTTAAAACATGCACAATACTCAGATTAGTGTGTTCTGCAATTTTGAACGAATTCTGGTAACTAGAAGCTGAGAAAAAGTGCACTTTATTCTAAAAAATACAGCTCACCGGAAACAGTTGTCAATGCACTCCAACTCCAACTCCATAAGGTGGGTTGTCTGCATCCTCTCCCATCTCGTCTTGCAGTGTGGTTTTCTGCTCCTTTGCTCGTTTCAAGGTCTCTGATAGCTATCTCTGATTTCATCGCTCTTTCTTTATCTAAATTTGACATTAGTTTCACAATGGAACGACCAACAGTTCGTAGCAGTCTTTTCGGGACTTCGCACCCTGCAACCCAGATTACGCTGTTCATGGACTTACATCTGGCTTACATCTCAAAAATCTCTGAAAGTTTCGTTTAAGACCTCCACGGCGGCAAAAGTGATAGCTGTTTTGTGAATTAACTTTTCTTCATTTTTCTGTGGTAGGTGGTTAGTGTTTAACGTCCCGTCGACAACGAGGTCATTAGAGACGGAGCCCAAGCTCGGGTTAGGGAAGGAAATCGGCCGTGCCCTTTCAAAGGAACCATCCCGGCATTTGCCTGAAACGATTTAGGGAAATCACGGAAAACCTAAATCAGGATGGTTGGAGACGAGATTGAACCGTCGTCCTCCCGAATGCGAGTCCAGTGTGCTAACCACTGCGCCACCTCGCTCGGTTTCATTTTGCTGTGCTCTGTTGTATTTGCACCATGATTCACTCATGAAGGGTGTAGGCCATGGATGGTTTTATCACCTGCTGAAAAGAGGAGAAACAAAACTGCCCGAACAGCTTTTCTCATATCTTCTACGTTACTGCGATTTTGCCCGATACCCGCGGCTAATAATTATGGATTTTATGTATGATAGAGTGTATGAGTCTATTCTAACCATCTAATCGTCTGCCACTTTACAGTTTCTTTCCCTTACACGCAGTTTTTACTCAACGCAACCTCGTTCCCATCCTCTTTTGCACATGATGTATGTAGGAATGTGGTACGGAAATTTAGCCTGTTGGGCATTAAATCATTAACATTAGTAAGCACGTATAGTAATTTTGCCACCAAGCGTAAACAATGACAAAATCTTCACACACCAATTACTGTCTGAAGAAAACAAACATTCAGAACCTCCCCATAGAAAAAGAATCTCTCAGGAAACACTATCTAGACAACTATAAACAGCTGTTACACAGTTTTACAGGTTGCTTTCTGTGGTCGGACGAGGATTATGAAAAGAAAACGATTGCCACTTCCCGGACAGGGCGACAGCACGCCAAACAGAAGCTTTGTGGTGAATGATGCGGCTTGCTATTTTCATAACTCGGCCTTTAAAAGGGTTCCGTTATCGGCATCTTTATCAACGATCCACTCAGCAGCTGACTTCCGGAGGGTGAGACTTTGTTGGCCTTCAGGAACTGTGTTAAGAGCTAGCTTCAGCGGCCGGGAATTCCCTGGCAAACTTCGTCGTTTGGAAAAGTAAGGAGCACATAATGCCTTGCGTGCACGTCGTGTTCTGTACTGAAGGTATCGAGCCAGATGGATTGGTCGAGGAGGAACAGTTACTTGGCCTGGTAGGTCTCCTGATTTAAATGCTCTGGACTTTTTTCTTTGGGGATGCATTAAAGACGTTGTCTATCGCGATATTCCAACAACTCCAGAGGACATGCAGGAATGTATCGTGCTTGCTTGTAATTCTTTTCAGCAGGCAACATTGAAGGCAATAAATAGTTCTTTCATTCAACGTGTGCACCAGTGTATCGGTGTCCAGGCTCACCACTTGAGCGCCTTTGAATGTTCTACTTCTGAGCAATGATACAGGAGAGTCCAAGTCAATTTTATGTTATGTTTCTGCTTGGTTTTCATTTGTTTTTTGACAACTCTAGCAAGTGGACGAGTTTGTGATCCAGAGCTCAAAGTCAATGTTGTGTTATGTAATTAATAACGTTGTGTTTCAGTGAATGGTACATCGTGATACATTTTTGATTAGGTCCTTAGGAGAGGAAATGAATTACCGAATAAAATATATAGGGGCCATTTAAAAAAGTCATACCACTGTTCATATCTTTGTAAAAAAACATAGATACAACGAAGGCAATCATGCTGATTGATGTCCCCCTGAGTGCTAAAGAGCTTTTCCTTTAAACATTTTGTAATTTTTATCTGGACACACAGTTATTTAGGGTGATTTAGGGTGATCAAGATAAATGGGACACCTTGTGTATTAAATCTTTTTGTACCTTTAGTATATGCATTAACATTTGAAAATATTTCTCAGTATTAATGACTTACTATTCGGCTGCGCTCTTTTGTATCTGAGCAGGAAACTTAACATTTATACAGGAAGAGAATTACAATGAAATCCCAAACGAAGAAGATTCATTTCAATGACACGTAAACACTCTTTTTCAAGTATTAAATTAACAAAATAATACCGTTTTTTACAGACCTCTGTGTTACGAGACACCAGTCACATCCTGTAAGTACAACAGCTCGAACAAGAAGGAAGATTTTTCTAGAAGAATCATAGATAACAAAAGATTGAGACTTTCATTATCTTTTACTATGGGTAGTGTCTGAGATATAATTTTTCACGCAATATTAAATCATGTCATTGACAATAATTATTTATCATTTTACTATCGACGAAGTCCTTTTTGTTGATATCACGAGAATACGATTAATGTTCATTCATATTCCACTTACAATGCTGTTGTGAATACTATTCCGAATAAAAGATAGGCGTCGATGTTACAGTTTCGTTAAGCGGGGATCAAAAAAATTTACTGAACTAGCTTTACTCAAATATGATTGGAAAAACTGATCACCTTTTCTGTTTCAAAGGTAGAACCGCTAATCTAGAGAATTCTCCTACATTTACATTTGCCGGCCTCTGCGGCCGAGCGGTTGTAGGCGCTACAGTTTGGAACTCGCTGCTTCTACGGTCGCACGTTCGAATCCTGCCTCGGGCATGGATGTGTGTGGTGTCCTTAGGTTAGTTTGGCTTAAGTAGTTCTAAGTTCTAGGGGACTGATGACCTCAGATGTTAAGTCCCATAGTGCTCAGAGCCATTTGAACCATTTGAACCATTTACATTTATTTTTACTTGTTAATGGAACTGACCTCTGCACCAATGTTCCTTCTGAAATTTGCATAAAGTATTGAAATCTATCACTTCATGAATACAGGAGCTGTTACAGAAAAACATTAGCAACAATTTAAAGTAATATTTGATTATGTTTAGGATAAATATTACGTGAAACTTACACGCTTTCGTGTCTCGTCACAAAATGGCTTCTTACACTTCACAGAAACAAAAGGGAAGAGAGAATGGCTTTTTTGCAAAAGAACAGAGATTGCAATTATATTCGCAGATCATATTGATTGATTACAGAATCTTTGTTATTTTTCTGCGATAACTTTTATTTCGTTACGACGTCAGTTTTGGTATATTTCCGAAGTTATTCAATATCATTTTTATCACGTTATGTAGCGTACCACCACGTGGTTTTAGTGTTTACAGTGAATACTCTTACTTTAATTCTTAACACGGTAGATTTCTGGCCATGTTGCCTCTTTTCATTACGCTCCCAACGACGCCTTGGGGCTTTCCAAGTCGCCAGGCCGCCGCACCCAGCCAAACGTATCCGAACTACCGTACGCAGCTGTCTGTAACTCGGGCATGTAGCCCAGCGCTCGCTCACTTAGGCGGCCCGGCCACTACACAACAGCTTGCCAGCCGCAATAGGCTGAACCGAACACCCTGATTTGAATGTAGCTGAAAGGTGGATTCGTCACGTGCAATATGAAGGTTGTTTAAGACGTCACATGTCTTAAGTCACGAACGAGCTATAGACAATAGGAAAAAGAAAGGAACTATAGTGTTTTACAGGCATAAATTAACACTACGTCGCCATTCCTTCTTCTTCGTACTTCACTTACTTGCAAGAAGTTGTCCCGCAAAGTATCGAGCCACCTGCCTCTCAGCTCCGCCCCACACCTTTCTTCCACTCGATCACTTTTCGGCGACTGACAATAGTTTTGTGCATATATAAACAAATTCACTTACTAGGTTTTCATACTTTTTGTGTGGGACTGTGAATCCGCCATGATTGTGCACCTGCAGTTTCACCTGAAGCTGGCGGCCAGTTGGACCGTCGAAATATCGTGTCGTCAGAACGATAAAATCCGGCAGCATGCCCATGAAGAGTATCAGCATTTATTATGTAGGGAAAATCTTCGTAATGACAGTATTTTTTTTCACACGTACTTACATCCTAAATTACACTGAACAGCCGAGACACTGGTAAAGGCATGCGTATTCAAAGACAGAGATCTGTAAAGAGACAGAATATGTCACTGCGTCGGCAATGTCTACATAAGACAACAAATGTCTGGTGCAGTTCTTAGATCGGTTACTGTTGCTGCAGTGGCAGGTTATCAAGATTTAAGTGAGTTGGAACATGGTGTTAATAGTCGGCGCACGAGCGATGGGACATAGCATCTCCGAGGCAGCGATAAAGTGGGGTTTTCCCGTACGACCGTTCATTTCACGATTGTACCCTGAATATCGGAAATTCGCTAAAACATCAAATCCCCGACATCGCTGCGGCCGGAGAAAGATCCTACAAGAACGGGACCAACTACGACTGAAGATAATCGTTCAACGTGACAGAAGTGCAACCCTTCCGCAAATTGCGGTAGATTTCAATACTCGGCCATCAACAAGTGTCAACGTGCGAACTATTCAACGAAACATCATCGATATGGGCTTTCGGAGCCGAAGTCTTGATTACTGCACGACACAAAGCTTTACGCCTCTCCTGGACCTGCCAACACCAACATTGGACTGTTGATGACTGGAAACATGTTGCCTGGTCGGACGAGTCTCGTTACAAATTGTATCGAGCAGATGGACGTGTACGGGTTTGGTGACAAACTCATGAATCCATGTACCTTGCATGACAGCGGGAGACTGTTGAAGCTAGTGGAAGCTCTGTAATGGTGTGGAGCGTGTGCAGTTGGAGTGATATGGGACCGTTGATACGTCTAGATACGACTCTGACACGTGACACATACGTAAGCATCCTGTCTGATCACCTGCATCCATTAATGTCCATTGTGAATTCCGACGGACTTGGACAATTCCAGCAGGACAATATGACACCCCACACGTCCAGAATTCCTACAGAGTGGCTCCAGGAACAGTCTTCTGAGTTTAAAACACTTCCGCTGCCCACCAAACTCCCTAGACATTAATATTATTCAGCATATCTGAGATGCGTTGCCACGTGCTGTTCAGAAGAGACCTCCGCGCCGTCGTACTCTTGCGAATTTATGGACAGCCCTACAGGATTAACGGTATTCCTTCCAGCATTTCCTGAGATATTAGACAAGTCCATGCCACGTTGTGCTGCTGCACTTCTACGTGCTCGCTGAGGCGTTACACCTTGTTAGGTAGGTGTACCAGTTTCTTTGGATCTTAAGTGAACGTGAGACGCATATCTTAATAGGGAGTATCTGTCATTTGTGAATAGGAAGTGTTCTGTAGCGAAGATCGCTTGGTAATTGTTTCGACCGGTTTCGACAGAATCTTGCTGTCTTCATCAGATCTTTGGAATTTCTTGTTAAAAAGTTTGCATCCACCAGTACAATGTGAGCTCTTACCGGAAACGACTCCACGTTGGTTTGTCAAACACACAAAAAAGAAAAAGGAAAGGAATTATAGCGTTTCACAAGCATTGATGAGGACCTAAATAAATACAAAGTGCAGTCGTAGCCCAAGCGCGTCACATGAAGAGGGGGCTCAAAGGGCTCTGAGCACTATGGGACTTAACATCTGTGGTCATCAGTTCCCTAGAACTTAGAACTACTTAAACCTAACTAACCTAAGGACATCAGACACATCCATGCCCGAGGCAAGATTCTAACCTGCAACCGTAGCGGTCACGCGGTTCCAGACTGAAGCGCCTAGAACCGCACGGCCACACCGGCCGGCCACATGAAGAAGTGAGAAGTTTGCATTTGTTTACCGCTACTCCGAAGCACACAGCTGGTGCAATGGCTATTTTCTATGTTCTTTTTTTATGTGTTTCACAAAGCAATATGGTGTCGTTTCCGAAATGAGCTCTCTTTGTATTGGTAGCATGTATGTACGTTAATAATAAATTCCAAAGATTCGATGGTGTCAGAATGATTCTGTCGAAAATAGTCACTGTGAAGCAAAATAAAAATGTCAATCGGTCCTGGCTGCAGATGATTTCCTTTTCAAAATTACATTGCTCTAATTTTTACTTTTTCTGCTATCTAAAATATTTAAGGTCCATGTATGTGTACTTGGAATTTAACGACTAAGATAAATATATTTTATGACACATATTAAGATTTGTGTTCACGAAATTTGAAACGTCCCCTTAGAAAAATTTATTTGAACGTACTCACACATTTCGCTCTTTACTTATTCTGATCAACACTAAACTGACACACAATATTTTTAGCGCAACGCAATCTGACTTTCAATAATCCCTACAAAAGAATGGCCCTGACTAACATTAACCTATACCTTTCACAAATCACTTACCTCACAAAAATCTTCCTTACTCGAACTACTGCAATACAGCGAGCGCCACTACTGCCAGCTAAATAAAAGGTTCAAACTACTGAAGGCACTAACTACTGATAGGCATAGTTAGCAAATGAAAGATTTTGATAGAGAGCAAACAATGTATTTACCTTAATAGTGTTAAAAAGTCATCATATATATATCAGTTCATGATATCCAGTATTACAAATTTACTCTCTCTGATGGACACACGTCCAGATCATCCGCTCTCAAAAATCCGCCATCTCTCCCCCCACATCCACCACTGCTGGCGGCTCACCTCCAACTGCGCAACGCTACCCGCTGTTAACAGCCAACAGGCCAACACTACAATGGCAGACAACAATGCAAACGAGCCACAGGCTGCACACAGCACAGCCAGTGAGTTTCATACAGAGCGCTACGTGGCGTTACCAATAAGAAAACCTAAACAGCCTACTTACAAATTTTAAAAAGTAATGGTTTTTTACTTTGACACAAATACACATTAAACTCTTTGCACACGATTCTGCGATCTTCATAATGACTTTTAGAGGAATTCTTCGCCTCTGCGTATTTGGGAGGGTTTCAACGTGGTCGTATCGACTTAGGTTTCTTGGCTGCCGTACAACATTTCAACATTTCATCTTTTGATGTGTTATCATCTGATCCAGAGCTGGCAGAGGTCTTCCATTCATTCACAGATATTTCTCTAACAAAAACGTGTGGCATTTCTCACGTGAGGAGACTATCAGTTCATTAGCCAATTTCAGTCAATAATTTACTTGTGTCCGTCTGTTACGTTTTGATACCCCTTCCTTCCTACAAGATCTTTTCTACATAATCCAACAAGTAACATTAGACAAATCAGTAAAATGACTTTTTTTACTCCAGTATTCGATCTATAAATTTTTTGGGCTTTGGACAATCTCTTGCAAGTACCTGTGGCCCACTTCCAACACATAAGGATAACAGAATAACAGACTGAAATCACACTCTGCCGACATGCGATGTCTTTCTTCATCGATCATAACTGAAAATAAGAACTTAAATCAATGTTCGAATCCTGCCTCGGGCATGGATGTGTGTAATGTCCTTAAGTTAGCTAGGTTTAAGTAGTTCTAAGTTCTAGGGGACTGATGACCTGAGACGTTAAGTCCCATAGTGCTCTGAGCCATTTGAACCATTTGTTCAATGTTCGATATAATAACAATGTGTCTCCTGACATTCTATTTACGTATAGTCAAAGCATACCATAACTGTGAGGTTTTCAAAAAGTTTGGAAGGTAGGAGACGAGGTACTGGCGGAAGTAAAGCTGTGAGGACGGGGCGTGATTCGTGCTTGGGTAGCTCTGTTGGTAGAGCACTTGCCCGCGAAAGGCAAAGGTCCCGAGTTCGAGTCTCGGTGCTGCACACAGTTTTAATCTGCCAGGAAGTTTCACTGTGAGGTTTTCTTCACTCAGAATAAAAAGGAGATATTATCTACACTACACGTGAAATACAGAAAAAGCTTTGAGGGTGTAACCTGATGTCCACGTATGTGTACTTCAAATTTCGACGTCTACTGTAGTCAGTATAACAGATAATTCTAGTAAAAAATATATCTATCAGATATATAACTTTTCACATATTAAAGCAACAAATGAAATAAATCTAAGCTATAGACTAACGTATTATTTTGGAGTACCTATAGAGCACCCTCTGTGAGCAGCCATTCTGTTGGGACGTGTCTTCGAACCATCTTAAGTTGCACTACAGATGGAGTTTGGTGCAGTTTAGCAGCAAAAACTGAAATAACGCAAACTCGATTTGGTAAAAACTGTTGATTAATGTTACGAACTGAAAACACGTATGTATATCCAAGGACTGGAGATGTTAATAACATATCTTAACTAAAAGAAGGGCTCATTTAATAGGACACATCGTGAGGCATCAAGGTATTGTCAGTTTGATGATGGAGGGGAATGTGGCGGGGCAAAAACAGAAGAGGAAGATCAAGGCTTGACTACAGCGCGCAGGTTCAAAAGGTTGTAAGTTGCTGTAGTTATGTGACCTGACATTACGAGACGCCTCTTGATGCCAACAGTAGTAGAGAAAAGGCAGTGTTCTGCGAATGATTGCTAAGGTAATTCTACATTTCTCTGTCCTGGAGTGTAGCTAGACGAAAAGCGTGGTGGAACTATCTTTCTGAGAGGGAGGGAGGAGGTTGAATCTGAACTGTTCTGTGGAGAGGATAACTCTGTAACATAAGTGAAATAATTTTTGTGCAACAAGTGAAAATAAGAGTTGTGTAGTGTAACTACAAGTGGTAGAGAGAAATTTAGAGCTGTGGATAAAGGAAGTCTCCTGCTGCGGAAGAGGTGTAATTTTGGCAATGCGACGTCGGATCTGATGGTCTACGGGTAAAACTCGACAAGCAGTTCACATTTCTAATATCGTTCACATTTCTAATATCGTGTTATAATTTCATGTATTGACTCGTTCCATGACCATGGAGACTTCTCCTTAATTTGGTCCCACGGAACAATAAATAAATAAATAAATCCTCAGTAGGATTATCGGTGTAGGTTAAGGACGCGCAAGTCGCCACTGTGGTGTCCACTTCAAAGTCTTGCACCGGAGCACTGAGCTGCACGAAATAATAGTTACTGGTTGTGCAACGTACGAGCATGTGTGTGCTAGTCACAGTGATAAACAGAAGTGGTAGTAACACACATGGCTATTTTCATAGCAGAATTTTAATGCTAAGCGGAGTTCTGATCAGATAAACAGAAGTGGTGGTGACAGGCATAATGATTTTCCACGAAGAAGAAAGTTACAGATTGGTGGTCAAACGACTAATTAAGCCTACAGAAGTTTTTATTTGTAACTACACAAACGTGACTGTTCTGACGGTTGATGTTAAATTAAATATTACAGTACGCAGCGTAGCGTCTGAGAAGTTTCAGAATTCGTGTTTTTGGAATTACGACCTGCCTATCCTGAATTAAATTTTTATAGGTTACAGAAATAAAAACAACGAGAAACCTATGTTTTAAGCGGGGACCACGAAGCGGATGAAGTTAAAGAATTCTGGTGCCTGGGCAGCAAAATAGCTCATGACAGACCGAGCAAGGAGGACATGAAAAGCAGACTAGCACAGGCAAAAAGGGCATTCCTGACCGAGGGAAGTAGTATCAAACATCCCCTCAGTCTGAAGAAGAAATTTCTGAGAATGTACGTTTGAAGCGCTGCACTGTGTGGTGGTTCAACATGGACTGTGAGATAACCGCTACAGAACAGAATCGAAATATCTGACCAACTGCGACATGGTCGAGTATACAAACGGTGATCCAATACTGTCAAATTTATTTTATTCGAGTCTTTGATCACAATATGAATTCTTTAGACGATGACCTGTTTCAGTCCATAACGTAAAAAAGATCTGAGGGTGGTCATTACGGACTGAAACCGGTCCTCGTCTAAGGAATTCATATTGTGATCAAAGACTGGAATAAAAAACATTCGGAATATTTGAGATGTGGTGTTACAGACCCATGTTGAAAATTAGGTGGACTGATATGTTAAGGAATGAGGAGGTTCTGAGCAGAATTTGTGAGGAAAGAAAGGTGTAGAAAACACTGGCAAGGGGAAGAGACAGGATGATAGGACATCTGCTAAGATACCAAGGAATAGCTTCCATGGTAATAGGGGCACCTATAGGACGACGGCTTGGAAAATGGGAAATGCATTGCCGAAAGGTTCTTTCACAGAGCATAGCGTGTTATGACCAGACGCCTGGGAACGAATCTTTCGGAAACGGTGCAGCTGATCGGATGTTCTAATGTCGTGAGCATGTATGGAAAGAAGCTGAAGGAGCGCGAAACCACGAGTAGGCGACAGGGCGTTGGACGTCCTCTCATCACAAAGCATGTGATCCGAGGATAGCGGGATAGGCGGCCTCCTGTGGCAGTTGTGGTGACAGTGCACAGTCCTGGTGCAGGGGCAAGTGTTTCGAAGTATGCGTGCAGGGCTATTGCTGAATATGAGGCTCCGCAGCAGTCAATCGCTATGTGTTTCCATGTTGACTCAACGACATCTTCAGTTATGACTGTAGAGCGCACGGGACTATCATAAATGGTTCAAATGGCTCTGAGCACTATGGGACTTAACTTCTGAGGTCATCAGTCCCCTAGACTTAGAACTACTTAAACCTAACTAACCTAAGGACATCACACACATCCATGCCCGAGGCAGGATTCGAACCTGCGACCGTAGCAGCAGCACGGTTCCAGACTGAAGCGCCTAGAACTGCACGGGCACAACGGCTGGCTATGGGACCATCGAGAGCGCGCTGTGGACTTACGGGAACCGGGTCGTATGAGTCACGTTCCATGTTACTCCTGGTCGACGGCCGAGCTCGTATACGTCGTCACCCATGCAAATGGCTGGTCAAAACGTGCACTGCATAACGGACGCCGACCGGTGGGTGCAGCACAATCTAATAAGTGCCTGGCAGCTGATTTATCGGACCACCTTCACAATAATCCTCTACTATTCTACTCTCGAACATCGTGTGGGAAAAACGAACTATATATTTCGGTGCAGCTCTTATTTACCTTATTTTTTTATTATGATCGTTTCTCCCTAGTTGGTCGGCTTCAACAATATGTTTTCGCATTCGGAGGAGAAAATTGATGACTGAAATTGTAAGTAGGCTGTTCAGGTTTTTTTATTGGTAACGCCACCTCTGTATAAAAATCACTGGCTGTGCTGTGTGAAGTCTGTGGCTAGTTTGCATTGTTGTCTGCCATTGTAGTGTTGGGCAGCGGCAGCTGGATGTGAACAGCGCGTAGCGTTGCGCAGTTGGAGGTGAGCCGCCAGCAGTGGTGGATGTGGGGAGAGAGATGGTGGAGTTTTGAAATTTGTCATGAACTGCTATATATATATAAGATGATATTAAGGTAAAAACATTGTTTGTTCTCTATTAATATCTTTCATTTGCTAACTATCCCTATCAGTAGTTAGTGCCTTCCATAGTTTGAATCTTTTATTTAGCTGGCAGTAGTGGCGCTTGCTGTATTGCAGTAGTTCGAGTAACCAAGATTTTTGTGAGGTAAGCGATTTGTCAAACGCATAGGTTAATGTTAGTCAGGGCCATTTTTTGTAGAGATTTTTGAAAGTCAGTTAAAGCACAGTCCTGTACAATTTTTTAAAGGGGACGTTTCATATATCGACCCGTAGCCGAGGATACCTCACTGGAATCTTCTGATTTTTTTTCTTGTAGTTTGTGTAATTAGTGTAGCTATTGTTTATTGCTAGCGCGTAATTGTAGAGAGAATCTCCTTTGTAGTTGCAGTCTTTCATTGTTGTACAGTAAAACAGTTGTGGCATGCATGTAGATTTGCACCAAGTATTTCGCAGCTGCGCTTGCAATTAACTACATATTATTTTCAGTGCTATATTAATGTGTTCTCTTATTTTTGCTCTTCAAATTGTGCTTTTCTGTGTTATCGTGTGAAATATTGTGACAATAATGGCGTGTGAAAAACGTAACACTAGGCTCCAAAGTAAACTGAGAAATAATAGTGACGACGAGCGTAGCTTGCCAGCACCACTGTGTAATGAATTAACAGACGTTCAGAGTAGTAATTTGGTAACTATGCATAGGGAAATGGAGCGGGCTGCAAACAATGGCGTAGACAGTGAAACAGGTAGTGAACAGGGAAGCATTATCGATCGATCGCTCGGCAACAGTTCGCCTCAGGAATCCGAAATGACAGGACACAATTTTGCAAATACTGTAGATTCAGGTTTTGCGTCCTCACCGTTTTCTCAAATGAGTCAAGACACATTTTCCGCTTGTCGAAATGTGAATGTTGCCGGTGCAAATTCACTGCCGAAAAGCGCTGAGGAACATGTTTCAGACACCAGTGCATTGTTATTACAATTAATGCAACAAATGGGACAAAAGCTTGAAACGTTAGACACAATGGAACAAAATCAGAGACAAACACAGCAAAAGCTTCGAAAGTTAGACACAATGGAACAAAATCTTCAAAACTTAGACACAATGGAACAAAATCAGAGACAAACACAGCAAAAGTTAGACACAATGGAACAAAATCAAAGACAAACACAGCAAAAGCTTCAGTAGTTAGACACCACACTTGAACAAACACGTGAAGATTTAACTACTGAGTCACATAACATTGAATCGAAATGTCAAAAAGTCTGTAATGACGTAAAAACTCAAATTTGTGAACATTTTCAACCTATTTTTTCGCGGCATGAAAATGCATTACAGAATCACGAAGCAGCCATAAAAGAACTGCAAACTATTGTTCATGAAAATCATGAGACCTTGCAAGCTAAATTTGACTCAGTTGCATCTACCGATTCGGTTACGCAACTTGCAAAAACTCAGGAAAACTTAAAGGACACAGTAGATACTCTGAAACTTGGTTCAGAAAAACACAGTGAGGAAATAAGTACACTATCGGAGAAAGTAGCCAAACTTTCGGATCAGTTCACTAACTTATCTGCAAAGGTAGATGATGATCTGAATGACACAAGACCTGTAGCCATCACTGACACAGGAGAGTATGAACAAATTAAGAAATTCAAACAAAATCAGAATCAAATTAATACGCAATACAAAAGAGAAACCCGGGAAGTACAAGATCAGTTGGGACAAGTAATACAAATATTACAAATTTCAGAGGACACTCGCGCTCCAACAGGGGAAGAGGGACTTAGAAATACGGAAAAGCCGCAAAATAATAACACAGGGCATTTCGGAAGTTATGAAAGAAATTGGCAATGTCACCGAATTTTGAGATGGAACGGCCGACACGACCTAACAATGACCGATATGCGACTCACCGACATGATGATTTTGACTATAAGCTGTTCATTACTACATGTAAACTCAAAACATTTAAGAATTCTGGCAACAACATTCATCCACAAGCATGGCTCCATCAATTCTCTCACTGTTTTCCTCCCAACTGGTCATTGGAGCACAGGTTAGAATTTATGTGTGGCTACTTGGAGAATGAACCAGCTGTAAGAATGCGATCGGTCATTCACAATTGTCACAGTGAAGGAGATTTTTATCATGCCTTCCTCTCTGCATATTGGTCTCAAACTACTCAAGACCGAGTAAAACATAGCATCATAATGATGAAACGTTCCAATGAATCTGAATTTTCCAGTCTTATGAAATATTTTGAAGACATGTTACATAAGAATCAGTATCTTTTAAACCCATACAGCCCTTCAGAACTCATCCGCATTTGCTTAATCAAACTGCCTGAACATTTACGACATATTATTTTAGCAGGACGTTGCAAAGACGACATTGAAGCTTTTCAGGGACTGTTACAAGAACTGGAAATTGACACTGACAATCGCGGAACGCGAAAACAGGAGTACAACAATTACAGGTCACATCTGTCACAATTCCGTGATGACAGAAATAATAAATGGACACGACAAGGCTATTCTTACAACGTAAATCGTGACCAAAACAGACACCACCCGTATGCCAACCGTTGGCAGAGTAGTAATAATTACAGGGAAAGATCACCTCTCCGCAGTAATGACTATCACAGAGACAATCAGAGAAACAGACAATATAGGAACCAAAATAATTATTATCAAGGGAGACAGAATAACTTTAGACGCAACGGTCCAGCGAGCAGTTACGATTCAGGGAGAAATTATCCACCACGTGACCGACAAGAAAGAAACTACGGAATCTACCGACATGACGACAGACTATATGATCGTAACGACAGACCTGAATTGCATCAGAACTGGCGGGATTCAAACAGAGCTGGGCCCTCTCGGCAAGGCGAATTTGTAGAAGTTAGGTCTCCTAATCCCAGTAACGACGCGCGCCAACAAAGAAACAGACAACGACTCGCACCGCAGGCAGCCATCTGCGCCCTCTGGCTCAGGGAAAAATAACATAGACGCTAACCTTGAGCAAATTTTAGCATTCCTTACCGACGTATACAACATGATAATTGCTTTGAAGTTGAAACTCTGCGTACTAGGAAGAGTAAAGGATTGCACCACATTTCACTTGTAAAACCGTTTATTGAAAGATAGTCTGCTTTTTAACTTTGTCTTTGCCATATAACTTTTCACTTTACATTGCTAGTACGCTTTGTCAGACTTAGAATCTGTTAACATACAACAATGTTTGAAATCAAATATCCAATCAAGAACCAAGAGAACTTATTTAAACAGAAATTACGAATGCATTGTTATAGTGAACAGATGTCACAGTGTTATTGTGTGCGTACATTCTTGCTTGTTAGTTGCATGATTATGTAATGACTATAAGGCTTACATACTTAGAACATTTACCAGTACTGCTAATGAGATTTTAATGCAACATTTTGGTTTACTTGAAAATACATTCTGGATTTAAAGTACTTTCTGTGGAATTAATGATGACTTAGCATTTGGTTTCTTTGACAGCTACATGATTATATCACGACTCTACTAATAAGTGACAATTTACAATGTTGTTTTTGCGGTGTATCTGGTTTATATCCGCACAGTTTTTCTGAATTCTTCTGGAAAGCAAAACATGTTTTAGTAGTAAGCTACAATGTGAGAGCCTTTTTCGTAGCACAACAATACTTTACAGTATAGTACTTTCTTGATCACAGTAATGTACGTAATAACTATGATATCTATACACAAAGCATTTCACTTTCGTTTATGATGGGGTAAGTACATTGACTTCTGCAGAACTTAGCTTTCGGAGGACGATAATTACGACACTTCCACAGAATTATCTTACAGCAAGACGCACATTTAGCGCTACAGGACACGCATTTGAGTGATTAATTTTGCACTTAATACATTTATTTTTAAAGATATTTGAAGTACAATGATACGAAGTTTTTCCGTGATACATTTCATTCCTTTGCTGTAATCTGTAGCACCTGAGGGTATAATTACATTGATCCTCAGGGGGGTACACGCTTACTTTGTGTACCATGTGTTTGGCAAGCACAAGGAGCCCTAGCTAATATGGTATTTGCTTATACAACTTTACACAACGGTACCATATTTCTGTAACACACAAATTACACAGCTATCTGATCATTTAACTGAGAGATAAACTTTTTTTTTTATTACATCAGTGACACATGTTTACGCAATTACACAGTTGGGTAACTTCACACTTATGAAATTGTATTTTGTCTGTACTTTGTGAAATGCTCATATTTTTTCGGAACCATTGTGATACCATGAGAGCTTTGAATGATGTATTTGGTATGTGATAATGATTTTTAAAGTGCGTTTGAGGCAGATGACACTTTTGACATGATCAGAGAATCTTTTTAGGTTTTGAAATTATTGGAGGAAGCTACGACGATTTTGAGAGTTGACTGAGGTGTTATGATGTTATTATTACGATGACTATGTGTATTATGCTGTTGCGGTATGTTTATGATCAGTAAGCTGATGCTATATGAGTTATTTGATTATGCTACATATCTGGAATGATGAAATATTGAAGAAGTGTCGACGAATAAGGTAAGGAATAATGAGAAGTGGTTAGGGACTCTGGTTTGTGAAAAAGGTTGTTGGAAACCAAGAATCGTACTTTAAGAGTTATGAAATATGCGTGAATGTATCACAATGCTGGCGAAAATTTTTTGGATGCAGTTATATTTATAGGATTTTGTTTCTACAGATTTGTAACCCAAATTCTTGACCTGTGAAGTATTTTTATATGAGACTGTCACTGTAGCGGAAACTGGTGTCGTAAATATTTCGGTAAGAAAGTTAAGTGACCACCTGCACGTAATGCATCGTGGGCACCCAGCTGGGTGACAGTCGCCTGAAAAAAAAAAAAAAAAGCCATTAGTGTGTGCCTTTCAGAGGTACAGGTGGAGAAAAAAAGGGAGGCCATTATCCTCGCTATTGACATTCCTTTGTAGAAAGCATCGCAAATACGACATGCTCATAACTTGGAAACATTCTTACATCTGCACACCTGATTTGGACAAGTGTCTATCTACGAGAATTGAGAGAATTTCTACTAACTTATGAAATGCCTCGTGACTACTGAATGATTATTTTATGCTTTACTTTGTACATAGTTGTTTATTTCATTTGATATCTGGTTTCCAGCTGTCTTGCAGCATTGGTTTCATAAAATAAAATTAAATGCATTTGCTAATGTGAACACTTTCTGTGAACAGATCTATTAAATAATAATTTTGTGATCCACATTCTTCAAAAAAGGAGCACTTGGAAAGGAAAGAACAATAAGAAGGGACTAGTAACAGTAACTGCATACATAATATTCTTTTCAAGTACATGGTAATATTTTTTTTTTACAATAAGTTGTTGTGGTGCACCACTTTAATTACATAGACATTAAGATGTGATTATACATTTCCCTTATCTGCATTGTTGTCTTTACTGTAATATTTTTCTGCTTGAGCGTTGTCATGTTTAGATATAATTTATTGGTTTTGCTTCTGCTGTTTGCCAGGCATAGTGCTACTAAATTTCACTTTACATTACTCTGTTAAGCCAGTTTTACTACTGATTTATTTTTCTTGTTTGCTGCTCATTGCGTAATATTAGTTGTAATATTGCTGCTTGCTTGGCCAATTTGAATATTTTGTCATTGCTGTTTGTGTTAATTGTTTTGTAGTGCTGCATTGCCTCGTCCCTTAGTTTAGCATCTGAGCTCAGTAGATTTAAGTTAGCTTAAGAGGGGGTAGACTATATAAGAAACTAACTATGATGAATTGGAAGAAATGCATTGAGAAGATATAAGAAAATGGTTTGGCCAAAAAAAAAAAAAAGTTGTGTATAGTGGAGAAAAACTATTTTGAAAGAGGATGTGAACAGAATACAGAAAGCAGTCTTAGATAGTACTTTTGGGAATAATGATGAACAAAGGGAGATCTCCATGCAAAATACTGCAGTAAAACAAACCCTGTCCTTTCCTTTTGTGTCATCCCACTATGTGTTTGTGTACCCTTGGGTATTTGTGTTCTTCCTGTCTTTATGTGTTTATCTGATGAGAGTTACATTGTAGAATTTTTCTGACAATATGTTATTTACTTTGTAAAGATGTATAGACATTATTTATTCTGTTTTGTGTTAATGCTTATGTGTGAAGGTGATGTTTCAAAAGTTATTCTGATCTTTTATGTATGTACTCATGTCATAATTCCTGTAACACTGATGTATATGTATATTTCGAGTCTTTTGTAAAGCCTGTACTACAAATGTTATCTGTATTGTTATGTTCTTTAATTATATATTTTGTACCTTGTAATTGTATTCTTATGTTATAATATTGTAATTGACACCAGTTCATCAGATTAGGTAACTTGTAAGTTACATTTCACTGCACACGTTTCTGTTGGTCATAGTATATGGACAATATGTGAGAATTAGGGACCGTTAGTGTTTGCACATCTTTTAATAATTCAGCAAGGGACTGGATAACAGCTTTGCTGGTTCTAAGGACATTTCAAAAAAAAATTTTGTGAGTGCACAAGTGGTGGTTATGGACTTGCTATATTATCCACAAGACTCTTCGATAGTGATTGTGCACCTGCACACTCACAACAGATGGCTGCTGGCCATCTCTACAAGGACTACAGTGGGTCTGCATCTTTGATTACCCACCAATACCATTATTTCTACAAGGACTGCAGTGGGTCTGCACCTCTGGTGGCCCACCAATACCATTATCTCTACCAGGACTACAGTGGGTCTACTCTGCGATGACCTACCTACCAATATTCTTCAAAACTTCGAATGACTCTGCTGTGGGTTTGCTCTGTTGTGACCCATTACTTGTCTGCATGTCGAGAGTCAGCACTGTCTTTCCGTTGGAAGCACAACACTACTTCTTCAAGACTGCATGGAAATCCACTACTTCCGTGTGCATTTTCTTTTACTGCTCAGACTTTGAGAAAAACACTGCTATTTTACTGTGATGAACGATTAGGACTGTCTTAATGGACTGTGAGAAAGTTTAGCTTTTGACCAACATTGTATCAATAAGTGTGTGCATTTGATATCTTTGTTACTGTAATTATGAAAAATTTTATCAAATCATTATTGGCCACTGCCCAAAACAATTTGTAAAATTTTTTGTGGGGAGCATGGGGGCTATGTAAGTAGGCTGTTTAGGTTTTTTTATTGGTAACGCCACCTCTGTATAAAAATCACTGGCTGTGCTGTGTGAAGTCTGTGGCTAGTTTGCATTGTTGTCTGCCATTGTAGTGTTGGGCAGCGGCAGCTGGATGTGAACAGCGCGTAGCGTTGCACAGTTGGAGGTGAGCCGCCAGCAGTGGTGGATGTGGGGAGAGAGATGGTGGAGTTTTGAAATTTGTCATGAACTGCTATATATATATATATATATATATATATATATGATATTAAGGTAAATACATTGTTTGTTCTCTATTAATATCTTTCATTTGCTAACTATCTCTATCAGTAGTTAGTGCCTTCCGTAGTTTGAATCTTTTATTTAGCTGGCAGTAGTGGCGCTTGCTGTATTGCAGTAGTTCGAGTAACCAAGATTTTTGTGAGGTAAGCGATTTGTGAAACGCATAGGTTAATGTTAGTTAGGGCCATTTTTTGTAGGGATTTTTGAAAGTCAGACTGCGTTGCGCTAAAAATATTGTATGTCAGTTTAAGGAGAGTCATGTAGAAATTGTTCAAAGGGGACGTTTCAAAATTTCGTGAGAAGCTTCCGCCGCAACGGAAAAGTCTTTGTTTTAAGGGCATCCATCCCAAATAGTGTATCATGTCCGTGGCACTCTCTCCGCTATTTCGCGATAATACAAAACGTGCTGCTCATCGTTCAACTTTCTCGATGTACTCCGTTAATTCTATCTGGCAAAGATTACAGACCGCGCAGCAGCACTCAAAAAGAGAACAGAAAAGCATAGCGTATGAAGTCTCTTTACTAAATCTGTTACATTTTCTAAGCGCTATGACAATAATATGCAGTCTTTGGTTTACCTTCCCCACAAAATTTTCTACCTGTTGTTTTTCCAATTTAAATTGTTCGAAATTGTAATTACGTACCGTTTCTTGATGCAAACGATGGACTATTAGTACAACAGTAAATGTAAAATACTTGCGCAAGAGATAAATACTCTGTGGAGTTTAAGCATCTCCGTGCGAACTCGATAACAAAGATATACAGACTGTATTAAGCTACGGCAAAGAGATAATTATTCCATGTTGGACATTGGAAGAGAGATGTTCTATGTCGGATGAAGAGGAGATTGTTGGAAGCCACCATTAAGGCAATAATCTATGTTTTATGGTACTGAAGAAAATAAATACATATAAAAGCACAAAAGGAGTATCAGTTGTGTAGAGTTCATGACCCTTAATCATTTCAAAAGAACTATTCGGTCATTATAAAGACGCAAGTTTTTCGGATGTGTTGTGAGGTTTTACGGTGTGAACCTGCAGTTTTATATGGTTTTGGGATTCGTCGAGAATATTTCTCCGAAGACTTGAATAACATCACAAACTAAAGTTGGCCGCCACGTTCCGTACACATGACACAGCACAGCACTTGGCTGTACCGATCGATTTCCGTAGAGCGATAAATTATCTTTAGCGATTTCAGGTGGAGAAGTTCCAGCAAGGAAACTCAACGAGATCTGCTGCTGCCAAACGCATATGGTATTACCGTATTCTTTAACTTACGGAGAACAGTAAGAAATACGGACTTCATAGCCACCGTAAACATTATTAAAAGGACTCAAATAAAAGGAGCAAACAGTAAAAAGGAAACGCTAAACCAAACCATAAATAAAAATCAATTAATGAGACGCAATCTAATAAAAATTTCATTATATAATAGAGAGAATAAAAAATAAGAACTTTAATGTATTTATCAGAATTTATGGTCTTTAGATTAGTTATAATTTTCGTGTGACGAAGTTTAACGCTTTCCTTCCAGCATTGACGTGGACGAACTCACAATTTTCATAATTTAAGGTCAGTTGCCATTTTTTGCACCATTCAGATATCGAGGACCTATAACACTACCTTGGAGAACGCCAGAAGTCACGTCTCTTTTACTCGATGACAATCCATCAATTACTACGAACTATGACCTCCCTGACCGTAAATCACGAATCCAGACACAGAAAACGGAGACGATATTCCACAAGCACGCAATTTCGCTAAAGCCACATATGTGAAGCTTTTTGGAAATCTAAAAATACGGAATCAGTCAGAAATCCCTTGTCAACAGCGTTCAACACTGTGTAAAGAACTAGTTGTGTTTCCCAACTAAATCAGTGTTGACGTTGTGCCACCAGACTTTCCTCTTTTATAATTCATGTTGTTCGAACACAACGTAAGTTCCAGAATCCTGCTGCCAATCGATGTTAATGATTTGGGCATGTAATTTAGTGGATTATTCCTACTACATCTGTTGAATATTGGTGTGACCTTTGACACTATTCAGTCTTTGCGTACGGATCTATTGTCGAGCGAAGGCTTGTATATGATTCTTAAGTACGGAGCTATTGCATCAGCATACTCTGAAAAGAACCTGATAGGCATACAGTCTGGACCAGAAGACTAGCTGTTATTAAGTGATTTAAGTTGCTTCACTGTTCCCAGGTTATTTATTTCTAAGTTACTCATGTTGACAGCTGTTCTTGATTAGAATTCTGAAATATTTACTTCGTCTTCTTTAGTGAAGGAATTTCGAAAGGCTGTGTTCACTAACTCTGCTTTCGCAGCGCTGTCGTGGATAGTATTTCCATTGCTATTGCGCAGAGAAGGCATTGTCTGTGTTTTGCCAGTAGTGTACTTTACGACGAGAATCTTTTTGGATTCTCTGCCAGATTTCGAAATAAAGTTTCGTTTTGGAAACTATTGTAAGCATCTCGCATTGGGAAACTATTCGAGATATCTCGTATTGATGTCCACGCTAAATTACAGTCTTGGAGATCTTACGTTCGTTTGAATTTGACATACTTTTGTCGCTGTTTCTGCAGCCGTGTTCTGACCCGTTTTGTGTACGAAGGGGGATCGTTTGTTAATTTATTTGATATAAATCTATCAAATGCTGTCTATAGTATTTCTTTGAATTTAAGTCATTGTTAATTTGGAGGGAGCTGAGATTGTTTCTCAGGAAGGCGTCAAGTGAATTTTTATATGATTTTTTGAATAGATTTATTTTTCGTTTATTTTTTGAGGTTTCGAGTGGTACAATATTCATATTCATTCTCGCTACGACAACCCTGTGTTCACTAATTCCTGAATCGGTTTTGATGCTCGTTATTAACTCAGGACTATTTGTTGCTAAGAGGTCAAGCGTGTTTTCACAACCGTTTACTATTCGCATCGGCTGATGAACTAACTGCTCGAAATAGCTCTCAGGGGATGCGTTTAACACAATTTCGGATAACGTTTTATCGTACCTCCGGACGGAAACATGTATCTTCGCCAACATGTCGAGGGTAAATTATAGCTACCACCAACTGTAATTGTATGAATTGTATGACTCTGGTGTCCGCCCCCGGTAGCTGAGTGGGCTGGCACGGTAGCTCAGCGTGTTCTGTCAGAGGGTTAGCTTCCCTCCGTAATAAAAAAACTGAGTTAATCGATCAACAACGAACTTAAAACGGATGTCTGACGACGTCCGCCCCGAAAAGATGCAACGAACAAAGGCCAACAAAATGAGTTGAAAAAGAAAATAAAAGAAAATGTGGTCAGCGCGACGGAATGTCAATCCTAAGGGCCCCTGTTCGATTCCCGGCTGGGTCGGAGATTTTCTCCGCTCAGGGACTGTTTGTTGTGTTGTCCTAATCATCATCATCATTTCATCCCCATCGACGCGCAAGTCGCCCAAGTGGCGTCAAATCGAAATACTTGGATCCGGCAAACGGTCTACCCGACGGGAGGCCCCAGTCACACTACATTATTATTTCAAAAATGTGTGTGTGAAATCTTATGGGACTTAACTGCTAAGGTCATCAGTCCCTAAGCTTACACACTGCAAGCACTCCGTCTTCAGGCCATAAGTGGCCCATCGGGACCATCGGACCGCCATGTCATCCTCAGCTGAGGATGCGGATAGGAGGGGCGTGTGGTCAGCACACCGCTCTCGCGGTCGTTATGATGGTTTTCTGTGACCGGAGCCGCTACTATTCGGTCGAGTAGCTCCTCAGTTGGCATCACGAGGCTGAGTGCACCCCGAAAAAATGGCAACAGCGCATGGCGGCCGGGATGGTCACCCATCCAAGTGCTGGCCATGCCCGACAGCGCTTAACTTCGGTGGTCTGAGGGGAACCGGTGTATCCACTGCGGCAAGGCCGTTGCCACAAGCTTACACACTACTTAACCTAAATTATCCTATGGACAAACACACACACTCATGACCGAGGGAGGACTCGAACCTCAGCTGGGATCATATTATTATGACTCTGGTAAGCATTTGAAAATAGACTCAACTTTTCTTTGAACCTTTCAGCAATTTTATCATCTGAGTTGGGAGGTCGGTAAAAGGATCCAATTATTATTTTATTCCGGTTGCCCAGAATCACCTCTGCCCATACTAACTCACAGGAACTATCTACTTCAATTTTGCGACAAGAGAAACTACTTCTAACAGCAAAAACACGCTACACAGATAGGTTCTTCGCATAATCTTCCGCTGAACTTATCTCCGGCTTTAGCCAGCTTTCAGTGCCTATATCGATTTTAGCATCAGTGCTTTCTATTACTGCTTGGAACTAAGGTACTTTCCCAACACAGCTACGACAGTTTACAACTGTTATACGTTCTCCTACGTTCGACCTGCACTCTTTGAAGCCCTTTTTGAATTTCCGCGAGGCCCTCTAACCTGAAAAACCGACCAGTCCACGCCATATAGCCCTGCTACCTGTGCAACCGCCGCCTGCATGTTGTGGACTCCTGACCAATTCAGTGGAACTCGAAACTCCACCAGTCTATGGCGCAAGTCGAAAAATCTACAGCAGAACCGTCTGAGCCACAGATTCAGATCATCCACTCAGATCTGTACCAAAGGTTGCAGTCGGTCCAATCGAATATGCTGCAAATGGTGAGCTGTACTATCCTCTCACAAGCAAGACTGGTAGCCTCTAGCACTTACGTTATCCACTTGGTTCAGAAGAGAATGTCTTCCGATGTATAGTGACGCACATCATTGCTACCAACGTAAGCTACCGCCTGCAGTTGGCTGTACACTATGCTCTTCATGGCATCCAGAAGGACCCTTTTCATTTTTGGAATGACTCCACCCGGTATGCACATTGTCATTCTTCCCCTGCTTGGCAATATGTCCCTAAAAGGCCCCATAACACGCTTCCTATTGGAAATCCAAACTACCAAAAATCCCACCCTTTGTGAAGTCCTGGATCTTACAGGTTGAGAGGTTCCATCTGAAACAGGACAAAGGGCTGCATTTGGCTGAGGCACAGTGTCAGACCCCAATAACACCTGGAACCTGTTTGTCAGACTAACTGGGGAGGCGTACGTGCGGCCCCCTGGGAACTTTTCACTGCCTGCCACACTCCAAGGCAGGCTCCCACTCAACCATAGATGAGAGGTCAATCTCAATGTGAACAGTAATTGGGCTGATCCCTGGTGTGGGCTGAGAGGAGAATTCAGTCGTTGGATCCGCATGGCTGGCCCACAACAGTGCTGCCCATCCACTGCAGCTTCAAGCTGTGTAACCGAAGCCATCACAGCCTGGAGCTGAGAGAAAAGTGTCAGCAACTCAGCTCGCATCTGCCCACAGTCTCTATCCACACTAAAGGTCATGGAAAAAAAACACTACATAGACAAACAAGGTCAATCGACAAGCATTACAGAACTCTATTGTAGACGTGAAGGAAAACGCAAGAACTGTGTCTAATAGATTAACATGTAGAGCTTCAAAAAATCTACTTCAAAAGCACGCATGTGAGACTCAATACTTTTCTGATTAGGAGCTTGCATATGTAACAAAATTGATTTACTTTCCGAAGCAAACGAAAACGCGAGAACTGTGTCTTTTAAATATTAAGTTAACACACAGAAACTCAAGAAACTAAACTAGTAACGCACACAGATGAAACTATACAATTCACTTCTGGTTAGAAACTCGTAAAATGTCACCGAATCGGTTACTTCCCTGTATCTGCCTGTGTCTCGGCCGGCTGCTGCTGACTGACTAGCTGAGTAGCGCCAACAAGTGGTCACTAGCTTTCAGAACTAACGCACAAACGATTATCGACAGGATAGACCTTCAACTCGTCTTCTGCGTAACCTGTGGTAGTAATCGAAGGCACATTGATGGCTGTGAACCATGTGAAACTGTTGCGGACTGATGGAATCCATTCAGCTTGATGCCTTCCCCGTTGGCGACGGTATCTTTTAGCAAGATGCTCGTGACCAGAATCACGTTACAGTAGTCTATGACATCGAACTCTCGTTGATGTTTTGGCCACCAAATTCGTCTGATCTGAACATCATGGAGCACATCAGGTACCCTATTGGCAGCCTTCTCTGCACCCACCAATAACAGGACCGTAATTTACGGAAAATCTGTAACCACATGTATCGAAATATGGTGCCACATACATTTGGGAAACTACTAAAGACTTTTCAAACACATGCCACATAGAATCTCTACTTTAATCGGTTCCAGAAGTGGTCTATCATGCTACTAAGCATTTAGTCATAACATTACGTTCACCAGTGTATTACATTGCGGGTAATAACGAATTTTTCGTCACGATTCCGGTTCAGGTAAAGCACCTGGATCAGAGCTCGTCCGTCGATTGCTGTTGTTCATCAAAAAGTGTGAGAGGCCTATTGCTTTATGTTGAATTTAGGGAAACACAACAGCTGTGACGAATTTTTAACGAGAGAAACTGATATAGAGGGTGCTGAGATATTTTGTGCATTGATAATATGTACTGAATTAAATGTGTTAGTTGTTTTTCTTTTCTCTGTGTCTAACAGTCTTCCCACAAACATGTCACATAGTTAAGCACCTGATGTTTTCCACACAGTCGTAACTGCTGCACGAAATATATTACGCCTGTCGGTATAGACCGTTTTGCGTCCACACGTCCACACATCCACGCTTCAACACCTGACCTCCTGGCCTGGCGAAAACAGCCATTAACGGCTTACATGTGCCATCTGTAAATTGAGGTTTCAACCAATCTGTAAACATACTAATCCCAAGAGCTATAATTGTTTGTCTGCAAATGAAGTAAATATTGATGTATGTTATTCCATACGTTGTCCTCAGTAACTAGTAAAAATATTTGCGCTTGTACCTATAACATCTTGTATATAACAAACAATATTCAGTGTCCATACAGACTCAGGAAACGTCTTCTTAATTTCCTTCCTGGTTATACAAAAACCAGGTGATTGATTATAAAATAACCTGATTTATTCTTTTTTTTGTGTGAGTGATGTGGTGCAAGGGATAAAACAAGGATCTCGCACTCGATAAGGTGGTGGTCCAGATAGCCTCCAAATTCAATTTCTCCTAAATAGCCTAAGGGAATTTCCTGGATGGTTCCAATTAAAAGGACAGGGACGATTACCTTCCACATTCTTTATCAATTGGAGTTTGTTATCAGACTATAATGACTTTGTTATCAATGTAATCAGTTAAGTAAGTCATGGCTGAAAACTACTGACTCAAATTATTTACAAAAGAAAGTGGAAGTGGTAGAAACCAATCGGGATGAAGATACCTTTGGGTTCTGGAGAATTGTATGAACTTTTTTGAAATTTCAGTCATGTTGAAAATTACAGCAAAGTTCTGAAATAAGGGGCGAGCTTCCCTGCCTACAATTAGAAGCCGGTCGTTGGTGGAAAGCAAGGGACTTTCGATTAGCAAGGTTCTAAAGTACCTGTGGACTAATTAAATTTAATACTTACGTAGAGGGGAAGGGTAGAAACTAATCTAAAACTGCCAATACAAAATGTAAATTATTTTCTGAACCAAAGAAAGGTTAAACATATTAAAGGAACCGGAATCCGAAGAAACTAACCGACAGGAGCATCCATTGGTGGTGGAAGGGTGAAAGGAAGTGAAGGTTCGGTCGCTGCTAATGACAATGACTGGGGAGACATAGGTGGACTGTTGACAGTGACAGCTACCCATTAGAAGATGAGCGGTCTGGGGTGATGCCGAACACTTTAGAGCGCTGTCGACATTCATCTCGGTGTCGAACAATTTCGTCGAGCACGCCGTCATCAGCCACCAACAGCAGCGAAATCTTATCTTCCAGGTTGATAGACTGGCCAGAAGCACTAGAGAAATCGGCTCGTGGCATACAAGCTGTATGGGGATGAGTCCCATTCATAAAACTGCCAGGTATTTATTGCAACATACCCTACCTTCCAGTCATGAGGGAAAGTGCAGTAACGTTAGACTTACTTGGACATCAACCAATAGTGGCCAGTATCAGTGTATAGCATAGGTTCAGAATTAATTTCTCAGTTAACGTGGAATATAGTGTTCAGAACTGGTTTTTGGGCTACTGACTTATGTCACTGAAACCTCAGATGTTCCTAACGTTAAACGTGAATTCTCTCTTGTGGAATTCTGCTTAGGGCACAAAATATTAATACGTAGGAGCAACCGTAAAGTCGTTGCCTCAAGAGCTGAAGCATCAAACTTATGAAAAGTAAGTGGACACTAAGGTTCCTATAGCTGTGGCCGTGATCTTTCACTCAGCGAATTCGCTACTAATGTGGCTTGTTGCTGGAGCCGTCTTTGCGCTCATTAGTATTTTTTCTCAGAATTAATAGTAGTTTGAAAATCAGTAGAAGCTACTAGTAATTTTGATCCTTAATGTATAAACTGGGCTTGACCTCCTCTCCTGTGTCAAGATTAATCTGGAGTTGTTCTGCCAAGGATGCCCAAGATGGTTATTGAAAGTGAGAAGTAGCTGTTTCGCACGTAAGAATTTTTGTATCAAAGGCTAGCAGACTGGAGAAAAAGTTTTGTAATGTCATAAGAAATGGAAAGTCTTCTGGCTGACACACTGTTGGCGTAATAGCTGTCCCTTACTTTTTTTGCTTTAACACTCATGAGGGGATCGGCGAAGCACAGGAGGTGCAGTATAGGCGACAAAATGTGCCAATGTAGAAAATGAAAAAAGCTTAAATGTGACGAAAAATTAGGAGTAACCAAGCAAGTCATTCAGAGAACCTTACGTTGTTGGTACGCCACCGATATTTAAACACGACTAAAAAGAAGCCTTAGGTGGCTAGAGAGCTAGAACCCTAACCAAACTAACACAACAAAGAAGCCCGATCGCATCAAAAGGAAGCAGGTGGACCCGTCATGCCATACGGGGGTAATGGAATGTACTCGAATTAAATCAAGCGATGCCGAGGGAATTAGATTAGGTTGGTTGGTTGGTTGGTTTGGGGAAGGAGACCAGACAGCGTGGTCATCGGTCTCATCGGATTAGGGAAGGATGGGGAAGGAAGTCGGCCGTGCCCTTTCAGAGGAACCATCCCGGCATTGGCCTGGAGTGATTTAGGGAAATCACGAAAAACCTAAACCAGGAGGGCCGGACGCGGGATTGAACCGTCGTCCTCCCGAATGCGAGTCCAGTGTCTAACCACTGCGCCACCTCGCTCGGTGAATTATATTAGGAAATGAGACGCTAGAGTAGTAGATGAGTTTTCCTACTTGGGTTGTAAAATGACTGATGAAGGTTGAAGTACAGGGGGCTTAAAATGTACACTAGCAATGGCAACAAAAGCGTTCCTGAGGAAGAGGGCTTTGTTAGTATTGGGCATAAATTTAAGTGTTCGGAAATATTTTATGTAGGTATTTGTGTGCTACATAGCCTAGTATGGAACTGAAACGTGTACTATAAGATGTTTACACAAGAAGATAGTAGAAGCTTTTGAAATGTGGCACTACATAAAAATGTTGAAGATCAGATGGATAGGTCCCATACTGAATTAAATTTCGGATAAATGAAATGTGAATGGGACTGTTTGATAGGACACATTCTGAGACATCAAGGAATTATCAGTTTAGCATTGGTCAGACGTGGGGGTGTGAAAAACCTGTAGAGAAGGACCAAGAGGTGAATACAGTAAGCAGGTTCAAAGGGGTGCTCGTTGAAGTAGTTATTCGGTGAATGAAGTTCGCACAGGGTAGAGTAGCATGAAAAGCTGCATCAAGTTAGTATTCGGGCTGAAGACAAAAACGAGAACAAGTCAAGTCTATATATAATTAACCTAGACGTAGTAATTTACCAAGTTATTTGTAATACCTTGCTAAACAACGCTCATAAGAATTGCACTCCACAGTGATATATACAAACAACGATATGTCACCTATTTATTTCTGCAACATAAGAGACTTCACTGGAAACAGAACACTGAATTTTAATTGTCATAAGGAACTATATGTTTGCCCCTAGCGTACAGATGTTCTAGGTCCTGCATAGAATTTTAAAAACAGAGCTAAGGCCTTAATGCATGTTAAAAATTTAGTTTGAGTGCCATATTAACAGGCTTTTTGGTTGGCCTAAGGCCTGTTCATTGGAACAGTATTCCGTTTCGTTACTCTTACATTTCCCATAAAATGCACGCAAAGAGGCCTAAACTCATTTCTTCCCACGTCACATATCGACTAACCGATGCCCTTTTCATTTTTGCCTGTTCCCAATTAAATGTTTCTGCAGTTTAGGTTAATTTTCTTGTCCTATCAGACGGAAAATTGGAATTTCTTTCCGATACCTCGCATTAATTAACGTTCGCATTCATGCACAGTTTCTCGATGTTTCACGGAGTCGGCTTTATCAGCCGCATATTCAGGGGAGATGTTCTCTCTGGTACAAGTACAAAAGGAGTGAATGCAGCCCTCTCAACAACGAACAAATACGTATCCAGCGAGTGGTAGAAAAGTTGTGTTTTCTAGATATGAAAAACCAACGTACATTTATTTAGCCAACCCCCTATCGCCGAAAATCGCATAATAGTTCTACGTAGCTTGCTAAAGAAATTTGTAATTGATCAGTTTGCATTTGTCTGGCTAGAACGTGATAACACATTTGTTACTCAAGGATGAATATATTCTTTCATTTGGCTAATTAGGTTAGGAAAATCAGTAGTAATAAGTTTGGCAGTATTTGTCTCTGTGCGCTTGTACGTGAAAGTACGAGTATTCCTTGTGTTGATGTTATTGTTCCAAAGGCACAATACCTGTAACATCTTTCCGCCTGTTGGCGGCAGGGATCATGAACTTCTTCATCGCTAATTCTATGAAAGAGTGGCGATTTGTTGAAACAAGATAGACTGTACGTCACTTAAGGGACTTAATCGTTCTTTCAAGTAAGACGATCTTCACGTCGCAAGTTGTAGCTTGCTCATGGTGATTTATGCAGGGGGACCTGGGTTCGGTTCCCGGTATTGTAAGGATTTTTCCCAGGTGTGAAGACTGGAGCAGCTTGTTCTCAGCCACGCGAATGCCAACTGACGAACTGCTGGCATGGGAAGTAGCGGCTCCACGGTCTGAAATTCGACAACGGCCGGGAGAGCAGTGTGTTGACCCCATAAACCGCATGCTGCGGAATTCCATACGCAGCAACGTTCGCTCAACGGTTGTTGAGAAGACGCTGTTGGTAATCACTTGGTTCATCCGGAAGGTCATTGGCTCAAGAGCTGCACGTCTGTTCTCCTGAATACATCGCTGCAGCCGTCGTTCATTCCTGTCATATATGGCCGTGGTGCACCACGGTTGCCTCTGCGCCGTCACTCGAACAGTTTATAGACTTTGATATTCAGATACGCTTCTACTCTTGGCCCGAAAGGCAATGAACATTCCTTTTTGGATGTCAGATAAATCCCTCCGTTTCCGCTTTGTTATCGTTCACTGCTAGGAGCTGCCATCTGTGAGTGATAATTGTACGTTGGCATCGGACATAGACGGTTGCTTGAGTAATGTGATTGGACTATGTAAAATGGTTGACGGCTCAAAAAAATGTGTTTCCTTACATATATATGTAGGACCTTTTTCTAATTTTGAGCAGTGATACTTCATGTCAGAATACAGGACACGATCTTTAAACATTCCGTATATTGTAGATGAGATTGTGTACTGTATCTCCTGGGTGGACTTGGGTTTAAAAAAATGTAAACTAGATATTACGATAAATTTCATACACAATTGACAAGTACGCCAAAGAAGAAGAGATATAACTAGAATGGACATGTTATTCCGTGGACTCTTGCGCTTCTATTGCATGAACTATCTTTCCTTTGTCATTCGCTTATCTTATTTGCTTGGATTCGGACCTAAGAGGACGTTCTCATCTTCGCAAATACGTGACTGTCTTGACGAATAGAATCCGGTAAGTTACACAGGGTGGTACAGCTGCTATGGCTGCTATAGGTTTTAGGCAACCAGCAACGCCTTCAGATACCACCAGACAGCGAGGTCATCGGTCTCAGCGGATTAGGGAAGGAAGAGGAAGGATGTCGGTCGTGCACTTTCAAAGGAACCATCCCGGCATTTGCCGGGAGCGATTTAGGGAAATCACGGGAAACCTAATTCAGGATGGCCGGACGAGGGATGAACCGTCGTCCTCCCGAGTGAGAGTCTAGTGACCAACAGAATATGAATATCTCGTACATATAATTCATAGGTTGTGGCGGGTGAAACGCCCTGTGTTTGTCATCAGTTGTACCACAGGAAAGCTCTACAACTCAACTAAACATTTTAGGAGATAATATCAACTTCCCTGTGAGACTGTGCACTGACGATGATGTTATCTTCTTTATTTTTATTTATTTTTTGAGAGACAAGACTTCTAATTTATTTGATATGGCCCACTACGAATTCCTCTCCTGTACCAACCTCTTCGTCTCAGTCCTAATTATTTGTTGGATATATTCCAGTGTGTCTTCGTCTACAGTTTTTACCCTCTACAGCTCCCTCTAGTATCATAGGAGTAATTTCCTGATCTCATCACACATGTTCTGTCATCCTATCTCTTCTTCTTGTCGGTTTTCTCCTTCCTTCGTTGATTCTGTGGAGAACCTCCTCGTTCTTTACCTTATCAGTCCACCTAATTTTCAACATTTGTCTGTAGCATTGCATCTCAAACGCTTCCGTTCTATTCTATTCTGGTTTTTCACACAGTACATGTTTAACCACCACAAAATGTTCTGCTCCAAACGCACATTCTGAACAAAATTTTCCTCAAATTGAGGCCTACATTTGATACTAGCCCACTTCTCAGCCAGGAATTCTCTTGCTCCCAATGCTACACTGCTTTTTATGTCCACCTCGTTCCTTTCGGTATGGGTTAGGTTACTTCGCTTCCAAGGTAGCAAAATTCCTTAACTTCGTCTGCCTCTTAATCACCCACTTTGATGATAAGTTTCTCGCTATTCTCATTACTTTCGCTTATCGTTACTGTGTCGTAGGCGCGTTCTATATTCTTGGCGCTAGTCCGTATAGATAAGTTATGTGCACTCTTTGGTTCCCTCAGGGTTGCGGTAGTCCCTAAACCAGCGAGAGAGCAATGAGTGCCCTAGCGAAGTGTCTTTAGAAGCACTCGCAGCACGCCGAAGCGCAGCTATTTATCAGCGCTCAGAAAGGAGAGCTTCGTGGTCCGAGTGACGTGCCGACATTGAGTGGGGCCGATCGCTGCTGTATACACGGTGGCAGCGCTCTGGAGTGTCGTTGTGACTTGACGCCCGGTGAAGCACTATGAACAGTATGTCAGGCTGTGGACGGAAGGAATATCGACTGGAGTGCCCGATATTACGATTCTTCTAACATTTGAGGCTCAGTGTGCCTATAGAAGTACTCGTTTTGCACGGAAGTCACCCAAAGCATTCTGGTTCCACCTGTGTGTTTGTTCTCCCTTAAATGCTGTCGTCTGTAATTTACCAGGCGCTTGTGCCTGGGGGCTTGTACGAATTTTGGCTCTTGTAGTTTTTACGCTGTCGCCTATTGCATGCGACAGTGACACTTTGAATACATTTCAGCGCGGCCAATTTACGGGTCGTGATATTTTTTGTTGAAAGTAAACTGCTGCTATTCATTGTTTATTGATGCACCGTGTGCCAGTTAGAGGTTTAGATTCTGATATGTTAATATCTTTTTAGCTTGGTCAATCTGTGGGCCATGGTATTTGAATAATTGCTGCTCTGTGGAAGCAGCATATTGTGATTTAGGTGCACTTATAGGCGTTCTTTCTGTTATACACCTGTACTCTGATGTATTGACGCGTTTTGGTGTGGTCAATAGATCGGCCGTCGTATTTGAATAATTCCTGTTCTGAGCAGTCTACTGATTCCGCCGTTTATTGTTTGTGTACTAATTCAGACTATTCCAGATAGTGTCTTAATATGTGGTACAAATTTACTTTATAAATTTTGTGTATATGTAAATGTTCGGGTGTAGTAGGCGTAGGCCAGTTGTTGTGGCCAAGATCTTTACTATTTCCAAAGAAAAGTCTGCCTAAGATAAAAATTGTACTATTCTGTATAATGCAGCCCACCTAGCATCATTGATTCTGTGTTTAAATCATAATCACTGTATCTGAGTACGCTACCTTAGCTTTAACAATATTCCTTGACCAGAGCTCTTTAGTGCAGTGACAAACTTTATAAGCTAGTTTTCGTCTTTAAGCCTCCTACTAGCATCCCAAGTAGCGTTAACATTATGCTGTTTGAAATGTTTGGAACGCTGCTGACTTTTGTACGCGTCTCTGTCCGTGTTTAAAAGGGAAAAAAATAAACTAAACGTTTGCTAAGTAGATCTAGTTAGAGAAATCGTTTGATTAATTCCACCTTGCTTGTAAATACTAGTTACGCAGAAAAGGGAATGGTTCATGTCAAATTACACTCTAAGACAGAAAAAAAGAAATTATCCGAATGGGACAGAAATCAGTAGACGTGAGTATGTAATACACATAAACAAATAAAGAAACAAGTGATTGCCATTCCAGAAAAATTGAATGACTTGTTCAAGAGAACGATTTCCAGAAACTGAGCAAGTCAGTAACGCGCTGATCTCTCTCTGGCCCATATTCTAGCAGTTGCTCGCCTTCGCATTGATTGATAGAGTTGTTGTACATCATCGTGAGAGATATCGTGCCAAATTCTGTCTAACTGGCGCGTTAGATCGTCAAAATACCGATATGGTTGGAGGGCACTGTTCATAACGCTCCAAACGTTTCCATTTGGGGAGAGAATCTGCGACAGTGAGGTTGGTATCCAGTTCAGCGTGAGCAGAAGAGTGATAACTACCATGACGCGATGCAGATCTGTGCAGCTCACTTTGGAAATAACTATTTTTAAATTGAATTAAAATAATTATTATTATTCCTCGTTACAAAATTAATGTGTACACTGTTTGAACATCTTTCACCCAATTGGAGTGAGATGGCTGTGTGATATTCATGTGTCTACGAAAGTGGAGCTGCTTCTAGGGCACACGACGAACGGAAAGACACCAATTTCTTACGTCGAAAACGCTGTGTTACATTTTATGCTATGCTTAAAGCTTGAATGCGATTGGTAATTGCATCTAAATGTGAAGGACGACTGCTTTGCATCGCTTTATGAGGTCACCACATCACATAACTATCATCGTTGTCACAACACGTTATGTACACTCTACTGCACACAATAGATTAACAGCTGGCCGCTGTGGTCGAGCGGTTCTAGGCGCTTCAGTCCGGAACAGCGTGGCTGCTACGATCGCAGGTTCGAATCCTGCCTCGGGCATGTATGTGTGTGATATCCTTAGGTTAGTTAAGTTTAAGTACTTCTAAGCCTAGGGCACTGATGACCTCAGATGCTAATTCCAATATAGCTCAGAGCGATTTGAACAACAGAGTAACAATTTTGAGAGAATGTTTCATGTTACCGCGGAAAGATTCTGTACGCTTGCGGCAGCGCGGTCTGTTTCATTTACTCAGGAATGTCCAGTCACATTTCGGCGACATTTTTACGCAGCACATGCCTTCCGTGCAGCTACTAGTAGAATTCCTCGGCTAGAGAAGCTGTAGCAGAAACTAGCCACCCTAAACGTTGCTATCGTATGCAGAAAGTATTTTCTAGTTTTAGACCTAGCTGTCAGAGAGAGAAAGTCATTCGATAAAAATTCCGATATGTTTTCACTTCTTGGATACAATTTCACTACAAAGTCCGTATTAATTTGTAATTTAGGATACAACATTCACACGCAAATACAATCTTTCCCGGCAATTTTATTACTGGAAAAAATACAACGGTTTTCTGTGAATAGAATGCTCACTCAGTATTCTACAAATTGTTTAGTGAACTATCGGTTGCAGTTCACATTCTGTAAATACGTCACGCATATTTAAGTTATTCTAAAGCTACATAGTTCGCAAGGAAAATCTTCGACATGAACATTCGTCTTTATCGTTCAACCATTAACACTTTCCGATACTTTGTGATCTTTCTAATACTACGACGATCGCTCGAAATTAAAACGTTCCTTTAGAGCCGAATGTTAACACATCCCGCCATAATGGTGTAAGAATCCCTAATCCTTTTCAGATTCTCGCAAGCAGTCCCTGTAGACCACAAAACGTGTACGAATGCTCTCTCCTGATTGTCTGAGTTGTCTGAGATCTATGAAAGCCAGTGAGCTAGCAGATCCAAGCCCTTGCATCCCTCGTATGTACCTTGTACCAATTGTCAATATCTCTTAGAGGAAATTATTAAATAAACTATTTCATAACCACAGTGACAGTAAAATGGATCCTTCTTTACATAACTCCCTTATGAAAGTATGTTTCTCGTTTCCACAGTACCACAAACTGTCGAATCATAAAATCACAAATTTCCCCATATGTATAACCCCGCAATTGATTCATATACATGTTCCCACGCTGTCATGTACTCAGTTGATAGACATGCTAATGTCCACATTTCACGTAAATCACAGTTATCTTTTCACTCACCCTTATAATCAAAACTTGGAATTAGCATTACTTAATATGAAACATGTCAGCAGAAAATAAAAATATTTACGAAAAATAAAGTTTTTACATAAAAGTGTCTTTTCCTTATTGTTGAAAAGCTAAATTCACCGTCAGGTTTCTTTACAGATGATTATCTAACTATGTACTGGACAAGAAGTTATGATTCATGTAAGCTTTAAATTATACGCTTTACTGATTTTTCATATCTCCAAAAGCGTGACAAATAATAGATTGAAAGTTAATTATTAGTTTTGTTCCATTTAGTAATAACATATATTACATGCAGTTTTACAATAACAAGCTATAGTTTGTCACCAGCACCGCAGTGACCCCTTTCGTCCAGAGCCGTAACTACACCACCTGTATGAAGTAAGACCTCTGTAGGAGCAACGTATAGCGCTACGCCACAAGCTTTTAGTAGTCATAGAAAAACTTTATGGCATAATCCACGAACAGTTAAGAGAACCTTAAATGGTGCACTATCGGGAACCCTAGAGAACAGGGCAGGCATTGTTAAGCAGCCACAGAGCTAAAGCAATCATTCTTGGATAAACTTTGTGGTTAAAGGTATTTATAATATAAGTGTTTCTTACAGAAGTGCAGTAAAGTAACATCTCTGGTTAAGTAATTGCAATGTAATAAAATAAAAATATTCATTATTTTGTGACTGTTAGTGTAATGCAATAAAATAAAATAAGTCGTGACTTATATAAGACACATGCATTAATGCAATGGCTCAGCATAAAAGAGAAATAACTAGTGTAGGAATATCAACAACAGTGTAATATGTTGTTTAATTTAGCCCGACGTGTATAAGCACTCAGTAACTACCTCAGTTCTCAAGGCAGTTACGTAATCGTCGATAGTTAATTGTCCTTTCCTTATTTCCCAACACTACGGATATTATCACAGTTTCGTGAGAAGTCGTGTGCTTATTGCACCAGAGAATATTTGCCAAGTCTGTTCGATGAACACTACTGTAATACGTAACTTATCGTGTTTTCGTCTCGATTCCCCAATATAAGGTAACATGAGTAGCATCTACAAATGAAGTCCTATAATGGATCTGGAATCCTGCGACCAGACCTTTTCTTCCTGGGATGTTATCTCGTGATATAAAGAAAATCTGTAAATAAAATTGTTAAATTATTAGTAGCTGCGTCCGGTCTCGTGGGATCTGAAATAAAGTTAATTGTCCTAACCGACGGCACATCTCGTAAATGAGCTAAAAGAAAAATGTTAAAGATTTTCCTAAGATGGCGCCTAACAATGAAAATTCTTTGTTAAGGCCCATATCTACTTAAGGCAATAAGGTATCAGACTAGCAATAGATTGACCACATACACAAATTCTTTTGAAAAAATAACCATTATATTTTTCGGGTTTTAACTTACATTATCAGCTGGTACAGCAAGATGAGCTTTACACAAGAGATGCAATGCTACAGACAAATGTTGAAAATTAGGTGGACTGATAAGGTAAAGAACGAGGAGGTTCTCCACAGAATCAACGAAGGAAGGAGAACACCGACAAGAAGAAGAGATAGGATGACAGAACATGTGTGATGAGATCAGGAAATTACTCCTATGATACTAGAGGGAGCTGTAGAGGGTAAAAACTGTAGACGAAGACACACTGGAATATATCCAACAAATAATTAGGACTGAGATGAAGAGGTTGGTACAGGAGAGGAATTCGTAGTGGGCCATATCAAATAAATTAGAAGTCTTGTGTCTCAAAAAATAAATAAAAATAAAGAAGATAACATCATCGTCAGTGCACAGTCTCACAGGGAAGTTGATATCATCCCCTAAAATATTTATTTGAGTTGTAGAGCTTTCCTGTGGTACAACTGATGAAAACACAGGGCGTTTCACCCACCACAACCTATGAATTATATGTACGAGATGTTCATATTCTGTTGGTCACTGGACTCTCATTCGGGAGGACGACGGTTCATCCCTCGTCCGGCCATCCTGAATTAGATTTCCCGTGATTTCCCTAAATCGCTCCCGGCAAATGCCGGGATGGTTCCTTTGAAAGGGCACGACCGACATCCTTCCTCTTCCTTCCCTAATCCGATGAGACCGATGACCTCGCTGTCTGGTGGTATCTGAAGGCGTTGCTGGTTGCCTAAAACCTATAGCAGCCATAGCAGCTGTACCACCCTGTGTAACTTACTGGATTCTATTCGTCAAGACAGTCACGTATTTGCGAAGATTAATGATGCGACGTGATTAAGGCCAACTGTTTAAAGAATGATATGCCTTGCGGGTATACAAACATGCCCGATAAATGTAAATTGTTCTAGACGCAAGACCTATTGTGGCGGTTATTATGTATCATCAACACGGACAAATGCAATGAATATGGATGATACGATATTTTATGGTATTCTGCGGTTTTAATTCACTCTGTTTTTTAGCGGTTGCATTGATTTGATTTTGTAAATGATACTGACAATATTATACACATGTATAATGCATTATTCATACTAGAACTTCTCCCGGATAATTATTTTGTTCAAATTGCACAAGAATTCCACCTGACGTAGAGTAATAATGTTGACTGTAAGTTGTGTTCATATCACTAAAATTACAGATCGTACATCAGAGCTTTAATAATTTTTGTCTTCGATGGATTTAATTATTCTTAGATAATTGATCATGGAAAGGAAGCACAGAATACCACCCGCACACAACACTGACGTATGCTACCAGAGATATTTTTCTCCGTGTTTCGTGCGTAGTTTAATTTTGGCCTTGTACATTAGCAATGAAATCTTGTTCAACAATAAATACCATCAGCACTGGTCTTAGAAAATGCAGTCTGATTGAATTAATTTTTCCTTTTATAAATAGAGTTCAGTACCACCAGTACACATTTATTTCTTACACATCGAAATATTGTTTGCAGTTTCAAGTAATTTAAATTTAGCGCTGTGATAAAAGTTAAGATGGCGGCCAACAAAAGATAGAGGATTTCTTTTTTAATTAAGATTTTCCTTTGTTCAATAAATAATTAATCATTTAAATTGATGCTACCAATAAAAAATTATTAAATTGTTTTTCAAATTAGTTTAACACAAACCCATGCTATTTTCAACTAGAAGTACAGACGAAGTTGCTATATAATCGCAACTAACAATGGCTCCGCTTCTTGCAGCTATGATAAAACAATTAATACAAAATTGTAATTAAAAGACGAAGTGAATTTTCAATAATTAATCATAAATAGTTTTACCGCATTTGTCTCTATTTGATTTTACTAGCAGATGAACATAAAAGTACAATAAGTTTACACTAAATGTTTTTCATTCAACAGACCTCAAATCGATTCGCGTCTTGTGTCTGCGACTTACATCAGAAGAAGACGACAAAAGGGCACAGAACAAAAGAAAAGAATGACATAGATTAACAAGGAATGTGAAACACATATTGTCTCTGTTTTACATAACTATCATCTTTTTAAGAAATAATTACATAATTGAATGAATATTATTGAGTTACGTAATTTTCCACACGTTCATATTCCACTCGAAATATATATATATATATATATATATATATATATATATATATATATATATATATATATATATACATGGTGAGTCACCTAACATTACCGCTGGATATATTTCGTAAACCACATCAAATACTGACGAATCGATTACACAGACCGAACGTGAGGAGAGGGGCTAGTGTAATTGGTTAATACAAACCATAAAAAATGCACGGAAGTATGTTTTTTAACACAAACCTACGTTTTTTTAAATGGAACCCCGTTAGTTTTTTTAGCACATCTGAACATATAAACAAATATGTAATCAGTGTCGTTTGTTGCATTGTAAAATGTTAATTACATCCGGAGATATTGTAACCTAAAGTTGACTCTTGAGTACCACTCCTCCGCTGTTCGATCGTGTGTATCGGAGAGCACCGAATTACGTAGGGATCCAAAGGGAACGGTGATGGACCTTAGGTACAGAAGAGACTGGAACAGCACATTACGTCCACATGCTAACACCTTTCTATTGGTCTTTTTCACTGACGCGCATCTACATTACCATGAGGGGTGAGGTACACGTACACACGTGGTTTCCGTTTTCAATTACGGAGTTGAATAGAGTGTGTCCCGACATGTCAGGCCAATAGATGTTCAATGTGGTGGCCATCATTTGCTGCACACAATTGCAATCTCTGGCGTAATCAATGTCGTACACGCCGCAGTACATCTGGTGTAATGTCGCCGCAGGCTGCCACAATACGTTGTTTCATATCCTCTGGGGTTGTAGGCACATCACGGTACACATTCTCCTCTAACGTACCCCACAGAAAGAAACCCAGAGGTGTAAGATCAGGAGAACGGGCTGGCCAATTTATGCGTCCTCCACGTCCTATGAAACGCCCGTCGAACATCCTGTCAAGAGTCAGTCTAGTGTTAATTGCAGAATGTGCAGGTGCACCATCATGCTGATACCACATACGTCGACGCGTTTCCAGTGGGACATTTTCGAGCAACGTTGGCAGATCATTCTGTAGAAACGCGATGTATGTTGCAGCTGTTTGAGCCCCTGCAATGAAGTGAGGACCAATGAGGTGGTCGCCAATGATTCCGCACCATACATTTACAGTCCACGGTCGCTATCGCTCTACCTGTCTGAGCCAGCGAGGATTGTCCACGGACCAGTAATGCATGTTCCGTAGATTCACTGCCCCGTGGTTTGTGAAACCCGCTTCATCGGTAAACAGGTAGAACTGCAACGCATTCTCTGTTAATGCACATTGACAGAATTGCACTCGATGATTAAAGTCATCACCATCTAATTGCTGATGTAGTGACACATGAAACGGGTGAAAGCGGTGACGATGCAGTATGCGCATGACACTACTTTGACTCAGTCCACCGGCTCTCGCAATGTCCCGTGTACTCATGTGTGGGTTCATGGCAACAGCAGCTAACACACCAACTGCACCCGCTTCTCCTCTGACGGGCCTGTTACGGACCCGTTTGCGTGCTACGACTATACCTGTTGCATACAGTTGGCGGTAGATGTTTTGCAATGTGCGGCACTTTGGATGCTCTCTGTACGGGTACCATTCTGCATACACCCTGCAGGCTTCAGCTGCATTTCGTCGACACTCGTTATAGATGAATATCATCTCCGCCTTTTCAGAGTTCGAATACACCATGGTCACAGTTCCTACAAAACTACACTATCACAGACGTCTGGTAACACGGTGTACTACAGTTGGTCTGCGTGCGGCGACGAATGCAGAATAACAATAGCAGCAAGCGCTACATGCTGACACTGCGACAGCTAGACCAAACCACAACAGTACACTACAGCCACACTCGTAAACACGGTCGTCATCGTAAACATGTCCCTGCAGATGCTGCTCGCCGACCGTGGCCCGTGTTTGTTACAACACGCAACTGAACGTCGGAGGTTTCAAGCGTCAACTTTAGGTTACAATATCTCCGGATGTAATTAACATTTTACAATGCAACAAACGGCACTGATTACGTATTTGTTTATATGTTCATAGGTGCTAACAAATCTAACGTGGTTCCTTTAAAAAACGTAGGTTTGTGTTAAAAAACATACTTCCGTGCATTTTTGTATGGTTTGTATTAAACAATTACACTAGCCCCTCTCCTCACGTTCGGTCTGTGGAATCGGTTCGTCAGTATTTGATGTGGTTTACGAAATATATCCAGCAGTAACGTTAGGTGTCTCACCCTGTACATATATCGTGGATGTTATACAATCTGTTGATCTTTTCTACGAAGACAGAATGTGTAGCCTACTGTTGCATCAGACCATCGTGCAAATTTTGCTCGAGGTGTTTATTAAATATAGTAAGTGGCGGCAGCTGGGGCGGAACGCAGGGGAAAGCCGGCCCGTGCACTGGAATCGCTGCGGTGGCTGCCCCCCTGCGGTGAGTTAGGGCCGGCGCGGCGCAGTCTGGGGGAGCCGGCGCTGTTTGCGGGCTGCGGACGCGCCGATGCGCCCCGCGGGGAATGAGATCGTTAATTTGGCGCCGCCACTAATATTTCCCTTGCGTTGGGGCGGCAGGGCAGGGCTTCGCAACACGCCATTACCAGCCCGCTGCCTCTGCCGCTGCCCGTGGCCTGCGAAAATTAAAGTGGAGGCGCGGCTCGGTTCAGCGCAGGTGCCCTATTAGGCCCGAGCAAGCCGCAGCCGACCACAAATACCTGCCACAGGTTCAAAAGCGATGATGTAACTAGGAAATTATACGACCCCGCATAAGGTGCAGAAATCAGCTGCAGAGACCGAATAATTTTCAGGTTGTGACTTCATCAGCAGAGGCAGACTACAGGTAACAGAAAGAGTGGGAATTCCTCGTTAACACCAGTGCACAGCGCCAAAAAATTTGAAATTATGGTTCAAATGGCTCTAAGGACTATGGGACTTAACATCTGAGGTTCAAAAAAAATAGTTCAAATGGCTCAGCACTATGGGACTTCCGAGGTCATCAGTCCCCTAGAACTTAGAAGTACTTAAACCTAACTAACCTAAGGACATCACACACATCCATGCCCGAGGCAGGATTCGAACCTGGGACCGTAGCAGCAGCACGGTTCCTGACTGAAGCGCCTAGAACCGCTCGGCCACAAGGGCCGGCGAAAATTATGAAACAGCCGCCAAAATAATATGCATAAGGTACAACCGTATAAGTACGATATCTAAACTAAGAATAAAGAAACATGATCGCAGACAGTTTCCGTTCTCTGGCCGCAGCTGCTTTGCATGTCAACAACGCGATTTTGTAGACGTGTCTTTGACAATGGCCCTTCATAGCTCTACAGACGGTTATCGTTTCCGCCTACAGCCGTTTACACTTCGCAGATGAAATCCCCCAAAAGCGTTGTCAGATGTCAGGAATTACCTGAAGTTGACTCGACTGATGTAGGAAAGAATAAATGTATTAAAACTTCACGTATGATGTGGCATTTTTTGACGCATCTCAGTGTTTATGACGACATGTGCCTTGAACTCTGTCGTACATCGTCAGCGAAATATGTTACTAGCAGAGTGAGCCTCTGTCGCCAACAAAGTTCACCACACGACTGCTACTCTGGAAATTCTTATGGTATATGGCTCTCAATAGAATTAACGCTATTAATCTGCCCACACCAAGCATTAGCCCAATGTAACAACTATGTAGCCCCACTCTGTTGCTCTTCGGTAGACAGCGATAGCAGCTTGCTGTCTGGAGTGCAAAATATACATGTATCTATCTGAAATATATTCAATGTAATACATTAGTCGACCGCAATATTATTGCACCTGGGAGTGAGTACGCATCGATCCGCTTATTGTGAGTTTTTATCGTGTTATTTCGTCAGGACACGATGAACTACTTGATGCAATATGCACAACTGTTTTTAAGTCACACAGAGTGCGCTGTATTTACCTTGGTCACCATTGCAGTTGCTTACTATAACGCCACCTCGTATTTCCAATAAAGGCCACGGGAGACCAAGCACAATAATAACGTGGCCAGGTAGTAATCGAGGCCTGGTTTTGATAAGGTAAAACATTACAGCAGCGTAGACTGTGGAGTGAAAGTGACGGGCGTTGTGGGGGAAAAAATACATACTTCTAGGTAACGCAACTTTATTACAATATCAAAGCTTAATAATGAGCAAAGTTCACTTATATTTAAAAACCTTGACAGCTATTAAAAAAAACAAAATGAATAAAATAGAACAAAGACGCTCAAAAGCGAAAATTAAGGCACCATTTTTTTTTCTCGTGGATGCAAGGAGATCTGTAACTTCGACGGGCAATCAGCAGTGCAGTATAAATGTAATAAGACGACTAAGGTACATAAATATTCCAAATGAACCACTGCTGGACGACACATTCGGGAATTATTTGTAAGCTTCAACAAAGCGGAGGAGGGTTTCACACTGTGACTTACGAGCCACCGGCCGGAGTGGCCGAGCGGTTCTAGGCGCTACAGTCTGGAACCGCGCCACCGCTACGGTCGCAGGTTCGAATCCCGCCTCGGACATGGATGTGTGTGATGTCCTTAGTTAGGTTTAAGTAGTTCTAAGTTCTAGGGGACTGATGACCTCAGATGTTAAGTCCCATAGTGCTCAGAGCCATACTTACTAGGATTCTTACTTTTCCCATACACTCATTAGTGTCAGTCAGTAGTGTAAGAATCGGCGTTGGGCTTTGTTAAGCTCTTATTGAAAGTGGCTCACTGATGTCGGAGTGTTGAGCCGTAAATGACTGTGTTACGTTCAGTAGCGAAGATAGCTAAATAATCTGTAGCAAAAATTGCGATCTTATGCTCTAATAAATTAAGCAGAATCAAGTTATGCAAATTAATTAATAGTTACAATTAAGAGTAACGATCATATATGATGGAACTGGAAAATATTTGCAAGTTAACGCAGTTGGTACCACGAGATTGAAGTTACACAAGTCTGGTAATTTATTCAGAAATAAAGCAAAGTTATTCAGAAGTTATTCAGAAGTGTACTTAAACAGGAGTTGATACTGCATAAAACGTAGCACGGATGGTAGTACAGTCTCCAATAATTCATGCATTACTCGCTAGTTGTAGCTGAATTTTATTACCTATAGGACTGCGTCTCCGACGCCGTAGAACATAAGTATTTCAAAACTTACGTATCACATGAAGTGTATAACTGAGTCCTACGTCCTCTAATATGCGAACATCAAAGTAAAGCTTTGCTACTTTTGTATCCCGCCTGGAAGGAGGCGCGTGGGTCTGCTCCTGAAAACTGAAGGTAGACCGAATGTAGGAAGCTAGGAGGAGCAGGTGAGGTAGAGCACTTGGTACTGCAAATAAAAATGGTTTTACTATGTGCTTAACTTTGGCTGAGATGAGCACGTAGGTGCGAAGTTGTACATCAAATTACAAACGCTCGCTCACTATGAAATAGAAACAATGTTGCTTGGTCGTCTACGCGGAATCAAAATGGGCAGAATCTGGAGCGGCGCTCGTGGAGCTACACAGTTAGAGGACGCTGTCGTCTGTGTAGGGGTCGTAGTGCCAACCTACTAACTTGCACCTACGCCGTGGCATCGTAGCTATCGATACCACAGTCTCCTTCTATGGCCCATACGCAAGTCTCTCCTTCCTTGTGCCCAAAAGCACTTCAATTTTTCAGCATTCTTGAGCGACCTACTGCTCCCGGCAGTTTGGAGTTGACATACCTTCACCAAAAGACCGAGTTTCTTACAATGTCACAAAATGCACAAATAGACCATCATTTTAATACTAAACATCATACAAACTAGACATTTTAATTAAAAGCTTAGCTTCTAATGTTTCTAATGATACCAAATACAACGTTTTTCAAATAAACGCTCCGACTAAAATAGACACATACGAATCTAGTGCACACGCACTTAGAATGAAGTAACAACAATTACATTAGAACAAATGAAGTAATCGGCGTAAAAAAGGGTACTGCTTCATTTTGTTGTGTGAATGTTTGGGAAGAAAGAATGAGTCGTGGTTATGGTTGTTTCAGTAACAGCTACAGTGCTATTATCCAACCCCTGGTTCATCGTGCTTTATTACATCGTTTAATCATTACTGTTTGAAATTTTTTAGAAGCGTTATTAGTTTTGTTGTAATTTCTAGCTTCTTTTTCTTATAGACAGAATTGTGGTTGACGTTTTATTAGATGTGTAACATTACAGTGGTTATTTTGATCTGCTTCGATTTGCTCTATTAATTTCCTCTTTGGCAACGGCCTTGCCGCAGTAGATACATCGCTTCCCGTCAGATCACCGAAGTTAAGCGCTGTCGGGAGTGGCCGGCACTTGGATGGGTGATCATCCGGGTTGCCATGCGCTGTTGCCATTTTTCGGGGTGCACTCAGCCTCGAGATGCCAATTGAGGAGCTACTCGATCGAATAGTAGCGGCTCCGGTCAAAGAAAACGATAACGACCGGGAGAGCGGTGTGCTGAACACGCGCCCCTCCTATCCGCATCCTCATCTGAGGATGACGCGGCGGTCGGATGGTCCCGATGGGCCACCTGTGGCCTGAAGACGGAGTGCTTTTCTTTCCCTCTGTGATCATTACAGGTTATAAAAGTACTTAAAAAGCCCATCTTTCCCAAGTCAAATTCTTGCCAGTGTCCAGATTAACTCAGTTTAGGACAAGCGAACTGCCGAAACCTCTTTCTGCTGCTACTAAGGAAAAATCAGCTGAGTGCCCGCGTTAATTCCCCCTTTGTCGTTGACCACTCGACCTTGCCAGCTGAAATCTCAGCTGTCGTACTGGGTACAAGGCTTGTCTAGTCGAACGATCACTTAAGCCTAACTTCGAAATATTTTCATTAGCCTGCAATTTATGCAGTTTATATGTGAGGTTTGTGTTTTACTTACACACGGCGATGTATGCTGACAACGTAGTGCTTTTCTATGTCGGTTTTACAGGTGCTTGATAATGACAAGTAGTCGAAAGTAGCTAATCACATGATTCAATGTAAATCACATTACATCCTAGTGCACACCATGATTTATTAAACATGTGGAGACTGTGGATCCCCACAAATACAAAATTCTATCCAGCATATGCTTCAAGTTGCCACCCACGGGGAACACAGTACGAGGCACAGGCGTTGTCTGTGCACGCCAAACACAAGACTTCATCACGCAACAGGTACAATGCTGACCGGCCCGTCTGTTCTCCATTGTGGAGACGGCGCCCCTGCCTTTGTTCCTCCGGCAAAGAAGGGGACCCCATGAACTTCCCCTCACCGATCTGATTCACACTCACAGGCAGACTAAACGCAACTCCTAACCGTTTTCGAGAAAATCGAGTTTGAATATTTTACGCGTGCTTACATACCTAGTATAGTCGCTAGGAAATTAAGGATTCCGCAGCCCAGAGGGTAAGCGCTTAGTTTCATAAGCGCGAGATCTGTGAATTGAATCTCGTTCGTGATATTCATTTTTTCCACTCAAGTAGAATTCTAACAACAGTTATGGATGACAAGCCGCGGAATTGCGAGATGACCGAGAACCGCTTACGAATGTAACCCAAGTTTTTTTTTTACAATAGACTCGCTGCAAAAACCATGCACGAACAAGTGCTTTATGTCGCCATAATCAATGTTTCCTGTGCTTCAACGATCAGTGTCATCCTGATTCGTACAGTGCTTTACAGATTGGACATTATTCTTCACGCACATGCAGATAAAATAATATAAATAAATTGACTAACAGCTAATACGCTTGTCAGTGGACGTCTCGAGTACTAGCGACCATACAAAATACGTAAAGTCACGTAAAATTTTCAAACTAGATTTTCTCGAAAACGGTTGAGGGTTTCGTCTTCTTCTTTACATATGTGGAAGTCGTACCCATGCCCTACGTAACCCGTCAGTATGAATCAGATCGGTGAAGGAAAGTGCTTACTTTCCCCTTGTAAGCCACCAGCAACCAAACGCTTCCCAGTTGCCCTGCTAGCCACCAGAAAGACTTCGCTAGGTCACCCCAATCGCAAGCTCGTGAACGTCGATGGCGCTAGAGGTGCCGTGCCCTTAGAGGCATTCGGCTCCCATCTCTTCCGGTGAGAAAACTCCCCACTCATACAATACCACCTGCTGACTGGAGCGAGACCTCTACTCTGCCATGATAACAGCACAGTGTAATTTCGAACCTAGGAATGGCGGAGTGGAAGTTGTGTTACGAGAATCTGTTTCCTATAACTTTGGTTACTGAAAGTTGCCCATTACAGTAACAACTTTCGAAACTGTTCTTCCTTCCAAGCACTCCAAAACGCACAAATACTGCAAAGGTGTTTCTATAACTAGCAGTCGATCGGTTTCATAAACTTAGAAGGGATATCTCAAGTGAAACACTTCGGCGAGCTATCCTCTGTTATACCAGTACCGCCTGGATCTCTGCCCCTCCTACCTGCTACAAGTCCTTTCAAATACTGGAACTCCATGAGCTCCACATCGCCTATCGCATCTGCCTCCCATTCCCCACGCAGCTTCACTACGACTTAATTCCTTACCCACACTTCCTCCTCTTCCTTGAATGAATACGGATCCTTAACACCTCCCATAAACTTGATCCCCGTCACCCACTTGTCTCTCCCGTCCTATACCACCCCAATCAGCTGCTACGCCTGTACTCCTGCATCCCACCTGCTCTCCATCTTACCACCCTCCATTCCCTTGCCCAAGGTGGCTTCCGCCAACTCCCCCTCCCGAATGATGCCCTCGTCCCTTTCATCTACCCCTCCTACCAGATTTGATCCTCCCCTTCCTTCTCATGAGTTTTTCCTCCAGAGTTCCCTCTTTCCCTTCTCACCCTCCTTCCCCCCTCCTCTCCACCCTCCCTCCCCCTCCTGGGCTTCTAAACCCGACCCAACCTTCTCCCCTCCCCCTCACTTCTTCTCTCTCACTGGCGTCCTCCCCACCTCCCTCCTACCCTCCCCTATTCCCTGTGGCTGCCCCTCCCCCTTCTTCGTGTAATAGTGCGTCGAAGATCATCGTCAGTGTTTTCTGTGCAGTGTTTCTCTCTTCCAATCCAATTGTGTCTCCTCAGTGTCCTCCATCGTTCGACAGTGTACCCATTGAGCCTTCGTGTACGGTTGCACTTGCTTATGCAATTCAGTGTCTTCAGTTCGAACGTCTTCGTTATTATCATTATGTGTGTCACCTGTTTTTCTTCTATTTCATATTTTCCTATGTATCTGTCTACATGTTATCTGTTCTCTGGTTTTCTATGGCCAAAGAGCGGCGTATATAGGGCGCTGCCGGCCTACCTTTTGTACAAGGTTTTAAAATAACAATAAAGGGGAAAATATCGGCGAGCTACGACGCTAAGCCAGTCAGGAGCGAGCGTGACAGCCGCCATTCGCCAGGTGTCAACGCACACATCCAGCAGACAGAATTGGTATCGAACCCATGATTCTAGACTGCAATACACTGTATGCATGCCGGGCGTTGCACATTGCACCATCACCTTTCAAAACTTTGACATAATACAAGGCGCGACATAAAATCCTAGATTTTTTCGGTAGCTGATTACATATCCGATGTCGTAATTACAAAATCCTAAATGGCGGATTTAATTTGTGGGATCAAAAATTATATATTTAGCGGATTGGGGTGTAAAGTATTATGATGTTCCTGATTGCGAATCACAAATTGATATTCTTGTATTGAAAGTTTTATTCGATATTTCAATAATTTAAGTTGAAAACATAGTCACATTCGTCGCTTGTGCCCCTATCGATTTCAGAAGAGACATTGACGTGTTATCCAGTGAGAGATGGATCGAAAAGCAGATCTTGTACCTCAGGTGGCATCTGTTTACCTTCTTCAGTTGTCGTTTTCTGGACTATCGAGCTGAATGGAGCCGAAGATGCCAGAAGCCAATGGGATGCGACATGCGTAGTTTCCGCACGGGAACACTTGTGCGTAAAATCTTCTCGGTAATGCCGCATATCCTTATTCCTAGCTTACTGCACATCTTGGATAGCTGACTCGTCAGCAACAACTTCGATTTCCTTCAGAGTTCTTCATAAATATGTTTTATTTCTAGAGCTCTCTGTACAAAATTTGAATAGTTTCGCACACTTTTATATTTTTCAGTTGAAATGATAGTCACATTCGTCGCTTGTGTCCTTATTGCTTGGGGAAATTTTAATCTTGTGAAAAATTTGTTAATTTTAGAAAAAAATATGATCAAAAATGCAAATAGCTCCCCAAGAATTCTGCAGAAAATCCTGATGACATTTTTTTCGTTCAGATAACAGTTCATGAGAGAATTTCAACAATGAGTGGCCCATTTTATTTTGCGGCACTGACACACGGTAGAAAATGGATCATCGACTAAAAAGTTGTAGTAGGAGAGCCATTTACACAATTGGAGCCACGTAGAGGAAATTTTGCAAAACCAACTACTGCGGATACTATCAGGCAGTTTAGTTTTAAGTCGATGTAGTCAGTACATTGGTCATAAACGTCCAATACCTTCTGTAGTGATTCGTCTCTTATTTGATCCTGACGATTGGGTAGGATAGCTGTCATATATTAAACAAACCGCACAAACAATGTCTGAAAAATACGTCGTTGTTCGATTCAGTGTTTACCATCAACTGTCAGGGCACGTCGACTCAAGACTCGAATTACATCACAGCAATGGAAAGTATGTAACAGGACAATCTACACAAGATTTCGCTTGACTAAAGTCGGAACTCGCATCTTCCTTTGAATTCTGTCCAGGTTTTAAAACGCGTTGGTCCACTGGCGGCAGCCGTAAACAGCACAGCTTGGCTCCGGGGAAGGCAGTTAGTTACTGCTCGACAAGCAGCTTGGGCGGCAGCTGACTAGAGATGGGTCGTTCGCGAACAAACGGGTCCAAAGGAACGGTTCATCAAAATGAATGGAACTAGCAATGAACGAATTCTAAGGAACGGTCTTTCATAGTTCACTTCTGTTGCAGCTTTCTACTTACAGTTCCCGGGAAAGGGAAACAGTCGGTCGCAACGGCACGTCGGGCGGTCTCGTTCCAGCCTCGGTCGCGTTCCCATCTGTCTCGATCTAGCTCGGGCGATCTCGTACTTCTTCGCGTGGCCACTCGTCGCAGTTCCACTGCCGACTGCTCATACTTCGTTCAGCACAGAGTTGTTCGTTCCGTTTGCTGCGCAAGCCCATCCTAGATCTGCTTCAAACATTTTTTGGACTCTGAACTTCTGGTTCTTTTTGTATTCTATTCAGCCCCCATGACCGGTAATTAAAATGTATTTCATAATTACGTAAATTACATAAACTTACGTGGTATGTGATACATACATCTTTTCAGGTAACAAAACGGCATATCAGCTTACTTCTCTATTTCGATAAACAGCAGAAGAAATACTTGTAAAAATGCAAGATTTTTTTGTTATTACACATGCAAAGGAGGTCGGCACGGCACACAACAGTGATCATTTTCGGTCTCCTTTTGGTCCAAGGCAAAAGAGCAATTTCATTGTTATGGAAGGCAGACCGACGTACAAAAGAATGAAGTCCGCGTTCCACAATCGTGTGTATGGTGTCACATTTTCTAAAGAGAATATAATAACTTCTACAATATGTCAGTGGTACATGATGGCGCAAGAAAAATCGGCCACGAGTACTACACTGCAAATTGTCACCTACCAATCGTCATCTATTGTCTCGAAGTTGTTGTTTGCATTAGCTTATTTATTTCTTTACCTCCTAATTATTACATGTTTATCTATTCTCCTCGTAGCGGTGAACAAATCCTGCGTATGAAACTTCCTGGCAAATTAAAACTGCGTGCCGGACCGAGACTCCAACTCCGGACTTTGCCTTTTGCGGGCAAGTGCTCTACCAACTGAGTTACCCAAGCACGGCTCACGCCCCGTCCTCACAGCTTTACTTCTGCCAGTACCTCGTCTCCTACATTCCAAACTTTACAGAAACTCTCCTTCGGACCTTGCAGAACTAGCACTCCTGAAAGAAAGGATATTGCGGAGACATGGCTTATCCACAGCCTGGGGAATATTTCCAGAATGAGGTTTTCACTCTGCAGCGGAGTCTGCGCTGATGTGAATCTTCCTGGCAGATTAAAACTATGTGTCGTACCGAGAATCCAACTCGGGACCTTTCCTTTCGTGGGCAAGTGCTCTACAAACTGAGCTACCTAAGCACGACTCACGCCCCGTCCTCACAGCTTTACTTCTGCCAGTATCTCGTCTCCTACCTTCCAAACTTGACAGAAGCTCTCCTGCGGACCTTGCAGAACTAGCTTTAGTCGTGCTTGGGTAGCTCTGTTTGTAGGGCACTTTCCTGCGAAACGCAAAGGTCCCGAGTTCGAGTCTCGGTCTGGCACACAGTTTTAATCTGCGAGGAAGTTTCACATCAGCGCACACTCCGCTGCAGAGTGAAAATCTTATTCTGTAAATACTGTGTAATTGGCGAGTAATCTGTATTCGGGGACGGTTTTTCGTGCGCCACCTTATATTACACTCCTGGAAATGGAAAAAAGAACACATTGACACCGGTGTGTCAGACCCACCATACTTGCTCCGGACACTGCGAGAGGGCTGTACAAGCAATGATCACACGCACGGCACAGCGGACACACCAGGAACCGCGGTGTTGGCCGTCGAATGGCGCTAGCTGCGCAGCATTTGTGCACCGCCGCCGTCAGTGTCAGCCAGTTTGCCGTGGCATACGGAGCTCCATCGCAGTCTTTAACACTGGTAGCATGCCGCGACAGCGTGGACGTGAACCGTATGTGCAGTTGACGGACTTTGAGCGAGGGCGTATAGTGGGCATGCGGGAGGCCGGGTGGACGTACCGCCGAATTGCTCAACACGTGGGGCGTGAGGTCTCCACAGTACATCGATGTTGTCGCCAGTGGTCGGCGGAAGGTGCACGTGCCCGTCGACCTGGGACCGGACCGCAGCGACGCACGGATGCACGCCAAGACCGTAGGATCCTACGCAGTGCCGCAGGGGACCGCACCGCCACTTCCCAGCAAATTAGGGACACTGTTGCTCCTGGGGTATCGGCGAGGACCAATCGCAACCGTCTCCATGAAGCTGGGCTACGGTCCCGCACACCGTTAGGCCGTCTTCCGCTCACGCCCCAACATCGTGCAGCCCGCCTCCAGTGGTGTCGCGACAGGCGTGAATGGAGGGACGAATAGAGACGTGTCGTCTTCAGCGATGAGAGACGCTTTTGCCTTGGTGCCAATGATGGTCGTATGCGTGTTTGGCGCCGTGCAGGTGAGCGCCACAATCAGGACTGCATACGACCGAGGCACACAGGGCCAACACCCGGAATCATGGTGTGGGGAGCGATCTCCTACACTGGCCGTACACCACTGGTGATCGTCGAGGGGACACTGAATAGTGCACGGTACATCCAAACCATCATCGAACCCATCGTTCTACCATTCCTAGACCGGCAAGGGAACTTGCTGTTCCAACAGGACAATGCACGTCCGCATCTATCCCGTGCTACCCAACGTGCTCTAGAAGGTGTAAGTCAACTACCCTGGCCAGCAAGATCTCCGGATCTGTCCCCCATTGAGCATGTTTGGGACCGGATGAAGCGTCGTCTCACGCGGTCTGCACGTCCAGCACGAACGCTGGTCCAACTGAGGCGCCAGGTGGAAACGGCATGGCAAGCCGTTCCACAGGACTACATCCAGCATCTCTACGATCGTCTTCATGTGAGAATAGCAGCCTGCATTGCTGCGAAAGGTGGATATACACTGTACTAGTGCCGACATTGAGCATGCTCTGTTGCCTGTGTCTATGTGCCTGTGGTTCTGTCAGTGTGATCATGTGATGCATCTGACCCCAGGAATGTGTCAATAAAGTTTCCCCTTCCTGGGACAATGAATTCACGGTGTTCTTATTTCAATTTCCGGGAGTGTATTTCACTGCCATCAGTCACGTAACGCTACAGTTGGCTAATCGAGAGGTTTTGCCGAAGTGTGTGAAAGTTCTGTTATGAATGAAAACTCTGTACCCTATGGCGGAAGCAAGAGCCCCCTCTTGGCGCCTTCCATCTTCAGTCACCTATGCTACTAATTTTCAGTTTTTCATAAGAACGGAATACCAAACACAAATGAACGGTGAAAGAGTAAAAATGAACGGTTCCCGAAGAAGAGCGATCACTAGTGAACTAGTTCCCCAGAATGGACGAGTTCGCCCATCTCTACAGCTGATGCTTCACAAATGCTGACGGCGCAGCTGTACTTTAGGTTCACACGGAGAGTAAATCGTGTCGACAGCCTGCGCAGCAGCAGCTTGCAGTGAATACGACATCAGTTGCGTAGTGAACAGTTGCAAACGCCTGGCTGGCAGCGACTGGTGATGGTAGTCGCTAATCTGGTGAGTGGCTAGTTGGATTCCTGTTCGACCCTCGCAGTCATTGGTCCCTGTGCCGGACCATATGTCAACTGGTTAGTAATGCAATACATATCTGTCTTTTTGTATGTATGTATAATCCACATCTCCTCCTAAACCACTGAACTGATTTGAACCAAATTTGGTACATATATCACTTACTGTGTGGAAACAATCGGTGTGGGAGTAAGAACCACCTACTTATTCATTCATTATTTGAGAAATAGAGCGCTTAGTGACTTGCAAAAAAACTCTACGCCTAATTTTAAACATTTACAAACTTTTTCGCTCTGACCTCCACCAGAAAATGATGAAAGGAAAAAGTTTATCGCTTAGTGCATTTTCGCTGTTCATGTAGTGAAACTGTCGCATCAGGCGTGACGTTTCTGTTTATTACTTCTTTACCAGTCACTTTATTCACAACAAGTATTTCAGACAATATTCATATTAAACACTGAATTTACCTACAGAATTATATCACTGTACGACATAGTTCAGGAGTTAAGACGTAATAAACATTGAGAAACGTGAAAAACAGCTGCACCGTGCATGACGTTTCAGTTTATCACTTCTTTGATAGTGTATTTGCACCACATTAAGCACACAGTACCTACAAAATTATATCATTATGCGACACATAGTTCAGAAGGTATTACAATCACTTGGATGCGTGGAACTGATACTACAGGGCGTGATTCACTAGTCACAGGTGAACTATGTGCACAAGTACACTCCTGGAAATTGAAATAAGAACACCGTGAATTCATTGTCCCAGGAAGGGGAAACTTTATTGACACATTCCTGGGGTCAGATACATCACATGATCACACTGACAGAACCACAGGCACATAGACACAGACAACAGAGCATGCACAATGTCGGCACTAGTACAGTGTATATCCACCTTTCGCAGCAATGCAGGCTGCTATTCTCCCATGGAGACGATCTTAGAGATGCTGGATGTCGTCCTGTGGAACGGCTTGCCATGCCATTTCCACCTGGCGCCTCAGTTAGACCGGCGTTCGTGCTGGACGTGCAGACCGCGTGAGACGACGCTTCATCCAGTCCCAAACATGCTCAATGGGGGACAGATCCGGAGATCTCGCTGGCCAGGGTAGTTGACTTACATCTTCTAGAGCACGTTGGGTGGCACAGGATACATGCGGACGTGCATTGTCCTGTTGGAACAGCAAGTTCCCTTGCCGGACTAGGAATGGTAGAACGATGGGTTCGATGATGGTTTGGATGTACCGTGCACTATTCAGTGTCCCCTCGACGATCACCAGTGGTGTACGGCCAGTGTAGGAGATCGCTCCCCACACCAGGATGCCGGGTGTTGGCCCTGTGTGCCTCGGTCATATGCAGTCCTGATTGTGGCGCTCACCTGCACGGCGCCAAACACGCATACGACCATCATTGGCACCAAGGCAGAAGCGACTCTCATCGCTGAAGACGACACGTCTCTATTCGTCCCTCCATTCACGCCTGTCGCGACACCACTGGAGGCGGGCTGCACGATGTTGGGGCGTGAGCGGAAGACGGCCTAACGGTGTGCGGGACCGTAGCCCAGCTTCATGGAGACGGTTGCGAATGGTCCTCGCCGATACCCCAGGAGCAACAGTGTCCCTAATTTGCTGGGAAGTGGCGGTGCGGTCCCCTGCGGCACTGCGTAGGATCCTACGGTCTTGGCGTGCATCCGTGCATCGCTGCGGTCCGGTCCCAGGTCGACGGGCACGTGCACCTTCCGCCGACCACTTGGCGACAACATCGATGTACTGTGGAGACCTCACGCCCCACGTGTTGAGCAATTCGGCGGTATGTCCACCCGGCCTCCCGCATGCCCACTATACGCCCTCGCTCAAAGTCCGTCAACTGCACATACGGTTCACGTCTACGCTGTCGCGGCATGCTACCAGTGTTAAAGACTGCGATGGAGCTCCGTATGCCACGGCAAACTGGCTGACACTGACGGCGGCGGTGCACAAATGCTGCGCAGCTAGCGCCATTCGACGGCCAACACCGCGGCTCCTGGTGTGTCCGCTGTGCCGTGCGTGTGATCATTGCTTGTACAGCCCTCTCGCCGTGTCCGGAGCAAGTATGGTGGGTCTGACACACCGGTGTCAATGTGTTCTTTTTTCCATTTCCAGGAGTGTATATGTGAAACATATTTGACATGAGCGTATGCGGGCAAATCAACGGGTAAAAACTGCATTGAAAGCCCCTGGAACGGTTTCAATCAAATATACTACACATATTAGTACAACATGGAAAGGAATGCTGTAGGTGCAAGAACCACCAGCCTCCAATTGGGGTGAGCGTGATAACGTGTAGAAATAAGGGCGGAGAAGGGCAGAAGGTTTGAGGGGAGGAGGATACAGGCACAGATAGGAGGAAGAGGAGATGGACAGGGATAGGAGCAGGGAGGTGAAGGAGGAGATGGAGAGGGGGGAAGGAGGAGATGGACAGAGGGAGGGATAGGACGAAATAGTCAGAGGCTGTAGAGGGGAGCAAGTAGACAGAGAGAGGCGGTGGAGGAGATCGACAGAAAAGAGGTGAAGGTTGAGATACAGGGGAAGAAGGAGGAGGTGGTCCAATAGGTGAATGGAACAATACCATACTCGGGCAACAAATACATACTCAGTTACTAAGTATACGAAGTGTACGAAATTAACTACAAAGAACTGCAACCTCCAGCGCAAAAATTGTTCTAGAATGGCTGAGGATTGTCTCGAACCGAGTTTCGATGAAACGTAAGCGAACATCATTCTACGCTGCTTCAGCTCTGTGCCGATGTTCATCAGTCGTAGCAGGTGGCAACTGGTGGCGCGGTAGTGGATGGGCCGCTCGATGAAGGCGCCATCTCAGGTGAGGGCAAAAGTTTGAGTTTCGCAACTACGCCCAACAGATTTTCCATTAATCTGTTGAAACATATATCTTCTGAAGTTTCAGGCAGAAGAATTAAGGCAGGACACATCGAGAATGTCGCAGAAAACTAAGAAGCCCAACAGGAATGTATATTGGCTAGAAACAATTGCTGCTAATGACAAGAGAAACGAAAGTATCACGCTCACAAAAGCGGATAAGTTAAATGCTACAGTTCTTGCAGTCACAATGGAATACCACCAGAAGATGGAACAATCCTTGGGTGATCGTGTGCATTTTTTTTCCTTTTTCTTCGGCTATCAGTCTTATGCAGCACAGGTTGAATTCCTCTCCCGGATAAACTATAATCATGAATATCATGTGTAAAAAATCTCTCTAGATCGCTAGTAAAATGTCTCTATTTATTCCAACGTTTCGGCATTTCCCGTTGTCACATATGAGTAATTAAGATGCAAGGATTATAAAGAGTGACACGTGATCGCTGCACAATATCGAGGCCCAACAATTTAAGAAGTTAAAGACATTTTAAAAGTTCACGCACCAAAAAAGTCTTTGAAATTGCGAAACAAGATTAAGTGACTGTATTAAAATACACTCCTGGAAATTGAAATAAGAACACCGTGAATTCATTGTCCCAGGAAGGGGAAACTTTATTGACACATTCCTGGGGTCAGATACATCACATGATCACACTGACAGAACCACAGGCACATAGACACAGGCAACAGAGCATGCACAATGTCGGCACTAGTACAGTGTATATCCACCTTTCGCAGCAACGCAGGCTGCTATTCTCCCATGGAGACGATCTTAGAGATGCTGGATGTAGTCCTGTGGAACGGCTTGATGCCATTTCCACCTGGCGTCTCAGTTGGACCAGCGTTCGTGCTGGACGTGCAGACCGCGTGAGACGACGCTTCATCCAGTCCCAAACATGCTCAATGGGGGACAGATCCGGAGATCTTGCTGGCCAGGGTAGTTGACTTACACCTTCTAGAGCACGTTGGGTGGCACAGGATACATGCGGACGTACATTGTCCTGTTGGAACAGCAAGTTCCCTTGCCGGTCTAGGAATGGTAGAACGATGGGTTCGATGACGGTTTGGATCTACCGTGCACTATTCAGTGTCCCCTCGACGATCACCAGTGGTGTACGGCCAGTGTAGGAGATCGCTCCCCACACCATGATGCCGGGTGTTGGCCCTGTGTGCCTCGGTCGAATGCAGTCCTGATTGTGGCGCTCACCTGCACGGTGCCAAACACGCATACGACCATCATTGGCACCAAGGCAGAAGCGACTCTCATCGCTGAAGACGACACGTCTCTATTCGTCCCTCCATTCACGCCTGTCGCGACACCACTGGAGGCGGGCTGCACGATGTTGGGGCGTGAGCGGAAGACGGCCTAACGGTGTGCGGGACCGTAGCCCAGCTTCATGGAGACGGTTGCGAATGGTCCTCGCCGATACCCCAGGAGCAACAGTGTCCCTAATTTGCTGGGAAGTGGCGGTGCGGTCCCCTACGGCACTGCATAGGATCCTACGGTCTTGGCGTGCATCCGTGCGTCGCTGCGGTCCGGTCCCAGGTCGACGGGCAAGTGCACCTTCCGCCGACCACTGGCGACAACATCGATGTACTGTGGAGACCTCACGCCCCACGTGTTGAGCAATTCGGCGGTACGTCCACCCGGCCTCCAGCATGCCCACTATACGCCCTCGCTCAAAGTCCGTCAACTGCACATACGGTTCACGTCCACGCTGTCGCGGCATGCTACCAGTGTTAAAGACTGCGATGGAGCTCCGTATGCCACGGCAAACTGGCTGACACTGACGGCGGCGGTGCACAAATGCTGCGCAGCTAGCGCCATTCGACGGCCAACACCGCGGCTCCTGGTGTGTCCGCTGTGCCGTGCGTGTGATCATTGCTTGTACAGCCCTCTCGCAGTGTCCGGAGCAAGTATGGTGGGTCTGACACACCGGTGTCAATGTGTTCTTTTTTCCATTTCCAGGAGTGTATTTGATATTTCAAATGTATTTGTGCGCGTATTTCATCTGCAAGTCGTTCGAATTTCGCCCTGAAGTTTCATTTTCACTTAACCCAAAGTTTACGACGTCGTATCTCCAGAACTATGTGTTGTAAAATGATATAATATTGCATGTATATTCACTGACACATGTGACTGCTGTCTGCGAAACGTATTGTGAACAGCGTTAGAACCAACGAAATAATAAGGTAAAACGTTATGAGTGATGTGGCAGTTTTTCACTTGTCTCAGTATGTGACGTCATATCTCTTGACCTACGTGTCGTACAGTGATACAGTTTTGTAAGTACATTCAGCATTAGATGTGGGTAGTGTCTGCGAAAAGAGTTGCCAGAAGCTTTAGTAGCAATGAAGTAATAAATTTTAACGTCTTACGTTAATTTCTCACGCATCTCAGTGTATATGACGTCATATATCCTAAACAAAGCGTCGTACGATGATGTAATTTTTCTGGTACACTCAGCGTGTGTGTGAATACTCTCTGCAAAATGTGTCAAATAAAATTGGCAGAAAAAAAGGTAATGAATTAAAAGTAATGCTGGATGCGGCGGTTTTACTGCATAAACAACAGAAATGTAATAAGCGATAAACTTCTTTGCTTACATCATTTTGTGTGTGTGTGTGGGGGGGGGGGGGTCGTTAGCGGGAAAATGTTTTGTAAAGGGTTGAAATAGGTGTACATTTATTCTCAGTCTATTAGTTCTTTAATTATGAAATTCTAGACAACTAAACTGTGCGAATTCGCATGTCTTGGGCTACACCGCTTTTTCACCTCCACGCCTGTCCCTTTGATAGGTCGATGGTTCTTAGACCCATGACGATTCTTTCCAGGCAGTAGGTGATATGTGTACCAACTTTGCTTGAAGTTGGTCCAGTGGTTTAGGGGGAGACGTGGAACATGCACACATACCTACATATCACATACATTCGTACAAATATACGTTCATCTATTTTTATAATTTGTATGGATGTATTCTCCTGCAATGAACAATAAATAAAATTTCGTTATTTTCTACCTTTTATAACGTTACTATAGTGCCAACTCAAGCGACGCGACGGCAGCTTGGTGTGTGTGTGTGTGTGTGTGTGTGTGTGTGTGGCGGGCAGATTGACCGCGGCGCCCGGGTGGCTGCACGCCTGACCCACGACTCCCACCTTCATTTGTCTGGCTGCCCCCAGCGGGCCGGCGGCTGCAGTGCTGTGGGACCCCACACAGCCGGGTAATGGACCGTCTGGCCATCTGCGCAGCGTGCCCTCATTCCTCTCTACCAACACCTGCCGCTGAAAACAGGAATCACTGTACTTCCCTGTCACATCTTATAGCTGACGGTAACGCGAGAATGATTTCTCACATGTGTCGCATTTTTCCAAAATGTTCCCAGTCCAAACCAAACAAAATATCATTCTGAAAATTTTGAAATGAACCTACTGCAGTCGCTAACTTCTCCTAAATTCATTATTGTAAAGTGTGTAAATCTATAGCGCACATCTTAGGTGTAATTTTTTGGTGATCTTATTATTCCAAAGGATTGAATCTGTCTGTGGAGTAAGACGTTCCTTTATCTAACGTTAATTTTAATATCCTCTGTACCTCCATTTTCAGGTATGGTTTCCCCTAAGTATTTAAAATAAGAACAACATTTAGAACTAAAATTCCCAGCATCTGAATCACACTGTTGGCTACGACGCACTATCATATACTTTGTTTGTGTACTTCCTAGACGCCCCCCAGTCAGATTTTTCAAACAGCTTTCTCCGTATGTAGCTACAGTCGTCAATATCCTGGACAATTATCTCATCAGCGATTAGCAGAGAATGTAGTTTGTCTTTTCACATTTACATTCCCTTTACTTATTCATGTCTTTAATACTACTTTCATGTAGAGTTTGAACAAACGAGGAACCAGAAGACGACTCTCCCGATCCCGGTTGCTAAATAACACGATTTAATATGTCCTGAAATCGCAAACAAAAGGAAAAATATTAATTTGACGTGGCACACCACGAATTCCTCTCCTATGCCTACCTCTTCATCTCAGAGTAGCACTTGCGACTACGTCCTCCATTATTTGCTGGATGTATTCCAATCTCTGTCTTCCTCTACAGTTTTTCCTCTCTACAGTTACCTTTAGAACCATGGAAGTCATTCCTTGATGTCTTAACAGATGTCCTGTCATCCTGTCCCTTCTCCTTGTCAGTGTTTTCCACATATTCCTTTCCTCTCCAATTCTGCGCAGAACCTTCTCATTCTTTACCTTATCAGTCCAACTAACTTTCAACATTCGCTTGTACCACCACATCTCAAACGCTTCGATTCTCTTCTCTTATGGATTTCCCATAGTCCATGTTTCACTACCACACAATGCTGTATTCGAATTCATCTCAGAAATTTCTTCCGAAAATCAAGACCTAAGATTGACACTAGTAGACTTCTCTTGGCCACGAATGCCCTTTTAGCCAGTGCTAGTCTGCTTTTGATGTCCTCCTTGCTCCATCCGTCATTGGTTATTTTGCTGCCTAGGCAGCAGAATTCCTTAAAAAAAGAGTAAGTATTTACCACGTCTTTTTCCCCAAAATTTACTTTCTTAAACAGTTTAATACAAAGGGATTATCAAAGCATCTCCACGGTTTCCAAGATGATAAATTTATTATTCACCACGACGGATAGCTACATTTTTACAGATTTAAAATGATGTCATTGCACATGTAATGTACTGATGTCAACGCCATACAATAAGAGGCACGCGAGTGCGTCATTGTATTTATTCGCATTGTATGCCAGTGTCTGGTCTGCTCTTACTAAACAGCTTTTTTAAAAAAAATATCTATGCACTCTCACACACACATTCCTCTGGGCACTTACTTAGCCAACATAATATAAAACAAGTAGGATTCCAAAGCCCCACTTTCACGTCGGAGCACGCAGAATTGTAAGACCTCAGCATTACTGAAACCATGAAAATACAGCAGTAGTCCACGTGTTCTGGTAGGGAGAGGAAGTGGTACAAATATGGAATACAGTTTTGTTTTTTGTTCATAAATTTCTCAATTTTTCACATTAAGCAAACAAAATATCTGCAACACATTTTAATGCTTCCTTTATTTTTGAATACATACAACATTAGGAACATTTCCAAATTTGGATTAACACTAAGTCTGCCATTTTCGACACTTCAGGTTATAGGGTACAAATATGGAATACGCCATTTGTTTCATGTTTGTTAAAGTTAAAACAAATGATGGAAAATCTGATAAATCATTATCAAAGAAAACTCTATAAAACATAATAACACAATAGAAAAACACACGAAATACAACATTTTCAGTTATTAAATATTTTACTCCAAGTAATTTCACTCGTAGAAGTCACACAAATATCGTTCTTTACCGTGACGTCTATATTCAGTATGCGCCCCCATTTCGCACATTAGACACGTTACCCATTCTTCCCCTGTCTCGTTCTGCGAAAATTTACCTGAGAATAAGAGACAATTGCCGTTTTTATTGGTGGATACACTTATCCTGAGCGCTACTAATGGTGGACGAACCACCTCTCACATTAAAAACATCATCCTCGGAATCAGACGATTCTTGTTTCCTAGGCTTGAGTGGCCTCTGCTTCTTTGTCTCCTGTTTATTTGTTCCTGTCGTCGATACTTCAGGAGATCTCTTGTATGCAGTGAAGGATAGGACTGATGAAGGACCTTCTTTTATTCTCTTCATTTATGGCTTGTTCTCTATTTGTGGAATGGGTGAGATTTGTCAGGATGTAATTTCAGATGAGGCAGAAGCTGTACCTCCCTTGACTTCAACCTCATCCTTTCCACTTTTACAAGCCACAGCTCCTGCAGATGATTCATTGACAGGATCTTTACGTAAATCCTTAATTATCCCCTCACTGCTCTCAATGAAATCTGCATCCATGAAAATTTAAGGCTTTAACGGGTATATTCGTCACCCTATACCCATTGATTCCTTTCTCTCCTGTCTACCACTTGAGGTAGACCTCCCCACTCAGTTAGTCGCTGTCTACATTTGTTACCAGACCTGCATTTTCCCTCATCCATACGCGTACCAGCTCAGAATCATAGGCTTTCAAAGTTATGTCCAACGTTTGAATGCTGTGAGAGGTATGAGGAGGCAGACACAGGGTTTTGACATAATTTTGCATTTTACTTACACAGACATCTTGAAATTCAGAAACTCAAATATGGATTACCTAAACGTCTATTTACAAAATATATTAATAATTTATGTATTATGACAAGAATTAAGTTGAAAACCTGAAACCTGCAATAATTATGCCTTGTAGTTAATTCGTTAAAACGGTTACACTCACTCGGAATGGCTGGCAACTAATATGAATGCATCGCAAAGTAGTGTACAGTTGTTGAACGTAGTTTTTAAGCATCCAACCAAAGTACAGGAGCTATAAGCCGAGAAATCGAAGTACTCCATATTACTGCCCTTATTTCACGTTTGTACCCATTCCTCTATATGTTAATTCGCAATGAAAAAATAAGTAGTGACCTATTTTGTTGTTATTAAAAACATAGTACAGCCATAGGTGCATCAATCTTTGTTGGGAAGTGCCTTTAACGCCTTTAATTAAATTCCACCTCTAAGCCTCAGTGAAGAGAAGGTGTTGAAAGCTTGTCGAGCAAAACTGAGATTGTTTATCCAAGAAACAAGATCAAAGTGCCCTAACACTCACACAAATATGTCAGGAGATACAGCTATTGTCATCAAGTTATGTTAATTTACTATGTAAAGGGTGAAATCAGGAAAATTATGGAAGTTGAAAGTAACGTAATGGAAGCTATTCCGAAAGCGAGGGTATTTTGATGTGGCTATTTGGAACGAACAGATGATGTTCCATGGCCGAAGAATGTATGGAGATGGATGCAGGAGTAACACGAATGTGCGGGTGGCCACTTAGAGGACAGGCGACAGAAGTCAAGGCTGCTATGGACTCACCGGTCACAGTTCTTCTGACACTATTCCTTCCCCATTTGCGTCTCTTTAGGGCTGTGTTCTACCCTGTATTCATTTTTGTGCATGACCATTTGCGACCACATCGAACAACGCAGGTGGAGCACCTCTTGGAACGAGAAGATTTCGGCGAATCGACTGTCTTGTCCGTTTCCAATACCATTGAGTGCATGTGGTAAGCAGGCCCATACGCACCAACGGCCATTCAGTAGTTGTCAACCTCGCTGGTGGAGGAGCGGGACGCACTACCACAAGAACTCCTTGCTACCCTTGTGGCCAGCACGGTGGATGCGGTACGAAGAGGCATGTGATCAATACACCGCCCTCCCAGCCGTTTTGCAGACTTCCCAGACCGTGGTGCCGCTACTACTGTGTCAAATATCTCTTCAGTTGGCATCACGAAGCTCGGTGCACCCCGTACCAATACTCCCACCTAGAAAAAATCTTTGGTAGTACCAGGAATCGATCCCGGATCTTCCACACAGCAGCCATCTCCGCTGGCCATTCTTTTTTTCCATTTTGTTTTTCTAATATCACTATTATTATGAAACTATGTGAAACATACATAAGCGACAGAGAAAAAAATGTAAATGCTGGGTAAAGAAAGGGAAAAGAAAATGAAAAAAAATAAATAAAATCCGTGCAATCTACGACGCGCTCTCCCATCCGCGGAGGTCGGAGGTAGAATCGATCTTAGGCGGATTAAAGTCAGACACCCCCGGGGAGGGGTAGGTTCCCTCAGCTCCATGCATCCCCCAACTTAGTGGAAGTCTAACAAAGACCCCTCGAAGATAGTCAGCAAATAATGTTCGGTAACGGAGCGTGTTTTAGAGAGCTGTAAGGGCTGTTCGTAAATAGGTCCAGATGTCGAGGGGGGGTTTATTTACCTTATGAAAGATGTAAGCGACCGCCCACCCCTTGACTCAAGTAACTGAATGACATTTGGCGGTGGGAAAATGTTTGTCCTCAAGGTACAGAAACATTCGCGGTATGATTGTGCCTGGTGGCAGTCGGAGATAGCAGGCAATGATTTGCTCCACGAAGCGCCAGATATCTTGCGAAGAGATGTATGTATGTCAGACGGTGGCCTGCTTTGCTGGCAAAGGAGGCAAAGAGTGAAATCTGACGAACCAGTGTTGTGCAGTCGCTATTTCGAGGCATATTTCCTGTTGACTATGTGATACCACAGTGCCCGAACATCCATAGGGAGAGGAGGGGCTGGTAGATGGTCGTCCTCACTACGGGCCACTAGATGGAGGGATGTTTGTTTCCATGACCTTCCGGGGAACACAACATAATAGCAGGCTGTAAAAATCTTTAGTCCTGGGCGGTGGCGTATGTGGGAGACTGGTATGTGTGTAACGGTAGTCGACGAAAAAGGTCGAAATATGAGACAAATGAGGCACGATATGGCCGACAGAGACCGGTGGTGAGGTGGAAGCAGATAGGAGGACATCAAGCAAACTGCTTGTTAGAGATGTACCCCGTCCGGTCCACTGTCTTCTCAAGGTACTCATATACAACGCCGCAGCTCGTATACGGACACTGACAAACTCGAAGCCACCATCCCGTGGGGAGGCAGGGTAAGTGTCTCATAACATGGAACCAGCCGTGAGATAATAGCCAAAGGCCGCCTGAAAGTTGCACCCAACCGCCGTCGGCAGAGGGAGATTTTGATCGATGTGGACCAATTTTGATGGCACATAACGATTAAGAAATTCAACGCTTTGAAGTGTGCCCTGGCGGCGCAGGAGGTTCTGGCGGACATCGTTGGGTATGACGTGTAACACGCGACGGAAATTCGTTGCCACTGTGCGTGAGACCGTGGGGGTAAAGGTAACGCCTAGGTAACGGAACGTCCGGAAAAGCGGCAAGAGTGCCACTTCACCCTCCAGCAGGCCTCGTCCAATACATCGCAGAAGATTTAGCGACATTCATGGTACTGCCAGCGGCAGCCTCATAACGTGTGATCAATTTGAGGACTACTCGAATCTTAGAGCTGGAGCGAATGAGGAGGAGGTCGTCATCGTATGCCCGACAGCGAAAAGTGTATTGGGGGAAGCTGAGGCCAGAGAGCTTGGTTGTCATGCCCTCAGTGAGGGGCTCTGGGGTAATGGCAAACAGGAGGGTAGAGAGGGGGCACCCTTGCCGTATGGGTACCGGCCCTGCTAAACATCCATCGACTTGGAAACTGGCACTGTTGTAAAGACGCCGGAGGGTGTCGATGAACGGAGGGAGGATGCCCACTCGGGCTGCCACCAAAAACAGGAAACGATGGCGCACATTGCCGAAGGCGCAATCGAAAACTTGAGAAGCACCCACATGCCTTGCTCATACTGTGGCATCAAGCAGTCAGGACTGCAAGATGAGTGGTCTGCCATGCGAGTGGGCTCATTCTTATTTATCGAGTAACATGACCTCTAGTGCCCACAATTAAGTTACAAGTTATTCTCATGTTTGAATATTACGCAACGGAAACGCACATCTGACTATTAGTAATTTACAGAACTCTGACTGTTCACTACGCACTGGCAATACCACATTTTCTTTCTTATTTAACGGCTTTGATCAACGCGTGGCCATCGCACTGAATATGAATGGCGCACACATTATAAATTCTGGATATCATGACAACATACGTCTGCAGCTCGTGGTCGCGCGGTAGCGTTCTCGCTTCCCGCGCCCGGGTTCCCGGGTTCGATTCCCGGCGAGGTCAGGGATTTTCTCTGCCTCGTGATGACTGGCTGTTGTGTGATGTCCTTAGGTTAGTTAGGTTTAAGTAGTTCTAAGTTCTAGGGGACTGATGACCATAGATGTTAAGTCCCATAGTGCTCAGAGCCATTTTTTTTTGACAACATACAATTCGAAGGAAAAGGCCACCAATCTTTTTCTTTTCACTATCTTATTTATTCGGATAAATTCTATAACCTAAACACACAAATTCTATAACCTACAACAATAACACATGAGAAATTCCGCCCAGTGGGCATGGCTTTACATTGGTGATTCTCTATCTTATGGTCTCTTCATTATTTAACGCTGCAGTGCACTTTCTGGATAGGATGGTGGATCTTTTGCTATATCTCACACTTTGACTCTCACAACCATCATCACGAAACTTTCCTCCAGACCGAGCGGTACAAAAGGAACATGCATAAACTACCTTGCTACTCTCCCATGCAAACCACACATACTTAAATTACATAACATACACCACACTGCAACATGGAATACAACAGAAGGAATAATCACAACATTATCACTTTCAGCTTTCTCACTTCAATTCGTACTCATCCCAGTTTCACACGACACTGCCCCACTTCGTGACTTTTCTTTCCTACTACGAACTCTGGAGGATATATGCACGTCTTCCTGTGCAATGCAAGCCAAGTGGCGTTGCTGGATAGACGGCTGACTCAACGTGCTTGTCTCTCAGAGTATTATAGTTTGAATCAAGCGTCACACGGAAACATAACACGCAAAGTAATATTAAGGACATATTCATCACACACGCGAGTTCTCAACTGATACCATGGACGAGTACTTCTCTTTATCCTTTGTCTCATACACAGATTGAGACACACACAGTACTCACCACGTGGAAGTACTCGTCTCTAATTTCAAGTCCTGCACACGCCATTTCTTAAATATTTCCAACTTATAGTACACACGCTAGTAATTCAGCTTAACTTAAGCACTCAGAAGTATTTCAACTTATTGCTACCCGTGGTTTCATTGTGACCGTTGGTCACTTCCGAAGATTACTACGATCCCCTTAATATTACCTGCCTGACATTTAATTCTACCCACAAAAGTTCCTGAAATAGATAAATTATTATTCTAAACTACTCTTAAGTATTTCACATGCATACCATGTCTCCACTCTTTTGTCCTTACGGAGCACGCCTAAGACAGGTCTTACCAACACTAGATCCAGCGACAGAGTGCCGATACATGGCCGTTCTTCAGGTTCTCTCGCACCTCTGCCGAAGTGGGGGGCACCTTGCTACTGCATTGGTCAGCCACATTTCAGGCGCTCAAAGCTCAGGTAAATTTCATCCCTTTGGTCCCACCAAAGGTGACCCAAGTACCGTCTCAAAGATGATCATATATTCACATTCACTATCTGCGGTTAGCAGACGACCATACATTCATTCATTTCACAGATCTCACCAAACTGGATGTAGGGATTTATTTTGTGGGAGTGCACATGTGATCAATTAAATAAATAAATTGTCATTCTTTCACACATTGGCATCCGGCTTCGCCGTATTATTTGAAATTGAGTTATTACTTGAAAAAATATGTTGTTCTGACAAGAATAACGAAGAATGTTGTACCTATTTTCAATGTCGGGCGGTACTGTACCCTTTCAAACTATAGCGATGACCGACGCCATAGCAATTAAGTTGCGGTATTCCCCTGTGGCAGTCTGTATGTTAACCTGACCCACAGGCGTCGTTTGCTGCGGGGAGAGGGTATGAGGAAGTAAGCGAGCGATAATCTTGTAATCGGCATTGAGTAGGGTGAGCGATCTGTAACTCATGACCGCCGAACCAAGGGCCGGTTTGTGGACCGGAAAGATGATGCCCTCAATAAAGGCGGGTGGGACTGCTTGGTCAGATGTCATCTGTTCTTGACACATAATCGTCCACCGCGGCGCCATGACGTCGCAGAAGGCACGGTAAAACTCAATCGGTAGTTCGTCAATGCCGGACGATCTGTTGATTACACCATTGTCGATTGCGTTGTCGACTTCGTCTCATGTGACCGCCACCGTCAAAGTACTAGTATCCGCCTCCGTGTGGGGGAGGATGCGCGTGACGTAATGCAAAATGGAGTCGTCTGCTTCAATATCAGGATCTTCTTCCCTATAAGTACGACGGTAGAGGCAGACGAATGCGTGAACGATATCGTTCTGATTGGTCACCTGCCATGAGTCGTGGTCAGAGTGTTGATAGTCTACCTACGACGCCGTCATTCGTCGGACGCTATATGACGGTTGGATGGAATTTCCAAACCGACATGATCATGGCGCCGCGTCCGAATCGTCACCCCTTGCAATTTCCAGGGTGCCAGCTCAGTTATCCTCACCTTAGTTCTTTCCAGTTCCGACTGGCTGTCTGGGGTTGGCAGCTGAGTGTCCAGATCCCGGTGAATCGGATATTAGAAGTCAACAGTGTTGAGATGCCAGTCGGCCAAGCCCTTCTCGTATCTCATCAGTGTCTTCCGTATCCCTAGTTCGGCGCAGTCCATCCACCATATCAATGTCGAGCGGTAGCGGAAAAGGTGTCGTTCGCAAACTGTCCATGTCTCAGTGACTTGCTGGCGACATGTCAGGTCATGCAGATGAGAAGTATTTAGTTTCCATGGAGCACGGCTGCGCTGTACAAATTGCGGCGGAAGAAGTACCGTGCAGATTAATCGCAGGGGTCGTAAAAGGCAAGCGGCCAGCGTTCAGCGCCCCGTATCGCAGATCTAAGAGTCTGTGAGGCATGTATCCTATCTAGTCGGCTTGCGGAATGACTGGTAAGAAAGGTACGGCCAGAACGGTCGCGATGTTGGACTTGCCAGGTATCTTAGAGTAAGAGGTCTCGCACCACTATATGTAGTTCCTTGCATGCAGTATAGGGTGGAACCTGATCTTTTGGGTGAAGAAAGTAGGCAGTGGTCTTAAAGCCCTGAAAACAGGGGGGGGGGGGGCATTTACTTTGCACGAAACTGGGCCCGTTCATGTCGTTGATCGGTGCCTGAAGGAGTGTAGACATTAATGAAGCGGGTCCCCATAGCAGTGAGTGCCGTTCCCCGAGTTGATGGAAAGGCGACGTCGGTGACAGAAATTCCGTAGCGGACGCAGATGGCCACTCCAGGACCGATAAGATCACTTACGGAGGCGTAGGCTGTAGAGCCACTGATGTCCGGGAGACTGGCCAAGTGAACTACCTGCAGAAGCCCAGAACATCTCTTGCATAAGGCGGACTTTCACCCTGGACCGGATGTTGTTGGAGTTGATGGTTGCGATCCGGTAGGCTGGTGGCACACTGCTGGATGCTGGTCCACTCTGATGTCAGCCCAAGGGCGTGGGAGTCGCAGTGGAATGTTATCCCGCTCGCCCGCGGAGGATTCTGGAGAGAGTGTGATTAGTGGATCGGCCGAAACGACGTTAGGTCATCGACCTCCTCCTCCTCCTGCCACGCCGTGGAGGCGGTTGTCGGTGCATCGTCCATTTTGGCGTCAAAAGATAATGTACTGGTTTGTGGTGTAGTTTCGGCTGTGCGATGTCCATTAAATTGTTCAGCGTCCGCATGGGGCGTTTGGGGAGACAGCGCAGGCAAACCGGTCTCCACGCTCATAACGTCTTCGTCGGCAGTAGTGGATTCAGGGGCGTCGTGCAGGTTGACAGCTGCATCGTCTTTGACTTGCAGCGTCTCCTCTTGGCCAGAAACGGTGCGGCGCCTTGTCTTGCGACGTTTCGGAGAACGTTGTTTCCTTATGCGTCCTCCCGTGTCCGACGAGACGGAAGAGAGTAGCGTCGCTCTGGCAGGATGGCCGTCGTAGGGACGATGAGCGAGTCGATCTCCATCGTGTTGCCGAGGGTTAGGTCAGCGGCCGGTCGCGTCGGCACAGTCGGAGCGGGGTCGATGGCCGGCTGTGGCGGCGGGTTTTCCGAGGTGCTCTCAGTCGGTGTAAGGTCGGGCTCGTTTGTGACGTCCGGGCAGCCTTGCGAAACGATGGGAAGCAAGAACTGCGGCGTAGGTCACCGATAGCACCGAAGGTTGAGACGAGAGTGGTCCTTCGGCAGCTGGAAGTTGCGTAATACGCCGTTGTAGGTATTCGGATCTAAGGTGGTCTCCTTTGCCGCACCGGGAACAGGTCCGAGGCTAATAGTTCAGATGGCTCTGAGCACTATGGGACTTACCATCTGCGGTCATCAGTCCCCTACAACTTAGAACTTCTTAAACCTAACTAACCTAGGGACATCACACACATCCATGTCCGAGGCAGGATTCGAACCTGCGACCGTAGAGGTCGCGCGGCTCCAGACTGAAGCGCCTAGAACTTCTCGGCCACACCATCCGGCAGGTCCGAGGCTGGCCGCCTATCTGTAAGTAAGACGGGACGTGGGTTCGGCGATCAATGGTGACCTGTCGGACGCTGTTTAAGACAGGATATATTCGAAACTGTGTCCACTTCTCCGCAGTGTGGCCGTGGATTGTGCCGTATGGTCGAAGTGCCGCGACGACTTTCTCTGCAGGAAGTTCGAATGGCAATTCGAAAATGCGTATCCTAGGCATACCTAAGCCCGTATGGTCGACGGTTACCGCCGCCACATTCCAATCAGCATGACGCGGAACCCCTGTCTGGTGCCGGCCGGTGTGGCCGTGCGGTTCTAGGCGCTTCAGTCTGGAGCAGCGCGACCGCTACGGTCGCAGGTTCGAATCCGGCCTCGAGCATGGATGTGTGTGATGTCCTTAGGTTAGTTAGGTTTAAGTAGTTCTAAGTTCTAGGGGACTGTTGACCTCAGATGGTAAATCCCATAGTGCTCAGAGCCATTTGAACCATCTTGAACCCTGTCTGGTCTCACCGCAGGGTGCATTCGCACACCGCGTCGTTAATGATTTTAACATAGACGTTGTCGCTCACGATCGACAGATGAAGTCCGATAATATCGGTAGTCGGGATCGTTACTTCCTCTCGCAGAAAACGTTCCACGCCGATTGCGTTAGGTCGGGCATAATCGTCGCAGAAAGTGAATCGGAGTGTGCATTTACGGTAAGCCGGCGCTTACGCAACGGCCGTCAGAATGTAAACAAGGCGAGCTCGCGCTCCGAGCACGGAAATCGCGGACGCCTCCGCTCTGTTGCCCTGCCAAAGGCAAACTGACCATTTAGCTACGGAGTCAGACAAATTAGTAAATAACTTTTACAAAATGTATTTAACTTCCATTTTTAAGTTGTGCCACGGAAATTGTATAGTAACCAAGAGATGGTTCTGCCTACTGATTCAGAGTGAAATGGTAAATAATTCACATGACAATACATTTGTGATAAGTTATTATGTATTTAATAAAATCGTCTAAACTGCTCAATACGTCATCATTTATTACGACGTTTCGGTTACCACTATCATATCGCAATTAAAATAAATACAGACGTTAAATACAAATTGCTAGCCAACAGAAAGATCTCGAGAAGAACACCCCTTTAAGCCGACTTCCTCACCAGACAACTACATTTTTAAGGAAAGGAAAGGAAATAAACTTCCATGAGATCTTTATCCCCTTTAAGATGATCACCCTTTTTCTGTCCACTGACCTCTCAAAATCCTGTATTTAAAACGACAATAAGTAATCATAAAAGAAGGAATTACAATGCTGCATTGCTGAAAGTTATCACGTCGACTATGTGACACAACAGTATCTAAAATTTCGTTGTTATTTGTGCTTCTAACAGTAAACAGTTCTGATTCTACCTCTGTAACGAACAGTCAAGGCTACTGCAAATAAAATAAAACTTTTTGTTTTTGCTCTAGAACAGTGTATTTCTATTATTAGAGAGAATGAAAAAAGAAAATCTAAGCGTCAGTTAGCGAATGACTTCAATTGTGGAAAAAATCATATGGAGAATACAACTGCAAATCGTGACAGGTATGTTAAGGAGTGGGAAGAAAACGCAAGTAAACATTCAAAGAAAATACGATGGAACCATCTGAAGATGTAAACAAGGCTGTTTTAGAGTGTTTCAATCGAGCACGTACCAAAGGATTGCTTATCAGTGGACCGATGCTGCATGAAGAACTATTAAATTTGCTACTGATCTTGAAATTCCTAATTTCCATGCAAGAAATGGTTGGAGGCATTTCGTGCTCGACACACTATTGTTTTCCGAGCAGTTTGTGGAGAAAGAGCAGAAGTTAATCGAGATGTTGTGTCCGAACGAAAGTCGAGACATAGTGTTGTAACCTCCCCGCATGTAAATATGTTAAATAATAATGCAAAATAGAGCCAAGCGTAACCTGTAACCTCCCAGCAGAAAATAATAAAATGATAAATGAGAATGGAGCCAAGTGTAACCTCCCAACAAAATAATGTTTATTAAAAAATGTGAAATGGAGCCAAGCTTAAACTCCCCACAAAAATTAAGGAATGAAAATTGACCAAAAACCACACAATAATATTAATTAAATAATGAACCATGAACGAAATGTAAACTCCTAACAGAAATAATATCTGGTAAATTTTATAAGGACAGCAGCGCTGACCTTCGACCCTGTATTCTGAATAACAAAAGCAAAATTCTTACCTCATTAAAAACTGCAACTATATCTGCTCTTATTTATCGACACAGCTTCGTGCAATGCTGGCGTATATTTTTTTTTTTTTTTGATTCTTGGAAGGAATGCATAGGAAATATTCTTTAAATTGAAATGAATGTTTTTCTTTAAAAAAGCTTACTTTATATTATAAAAATTATTATTGGGGCAATTTTTTTCTGAACAAAAATTAATTACGATTAACATACATTACTAAATGTGCGCAAGGCTGCTTCTTTACCTTCTCCAACAATACTCATCCTCCAGAGTCCTGACCAGAGTCGCGACCAGAGCACACAGCCTACGCATGCCGACTCCCGCAGACTACCGCAGCCGACTGACTGCTACTGCAGACAAGCGCAGACTAGCGACAAGCAACAACTAACGATAAACTACTCTCTGGTCAGAGATTCTGTCATGCCTCGCCCATCGCCGGCGAAGCATATACCTTACATAACCCTCCACTGGGGGGGCAAAAATTTGGCAGCGATGGTGAGTCAATTAGACTTGCCGTGAGCAACAAATTTTTCATAATTAATTAACTTTACAATCACAGAATATATACATATATATGGGTGCAGAACATGAAATAAAATATAGTGCACATGTGCTGAGTACAGACACATCAGGCAATGACAAAATATATACACAATGAGTACAAAACATATTAACAAATGGCGAAAGTGCACACGCACTATAGTAGTGAACATATCAGGAAAACACAAATGTGTAGGCAATGAGTACAAATCATATTGATAAATGACAAAAGTGCACACGCACTGTAGTACAGAATATATCATCAAATCACAAAATGTATATACAATGAATACAAACATGTTAACAAAATGACGAAAGTGCACATGCGCTGTATATCTCTTTTCATTTTACAAGGATTATGAAAGGAATGGGAAGGATTGCGTCATAGTTGTAGTACTTTAGGTTGCACGCAGCTGCACTGAAAGTCCATATCTTTCTACAGAAGCACAACACCAAGTGAGACAATCTGAAGCTCTTTTCCTTGAAGTAATAATCAGTGTAGCCAAGACACTGAAATGTCGTAATAATATTCCATGCTATCATTTTGGTAGTACACTAGGTACACCAAACAGTGGGACCATAATAACATCTCCATCGCTCAAGGTGGTGGACAGCATGTCGTGTCAACACCATGTTCTTGTAAAGTAGACCAACGTAGAATTAGTGCAAAAACCAAATATAGTGCTCCATGATCATGAGGATAGACAGGACAAATGGATATTGCAGTAATTTCTGGTAATTAGGTCAGAAGGTGAAGGACATTAAGTCACATAGTAGTCTTCATTTAGAATTACACTAGTCTAACAACTGATTTGAGTAATTGGTGGCACTCATCGCCCAGTTACTGAACATTTCGTACCATGTATGTAGTATTACAGAATAATGTTCATAAAATTAACTGAATATAGTAATTATTGGTACTCATTGCCCAGTTACAAACCATCAGAAGTAATCATTCAAAACAGAAGCTAACGAATGGCATAGTATTAACATAATTCACTTAATTATAGTAATCATTGGCATCATAGGTAATCTTATTACAATAAACAGTGGCATTCATTGGCCAGCTACAAAGCATTTTTTTTTTGTATTATTCAGAAGTCATTATTGAAGTGACATACTATTCAGAGCAGATCAGTATTATTCAGAACTCTCTTAAACTAGTAGCATTATTTGGGACTGGTAATTACTTTGTTTGCTTTTGAGTTATTGCTGCAAATCAAAATGTGTAACGTCATTCGTCATGAGTCAGCTGTAGCAAGGTTATGAAACAAGCAGAGTATATGTGATCACATTCATAAACTATATAGGTTTAATAAACAACTATTTATACCACATTAATTTCATGAATAATTTCTCCAACAAAATATACAAAATGGATTATGAAACTGAAAGAAGAAATTCATATTATGCTGAAAAGTAGTGAACTTCGAATTAACAGGTAGTGAAATGTGTATAAAAATATATATGTGTTCTCTAACTGTCCTTTCCAAAACCTTCAGTCATCATACCATACGATATAAAACATACTGTCAAAACGAACTGCAACAAATACTTAAATAACTACATAGCATCTCTTAACTAACAGCATATATATAAACTTCATCATTAATTTCATCTGCAAAGAAAAACTTCATTATCCATATCACCATAACTCCATTATTATCATCACCTGTAAAGAAAACTTCATTATCCATAGTAGCATACTCTTCATCATTATTCATCATCATTCATTATCATCTGCAAAAAAAGTCACTTCATAATTCCTTATACAACTATTCCTTATTTCTATCATATTTCATCACTAAAACTAAGATGTGTAGTTCTGTCTGACAGCCTGCATCAATCGCCTCGTATTCTGAAAGAAAAAATTAGTTAAGACTGCTATTCTACGATGTGTATAGTATATATTCTTATTAATGCTTGTTAATTCTGATCCATTTAATCTTCATCACGAGGTATTGCATCCTCTTTCGTTCATTCCGAAGGTGAAATTCCCATTTCTGTTTAATTTATTTCGTTTACACGTTATTTCTTTCTGAAAATGATGAACAAAGATTAATGTCTTGCATTTAATTCATATACCCATTAGATAAAACTGGTTTATAGTAACATAATTGAGCATACAGCATAGCATGACAGAAAACGTAATATGTCAAAACCATTGACAGTGTTCAGAAGGAAAAACGTACACAGTGTATCACAATGTAGCAGCAAAAAAAAAAAAAAAAGTAGTCACGATGTTTAGCTATAATAAGGCAAAATGTTGAAGCCAACTGTTGTTTGTTATATCTTAAATATTTCATAGTACATACAAACAAAACAGGAAAACAATCATACATACATAAAAATGGAAAATATGCACGGTCTAGGGTGTATAACGACAAGAAATGTGATCTTGTTTGTGTATAGCTTGTATGTTGTGTAGTTAATAGAGGCGAGAATTGAAGACTTAAATAGAGAGAAAATTAGATAAAATTAATATATCACTAGATAGAATTGCATAATTATTCGTAAGATACGTAATTTTATCTGGAAAATATGCACTGTCTAATGTGTAACAAGAAAACCGACCTGCTAACCTTACCTTGCCGGGCACTTGCCAAGAAAAAATGCGATAATCATCAGTAAGTAGTCACATAAATATAATTGCATAAGTGGTCATAAAATGTGTAAGTTCCTCTGGAAAAATATGCACGGTCTGATGTGTAACGACAAGAAAAGCGACCTGCTAACCTTACCTTGCCGGGCACTTGCCAAGAAAAAATTACGATAATCATCAGTAGGTGTTCATGTGAATATAATTGCATAAGCGGTCATAAAAAATTAGGAAATGGCATTACAGTGTGATAAATCATAAAGTATGTTCATTCAATAAAAGGTTTGACGTTGGATACGTGGTGGTTTCCTTTGGTTTTTCTGGTTCTCAAAGTTTCGACGTGTACTACATTGGGGTGAGGAATGCTGCGAATTCGATATGGACCTGCGTATAGAAGCTCAAATTTACTGCATCTATTCTTTCCTTTTTGGTTTAAATAGTGTGTACGTACTAATATCTTCTGTCCAATGTGAAAGTCACGGCGTATACAAACCTGTTTTTGCTGTCTTCTCCGGCGCTCTGCGGCACGTTTGATGTTGTTCAGCGCAATGTCAATTATTTCATAGTGTCGTAGTCGACGAGATGTAGGAAATGTTACTAATTCTTTAATTTTGTTAGGTGGTTCAGCATTTTTCAGTATAACAGACGGAGATGGCATAGTGGATTCATTTGGTATGGAATTAATTACATCTTGGAATGAGAGTATGTGTGTGTCCCAATCAATATGTTTTTTATGGCAGTAAATTCTACACAGTTTACCAATTTCTTTCATTAATCGTTCACAAGGGTTCGAAGAAGCATGGTGCCTGGATATATATATCGGAGAAATGTTTCTAGCTCGTAACATACGTGTCCATATAGCAGATCGAAACTGTGGTCCATTGTCGGAAATTACTTTCAACACATGCCCTACATGAAATAAAAAAATGTTTTACAAATGCTTTCGATGCACTTTTAGCAGTAGCTTTGCGTAACGGAGTGAAGGTAACAAAGTTTGAAGTGAGTTCAACAGCGACAAAGATGTAGCAAAAACCTCTATTAGTTCTGGGAATCGGACAAAAAATGTCTACAGTGGCCATATGTCTCAATTTAACAGGTACAATGGGATGTAATGGAGGAATATGTGAAGTCGTATCTGATTTAGCTTTCTGGCAGATTTTACATGACGCTAAAACTCGTCGAATACGTTTCTCCATGTTGGTAAAATAACAGTTCTGTCTCAGTATAAGAAAACATTTTCTGGCTCCGTAATGTGCGTAACTTAAATGAGTATACCAGATTAATTTGTTAACAAGTTCGTCAGGAATGCATAATAACTAATTGTTGCTGTCAGGATGGGAGCGGCGAAACAGAATGTCATTGCGTACAGTGTAATGGTTTCTAATGGTAACATTATTTCTATCTTGCCAAAGGTGTTTAATCTCTTTCCATACGTTGTCTTTACTCTACTCCTGTGCTATGTCTTGTAATGACGACGAAATGAAATTTTCAAATGCAACTTGTTGAATGTACGTGACGCTGAAATTTGCTTTGCAGAAGTTGGTTGCGATGTCTTGCTGATTGTTGCTGAGAGAACGGGATAGTGCGTCTGCTACAATATTTTGTGTGCCGGGAATGTGAACAGTTGTAAAATTAAATTCCTGTAGATAAAGTTTCCATCTGCTTAATCTGTCGTGTGTAAATTTAGCCGAAAGTAAAAATTGTATCGTTCTATGGTCTGTGTAAATGGTGGTATGTCTTCCATAAAGAAAATGCCTAAATCTGGTAAAAGCCCATACAACACATAATGTTTCAAGTTCTGTAACAGAATAATTTCGTTCAGCAGGTGACAGAATGCGACTTGCAAAAGTGATGTTTATAATTACTGTACAACCATCTTCCTCAATTTCCTGAAAAATATGTACGCCTAAAGCGGTGTTAGAACTGTCGGTGGCAATAGAAAAATTTCTGGTAAGATCTGGGTGCGATAAAAGTGGTGCATTCAACAAGGCATGTTTCAAATAACATTCTCGTGAACAAAATTCTGTGTGTCAAAAGTATTGCTTGCGTTACTGGAATATGCAACCTGCACTATATTTAGTCAAATTCTTTCTGACGTGTTATTATTTTCGGGAGGATGCTGTGGCATTTCCACTATTTGTACTGTTCTGTTATTTCTTCCTGACGTATTACGTTCTGGATGATACCTACTGTCTGGTTCATTCATGATTATTTGTTGTGGCGGATGTTCTTGCTGCTGATAAGATAGACTGTTATTAAATGTACGCTGAAAATTGTGCTCATTATTTTTACGTCTGTCATGATAGTCATTTCTATACGGTGCATTGCGATAGGAATTGAAGTAGTGTGTTTTCTGTACGTACTGATTTCCTTGTTGCTGTGCGTTACTATTTGTTGGAGCTGAGACTATACGTGCACGCGGCGAAACATTAAAGCTTGGTTGACCTTGTACATTACATTGTTGGTTAGGTATGCTAACCGGCTGGTTTTGTTGCTATTGCGGAGAAAAACCTCTATTGCTAACAAAATGTGTTCGCTATTGCTGATAATTTTACACATACTAATGATTAAAAATTTTTTTTCACTGTTATTAAAGTTGCGGCGGCAGTTGTCATTTCTGGAGTATCTAAAGATAAATGTCACTTTCGGTTAAACTTGTCATATCGGGTTTTCTTTATACTTTTCTTAATACTAGGTAGAGCAATAGTTGAAGAGCCGTTTTGATAGATATAAAGGATAGTAGAAGAGAAGGCAGCAGTGCAGAAAACTAAAGATGAAACAGCACTACTACGGCTCAGGGCTCTGTGCACGCTACGTCACATACTCATTAAAGCTTAATGAATCACCTGAGGTTAATTACGCGCTACAAATAAATTTTGGCTTTTGTGTTTCAGGCAATGCTGGTGAAAATTCAAAAATAAATTGCTGTATCCATGGTAATCGTAGTTTCTGCATTACACGAAATGTTGATAAAAATTCAAAAGCAAATTGTCGTATCCAGTTTAAAGCTAGTTTCTGCGTTACAGACCATGCTGGTGAAAGTACAAAAATAAATCGACGTATCCAGTTCAATGCGTGTACCTGCGCTCTGTCAATATTAAATACCTTAGACTTTTTTACGGAAGTAAATTGCTTATAGTCAACGTTCTCGTCACTGAATGTGTGAACAGGATCACGATTACATAAGAATCTGTTTGTCTGTGTCTTTTCGGATTTTAAGTCACGTACTTTTTGTAAATTACTTAAGTTACACTGGCTGTGTGAGTATGACAAATGATCGGAATGTGTCGTATGCTGTGACGTGTTATTAACTGAAACAATTTTCATTTCTGTCACTTTAATACGTTCGTCAATGTGGCTGATCTGTTGTTCAAATTTCTTATCGACTTCCGTATTCAGAGTGTGTGAAACTTCTGGTAACTTTAAAGTAAACTCGTCGCGTATCCGTGTTGCGTTTTTTGAACATTGTTCAGTGACTGCATTAATTTCATCTCTAAATGATTCTGTTATACCTGCATGTCTATTACATAATTCTTGTGCAACAGATCTAGTTTCTTCACTATTATTCTTAACACAAACCTCAATTTCGTCACGTAATTGTTCTTTAGTATCATCACGTTGCACGGTAACGGCTGTAATCTGTTCACTAAGTTGTTTGTTCTGTTCGTTAAGGTTGTCGTGTTTTTCATTCGACAGTTTGAAACTTTCATTGAGTTGTTTGAAATGGTTGTCGAAATTTTCATTCCGCTGTTTAAAACTTTCATTTAATTGTTTGCACGATTCAATAAGTTTGTCGTAACTTTCATTAAGTTGTTTGTTCTGTTCACTAAATTGTTGTTTGAAATTTTCATTTTGTTGTTTGGAATGTTCATTAAGTAGTTGTTCAACATTTTCGTTATTTTGTAGAAATAATGCCATAATTTGATCCAAGGTAAAATTAGCAGCTCTATTCTCTGTACTGTTTGATGGTGTATATGCATTTGTCACGTTTTCTGTAACCATTTGGTCATTCTGTAATTTTTGAAAAGGTTTACCAATCGGATGTGCACTGTTAGTCACTACACCGGAATTAAATAAATCTGTCGTACTCTGATTACACTGTTCATTTTCGTTAGAAAAATTTGTGTGTTCGTTACGTAAATTTTGCAAACCGGGTGTGTCAAGCTGGGCAGCGTTCATTGTAACAGAACGTCCCGCGTCATCAATTGTTGTTAAATTAACAGACGACACAATTGAATTTATTTGTTCATCACTACGATCAAAATCAATATTAGTGGTCAGTATGCACTGATTGTCTGTAAATGGAATATTGTCATCATTACACTGAGTATCGCAAATATTATCGGTCAAATTATTAGGGTCGGTTATTTCGCTCATTACACATCGCGATGTACTGTTAACAGTTTTTCGCGCCATTTTTACACAAAACAAAATTATTCACTAATGAAACCAACACAATGCAAAATGCAACAAACACAAATACAACAAAGAGCAACTAATTGCCGATGATCTGTGGAAGAAAGAGTGACAAATTAGTAAATGCGTTGCGCCAGATGCAAACTACATTTAAGTAAATAAGAGCAGATATATGACTACTTCTCAAAAGATTCCCAAAGAAATACGATCCCACCGGATGTCGCCAAGTGTAACCTCCCCGCACGTAAATATGTTAAATAATAATGCAAAATAGAGCCAAGCGTAACCTGTAACCTCCCAGCAGAAAATAATGAAATGATAAATGAGAATGGAGCCAAGTGTAACCTCCTCGCAAAAATTAATAAATGTTAATTTGAAATGGAGCCAAGTGTAACCTCCCAACAAAATAATGTTTAATAAAAAATGTGAAATGGAGCCAAGCTTAAACTCCCCACAAAACTTAAGGAATGAAAATTGACCAAAAACCACACAATAATATTAATTAAATAATGAACCATGAACGAAATGTAACCTCCTAACAGAAATAATAATATCTGGTAAATTTTATAAGGACAGCAGCGCTGACCTTCGACCCTGTATTCTGAATAACAAAAGCAAAATTCTTACCTCAATAAAGACTGCAACTATATCTGCTCTTATTTATCGACACGGCTTCGCGCAATGCTGGCGTATATATATATATTTTTTTTTTTGATTCTTGGAAGGAATGCATAGGAAATATTCTTTAAATTGAAATGAATGTTTTTCTTTAAAAAAGCTTACTTTATATTATAAAAATTATTATTGGGGCAATTTTTTTCTGAACAAAAATTAATTACGATTAACATACATTACTAAATGTGCGCAAGGCTGCTTCTTTACCTTCTCCAACAATACTCATCCTCCAGAGTCCTGACCAGAGTCGCGACCAGAGCACACAGCCTACGCATGCCGACTCCCGCAGACTACCGCAGCCGACTGACTACTACTGCAGACAAGCGCAGACTAGCGACAAGCAACAACTAACGATAAACTACTCTCTGGTCAGAGATTCTGTCATGCCTCGCCCATCGCCGGCGAAGCATATACCTTACAGTGTAATTATAAGTGGCTATTGTGATAGTGATATTTACAAAATGAATTGAACTGGTCTATTTTTTGAAGCTATTGCAGATAGAACATTAACTATGAAGCGTGATCAGCGCAAAGGCGGCAAAACAATCGACCCTGTGCTAACCCCTGCGGTGAAAAAGAAGAACCACTAGTGATACATACAGCAAATCTGTCACGATGCTTAAAAGAGATTTCTTTGCTTGGTGCCTCTTGGCATGCAACTAAAAAAGCATTGGTGAATTGTGACGTTTTTCGTTCTTAGCTCAATACCTTAAATTCAAAAATGAGCAGTCAGAAACGTTGATAATGCATCATGTCATTGCAGCTAAAAGTTAGCAAACATGGAAGCAAAATTTTTCCCTGCCTACACAATATCGTGTGTTTAGCCTCTTGACCATGGGGTTATCCGGTCTTCTAAATCAAACTACTGGAAGAAGCTTCTGCGTTCTCAAATTTCTGTAATGGACAATGCCAAATTCATGTTCGTAGATGATACTGTCAGCTGGATTGAAAGTGTGTGGAATGGAATGAAAAAGGAAACAATTAGAAAATGCTTCATTAACTCTGGTTTTCAGTCTTTACAAAATGTGGACGCCGGAGAAGATGAATCCTCAGTCACCTTTGCGATGCTTCCAATATTGAACTGGACATTTCTACAGTGAACGAAGAAATTGAACGCTGCAGTACTGGTCATAATAGAGAAGATGTCGTTCCAGGAATGGATCAAGATCCTCACTGTAGTGAAGATGACGTAATTCCTATAGAGGCAATACGATCAGACAATGCCTTACATGGTGAAACTTCCTGGCAGATTAAAACTGTGTGCCGAACCGAGACTCGAACTCGAGGCCTTTGCCTTTCCGGGCAAGTGCTCTCGAAAGGCAAAGGTCCCGAGTTCGAGTCTCGGTCCGGCACACAGTTTTAATATGCCAGGAAGTTTCATATCAGCCCACACTGCGCTGCACAGTGAAAAATCTCATTCTGCCTTTACATAGTATTGCTGGACACTGGTGCTTTGCTTCTGAGTTTTCCAACCAGAAACTGAAGTGCGAAATATCTGAAGCGTAAAATGAACATGAGACTGTGACATGAGACAAACGTATGAAGGAGTGTGTGCAGATGCCAATTTCCGCGTATTTTACTACGTAAGCGATGAGGTACGTATCCCATTATTGTTACTGTTACTGGCAGGCACTTGAATGTGATTTGCAGAGTATCCATGTAGATGTAGAATACATTATAAGAGTTTTTTTTTCAAATGTAGCAGTTGTTATTAACTGTGTTTCAATGAGCGCGTTTATGGTCACATTTTACCTTGAACGCCCTTTAAGAGCCGGCCGGAGTGGCCGAGCGGTTCTAGGCGCTACAGTCTGGAGCCGCGGGACCGCTACGGTCGCAGGTTCGAATCCTGCCTCGGGCATGGATGTGTGTGATGTCCTTAGGTTAGCTAGGTTTAATTAGTTCTAAGTTCTAGGGGACTGATGACCTCAGAAGTTAAGTCCCTTAGTGCTCAGAGCCATTTGAACCATCCCTTCAGAAGCGTTACATTGGTTGCACTGTAAAACTTCAAAAAATTATTAAATAAAATTAGAAATGTCATTAAGGAAAACTTTGCATGTCATAGGCAGTTTATTTTCTGTATTGAAAATATGAAATATGTATGCTACACCGCGACTGTAAAATGTACATTCACATTTTGTGAATAGTGGTCTTCCAGTTCAACCACATGAACTGTTAAAATCGTACAAAGTTATGGATTCAAAACAAAATACGTGCCGAAATATAAGTTACGTAGACGTCGGAAAGGACAAGAATAATGTTATAGTCGGATGAAAATTTAATGCGCTGTGTAACTGGTACTGCAGAAAGGTCGAACTGATCTTGTGGCGAGGTACTAAGCGGAATTTCAGGCTCCTGCAAGTAAAGAGCGTCGCATGGATCGCTTCCGTCTACAAAGGTTAACGTGCACGAAGGCTTCCTGGAACAGGCGAATGTAAAACTCGGAGCGGAGCAAGTACGAGCAGAGTAGCAGCGTTATGCTTAAGAGGCTGCTCACTCGGTGTGTGCAGTGCCGGATACTTTTCGACGGACCGTAGCGCGGGCCGTATGCCCTCGTCGCGGGAGATCCCCGGCCGCATATTCCGAGCCGGGACGCGGCTGCATAAAGAAGCGCCGGCCCCGAATGAACGTCACAATATCTCGGCCAGGCGCCCGGCGAAGCGAGGCGAGAAATTCTTAATCTCGCGCCGGCGCCGGCGCCTGCGCCCGCGCTCAGTAATGAGCGAGGCCGGCAGATAAGCCGCAATTTGAATTTCAAATCTCGCCGCCAGGCAGCGCCCCGACGCCGCTTTCTTGCTGCCTACTTCCCGCCGCTATGACGTCCGGCAGTGACGTCACCTTGTCGCGCTCCCCTTCCGGCGGAAAAACATTTTCCGACAAGTGCCGGTGACGATGCTGTGACGGAACAGTTGCCTCCACCGCGTCCCTTGTTGCTCTAGACCACCTCACGGAAGAGGACGCCAAGTTTCCGCTTGAGATACACGAACGGTAGTTTTCAAAGAGCTTCATTAAGTTAAGTGTTGCTGCTCAGCAGACAGGAAATCGCGGTGACGTAATTGCGAGATCCGGCGCTGAAGGTTTCTTTATTAGGCCGTTTCTTTTCATCCGCTTAAAACCGCGTGGGACGAGGAGCGGAAACGACACGGCGCGACGCGTGCTGAGTAAGCGAAGGAGCAAAAACTAATTATTCAAAACGTGTCTGTTATTCTAGGATTCCATGAAGACCGCCCACACACAGAACTGAGTAAGCAAATCGAACGAGAAATTCAATGGACTTCTAAGAATCCCATAGCTACGGAAATATAACATTGGAACTTATTCATAGCGCCGAAGAGAAATGGCGTGCCATATCTTGAGTTCTGTCTAGTAGTTGCGGAAACTTTGAAACTGTTTGTCCCCGAGAAAGAATAAAAAGATAAATGACAAATTTACCAGTTCGAGGAAATGAAACAACGAGCCACACGTACTGTACAACAGGTGATTGATTTTTCAAAATGTTCAAATTTGTGTGAAAATCTTACGGGACTTAACTGCGAAGGTCATCAGTCCCTAAGCTTACACACAACGCAACCTAAATTATCCTAGGGACAAACACACGCACCCATGCCCGAGGGAGGACTCGAACCTCCGCACAGGACATGATTGCAGCGCCTGAGACCGCTCGGCTAATCCCGCGCGTCATTTATTTTTCGTTACTAAATTTTTGGCCTAATCTTTTTCTCTATCCAACAAACAATGAGGCTAGTTATTCTGTTTTCTGTGCTTGCTATACTCAGACATTCACAGAGTACTGAAGCCATCGTGGGTATTACATTACTCGTACTTTATGGATTCCGTGAAAGAGCCCTCTAGGATATGAAAAAAAAACCGAAATATATGAATTACATTTAAGTGACTTACCATTACGAGAGATTACTGTATTTCAGTGCTAATTTTCAGTATGAACTGAACGAAATAACAGATTTTCAGAATTTCTTTAAAGTCACTCTTCATCTCAGTAGCTGGAGTTGCGTAACAGTTTGTTCTACGATGCAGTCTTAAGCTCCGCCAAATCATGTACAAGACATTTATTTATACTCTAACAGGTTACTGACTACATTTGTACATTTCTCCTTGACTGTTTTCTCCAAATGAAATCTTTTTAAGTCTATGCAGAAGCTGTTTATGTTGCTAGTTTTATATTCATATTTATCACTGTTTCACGCATGAATGAATATGCCTGATAGACTACGTCTTTGGGAACAACTTTTGCTGGAGACATTCGATACGGTTCCCAGCGACAGTAGACGTACTTTAGTATCTCCCGGCCCTCGGACAACGAGATTTAACCAAACTAGCACGGTTTGCAAACTGACGCCAGTAAACTGATTTTAAATAAGAAAACCTTAAGAATGAGTGACTGTAAGTGGGGACTGGCATTTTAGAAGCGAACCAGGAACTTTAATTTTGCTAGGCCTAACGCTTTCTTACGGAGCATCGGAGCATATGACTGGATTATAGACATGCTTCACAGTCCCTACACCTTACTGCGTCTCAAGGCCATAACCAATACCCGTTGATGCCTTTGTTGCTGGGAAGCATTACCGAACATTTTGTTCCTCATGGTATGATCTATCACCCCTAGATGTCTGACGCTATGACTTCGAAACCGTGTAATTATTGTCAACCGTTTGTCAAAATACGAAGATAATAGGTCTCCGCAGAAAATTTGATAAGTAATGTAAATAAGTTACAATGTCGATGACACATAATTTATTCCGAAGATATCCGGCTCGGTAGCGGAGCGCATTGAACTGCTATTCGCATGATATGGGGAGCTGAGCCTGCCAGCATCGAATCCGCCTCATAGATTACTGAAGAATGCTGATGAGGCAGCCAGCCTGGATATGGTTTTTACGTGGTTTCCCACATCCATCTAGATGAGTAGGAGGGTGGTATCTACGACCCACCTCAGATAACACTATACAAATATATATATTAACTCCCTCACCTTTAAAATACGGGAGATATTTCTTTTTCTATTTACAGTCCGTCGCGAAATGAGACCACAGTGAAAATCTAATTTTTTTTATTCCCAATTAGCTACACCTTCCACATACTTCTCTGCATAGTCGACACTCCGACAGACATTTGTCATAGCATGGTATTACTTTCCAGTACCCTCGCCATAGAGCAACCGCCTATGATTTCCACAAATTCCCTACTCTGGTCTGCAGTTCGTTGTCTGTGCCAAAATGCTGCCCTCATAGCTGGCGGTTAATGTGAGAGTAATTAAAATCAGAGGGAGCCAAGTCCTGGCTCCTTGTGGGTGATCAAAAACTTCCCATCAAAACGCAGCTGGAGTGTCTTCGTTGGTCCTGCGCTATGCTGCTGTGAATTGTCACGAAGAAGGAAATGCATGCCAGTTCTATTATGTGGACTGCATGAAATCTTTGGAAACCCCTCAGCAGGACTTCACACTTAGAAGAGAGACAATTTTATAGGTACCTATCGTGCTAAGCGCTCAGAATCGAATAATGCGACATGACGCGATACACAGGCGCACCAGACACACTGCGAAACACGTCTATGCAACGTTTAACTAGAGTTTCGATGTGATTTTAATGGCGCGAAAGATCGGAGGCTCTCGCAGATTACCCGAGAGACAAACAGGTGGGGTACTCAGCTTAGATCCCAGGTGAGGTGCTGGTGACATGATCGGCCACCGGTTACCAACTGGAGCTAACGCTACCTCAGCCCGTAGGAAAGATACATCAAAGAAAAAATGTCGCACTACGAAATAATCATCCGAATGAGATGCAAATCGGTAGGTGTGATGAACATGTAAGGCAAACAGATGATTACAGTTTCAGAAAACTTGGATGATTTATTCAAGAGAAGGAACTTCACAAACTGAGCTAGTTAGTAAACCGTTGGCCTACCTCTCACCCCTATGCAAGCAATTATTCAGTTTTACTGTTATTGAAATTGACTGACAGCGTCCTGAGGGACATCGTGCCTAATTCTGCCCGATTGGCGCGATAGATCGTCAAAATCCCCAGATGGTTGGAGGGCCCAGCCCGTAATGCTCCACACTTTCTCAACTGGGGAGAAATCCGGCGAATTTCCTGGCCAAAGTTGGGTTTGTCAAGCACAAAGACAAGCAGTAGCATTTATCCTCAATGTACGAGCCCAACGTGTTAATAACTATTTACTATCAAAAACAGTCTTGATCACAATTTATTTATTACGGTGACTAGTTTCGACCACTACTGTGGTCATCTTCAGACCAGTGAGTAAGAACCTCCTCCTACTGGAGAATCACTACTATGGGGAATTCCCTGGCTAGCCGTATAGCAGATATCTTCCTCAATTAGGTTGAAATTCAATTTTTCAAAAATAATCCAGAGATAACAAAATTATACACTACAAAAGATATGTTGACGACACATTGCTATTATATAAAGGTTCTAAGGAAGAAATTGACGCTTTCACTAACGACTTAAATAATTTACATCCAAAACTTATATTTACGGTAGAAAACGAAGGTAACAAAAGTATTAATCTCCTGGATCTCACAATTGCAAACAGGAATGGAAAACATAATATTTCTATTCACAATTGGGGAATCAAATATATACCAAAAGTCAGGCGTTTACAAAATACTGTATAATGACTGTGAGAAACAGTATATTGGCCAAACTGGCCGTAACTTTCTAACACATTTTAAGGAACATACTACTGGTACTGCACGTACCAAATCAATATTTGGTCAACATCATGATGGATACAGTCATTCTGATTGTTGTATTTCTAACAATTTGAAAATATTACGTACTGTGCCAAAAGGACTACTGCTAAATAATTTAGAAGAAATTAAAATCTTTTCACTTCATAAAAGTAATCCGTTATCTGTTTTAAACGAACAACTTCAGTTCAAAGACAAACATTTCTTTGAACTTTCCGATGATCTGCTTTCGAATGTTCACTCTTCTGTCCTTCGTTTTTTAAAAGTATTTAGACTTTTAGGAAATATTTTGTCTTTACTTTGCAATTTATTTCACCACACATTTTTTATGACTGACTATCTGTTTTTAGAATGTTTGCTTATATGCTTTTAGACTGCATATTGCTAATTCACATCACTTTATTTTATTTTATTTTATTTTTATTTTTGTAGTGATTCTCCAGCAGAAGGAGGTTCTTACTCCTTGGTCTGAAGATGACCACAGTAGTGGTCGAAACCGGTCACCGTAATAAGTAAATTGTGATCAAGACTGTTTTTGATAGTAAATATTTGTTACACATTGATCACTGTTACTCCCATAATAGTGTTAATAACTGCCTAGTCCGGGTGCAGGCGACCATTACCTTGCTGAAATGCATGTCCAGGATGGATTACAAAGAAGAGCAACAAAACAGAGCGCAGAATATCGTTGATGTACCGCTGTGCTGTAAGAGTGCTGCGGATGACAAACAAAGGGGTCCTTTCACATGTTATCCGCGGTACCCTTACAGCAAAGCAGTTCGTCAACGATATTCTACGTCCCGATTTCTTGCTTTTCATCGCAAGCTATCCTGGACTTACATTTTAGCAAGGCAATATCTGCCCACACACTGCGAAAAGTTTCCACTACTTATCTCCAAGGTACCCAGATGTGTCTCCAGTTGGGAATGTTTGGAGTATTATGGGCAGAGCCCTCAACCACCTCGAAATTTTAACGATTCTACGCAAATTTGGCGCGATATCCCGCAGGAGCACATCCAAGAGCTCCATCAATCACTGAAGAGGCTAATAACAGCTTGCATAAGTACTAGAGGTGGACCAACACGTTATTGGCCGATATCAATTTGCGAAGTCTTTCTCTTGGATAAAACATCAAATATTTTCCGAAATTTTAATCATTTGTTTGTACGTATATTTACGTTACACATACTGTTTTCCGACCCCTTCAGATTATTCCTCCTTAGTGCGCCGCTTGACATGTTTCTTTTCTGTTTCTTCTTGGAATGTGTTGTCCCTTTCTCCTCAAAACAATGCTGCTATAACTGATTACTGAACGAAAATGGGCAGAATAAACTAGCTTCACCGTTTTTAAACCATCATAATTTTGTGTAATCACACAGTATCACATGTACAACCGTAGCTGCTCTAAAGTGCTACATTAACTGCAAACTGTAGGATAAATTATAATTTTCTCAATTGCTAGCACAATTACCAACGTTATTTATGTCACATTTACGGCTGCTAATAATCCCTAGAACTACTGAAGAATATCACAAGAAGGAATCACCTACGCAGCGTCGTAGTATTTAGGCCCCTGAAGAAACGTAAAACGAAATACGTAGCAAACAGATGAGCTCCGATAGGGCACACATTATTACAAAAGGAGCTATGTGCTCTATTTGTAAAAAAAATACATGGTACGCAAAACCGGCGTCAGGCTTTCTGTAGTAGGAAGGAGAGGGCTAAAGAGGCACTGAACATCATTGGTATTGTTAACTTTCTGTTTATTTTAACAAACACACTAAGTTAGATTTATTAAACGTCCACTGGGAAAACAACTTCAGTGGTACTGACTACTAAGAAACTGAATAAATTACTTATAAAACTGTAGCACATAAAATAATAGCATACAGATTAAATACAATAGTAAAGCTGTAGCAGTACAATAGAACAAATAGAAATTCTTTCCCGAAAGAACTTTAAGGTTTACGATCCAAAAGAGAAGTGTACTCCGCAAATTACTATACTGCCGGACAACGGAGGTGCAAAAGGCATGCGAGAGATATATCCAGACAAAATTCATGTTAAATATTACTTTCTGATGGAAATATTTAATGAAATTAACAGATCTAAAATGATGCATTAAGAGTGTAACCGAAATTACAGTGATAAATCTAGAGGAGTGGATAGGTGGAAAGAGCCTCTATCAGGAAGAAGATATATCTGATGTGATAGAAGAAGAAACGGGAGTCGATTTAGAAGAGACAGGGAATCCAGTATTAGAATCAGAATCTAAGAGAGCTTTGGAGGACTTAAGACCAGATAAGATAGAAGGGATTGATAACATTCTATCAGAATTTCTAAGAATTGGGGCAAGTGGCAACATAACGATTATTCACATTAGTGTGTAGAATGATTGAGTCCGGCAATATACAGTCTGACTTTCGGAAAAATATCTACATCTACATCGATACTCTGCAAACCTGGCAGAGGGTTCATCGAACCACCTTCAAAATTCTCCATTATTCCAATATCTTATACCTCGCGGAAAGAATGAACACCTATATCTTTCCGTACAAGTTCTGAATTCCCTTATTTTGTCGTGGTTACCGTTTCTCCCTATCTAGGTCGGTGTCAACAAAATATTTTCGCATCCGGAGCAGGACGTTGGTGATTGGAATATCGTGAGAAGATTCCGTAGCAACGAAAAACGCCTTTCTTTTAATGATGTCCAGCCCAAATCTTGTTCATTTCTGTGACATTCTCACCCATATTTCGCGATAATATAAAACGTGTTGCCTTTCTTTGACCTTTTCCTATGTACTCCGTCAGTCCTACCTGGTAATGATCCCACAGCGCGCAGCAGTGTTTTAAAAGAGGACGGACAAGCGTAGCGTAGGCAGTCTCCCTAGAACGTCTGTTACATTTTATTAGTCTCCTGCAATAAAATGCAGTCTTTGGTTAGCCTTTCCCACAACATTTTCTATGTGTTCCTTCAAATTTAAGTTGTTCGTGATTGTAATATCTAGGTATTTAGTTGAATTTACGGCTTTTAGAGTAGACTGATTTATCGTGTAACCGAAGTTTAACGAGTTCCTTTTAGCACTCATGTGGATGACCTCACAGTTTTCGTTCTTTAGGGTCAACTGCCACTTTTCGCACCATTCTGATATTTTTTCTAAATCGTTTTGCAGTTTGTTTTGATCTTCTGATGACATTATTAGTCGACAGACAACAGCATCATCTGCAAACAACCGAAGACGGCTGCTCAGATTGTCTCCCAAATCGTTTATATAGATAAGGAACAGCAAAGGCCCTATAACACTACCTTGGGGAACGCCAGAAATCACTTCTGTTTTACTCAATGACTTTCCGTCAGTTACTACGAACTGTGACCTCTCTAGCAGGAAATCACAAATCGAGTCACATAACTTTGACGATATTCCATAAGGACGCAATTTCACTACGAGCCGCTTGTGTGGTACAGTGTCAAAAGCCTTCCGGAGATCCATAAAGACGGAATAGATCTGAAATCCTTTGTCAGTAGCACTCAACTCTTCATGTGAATAAAGAGCTAGTTGTATTTTACAAGAATGATGTTTTCTAAACCCTTGTTGACTGTGTGTCAATAGACCGTTTTCTTCTACATCAACATCTACAATTATACTCCGCAAGCCACCAACGGTGTGTGGCGGAGGGCACTTTACGTGCCACTGTCATTACCTGCCTTTCCTGTTCCAGTCGCGTATGGTTCGCAGGAAGAACGAGTGCCGGAAAGCCTCTGTGCGCGCTCGAATCTCCCTAATTTTACATTCGTGATCTCCTCCGGAGGTATAAGTAGGGGGAAGATATAAATTCGATACCTCATCCAGAAACGCACCCTCTCGAAACCTGGACAGCAAGCTACACTGCCATGCACAGCCAATCTCTTGCAGAGTCTGCCACTTGAGTTTGCTAAACATCTCCGTAACGCTATCACGGTTACCAAATAACCCTGTGACGAAACGCACCGCTCTTTTTTGGATCTTCTCTATCTCCTCTGTCAACCCGACCTGGTACGGATCCCACACTGATGAGCAATAGGTCGAACGAGTGTTTTGTAAGCCACCTCCTTCGTTTTCTAAGGACTCTCCCAATGAATCTCAACCTGGCACCCGCCTTGCCAACAATTAATTTTTATGATCATTCCACTTCAAATCGTTCCGTACGCATACTCACAGATATTTTACAGAAGAAACTGCTACCAGTGTTTGTTCCGCCATCATATAATCATACAATAAAGGATCCTTCTTTCTATATATTCGCAATATATTACATTTGTCTATTTTAAGGGTCAGTTGCCATTTCCTGCACCAAGTGCCTATCCGCTGCAGATCTTCCTGCATTTCGCTGCAATTTTCTAATGCTGTAACTTCTCTGTATACTACAGCATCATCCGCGAATAATCGCATGGAACTTCCGACACTATCTACTACTTCGAGGTAATTCATAATTTTCGAACACAATATATGTTCCAAAATCATGTTGCATATCGACGTTAACGATATGAGCCTGTAATTTAGTGGACTACTACTACCTTTCTTGAAGTTTGGTGTGACCTGTGCAACTTTCCTGTCTTTGAATACGGATCTTTCGTCGAGCGAACGGTTGTATATGATTGTTAAGTATGGAGCTAACGCATCAGCATACTCCGAAAGTAACCTAATTGGTATACATTCTGGACCAGAAGACTTGCTTTTATTAAGTGATTTAAGTTGCATCACTACTCCGAAGATATTTACTTCTACGTTACTCATGTTGGCAGCTTTTCTCGATTCGAATCCTGGAATATTTACTTCGTTTTCTTTTGTGAAGGCATTTTGGAAGGCTGTGTTTAGTAACTGTGGTTTGGCAACACTGTCTTCGATAGTATCTCCATTGCTATCGCTCAGAGATAGCATTGATTGTTTCTTGGCGCTAACATACTTGACATACGACAATAATCTCTTTGAAATTGCTGCCAGCTTTTGAGACAAAGTTTCGTTGTGGAAAGTGTTACAAGCATCTCACATTGAAGTACGCGCTAAATTTCGAGTTTCTGTCAAAGATCGCCAATCTTGGGGAATCTGCGTCTGTTTAAATTTGGCATGTTTGTTTCGCTGTTGCTGCAACAGTGTCCTAACCCATTTTGTGTACCAAGGAGGATCAGCTCCGTCGTTTGTTAATTTATTTGGTGTAAGTCTCTCAATTGCTGCCGATACTGTTTCTTTGAATTCCAGCCACATCTGGTCTAGACTTGAATTATTAATTTGCAATGAGTGGAGATTATCTCTCAGGAAGGCGTCAAGTGAATTTTTATCTCCTTTTTTTGAATAGGTATATTTTTCGAGGATTTGGGGATTACAGTATTCAATCTTGCTACGACAGCCCTGTCTTCACTAATCCCCGAATCAGTTCTGATGCCCTTTATTAACTCAGGATTATTTGCTGCTAAGAGTTCAAGTGTGTTTTCACAACCATGCACTATTCGCTTGGGCTCGTGAACTAACTACTCGAAATAATTTTCAGAGAATGCGCTTAGCCAAATTTCGGATAATATTTTATGCGTACCTCCGGAACTCAACATGTATTTTCGCCAGCATATTGAGGGTAAATTAAAGTCACCACCAATTACTATCGTATGAGTGGGGTACGTGTTTGAAATCAAACTCAAGTTTTCTTTGAACCTTTCAGCAACTTTATCATCTGAATTGGGTGGTCGGTAAATGGATCCAATTATTATTTTATTCCTCTGCCCCTACTAACGCACAGGAAGTATCTACTTCAATTTCGCGACAAGTTAAACTACTTCTAAAGGCAACAATCACGCCGCCGCCAACAGTGTTTAGCCTATCCTTTCGGAACACCGTTAGGCTCTTCGCAAAAATTTCGGCTGAGCTTATATCCGGCTTAAGCCAACTTTCAGTGCCTATAACGATTTAAGCATCAGTGCTTTCTATAAGCGCTTGGAGCTCTGGGACTTTCCCAACACAGTTACGACAACTTACAACTGTTCCTGTATCTACGTTCTTCCTGTGTTCATCCTCCACCCTTTGTGACTGAAGCCCTTCTTGTGTTTTCCCGAGACCCTCTAATCTAAAAAGTCGCCCAGTCCACGCCACACAGTCCCTGCTACCCGTGAAGCCGCCTCCTGGGTGTAGTGGACACCTGACCTATTCAGCGGAACCCGAAACCAAACCACCCTTTGGCGCAGAACCGTCAGCCTCTGATTCAGACCCTGCACTCGGCTCTTTACCAAAGGTCCGCAATCGGTCCTGTCGACTATACATACAATTCCAAATACTACGAGAGCTGATAAATGCGAGAATTATCGCATAATCAGCTTATCAGCTCATGCATGTAAGTTTCTGAGAAGAATAATACGCAGAAGAATGGAAAAGATAATTGAGGATGTCTTAGATGAAGATTCGTTTGGCTTTAAGAAAAGTAAAGACACGAGAGAGGCAATGCTGACGTTGCGGTTAATAAAGGATGCAAGACTAAAGAAAAATCAACACATGTTTATAGGATTTGACGACCTATAAAAAGCGTTCAACAATGTAAAATGGTTCAAGATGACCCAAATTCCGAGAAAAATAAGAATAAGCTTGTAACCACAACGACTCTGTACTGTTGTACTTATAAATAATTCTTTTCATCTGATTTTACGATAAACTTGTGTAATTGATGTTCTGATTTCATTTCTTCTTCTTTCATGCCATTATGTTAAGAAAACTGTAAATAAGTTTCAATGTGAAAATTAATGTTTATTTCAAATGTCAAGTAATATTGTAATAGAATTGAAATATAACAAATGTTGAAACTGTTGTAAGATGTTTAAAATTGTAACTGTGCGTCTGGTCCATACGTAGGCAATGTGTTAGGATATGTAGAATTCAAAACCTTGGGTGAATACCTGGTCGCCAGGGAGCGGTAAAAGGTGGATGGCAGGCGAGCGCGGGAAAATGCACGTGGGCACTGCACGGCACAACGAGCACAGAGTGTTGTTGGAGTTTGGCATTGGTTTGAGCAACACCTACCGGAGCGAGGAGGCTCTCATGGAAGACATAGCTTCACTGAGCCTCGGGTGTGCCGTTCCAACGCCCACACAGCATGGCAAAATTCCATAGGCACTAAATGAAAAAGTATTGCGACGCTAAGAAGAATTAAAGTGCCGATGCGTCAAGAGCCATAGCTGTGGTTGTACGAGGTGCATTCAAGTTCTAAGGCCTCTGATTTTTTCTCTCCGAACTGGAAAGAGATAGAAACATGTGCATTGTTTTAAAATGAGGCCGCATTCATTGTCAATACGTCCCAGAGATGGCAGCACCGTACGGCAGATGGAATTTTACTGCCAGCGGCGAGAATGAGAACTGTTTTAAATACTTAAAATGGCGACGTTTTCCTTACTTGAACAGCGTGCAATCATTCGTTTTCTGAACTTGCGTGGTGTGAAACCAACTGAAATTCATCGACAGTTGAAGGAGACATGTGGTGATGGAGTTATGGATGTGTTGAAAGTGCGTTCATGGGTGCAACAGTTTAATGAAGGCAGAACATCGTGTGACAACAAACCAAAACAACCTCGGGCTCGCACAAGCTGGTCTGACGACATGATCGAGAAAGTGGAGAGATTGTTTTGGGGGATCGCCGAATGACTGTTGAACAGATCGCCTCCAGAGTTGGCATTTCTGTGGGTGCCACGAGTGCTGACGGCGAACCACATGGCTGCCCGTGAGGCATGTTGCCAAGCAATGTTGATGCACAACGACAGCATGAATGGGACTTTCTTTTCGTTGGTTGTGACAATGGATGAGACGTGGATGCCATTTTTCAATCCAGAAACAAAGCGTCAGTCAGCTCAATGGAAGCACACAGATTCACCGCCACCAAAAAAATTTCAGGTAACAGCCAGTGCTGAAAAAATGATGGTGTCCATGTTCTGGGACAGCGAGGGCGTAATCCTTACCCATTGCGTTCCAAAGGGCACTACGGTAACAGGTGCATCCTACAAAAATGTTTTGAAGAACAAATTCCTTCCTGCACTGCAACAAAAACGTCCGGGAAGGGCTGCGCGTGTGCTGTTTCACCAAGACAACGCACCCGCACATAGAGCTAACGTTACGCAACAGTCTCTTCGTAAAAACAACTTTGAAGTGATTCCTCATGCTCCCTACTCACCTGACCTGGCTCCTAGTGACTTTTGGCTTTTTCCAACAGTCAAAGACAAACTCCGTGGCCGCACATTCACCAGCTGTGCTGCTATTGCCTCAGCGATTTTCCAGTGGTCAAAACAGACTCGTAAAGAAGCCTTCGCCGCTGCCATGGAACATGGCGTCAGTGTTGTGAAAAATGTGTACGTCTGCAGGGCGATTACGTCGAGAAGTAACGCCAGTTTCATCGATTTCGGGTGAGTAGTTAATTAGAAAAAAAATCGGAGGCCTTAGAACTTGAATGCACCTCGTATGTGTGCCCTGCGCCTCGCCATCCTCCCGCCCGCCAACCTCCGCATCGATACTAGCAGGTTGAAACTTTTAGTACTGTATTCGTATGATTCAGAGAGTGTACTGTGTTTGTTTGGGGCAATAATAACCTAAATTTTACCAGAACTTTTCCATCATTTAATTATCCTCACAACTAACTTAGACAGGGTCCTTTCCAAACGTCGTGCATTCCGAGTGTCCCGAGATGAAAATTAAAAATTGTGTTAATAATAATTATTTGCAGAACTAACTATATTAGAATGTTGTTTAAAGAAATGTTTTGTTAATGAACCAGTAAACGAATAGCGAAGTCTTAAAGAAGTCGAAAGATAACTTTTGTATTGATATAGTAATGAAGTTAATTATTTCGAGACAGCTTTAAAGGCATTTAAATGAGCAATAAATAAGATGAAAAGAGTAGTAACTTATATTCTGGAAATCTTGGATGAATAATAAATTGAGTAATCATGTTTTTTAAAAAATACAGCGATCATAACAGTTTCAAGGTCCCCCACCCCCCCTCATTCATTTGACTTCTGAAGTGTGCTAAATTGGTTTGACCAAAAAAAGTTAAAGTTAATATAAAAGTCAAAATTTATCAGTGTTTTACCTCTATCAAAATTGACAATTTGTGTGTGGCATGATAGTACAATTTCTAGGGTAACCTATGCCCAATTTCAATCAGATTAATAGACAGTATAAAGTCTTGTAGTAAACATTATAGTGTAGTGTTATGTATTTATGATTTTCCATATCAGCACAGAACGTGAAACTATCAGTTCAATAGATTTTCTGGTTCTAAAATTCTATTATATTATGCAGTGTTACAACTTGTTGTTTTGCATGAATATATACCAACTTTTACAGGGAAGAAACCAAGTCAATGCCTAATTAGGCTGGCGACCGTATTATTGTCACATTGGTAGCATCTACTGGTTTGCTTTTGATCCATCCTGATGTGTAATTTCATTTCGAACTCACTTGACGGATCATTGTTATTACGGAGTGGACGTAAGTCTGATTTGCCACCATTCAGGTATACGCGGTCGATATTGTTGTTGTCTTCAGTCCTGAGACTGGTTTGATGCAGCTCTCCATGCTACTCTATCCTGTGCAAGCCTCTTCATCTCCCAGTACTTACTGCAACCTACATCCTTCTGAATCTGCTTAGTGTATTCATCTCTTGGTCTCCCTCTACGATTTTTACCCTCCACGCTGCCCTCCAATGCTAAATTTGTGATCCCTTGATGCCTGAGAGCATGTCCTACCAACCGGTCCCCTCTTCTTGCCAAATTGTGCCACAAACTTCTCTTCCCCCCAATTCTATTCAATACGTCATTAGTTATGTGTTCTACCCATCTAATCTTCAGCATTCTTCTGTAGGACAACGTTTCGAAAGCTTATATTCTCTTCTTGTCCAAACCATTTTTCGTCCATGTTTCACTTCCATACATGGCTACACTCCATTGAAATACTTTCAGAAACGACTTCCTGATGCTGAAATCTATACTCGATGTGGACAACTTGCTCTTCTTCAGAAACACTTTCCTTGCCATTGCCAGTCTGCATTTTAATCCTCTTTACTTCGACCATCATCAGTTATTTCACATTTCCTAATCTAATTCCCTCAGCATCACCCGACTTAAATCGACTACATTCCATTATCCTCGTTTTGCTTTTGTTGATGTTCATCTTATATCCTCCTTTCAAGACACTGTCCATTCCATTCAACTGCTCTTCCAATTCCTTTGCTGTCTCTGACAGAATTACAATGTCAGCAGCGAACCTCAAAGTTTTTATTTCTTCTCCATGGATTTTAATACCTACTCCGAATTTTTCCTTTGTTTCCTTTACTGCTTGCTCAATATACAGATTAAATAACATCTGGGAGAGGCTACAACCCTGTCTCACTCCCATCCCAACCACTGCTTCCCTTTCATGCCCCTCGACTCTTATAACTGCCATCTGGTTCATCTACAAATTGTAAATAGCCTTTCGCTCCCTGTATTTTACCCCTGCCACCTTTAGAATTTGAAAGAGAGTATTCCAGTCAACATTGTCAAAAGCTTTCTCTAAGTCTACAAATGCTAGAAATGTAGGTTTGCCTTTCCTTAATATATTTTCTAAGATAGGTCGTAGGGTCAGTATTGCCTCACGTGTTCCAATATTTCTGCGGAATCCAAACTGATCTCCGCCGAGGTCGGCTTCTACCAATTTTTCCATTCGTCCGTAAAGAATTCGCTTTAGTATTTTGCATCTGTGACTTATTAAACTGACAGTTCGGTAATTTTCACATCTGTCAACACCTGCTTTCTTCGGGACTGGAATTATTATATTCTTCTTGAAGTCTCAGGGTATTTCGCCTGTCTCATACATCTTGCTCACCAGATGGTAGAGTTTTGTCAGGACTGACTCTCCCAAGGCCGTCAGTAGTTCCAATGGAATGTTGCCTACTCCCGGGGCCTTGTTTCGACTCAGGTCTTTCAGTGCTATGTTAAACTCTTCACGCAGTATCGTACCTCCCATTTCATCTTCATCTACATCCTCTTCCATTTCCGTAATGTTGTCCTCAAGTACATCGCCCTTGTATAGACCCCATCCACCTTTCTGCTTTCCCTTCTTTGCTTAGAACTGGGTTTCCATCAACGCTCTTGATATTCATACAAGTGACTCTCTTTTCTCCAAAGGTCTCTTTAATTTTCCTGTAGGCAGTATCTATCTTACCCCTAGTGAGACAAACCTCTACATCCTTACATTTGTCCTCTAGCCATTCCTGCTTAGCCATTTTGAAGTTCCTGTCGATCTCATTTTTGAGACGTTTGTATTCCTTTTTACCTGCTTCATTTACTGCGTTTTTATATTTTCTCCTTTCATCAATTAAATTCAATATTTCTTCTGTTACCCAAGGATTTCTACTAGCCCTCGTCATTTTACCTACTTGATCCTCTGCTGCCTTCGCTACTTCATCCCTCAGAGCTACTCATCCCTTTTTCTACTGTATTACTTTCCCCCATTCCTGTCAATTGTTACCTTATGCTCTCCCTAAAACTCTGTACAACCTCTGGTTTAGTCAGTTTATCCAGGTCCCATCTCCTTAAATTCCCACCTTTTTGCAGTTTCTTCAGTTTTAATCTGCAGTTCATAACCAATAGATTGTGGTCAGAGTCCACATCGGCCCCTGGAAATATCTTACAATTTAATATCTGGTTCCTAAATCTCTGTCTTGCCATTATATAATCTATCTGATACTTTCTAGTATCTCCAGGATTCTTCCATGTATACAACCTTCTTTTATGATTCTTGAACCAAGTGTTTGCTATGATTAAAATATGCTCTGTGGACAATTCTACCAGACGGCTTCCTCTTTCATTTCTCTCCCCCAGTCCATATTCACTCACTATGTTTCCTTCTCTCCCTTTTCCTACTCTCGAATTCCAGTCACCCATGACTATTAAATTTTCGTCTCCCTTCACTACCTGAATAATTTCTTTTATCTCATCATACATTTCATCAATTTCTTCATCATCTGCAGAGCTAGTTGGCAAATAAACTTGTACTACTGTAGTAGGCGTGGGCTTCGTGTCTATCTTGGCCACAGTAATGCGTTCACTATGCTGTTTGTAGTAGCTTACCCGCACTCCTATTTTTTTTATTCATTATTAAACCTACTCCTGCATTACCCCTATTTGATTTTGTATTTATAACCCTGTATTCAGCTGACCAGAAGTCTTGTTCCTCCTGCCACCGAACGTCACTAATTCCCACTATATCTAACTTCAATCTATCCATTTCCCTTTTTAAATTTTCTAACCTACCTGCCCGATTAAGGGATATGACATTCCACGCTCCGATCCGTAGAACGCCAGTTTTCTTTCTCCTGATAACGACGTCCCCTTGAGTAGTCCCCGCCCGGAGATCCGAATGGGGGACTATTTTACCTCCGGAATATTTTACCCAAGAGGACACCATCATCATTTAACCATACAGTAAAGCTGCATGCCCTCGGTAAAAATTACGGCTGTAGTTTCCCCTAGCTTCCAGCCGTTCGCAGTACCAGCACAGCAAGGCCGTTTGGTTAGTGTTGCAAGGCCAGATCAGTCAATCATCCAGACTGTTGCCCCTACAACTACTGAAAAGGCTGCTCCCCCTCTTCATGAACGACACGTTTGTCTGGCCTCTCAACAGATACCCCTTCGTTGTGGTTGCACCTACGGTACGGCCATCTTTATCGCTGAGGCACGCAAGCCTCCCCACCTACGGCAAGGTTCATGGTTCATGGGGACAGACGCGGTCGATATATATGTAAAAATCCTTTCTCATCAAGTGAATCCCGCTCACTTACTGTAGCACAGGCTTTAACGAGTACTGTGTCACGGGGGATTACAAGCTATAGGGAGCGACGGATAATATACAATATGTTCAAGAGCCAAGACGAAATAATAAGAGCTGATGACCAAGAAAGAATTGCTCGGATTAAAAAGGGTTTAAGACAAGGCTGTAGTCTTTCGCCCCTACTGTTCAATCTGTATTCGAAGAAGCAATGATGGAAATAAAAGAATGGTTCAGGAGTGGAATTAAAATTCAAGGTGAAACGGTATCGATGATGAAATTGTTATCCTGTGAAGAATTACATGACCTCCTGAATAGAACGGACAGTCCAATGAGTAAAGAATGTGGATGGAGAGTAAATCGAAGAAATACGAAGGTGATGAGAAGTAGCAGAAACGTGAACAGCGAGATACTTAAGATCAGGACTGATGGTCACGGAGCAGGTGAAGTTAAGGAATTTTGCTACCTAGGCAGCAAAATAACCAATTACGGATTGAGCAAGGGGGACATCAAAAACAGACTAGCACTGGCAAAACAGAGCATTCCTGGCCAGGAGAAGTCTACTAGTATCAAACATAGGCCTTAATTTCAGGAAGAAATTTCTGAGAATATACGTTTGGACCATAGTATTGAATGGTAGTGAAACATGGACTGTGGGAAAACCGGAACAGAAGAGAATCGAAGCATTTGAGATGTGGTGCTACAGACGAATGTTGAAAATTAGCTAAACTGATAAAGTAAGCAATGAAGAGGCTCTGAGCAGAATGGGAGAGGAAAGGAATATCAGGAAAACAGTGAAGAGGAGAAGGGACAGGAGGACAGGGCATCTGTTAAGACATCTGCGACTAACTTCCATTGTACTAGAGGGAGATGTAGAGGACAAAAACTTCAGAGAAAGATAGAAATTTGAATACATCCAGCAAATAATTGAGGACGTAAGTTGCAAGTGATACTTTGAGATGAAGGTGCTGGCACAGGCCGCATCAAAACAGTCCTAATGCTCCTGGAAAGAAACACAGTTGAAATTAGTACTGTAAACAAGGCAATAAATGGAGCTCTGCGCTCCAGTAATGGTACAGCCATGGTGTCCCAAATGAAGTGAACCAACTTAATATAAATGTGCACCACCACAAATCCGACGTCTTACAGCAGCCAACTAGAAAGCTGAGACCTGACTTCGCAAATAAAAAAGAAACAAAGGAAGTAGTTTTATGTAAATGCACATGCAACTTTTCTGCATAGAGACAGAAGGGGGATCAATAGCTAAAAGTCTGATACGGAACTGGACATGAACATCGAACAAACCAACAGTAAACTACCGAACTAAACAGACAATACTGGAACAGGAAATAGCAATTATAGCCATAATTACTGACGATCCTCGGCTCACTGGCATCAAAAAATGGTTCAAATGGCTCTGAGCACTATGAGACTTAACTTCTGAGGTCTTCAGTCCCCTAGAACTTAGAACTACTTAAACCTAACTAACCTAAGGAGATTACACACATCCATGCCCGAGGCAGGATTCGAACCTGCGACCGTAGCGGTCGCGCTGGTCCAGACTGAAGCGCTTAGAACCGCTCGACCACTCCGGCCGGCAACTGGCATCCGATATACCAAATCGGAAGCTCATCAGACAAATCCATACAACGATCCAGGAACGACAGCGTCGACCCGACACACAACTTCAACACAGCGGCGTTGCGCCGTCCGCCTCCGTGTCCGATCGGTCACTGAAGCGCACAACACGCTCCTTCCCTCTGCACGCGCTCCGTCCGTGCAGAGGTTTGCAGTGGGCCGCAGCCGAGATAATAATGGTTCGCAGACCAGGAACCCTAGTGCCTCTTCGTGGTATCGCTGCTACGGTCAGACAAGGTGAGTTTTAACTGCCGAGCTTGTTCTAGGTATCAACTGCGAACACACTACCCGCTTCGCCTCCAGGTTTTAATTCGGCCGCGTCACCCTGAGGGATATATTTCACAGCCAAACACAGGATGTACATTAAGTTCGGTAACATTTTCAAATATTTATTTCACAAAAACCAAGCATTGTACAGGTATCATACATATGTCATTTTGAAAAGAGACCTTGAAAGTTGTTTTTCATGTACACCGCCACAGCGTAGATTGGTAATTTACCGATAATCAGCGCTAGTCGCAAACATGGTGAGTTCATGTGGGGAGCGAGCTTTCTGGGGGATGGAGTTCGACAAAAACAAGTGTGCTACAGCTGTTCAACGGATGTTTTGAACCAAGTACGGTAAGAAGCTATCAACAAGGAAGGCCATTTGCCACTGGCACAACAAATTCGTTAAGACGAGTTGCTTGTGCCCGGCAAAGAGAAGTGGACGTCCCAGTGTGAGTGAAGTGAATGTGGAACGCGTACGAGAGACATTCACAAGGATATTCCTACTTGGACAGGTTGCAGCAATGCATGATGCCTCAAATGCAGACTCTCCGTTCATCTTTCAGCAGGAGGGGGCTCCACCCCATATTCATCGTGAAGTTCGTGAATACCTGAACACGGAGCTTCCGCATCGATGGATCGGCCGTGCTATAGAAGGGGACAGCTGTTTCATGAAATGGCCTCCCCGATCACCAGATCTCACTCCGTGTGACTTTTTTCTGTGGGTACACATTAACGATCTGGTGTATGTACCGCCTCTACCACGTGATGTACCAGAGCTCCGGGAGAGAATACGGCAAATGACTGCCACAGTCGACCATGCTATGCTGGGACGGGTATGGCAAGAATTCGATTGCCGCATTGACGGTTGCCGGGTCACTCATTGTGCGCATACGGGATGTTCGTAAAAAAAAAAAGAAGAAGACCTGTCGATCGCGCAGGAGTTCGCTACACACTCAGTAATGGCGTTACTTATATGTATGAATCGAGGGATACATTGGTCTTAATTAGCAGTTTTAATAGTCTGCTTCAGATGAAGAGGAATTGAGCCTTCTTTTTAGCATGAACGAGAAATTTCTGGCATTTTATAAGAAATTTACCACGGATTCTAAGTGAATATAGCAAAGGAGCTACACGTTTTATGTTTATCTGTTTCAAGAGTTAACTGCAAATGACAGCGCACACTGTAGACAGAGATCGTTCTCTCCGATTCACTTATAAAGGCTATTCAACGTCCAAGTGTACTGGAACTGTACGAATGGCTCAAATCGTTTAAATGGCTCTGAGCACTATGGGACTTAACTTCTGAGGTAATCAGTCCCCTAGAACTTAGAACTATTTAAACCTAACTGACCTAAGGACATCACACACATCCATGCCCGAGGCAGGATTCGAACCTGCGACCGTAGTGGTCGCGCGGTTCTAGACTGTAGCGCCTAGAAACGCTCGGCCACCCCGGCCGGCTGTACGAATGGTGTAAAGTGTTTGGTGGTTCTATATTTCCTTCTATTTTATTACAATTAACAACACAAACAGTGTAATTAACCCTACAAACATTTGTTACGCTGAAATTAATCACATGAGGTGGTCAGACAAACTTCTGAAACAGAATCAAATAGTGTTTTGGCTTGTAAGTCGTGAACCGCATGACTAAATAAAAACAGTATTACCAGAATAAAAAAGGATCGGAAATATACTTCATGGGTATCAGGAGTAGATTTCCCTGTATACCAGGATATGCGAGGTGTGGACTCTGTTCTGCATGTTTTAGACTGATCGGCTAGGGAAGAAATTGGCACTACAGATGTAAGAAACCGTCTTGAAATCCCATACAATCATACAGGCTGGACGTTGCACAAGATCAACGAACGCCGAGCTAGCTTGCAAAACTGATTTTTCTTTTACTCGTTTACTCGCCTCCCTGACTCGTGAAGTAGTGCACTGTGGGGTATTATATACAAGGAAGTTAGAGGTGTGTCGTTAACAAATTAGTGAACGTCTTGTTTTCCCATTACGCTTATATCATGTGTTGTTCTTGTTTTAAGGTTTCGGCACTACAGCGGCATCACTTGCTTTGAAAGACACGGAGCTCTTAGGAACTTTGGACAGCTCCAGCCAGGCAGATGTATAGCTTGAGTCAGCAATTATTGGCAGCAACAACATGACACAGCCACACGAACTATAAAGGAGGTAAAGGGAGAATTCAGCTGATGAATCAGGTTGGTACGTCGCATACAGTGCTACATAATTACTCCTTACAACAGAGTTTAACGTCTGCAGAGCTTTCACTTAAGATGAGTATTTGTTAAGTAGTTTCGGCGTTGGTGCATTACTTACAGTATCATCATCATCAACATCATCGGAATCGTCAATAGTTATTTGACAACTTGTAATTAATCATACGCTCAACTTTTCGGTGCTTACTATACGGTGAACAGAAAAAATTTCAGAGTTTATTGAATACTGTGATGTATACTGAAGCGCCAAAGAAACTGGTGTAGGAAATAGATATGTAAACACACAGAATACGGCGCTGCGGTCGGCAACGACTATGTAAGACAAGAAGTGTCTGGCATATTTGTTAGATCGGTTACTGCTGCTAGAATGGCAGGTTATCAAGATATAAGTGAGTTTGAACGTCACACGAGCGATGGGACACAGCATCTCCGAGGTAGCTATGAAGTGGGAGTTTCCCCGTACGACCATTTCACGAGTGTACCGTGAATATCAGGAATCCGGTAAAAGATCAAATCTCTGACATCGCTGCGGCCGGAGAAAGATCCTGCAAGAACGGGACCAGCGACGACTGAAGAGAATCGTTCAACGTGACGGAAGTGCGATGCTTCCGCAAACTGCTGCAGATTTCAACGCTGGGCCATCGAAAAGTGTCAGCGTGAGAACTATTCAGCGAAACGTCATCGATATGGACTTTCTGAGCAGATGGTCAGCTCTTGTACCCTTTCATTAATGCCAGTACCGCCATTAGACTGTTGTTTATTTACAGTGATAGACTACATTTACACTTACACAATCGTAATTTCGGCTTCAAAGTGCCATTATCAAGTGTTTCAAATGTTATAAATTGCCTAAGATGGCATACTGTCCTATTAAAATGTTTCTAATACTGTATTTGTATACGATAGTATGCCATCTTAGGCAATGTATAACACTTAAAACACTTGATGATTGCACTTTGAAGCCGAAATCATGATTGTGTAACTGTAAATATAACACTGTAAATAAGCAACAGTGTAATGGCGGTACTGACTTTAAAGAAATATATTATGACTGTCGCCCCGCATTATGAAAAATTTATCTTGCACCCTTGATGACTGCACGACACAAAGCTTTGCACCTCGCCTGGATCCATCACCACCGACATTGGATTGTTGATGATTGGAAACATGTTGCCTGGTCGGATGAGTCTCGTTTCAAATTGTATCGTGTGGATGGACGTGTACGGGTATGGAGACAAATCAAGAATCCCTCATACGTCTAGATACGACTCTGACGGATGAAACGTAAGAATCCTGTCTGATTGCTTGCATCCTTTCATGTCCATTGTTATTCCGACGGACTTGGGCAATTACTGGAAGTCACTGCGACACCTAACACGTCCAGGATTGCTACAGAGTGGACCCAGGAATTGAAACGCCTCCTCTGGACACCAAACTCCGCAGGCATGAACATTATTCAGCATGGCTGGGATGCCTTGCAAAGTGCTGTGAAGAATAGACCCCCAGCCCTTCGCACTCTAACGGATTTACGGACAGCCCTGCAGTATTCATGGTGTCACTTCCCTCCAGCACTACTTCGTGTATTAGTCGTTCTGAGGTACGTCTGCATGCTCACGTAGGCCCTACAGGGTACTAGCCAGGTGTATCAGTTTCTTTGGCTCTTCAGTGTATCGCAGCATTAGTTTTGAGGATGACTGAACTGTTATCTTCGCTGTTTAATAACTGGAAAATATCACAGCATGTTGACACCTAAGTCTCTTGAAAGCAGCCTGTAAGGCTAAAATTCAGCGATTGTGAAAATTTTAATAAAGTGAATAAAGAGAAGTTGATGAAACACTACAGTTCTTTTTCCCTAGTTGCCTTAATTACGCGACTTTTCACACGCTTTGGCACCGTTACTAAAAGCTGGTGAGCTGGTAGGCGACTTGGCGCAGTCATTTCTGAAAACTTCTACCTAATGAGGTGCACGTGAGTCCTAAAGTAAAGAATCTGCGCTTTTAATTCGCTCCTTTAGTCTGAGAAGAGAGGGGGCACAGGAAGGCATAACTAGGAGAGTGAGGTCGGGCGAAGTCACGGGGGGGGGAACCGAGGTGCGCGACGCTAGTGGTTGAGGGGCGGCTGAAGGCGGTCGCCTCTTATGCTGGCCGCATTAAGGGACTGCCATTTTTTCATAATCTCGGCAGGAAAAGAATTTGCATTTCAGATGGCGGCCCGCCCGCCTTCCGCAGTCGGGAGGTTAGCGGAAGGAGGCGCCGAGGTCGGCTGCAGTTCCACTACGGAGGCAAAGAAGAGCACGGAGCTTACCACCGACCGCTGCATACCTCTACAGTCTCCTCAGCGCCTAACAGTGCGTCAGGTACAAAGAACAGTCCTTCCGACGTGAGTCTCCACATTTACACCGAATCTTTACGGTGGAAATGTAAATGAGCGTTTGGCGTCATTGGTTGGGAGGCCCCTTACGGCGCAGGTCCGGCCGCCTTGGTGCAGGTCTTATTACATTTGATGCCACAATGGGAGACCTGCGCGCCGGATGGGGATGAAATGATGAAGACAACACAACACCCAGTCTCTGAGCGGAGAAAATCCCGGACCCAGCCGGGAATCGAACCCGGGCGCCTTAGGAAGGCAATCCGTCACGCTGACCATTCAGTTATCGCGGAGGACATCTTTACAATAACAGAGCGGGACTGTCATCGCTCCACATCCTTGTATTCTGAGTTACATCGATCCGTCAAAATACTGTGACTGCTGTCAACCGCGAAATTGAATGTCGCCTGTGCAGTTGCGACGCGTGGGTTGGCTATCAGTCTATAGGCCTTCAAGCGGAGCACAGAGTGATGGGCGGCATTCTAGAGGCTATACTGAGCCGCAAAAGGAAAAAAATGCACTGACGTACGTGCCTTTTGTATACTGCGGGTCGCTCTGGCTGGAGGTCTGCAAACAACCATTTCAGAAACAACGAGAGAGTTCTACAATCGTGAGCGACTATGGAAAGTGAGTGAAGCCCGCCTTGAAAAACTTAAAGTGTTCTTCTGCGCTTAAAATGTTTTCTAGGATGTCTATTTCATTGCACTGTTCAACCTCAGTCTGCCCGGAACTCTGTTATCGAGTTACGAGGCGGTGACGAAATGTCTCTGAAAACCATTCACGGCGGGAGGAAAAAAATCGACATTGCGATCAGTGTGGTTGCATTTAAGCGACGGCCGAACAGGAGATACGGAACTTGTGATCATGCTCACACTTGTGGCTGGCCCGGCCTCTTAGAACTACTGAACAATAGCTTACGAAAAGCGCATCTAGCGAGCAGAGCAGCCGGCCGTGGTGGCCTAGCGGTTCTAGGCGCTTCAGTCCGGAACCGCGAGACCGCTACGGTCGCAGATTCGAACCCTGCCTCGGGCATGGATGCGTGTGATGTCCTTAGGTTAGTTAGGTTTAAGTAGTTCTAAGTTCTAGGGGACTGATGACCTAAGATGTTGAGCCACATAGTGCTCAGAGCCATTTGAACCATTCGAGCAGAGCAGCGTGTGACAGAAGCCGCCAAAGAGACACTCTGGACCACCATGGCCTCGAAGAAGACGGAGGAGGGCCTCGTTTTTGGATCTGGTCCAGGAATCGCTGACGACAGATATGTTTAGTTCAGCTACAAAAATATGACCCAAAACTTCCCTGAGACCGTATTATTAGAGACGGAGCGCAAGCTCGGGTGAGGGAAGGATGGGGAAGGAAATCGGCCGTGCCCTTTCAAAGGAACCATCCCGGCATGTGCCTGAAGCGATTTAGGGAAATAACGGAAAACCTAAATCAGGATGGCCGGAGACGGGATTGAACTGTCGTCCTCCCGAATTCGAGTCCAGTGTGCTATTCAAGTTGATAGGAAACATAATTTCATAATGGTTCATATGAGTTTGATCGAAATTTGATTACGGGATTCTGAACTGAATTCTCTATCAAGATACGAAGCCGTTTTTCGATACCTTACGAAGTTTATTTTCGATGCAGGATTTCGTGTCGAGTTTTTCGGCAAAATAAATAACGCTGCTTTCAACATTTTCTTACAACTAATATATTTCAACTGTCCTATGTATGCTGATAGAAAATATATTTCAAATGACTTATACAAAATTATTTTGTTGCATGTTACTACGACGACTTCGGAAATTCCAGTGTTCCGGCTGCAATAAGTGCTTCAACCTGGTGCAGCGGTCATAGGGATCGTCCGTTGTGCACACGAAACTGGCTTAACTATGTTGGCTTCTGCGGCTGGTGACATGATGAGTAAAATTCTTTTTGGTGCTGTACCACGTCATTGTATAAAATATTTTCTATAGACCTCAAAACGATCCTATCTACCGTTCTACAACGGCCTTCCTCAGTGCAAGGTTGAGGAAACCCTTTGTAATACTGTCGAAACATTGGTTTTAAAGTTGATAATTAAAGTGTTTTATACAGTGACGCGGTAAAACACTGGGGAGGTGGTAGATTGGTAAGCGGGCCACACGGGCTGCTGGAGGGGAATGCTGACCCCATTTGAGGATACAATTTTTTTTCATCACATTAACTAAGGCAGAGCACTGGTAACAACACAATGATTAATTACTATTTGTAAATGGCGGTGATCTACACCGGTTATTCAGCTGTATAAAAGCAATGAGAATAATTCAAAAAAATTTGAAAGGAAACAGCCCGAACTTTAATTTAATAAAGAAATTACTTTACACAAACATAACTTCAACATAACTACAGACGTGAGCTCAGTAGTCAATTATCAGGCCTTGTGAATAAGAAAAATAACAATTTTTAAAAGCTATTAGGTTTCAGAAAAATGCACACATAGCAAGATTTCATAAATACGTGAATTAAATATTATGGATGTTACGATATCCTGAAAGATCTGCACAGCAGTCAGTACATTCTCGACGTTGGGCGTGCCGGTCGCTGTGACCGAGCGGTTCTAGGCGCTTCAGCCCGGAACCGCGCTGCTGCTAGGGTCGCAGGTTCGAATCCTGCCTCGGGCATGGACGTGTGTGATGTCCTTAGGTTAACTAGGTTTAAGTAGTTCTACGTTTAAGGGACTGATGACCTCAGATGTTAAGTCCCATAGTGCTTAGAGTCATTTCTGACGTTTGGCGTTCACATCGGCCTCTCATCTGAATTCCGCGCTCGAGAGCTCAAGTGAAAACAACTGGCAGGAAGGCCTGTGCACACCAATAGCGGCCTCCAGAAGACACAAACCGTGTGAAAGCACAGTTCACAAAATACTAAAACGAACTGCTAAGCACGGGGTGGTGCCAAATGCAGGAAAAGGTATTAAACTTTATAGCGTGACAACCGCAGTTACTATTTAAGCAGTAGTTCATTACACAATCTCCAATGACTTGATAAATTTATAAACCAGAACTAGTTCAAGGGAATAATGACCAGACAATCCACATGCAATCTTAAATACCAAAGCACCGTTTTGCGGCGCAAAATTGTTCCTGCCAAACTAAAGGAAGTTGGCAATTCCAATGTAAATTGGCGGCTGAAGTTTTGTACAGAGAATAAACTTTGGTTCATAACACTGACCACTTAACACATTAACAATAGTAATAAAAAAAGGAATCGCCGAAATATCGGCCACACTTTTAATGCAACACAACCAGGGCACAGCGCAGTTACATGGACTTGCAACACCAAGTATCCCGGACACACGACCAAGTGTTTTGTGGAATGGCTAGCGAAAATCAGAGTGGAGCAATGACATCCAAAAGCTCCACCACAAAACGTCTCACCATTTAAAGTTAGTCCACTAGCTCGCCGGTACCATGGACGCCAGGCTAAACTCCCGCGCTCTCCTCAGCATTCGAGATAGACGCGATTCTTAAACAGGGCGTTTGTTGACCGGTGACTGCTTCCGCACTCCATTTCCGCTCGCCACCACACCCACGGGCCGGAATGTCAACACCGTGCCTCCTCGCAGTACACGAAGTACTGACTGACTACTCGCGGCGCTCCGTACGTCTTCCTTCTGTCAATACCGCTAACCGAGTCTCTGTCACTGCCCCGACCGAGTCTCCTCTCGCGAGCCGCGGCAGTCCTAAATAGAGGGCGCTAACCAACCAGACGACGCAAAGCGCGTAACTTCGACGGAGAAACTATCCTGCCAAGAGCATCGCAGGAAGTCACGGCTCATACACCCGGAAGAATTATAATCATCACAAAAATGATTCCTTACGGACAAAATTGTAAGGAATAAAATTATATAATGAGACGTAGCATTATATTTCACTTGAAAAATAAATAACGCGCGTTCGATGAACACTGTCCTCTGAAGGACCGTGAATCCGCGAGAAGGAGATCAGGTGTCGAGCGTCCTTGTCTCATTACGGAATGTGGAGTTCAGAGGCTTGCCCACACTGCAAAACATTATAGCTGATCATCTGTAGCGTATCTTACGACAGAGCACAATGCTGTTTCAGGCACAGGAATTTCGTAGCACATAGCTTAGTCCACATTATTAAACAAGGGGCTGCTCAGCAAATGACTCATGTATTCCCTTGTTGACCGAGCGACATCGTCAATTATGAATGCGGTGGACGCAGAATCACCGAGACTGGACAGTGGATCGGATGAATCATGTTTCTTGCTACGCGAAGTAGATGATCGCAAACGGATACTTTGTCATCAACGGCGAACGGTAGTTGGGAACGTCTATTGTGCCTTAGTCGCAGGCGGGGGGGGGGGGGGGGGGGCGGGGCAGTATTATGCTACAGCACTCACCTGGACCTCCACAGGACCTGTCGTTGCAATCGAAGGCATTACGACAGCTGTGGACCACGTGAACATTACTGAGCTTCATCTCCATCTATTCATACCTGACGTCTTCACGGTGGCGTTGGAATCTTTCAGTAGGATAATGATCCGCGTAACAGTGGCATAAGTATATTACAGCAGTTTGTGGAACATTATAATGAGCTCATTTTAATGTCTTGGACACCAAATTCGCCTGATGTGAAACCGATAGGGACACTACCAAGTGACATCTCCGTGACCACAAACCACCAGTCCACTGCTTACGGGAACTGCTTGAGATTTATGTAGACATCTGGTGCCCCGTATCTGCAGAAAAATACCAGACACATTTAGGAATCACACTACGTAGAATCGCTGCTACATTTCGTTCCGTGGGTGGACCAACACGCTTGGGTGTGGCTCAATGCTCGCGTGCAAGTACCATGTCCAGCCACATTAATGTTTCCACCTGTCGTGTTTTGCAGCACGAGACGTGCAGCAAGAGAGTCAGTGATGTTCTGAATGGTACCGTCAAGGATGTGGAGCCTTGCCGACCTTGGGCCGTAGCTAGCTGCGCTGGGTTTTTCGGTTGAGGATCCGTGGCGAGAAAAGCCTGATTCGTTCTCGACTGTGTTTAAATCCTGGAAGTTTAGTGGAGAGCGGAGCACGGTGAACCCATCCTGGTGCTCTTCGACTCATACAAGTGTACTGCGAGCTGATCCACTCCTGGTATTGCCCTTCTGATACATATCATAGTAACGAGGAATAAGAAATAGCTTGTAGGGAAATAGCATGTAGGGATTGACATAGTCCCAAGGGTAGATGCATACTTGTGTAGGTGCATTGTGCCTCCCAGAATGAACACATCACCCAGGGAATGCTACGAAAATAAATATTCAAAAATGGCTCTGAGCACTATGGAACTTAACTTCTGAGGTCATCAGTCCCCTAGAACTTAGAACTACTTAAACCTAACTAACCTAAGGACATTACACACATTCATGCCCGAGGCAGGATTCGAACCTGCGACCGTAGCGTTCGTGCGGTTCCAGACTGTACCGCCTAGATCCGCTCAGCCACCCTGGCCGGCAATAAATATTCCCTAGACCATAACGTCCCCTCCTAGTTACAGGATATTTGTTTTCAGGCGTTTCACGCCGTACACACCAATGGCCGTATGTCCGTGCAAAGCGAGATTGACCTGAAAAAGTCACTCAGTGGACGTCTAGCAGTGGTACTGGTGTGCAAATTCCAGCCTTCGTCGCCAGTGAACAGCATTCACTATGGGTGCATGAACCAGACACCTGTTGCGGAAGCCCGAATGGGGCAACGCTCGCTGGATGTTCGTTGAGGAGACACTGTTGGTAACCCCTTGCTTCACTGGGCGGTCAGCTGCTCAACCGTTGCATGTCTATTCTCCCGTACACATCTCTGCAGCTGTCGTTCACTCCTTTCATCTATGGCCCGTGATGAACCACAGCTGTCTCAGTACGAGGTTTAGATAACGCCATTTTGTCATGCGTGGTATACTTTAACCACGGAGGCAAGCGAATAGCTTACAGACTCACACGTTTCGGAAATGCTTCCACGCCTCTCCAGAAAGTCAACGATCATGTCCGTCTGGACATCAGATAAATCACTACATTTCCGCATTACGACAACGACTGCACTATTTTCCGCGTGGATCCAGAGACGCTTTATACACCTGTCACCGCCGTCTGTGAATCGTCGTCGCACGTTGACACCGAGTGTAGGTGGTGGTCACGTTAATGTGACTGAACCGTGTATTTCAACTCGACGCCACTTCGGCTACTTGCGTGTCTCTAATCCAACCGTGTTATCAAACCAGGAAAATATGAACTGTAGTTTGACGTGGAATTTCAACCACTTGTTGTTCCTCGCGACTCATGCTGTAGGGACGTGAAGGCTGGATTAAAGGCAGACTGAAAATTTCGGCTGGCGATCGGGATTCGATCTTCCGACATTTTGGTTTCCACTTTACCCCTATAACACTAATCCTGACACCAACATAGTATATATCAGATGGTCATAATGTTTTGGCTCTTTACTGTAGTGACGTCAAACCAACTATATGGACTGATTGGCATGAAGCTTTAATACAGGGTTATTCCCTGTAGGAGCTGTACCAACCGCTTAAATTCGTACTGAAACGACTAACATATGCCGACACGAAACGACAGTGGCTTTCCTGAGAAAATACCTACTTTTCCTTCATGGGGTAATTATATACCCTCATTGTCCTCTTTTTATGTTCCTTTTAGCCAATCTGTGATTTGTTGTTCACATCCTATCGATTTTTAAGCCAAATGGCTCCATATTCAAATACAAGGCTGCTGGAATCATTATACACCAGTAACAACTTAAGAAGCTGGCCGCGGTGGCCGAGCGGTTCTAGGCGCTACCGTCTGGAACCACGCGACTGCTACAGTCGCAGGTTAGAATCCTGCCTCGGGCATGATTGTACGTGATGTCCTTAGGTTATTTTGGTTTCAGTAGTTCTACGTTCAAGGGGACTGATGACCTCAGGAGTTAAGTCCCATAGTGCTCACAGCCATTTGAACAATTTGAACCAACTTAAAGAAAACTATTTTCTATGCTCTTCACACTCCCTTACATCGAGCTTTTCCTACGTATTATCGAAGGCAGGTGTTACCCTGAACCCACTAATTTTGAATACATTAATTCCGAGGATCCTGGATCACTTTTGGAAGAGTGGCGGCTCAAATCCCAGTCACACCGTCGAGATTTATGAAACTTCCTGGAAGATTAAAACTTTGTGCTCCATCCTTTCGCTATCAGTGTGGTACTCTTCTCGAATGACCTGATAATCGACCTCACATTTTATTTCATTTCTTTGTGTCAGATTTGAATCTCAGACAGCCTGGAACATCTCCGGGCCTAGAGTCCGGGCCATCGTGACTGGCTCTCTAGCTGGAGACCTGAGGAGGTATGGGCTCCTACTACATTCAGCCATCGGCTAAGAATTTATATGACCTACTGAGTACGTCGTCATTGTCGGCACCGTTTTGGCCGATTAACAATGAACTGATAACTTTTATAATTGTATACTTCTGTTGAGATAACATGGAGCAGAATGAGCCCACGTTACTAGTTGTGATTTGAATAGTCAAATAAACAACAAATAATAAATCTTAGAGGGAACACTGAGATGTTGAGAGCTGGTACGGATGCGTTTCTGACAGAATTGTCCAACTGTGTTTAATGAGATTTTAGTGCTGACCTTTCTCTCGCATCGGCTATTACACAAGTTTCCAAAATCAGCTCTCTCATTCGTATTATCAAAAATTTCAAAATGAACCTTAAACACATTCACTGCCGATGATGTCGGCTCTCACTTCAAAAAACATATCTTTGGAACTATTAGAGATAGAGCATCGTGGTTTGTTGTAAAACTTTTAGAAAAGCTCAAAGCAGTTTCTTTTCCTGTTACGTCAGAATTTCACTGTGTGCCCCACAAGTCTCTCGTAATAAATCAAGGCTACATTCGAGCTGTGTCCACGTATTGGTTAGTATTTCAGCATCAACAGTTCGGATTGCTTCATTGGTTCGTGCACGAAGAGTACCTGTGTCATAGACTGGTGTTCTGTACATCCGATCCTCATCCTAACTCCACAAAAATAGTCTAACGGCGCGACATCGGGAGAGCACTAGGTCAGGAAATTGACAATGAGCGCATGCTGCAGATTCAGAACTCAATATGTTGCAGGAGTCTCTTTGCTATAGCTCTTTGATTTGTGGTCGCAGCTTTCTCCTCGAAGAAAAATGTGCCTATAAACCCATAGTGCTTTATCATTAGGCTTTGGGCTGGAGCCGGCCGCTGTGGCCAAGAGGTCCTGGGCGCTTCCGTTTGGAACCGCGCTGCTGCTACACTCGCTGGTTCGAATCCTGCCTCAGGCATGGATGTGTGTGATGTCCTTAGGTTACTTAGGTTTAAGTAGTTCTAAGTCTTGGGGGCTGCTGACCTCAGATGTTAAGACTCATAGTTCATAGAGCCAGTTTTTGAGCTGTCACTGGCTTCACTTGTGTTGTGTGGGGTTTCGGTACCCCAAACTCAATTTAGTGGCAATTCGCATGTCCAGAAATGTGGAACATTGGTTCATGTCAATACCGACTTTTTTTCAGGTAGTCATTATCAGCCATCTGTTGGGTCAACGTGTAGCACGCGAATGCATATTTCAGGAGACAACGGTTTGGCTGCAATACTTGAAACCTTTGCACATTGGACGCCTAGAGGAGTAACCGCTTATGTAACAATCATGGACAGTCGATCTAGCTTCCTGCAATTCTTGTCATACACGACTGAGTTTACTTCTGGGTGCTGGGTTGAAACGTAACTTGCGTTCTTTAGCTTGTGTTTCAGACGCAGGGAGACATTTGCGTTTCGCCGTTGCGAAGCTGTGTATCAATGTCTATGGTTCTTGACCCGGTCGGCGTACTCAGAATTGACGTCAAAATGACGTGTCACTCAATGTGATCACAACAGTCGACATCTTTGGAGACCCTATATTGCTTTCATCGCATTTCATGGTTTTTGTGTTATGACTTCAGTGTTACGGCAGTGTGTCATTTCAAGACAGAGGAACATTGAAGATCATCACAAACACGTTAGAGGTGGTACTGTTTCTCATAATTGTCAGTTAACGACGCATTGGCGCCAAGAACCTTCAACAGATCATAGCATACAAGATAATGTTCTTGAGATGTGTTTGCATTCACCTATATCATGTGTCTAGAGATGTTCGGTTCTGTAGGTTTCTGTTCCACTATAGGCATTTTTTCCGTCTTCCGGTTTGTGACAATATCTAAGATTTCATTATTATTTCATTTAAGTATTTTCTTCAATATTCAATGTTATTTACATATAAGACCGCATTCTTTCAGGGATGAGTACCTTTCGTGTTGTGTCGTATGTCTGATTAAAGGATGAAGTTCCTGTGAGTACAGTTTTACCGTATGTTAGCGAACCAAGAGAATGTGAATTGTGAATACGATAACTTAATTGTGTTGGCATACATACCTGTAGTTTACCTCAAGTCTAGGATAGGCTGAAATGTGATACTCTGGTTGTGACCTGACGAAGTGGTATAGGATGCTTCAGTTTATTGCACTTGTATTGTTAATGATTGAGACAATGAGTAATACGAGGAAAGTAGCATACAGCTAATTTTTATTATTATCTGACATATTTCAGTCACATATTTCAATCACTTACCAGATTCTCAAAAAAGAAGGGAAAAAAGATCGGGTTTAACGTCCCGATGACATCAAGGTCATTTGAGACGGAGCACAAGCTCGGAGTGCGTCAAGGATGGGGAAGGAATCGGCCGTGCCCTTCCAAGGGAACCATGCCGGCATTTGCATGGAGCGATTTAGGGAAATTTCGATGGACGAACGCGGATTTTAACCGTCATCGGACCAAAGCAGTTACTGAAGTATGTGGGCCTAAGAAACTATACCATAATCATAATTACGCATTTTCAGAAAATGAAATATCCACAAACGAATCAGAGCTCCAAGGAAATGGAGCTAATGACAGTGTACTTATAAGTCGTCTATGTAAGCTGGTAATCCAAACCACACTGCTTGCTAAAATGAGGCTGTCATTCGAATTATAAGTCCTAGTTACATTCACTGGTTTCAAGTAGTATCTTCCAGTCAAATCTATGACTACACTGCAGATCAGTCTGTCACGATATTAGAGATCTGTTGCACTCGAAGATTATTTCTTAGCACATCGCGGTTACTCATACCTGAATCTCCGCGAAGCACTCTATTTGAGTACTTATAAGTCTTCTATTTACAAAGCTTTAGCCAACAAGTGAGCATCGTTACTTGGGCCAAGAGACAAGATGCAGACGACTGTCAACAGATAATGTTACTTCTAGACTCAGGTGCCTTCGTTACGATGTAGTGAACGTTAGCCACTCAGCACATTTTCGACCGCACATAATGATGTAGAGCCTCCTAACGGTGAGATGCAACTCAGGTGAACGTCCACCTCGCCTTTAAAATTTTTGAATCACCTAATTACGACTGTCTTTTTGGGAGCCTTTCAAACTGACGTGGATAATTCCGCAGTTCCATTGCCACGTATTCTACACATCAAATGACATATTGCGACTTCTACTGGTCTGTCACCACATTGATGCATTCGAGAACAAACGACAAAGGAAACAACTTTGAAAGCTGCCAAACGTTCCGCAACAAGAAAGATTCTATATCGTAAATAATTTCCAATCTATGATTTTATTAAATGATAGAGAGACATTATGGATACCCTGTATTTAAACTCAATCTCCTCTTGTTTTGATGGAAAAGCATTCAGATTTATTATTTTCATTTCTTTCTTCATTATTGCGAGGATTTAATGACAGAGATATAGGAATGTGATTATTGACTACACTATTTTCCGATGATGGTTTGATTTAGGATTTTGCATTATCACTGACGAAAAGAAAGGGAATAGAATAACAACGGGTAACGTATTGTGTTTTCATTTATATTGGCTTCTGTTCTAAACATACACTCCAATCATATTAGTGTGACCATCACCTATGTTCGATCTCAACGTACATTAATCATTAACTAATAGGTGGAAGCATTAGCAGTGGAAAGTATATAAAACCTGTCGGGGGGAACCCGAAAAACTCGTTGGCAGAATGAATTTTTCAGGCATAACCACTCACAGGAGGTGGGTGACAGTAATAGCATTGAATAGTATATAAAATGTATTAGGGGACGCGAAAAACAGTGCAGTCGTCGACAGAATGAATTTTTCCCTCTTCTGCAGTGTGTGCGCTGTTATGAAACTTCCTTGCAGATGAAAACTGTGCGCCGGACCAAGAATCGCACTCGGGATCTTTGCCTTTCGTGGGAAAATGCTCTACCGACAGAGCCATCCAAGCACTTCTTCCACAAGTGCTAGTCTCGCAAGTTTCGCAACAGAGCTTCTGTGAAGTTTGTAAGGTAAGAGACGAGGTACTGTCGGAAGAAAAGCTGCGAGGACGGGTCGTTAGTCGTGCTTCGATGGCCCTGTCGGTAAGCACTTGCCCACGAAAGGCAAAAGTTGCGAGTTCGGAGGAGGAGGAGATTAGTGTTTAACGTCCCGTCGACAACGAGGTCATTAGAGACGGAGCACAAGCTCGGATTACGAAAGGATGGGGAAGGAAATCGGCCGTGCCCTTTCAAAGGAACCATCCCGGCATTTGCCTGTAGCGATTTAGGGAAATCACGGAAAACCTAAATCAGGATGGCCGGAGACGGGATTGAACCGTCGTCCTTCCGAATGCGAGTCCAGTGTGCTAACCACTGCGCCACCTCGCTCGGTTGCGAGTTCGCTTCTCGGTCCCGCCCACAGTTTTAATCTGCCAGGAAGTTACAATGCAGTCGTTATCGTAATGCAGAAACGGAGAAATTTATGACGTCCAACAGGGGATCGACACTGACTTTCGGGCCAAGTGTTTGTGAACTGTTCGCTTTCCGCTGTCGTTAAAGTGTACCACGGATGGCAAAATGTCCCTATCTAAAACTTGCGCCGAGGCTACTGTGGTACATTACGGACCATAGATGACAAAGGCGAACGATGTCTGCGGAAATGTGTTCTGACGAATAGATGTGAAGCTGCTGAGCAACCGACCGCCCAGATAAACCAAGAAGCTACCAACAGTGTCGCTTCAACGACCGTTCAGCGAAAGTTGCTGCGTACGGGCATGCGCAGAAGGCGCCTAGTTCATGGACCCGTGCTGATTTGTTTAGCGGAGGCAAAAGCTGGAATTTGCATACCAACAGCGCAAGTGCAATCCACTGAGTGGTCTTTTCAGATGAATCACATTTTATGCTCATTGATTGGCGACTCCATAGAGTGCTGTGTGCCCTACGATCATATGATAAATAAAATTAGAAGGAAGGTCAGCGTTCGCCGTAGTTTTGATGATTTATTAACAGCAAAATCGATTTTCGATTACATAATGATCATCTTCTGTGCTGAAAGTTAAAAATTTTAACGTGACGATCAGTGATTAAGAAACAAAAGACAACAAATGCACCTGAGTATAAACCAACTGTTGGTAAGAACATATCTTTAGCGTACAAATTAAAGCTCGTAGGCACCGGTGTCTAGCTATTAGGAGTAACAGAAGCTATCACAATAACTGAAGCCGCTGTTTACATTCACCTATACAGCAGACCTCGAAGTGACGGGGGCTTGCAACGCCCTGTGTGTGGCATGTGTCACATGAAGGCTTAACATTACCTTATTTGGCAAGAGATTATCACAAAATACCCAATGTGCTCCTGAAAATTATTAATTGAATATTTTAAATTTAAAATTGTACATTAAAAATGGATGGCAAAAAGGTAGGGTGAAATGCACATCTTGCCAACATACACTGGCGTGTTATTTTCAAAACAAAAATAATGCAAGAATAAAAATCAACAGGTAAAATTATAAGGTGTCAGATTACAGGACTAGTAAAAAAGAAAAATATACATATAACATAACATCAAATATAAAAGAATTTGTTATAGCACAGTAAACACCATCTGGCCTGGTAAGTCAGAGGTGCAAAGCTCTTAATTTACATAAAATATTACGGTGCAACCAAGAAGTCAAATACATAAATAGTGGTGATTGTACAATATATGTCACGATTAACAGGTCAAAATGTCATGAAACACATTATGCTTTAAAAAAAATTAGGCTGCAGACTAGCAATTTTTTGTCGTATTTAACGATATGATAATACGCACATCTCATTCGTCCCGTTGGTACATGTTTACACATTATAACTATTTCTGAGGCTTAATTACAAAATTCATCGTAATTATGAAAAGCAGAATGATATAAAGGCATATTGTGAATGCAGAGACAGTTTAGCGCAGTCATCAGTAAGAACTACTGTTAGAAATTGCAAAGAATTAGTGATATGTTGGCTAGAGACACAAGTGTACGAAATACGCTAGCCTAGTAGACACCTCCACTACCGCACCTTTTATTTATAGAAAAAATTTCCTCATATTATACAAACAGAACTTGGGTTAAGGAAACAGTGTTCTCTTTAAAGTATAAAAGCATTGTCACAAAAAAATATATCGCACTCTGGTTATACACTTTTGCACAAGCACTGGGTCAGAACCTATGGTACATACATTTACAGTTGATAGAACAGAAATGAAAACAGTTAAGCAAACGGTTTTGGATACTCTTATGCTCGATTAGACATATGACAATTCGCGTTTACGACGTGGAGCGTTTAAAATCACACAAGGAGGAAGCGTTATGAAGTGAGGAATTTTTTAGTGGCAGTTCCTGGGTGATGTCGCCATACTAGAAGGAGCATTGTATCAAAACAAGTATGCTTCTATCCTTGGGGATCATTTCCACCCCTGCATGCAGTTCACTTTTCCCTCGGCACTATAGCACCTACCAGCAGAACAATGGAAGATGTCACGCAGGTCGGAGTGTACGTGCGTTGTTCACAGAGCACCAGGATGAGATTTCCTGTATTCCCCTGACCATCAAACTCCCGACATTTAAATCCTGTCGAGAATATGTGGGATCCCCTCCACTCGGCTCTTCAGGCCATGGATCCTAAGCCGAGCTGGCCATGGCAGTTGTGTAGCCATGGCTCCTTATCTTTGACGGCACCTTCTAGAACCTCATCGACGCTCATCTTGCACGTTGCAATGGTACTTGAATTACGTAACCATTACGGCACCTCATCTGAACCTCTCGATACCAGTAATATTCTACTGTGTTTCTGTAAAGTAGTTGACATATTTCTGAGACAACATTCAGATTTGATTTCATTAATGTAGAGGTACTTTGATACATCGATGTGTTTGTATTGCAATGATATTATTCTTATGTGTACTCTTTCTTTTGTCACTATGGTCTTTGACGTACTTGTAACTCTCGATTTTTGGGCGCGTAAGAGGTTGTTAGAAAGTCGGACCTTTAGAGAGTCAAGTCTTGGACGTCATGTTGGAAAGATGCATATTGTAGTCAGCTTATAAAATGTGAACTTTAACAGTGAGGAAGATGTTTTCAAGTATGTTTTGTATTGTGAAGTGATGTTTTGTGTGTTACGTGTGAAACGTCCCCTTGTTGTTGTTGTTGTTGTTGTGGTCTTCAGTCCTGAGACTGGTTTGATGCAGCTCTCCATGCTACTCTATCCTGTGCAAGCTTCTTCATCTCCCAGTACCTACTGCAACCATTAGAAAAATTAAAAATGACTGTGATTAAACTGACACACAATATTTTTAGCGCAGCGCAATCTGACTTTCAAAAATCCCTACAAAAAAATGGCCCCGACTAACATTAACCTATACGTTTCACAAATCGCTTACCTCACAAAAATCTTGGTTACTCGAACTACTGCAATACAGCGAGCGTCACTACTGCCAGCTAAATAAAAGATTCAAACTACGGAAGGCACTAACTACTGATAGGCATAGTTAGCAAATGAAAGATTTTAATAGAGAACAAACAATGTATTTACCTTAATAGTCATAATATATATACCAGTTCATGACATCCAGTCTTACAAATTTCAAAACTCCGCCATCTCTCTCCCCACATCCACCACTGCTGGCGGCTCACCTCCAACTGCGCCACGCTACGCGCTGTTAACATCCAACTGCCCAACACTACAATGGCGAATATTACAACAATGCCATCCAGCCACAGACTGCAAACAGCACAGGCAGTGATTTTCATACAGAGCGCTACGTGACGTTACCAATATAAGAACCTAAACAGCCTACTTACACGTGATATTGCAACAAAAGCAATAAAAAGGAAGTGTAAGTTAAATTCGGAGTGCTGATTATTTTTTTACATCACCATTGTGCTAACTTTGAAAGGTTTAATCTTCAAGAATGGTTTGTGAAGCGCATCTACAAAACTTTTGAACATAGCAGAATAAAACCTAGGCCTCTTTGCATCGGAGCTTGGAATCATCACCACCTAGATTTTCGACGATTGAGCCATGATTTTACAACGAGACCAGCGTGGGAAACACGAAAAGAGGAGTGACTAGTTTATTCACTATTACATGAAATGACTTTATTAACTGTGTTCTAATGACACCTGCCACATAATAACTTTATTGTTGCCCGAAAATGCAGTATTTAGCAGCGTGAGCAACACCACAATCGTTATTAAATTTTGACCTTTGTTGTGGTAGGGTTGTTAGAGCGTCCGCGTTGTAATAGATGGTTTTCCAGGCTTTTGACAGGAGACCACATGAATGTTACTTGATCGAACAATATTTAACTGAATATACAAGATTTTGAGCAGTGCTGTGGAGAGGGTGGACGTGGTATCGACAGATGTGGTTCGCGTTAACAGAGAGCTTAAGCCTTCGTCCATTGTGGATTGAAGTAAACAACACCCGTTAACGGTCAGATGAGTAGCGCAAAATAAATAGCAACTACGTCGTTCTTTGGCGAAAATGTTACGCGGTTTAGAACTTGCAACTGTACAACCCGCTATTTGTTTGCTCTAATCAAATTCGAACCGCCGCGTTCTTGGCGCGCTCAGGCGGGACGATTTCACAATTCGGTTGGCCCGGCACAAAACAGAGACATAATCGGGAACGGCGACGATCTGAAATAGCAATAACAGTTTGTTGCCGCAGAATTAAATGCGGCGCTCCGGCTTAGTGTATCCAATTACCCGCGCGCCATAAAACTGCCCGCGGGTGCCAACGGAAGCCGCAAATGTGAGAGCGGGCCACAGATGCGGTGCGGCGGATGCACTGCATACGGGGTACCCGGCAGCAGGCGCCGCTCTATCAGTGATGGAGGCCTGTTCGCTCAACTGCGCGCAACTGGGCCGCGCGTGTGAGTGCGCCAGCAAGTAGCCGATACACGGCGGCGCTCGCAAAAGGCCAGCGAGCACACTGCGCCACTGCACAGCAGTGGGGGCCACAGCGTCGACAGATGATTTGCAGTTCATCCGAGAGAGTGGGTAGGATCCACAGCGTGATATCACCCGTAATTAAGCGCCAAATAAAAATTGTAACGCTTAATATTGGTATAAAGACGGGACGGGAAGAAAAAGAACAGTACTGACGTCGGACGTTGATTAGCGAATTAAATGTCAGTGATCATATTTAGAGAACTATTCCGTGCGTCTGTATTACATTATGTCACTGCACAATGGCCGACTCCAGTGTGACGCAAGACAACATTCAGCTGCTTGGAGAATGAGCATGGATCTCAGTTTCTTCCTTTTTACTGCTGGGACGTCAGCCTTCTGAGTGGGTTTAGGTGGCAGACTAACTGCAACAACCGTACAAGTTATTCCATGTGTCTTAACATATCTTCTAGCGCTTGCTCCATTCTTCTACTCAATCTTTTCCTCATAATCTGCCCCATGTCGATACTTCGGAGAATCTCTTAAATTCTTATCAGTCCAACGAATTCTCAACATCCTTATGTAGCACCACGTCACAAACACTTCGATTCTCTTCTTTTCCGGTTTTCCCAGAGTTCTGTTCCATACAATCCTGCATTTCAAAAGTACGGTAACAGAAGTATCTTCTTCAGACTAAGGCCGATGTTTGTCACAGCATACCTATAGACCTCCAAAAGCTGGGAATGCCCTCTTTGCCTCTGCTAGTCTACAGCAGTGTGCAAATTAATACAGGGACAAGCTCATATTTTACAAGGAATTGTAGTTGTTTAGCTGTAAACAACTTTATCCGTGCAATTGTTGCACGCTCCACGGAGTATTTGATAACCTGACTGTGAATAACAATTATAGGTCCCCTCCCGTTCAAATAAGTGCTTGTACGTGTAGCAAAGGCGCGTGGTTCTTCTCTGTTCGTGTCAGGAAAACTTTGTGTTTTTCACCTAAGACGGGGGCAAAAATAGTTGTTGTTCACGTCTTTGAGACATTGCTTCCGTTTTGGCGTGGGAAAAATCTAGCGTTTCAAGATTTATTAGGGCATATTGTCTCATGGTTTCCAAAGAGAAAAGTCGCATGTGGACGAAACAGAAAAACCATTCCTAAAACTGACAAAATTGTCAAAAACTTTCTCTAACTCTACAAATGCTTTAAACATAGGTTTGCCTTCCCTAAATCTATCTTCTAAGATAAGTCGTAGGGCCAGTATTCCATCTCGTGTTCCTGCATTCCTACAGAATCCAAATACATCTTTATGGGGGTCGACTACTAAAACTTTGGCAAAGAAAACATTTCTGAAGAAGATAAACTTTTTAACATCGAGTCTAGTGGTAGCCTTTGATTCATAATCAAAACGGCTTCGGTCATGGGTGCGAATACCGCCACTGCTTAAATTTTGATTAATAATCACCATTGATGGCCGAAGACTTCCGGCATAAGAAGTCACTATCATTCTGCCAACGGTCTTGTCAAAGACGGTGGAGGAGCGGACAGATGTTCAGAACACTCTCTTATCCTAGGGGTGAGAAACTGCCCCTAAAGGCAGAAGAATCACCAATCATCAACGGCATGAGGATTCAGAAGGCAATGGAAACCACTGCATTAAAGACACGTAACGTATATCCACAGGACATGTGACCTGTAATTCAAGAAGTATCACGCTGATCCCTTCATTGGCACAAGATTCCGGAATAGTCCCCCATTCGGATCTCCGGGAGGAGACTGCCAAGGGGGAGGTTACCATGAGACAAAAATTGAGTAATCAAAGAACGGATAACGGCCGTGGAATGTCAGGTACTTGAACGTGGTAGGGAACCTAGAAAATCTGAAAAGGGAAATGCAAAGACTCAATCTGGATATAGTAGGGGTCAGTGAAGTGAAGTGGAAAGAAGACAAGGATTTCTGGTCAGAGGAGTATAGGGTAATACCAACAACAGCAGAAAATTCGTTACGAATAAGAAGGCAAGGCAGAGAGTGTGTCTCTGTGAACAGTTCGGTGACATGGTTGTTATCAGAATCGGCAGCAAACCAACACCAACACCGATAATGCCGACGTCGCAAGGCGAAGATGAAGAGACAGAGAGAGTGTATGAGGATATTGAAAGGGTAATGCAGTATGTAAAGGGGAATGAAAATCTATTAGTCATGGGGGACTGGAATGCAGTTGTAGGGGAAGGAGTAGAAAGAAAGGTTACACGAGAATATGAGCTTGGGACAAGCATTGAGAGGGGAGAAAGACTAATTGAGTTCTGTAACAAGTTTCAGCTTCTCATAGCGAATAATCTGTTCAAGAATCACAAGAAGAGGAGGTATACTTGGAAAAAGCCGGGTGATATGGAAATATTTCAGTTAGATAACATCATGGTCAGACAGAGATTCCGATATCAGATACTGGATTGTAAGGCGTACCCAGGAGCAGATACAGACTCAGATCACAACATAGTAGTGGGAAGAGTATGCTGAAGTTTAAGACATTAGTCAGTAATAATCAATACGGAAATAAGTGGGATACGGAAGTTCTAAGGAATGACGAGATACGGTTGAAGTTCTCTACGGCTACAGGTACAGCAATTAGGAATAGTTTAGTAGGCAGTACAGTTGAAGAGGAATCGGCATCTCTAAAACGAGCCATCACAGAAGTGGGAAGGAAAACGAAGGTACAAAGAAGGTAACTGCAAAGAAACCATGGGTAACAGAAGAAATACTTCAATTGATCGATGGAATGAGGTGGTAAAAAATGTTCCGGGAATCTCAGGAGGTCATCAGTCGCCTAGAACGTGGAACTAATTAAACCTAACTAACCTAAGGACATCACACACATCCATGCCCGAGGCAGGATTCGAACCTGCGACCGTAGCGGTCGACTCAGCATACAGGAAAGTCAAAACAATCTTCAGTGACATTAAAAGCAAGGGTGATAACATTAAGAGGGCAACGGGAGTTCCACTGTTAAATGCAGAGGAGAGAGCGGATAGGTGGAAGGAATACACTGAAAACCTCTATGAGGGGAAGATTTGAATGATGTGATAGGAGAAGAAGCAGAAGCCGATTTAGAAGAGATTGGGGATCCAGTATTAGAATCAGAATTTAAAAGAGCTTTAGAGGACTTAAGATCAAATAAGGCAGAAGGCATAAATAACATTTCATCCGAATTTCTAAAATAATTGGGGGAAGTGGCAACAAAACGACTATTCACGTTGCTGTGTAGAATGTATGAGTCTGGCGACATACCATTTGACTTTCGGAAAAGCATGATCCATAAAATTTCGTGGACAGCAAGAGAATTATCGCACAGTCAGCTTAAATGCTCATGTATCCAAGTTGCTGACAAGAATAATGTACTTAAGAACGGAAAAGAAAATTGAGGATGGGCTGTTAAATGCAGAGGAGAGAGCGGATAGGTGGAAAGAATACATTGAAAACCTCTATGAGAGGGAAGATTTGAATGATGTGATAGAAGAAACAGCAGGAGTCGATTTAGAAGATATAGAGGATCCAGTTTGGATTTAGGAAAGATAAAGGCACACGAGAGGCAATGCTGACGTTGAGGTTAATAATGGAGGCAAGACTAAAGAAAAATCATGACTTCATAAGATATGTCGACCTGGAAAAAGCTATCGACAATGTAAAATATTGCAAGATGTTCGAAATTCTGAAAAAAGTAGAGGTACGTTATAGGGAGAAACGGGTCATATATAATATGTACAACAGCCAAGAGGGAATAATAAGAGTGGACGACCAAAAACGATGTGCTCGTATTAAAAAGTATGTAAGACAAGGATGTAGCTTTTCGCCCCTACTGTTCAGTCTGTACATCGAGGAAGCAATGATGGAAATAAAAGAAAGGTTCAGGAGTGGAATTAAAATTCAAGGTGAAATGATATCAGTGTTGCGATTCGCTGATGAGGAAGGTAATGAGAAGTAGTGGAAATGCCAACAGATAGAAACTTAGCCAAAGTTTGCATAAACACCAGCCCGCACTCCCTCACCCTTCCTCTAAAATCCTACGCTACAATTGGTAGCAAAGCAAGTTTGTGCGTTGTGCCAGCTTGGTGCCCATATGCCCAGTATATCAGATTGTAAACGAGAGATCGTTTTGCTTTCCCGTATGCTGTTAGGCGTATGGTAACTAGAGACATTCTGGGCGTAATATTGCTTCGCAAGGAGAAGCTGCCTTGTGAAATAGCTGTAATGTGGTGAAGTAGCTGAGGGCACGGTTACAGAGCTCTCTCATACAGCTGCGGCAGGTCACGGCGAGAGGTATTACAGCAAGGCCACATGCACCAGCGACCATCCAGCACTTGTCAATAACTATTGGGGACGACTGGAACACATTACTACAAGAATTCTTCACCAACGTTGTAGCGATCATGGGATCACTTTGCAGATCGCTGTCTGTGGTGGTCGCACACCTTACAATGAACCATGTCCCAACTTTTACCGATGGAGAGTGGACGGACGTGATTAGTCAAGTGGACACTATTACTTTGGTCATGTTGACGTATGAGTTAGCAGTGTAGTTTTTCGAAGGTGAGTCACCTTCTCGGGGCCAGGTACGTTGGTTACAAGCAAGGGCCACGTGTTACCTAATTGGAATTACCACTTTGTGGTCAGTAATTCTCGGGAAAGCTAGGTATGCGTTGAACAAGTTACTGGACAGTGGAATTTGTTACCTCGCCTTCCATGCAGGGTAGGCGGATGGATTTGGTTTAGACTTCTTATACGGCTGAAAGCAAGGGGAAACTACAGCCGTAATTTTTCCCGAGGGCATGCAGCTTTACTGTATGATTACATGATGATGGCTTCCTCTTGGGTAAAATATTCCGGAGATAAAATAGTCCCCCATTCGGATCTCCGGGCGGGGACTACTCAAGAGGATGTCGTTATCAGGAGAAAGAAAACTGGCGTTCTACGGATCGGAGCGTGGAATGTCAGATCCCTTAATCGGGCAGGTAGGTTAGAAAATTTAAAAAGGGAAATGGATAGGTTGAAGTTAGATATAGTGGGAATTAGTGAAGTTCGGTGGCAGGAGGAACAAGACTTCTGGTCAGGTGACTACAGGGTTATAAACACAAAATCAAATAGGGGTAATGCAGGAGTAGGTTTAATAATGAATAGGAAAATAGGAATGCGGGTAAGCTACTACAAACAGCATAGTGAACGCATTATTGTGGCCAAGATAGATGCGAAGCCCACACCTACTACAGTACTACGAGTTTATATGCCAACTAGCTCTGCAGATGACGAAGAAATTGAAGAAATGTATGATGAAATAAAAGAAATTATTCAGATTGTGAAGGGAGACGAAAACTTAATAGTCATGGGTGACTGGAATTCGAGTGTAGGAAAAGGGAGAGAAGGAAACATAGTAGGTGAATATGGATTGGGGGACAGAAATGAAAGAGGAAGCCGCCTGGTAGAATTTTGCACAGAGCACAACATAATCATAACTAACACTTCGTTTAAGAATCATGAAAGAAGGATGTATACATGGAAGAACCCTGGAGATACTAAAAGGTATCAGATAGATTATATAATGGTAAGACAGAGATTTAGGAACCAGGTTTTAAATTGTAAGACATTTCCAGGGGCAGATGTGGACTCTGACCACAATCTATTGGTTATGACCTGTAGATTAAAACTGAAGAAACTGCAAAAAGGTGGGAATTTAAGGAGATGGGACCTGGATAAACTAAAAGAACCAGAGGTTGTACAGAGATTCAGGGAGAGCATAAGGGAGCAATTGACAGGAATGGGGGAAATAAATAAAGTAGAAGAAGAATGGGTAGCTTTGAGGGATGAAGTAGTGAAGGCAGCAGAGGATCAAGTAGGTAAAAAGACGAGGGCTAGTAGAAATCCTTGGGTAACAGAAGAAATATTGAATTTAATTGATGAAAGGAGAAAATATAAAAATGCAGTAAGTGAAACAGGCAAAAAGGAATACAAACGTCTCAAAAATGATATCGACAGGAAGTGCAAAATCGCTAAGCAGGGATGGCTAGAGGACAAATGTAAGGATGTAGAGGCCTATCTCACTAGGGGTAAGATAGATACCGCCTACAGGAAAATTAAAGAGACCTTTGGAGATAAGAGAACGACTTGTATGAATATCAAGAGCTCAGATGGAAACCCAGTTCTAAGCAAAGAAGGGAAAGCAGAAAGGTGGAAGGAGTATATAGAGGGTCTATACAAGGGCGATGTACTTGAGGACAATATTATGGAAATGGAAGAGGATGTAGATGAAGATGAAATGGGAGATACGATACTGCGTGAAGAGTTTGACAGAGCACTGAATGACCTGAGTCGAAACAAGGCCCCCGGAGTAGACAATATTCCATTGGAACTACTGACGGCCGTGGGAGAGCCAGTCCAGACAAAAATCTACCATCTGGTGAGCAAGATGTATGAAACAGGCGAAATACCCTCAGACTTCAAGAAGAATATAATAATTCCAATCCCAAAGAAAGCAGGTGTTGACAGATGTGAAAATTACCGAACTATCAGCTTAATAAGTCACAACTGCAAAATACTAACACGAATTCTTTACAGACGAATGGAAAAACTAGTAGAAGCCAACCTCGGGGAAGATCAGTTTGGATTCCGTAGAAACACTGGAACACGTGAGGCAATACTGACCTTACGACTTATCTTAGAAGAAAGATTAAGGAAAGGCAAACCTACGTTTCTAGCATTTGTAGACTTAGAGAAAGCTTTTGACAATGTTGACTGGAATACTCTCTTTCAAATTCTAAAGGTGGTAGGGGTAAAATACAGGGAGCGAAAGGCTATTTACAATTTGTACAGAAACCAGATGGCAGTTATAAGAGTCGAGGGACATGAAAGGGAAGCAGTGGTTGGGAAGGGAGTAAGACAGGGTTGTAGCCTGTCCCCGATGTTTTTCAATCTGTATATTGAGCAAACAGTAAAGGAAACAAAAGAAAAATTCGGAGTGGGTATTAAAATTCATGGAGAAGAAATAAAAACTTTGAGGTTCGCCGATGACATTGTAATTCTGTCAGAGACAGCAAAGGACTTGGAAGAGCAGTTGAATGGAATGGACAGTGTCTTGAAAGGAGGATGTAAGATGAACATCAACAAAAGCAAAACAAGGATAATGGAATGTAGTCTAATTAAGTCGGGTGATGCTGAGGGAATTAGATTAGGAAATGAGGCACTTAAAGTAGTAAAGGAGTTTTGCTATTTGGGGAGCAAAATAACTAATGATGGTCGAAGTAGAGAGGATATAAAATGTAGGCTGGCAATGGCGAGGAAAGCGTTTCTGAAGAAGAGAAATTTGTTAACATCCAGTATTGATTTAAGTGTCAGGAAGTCATTTCTGAAAGTATTCGTATGGAGTGTAGCCATGTATGGAAGTGAAACATGGACGATAAATAGTTTGGACAAGAAGAGAATAGAAGCTTTCGAAATGTGGTGCTACAGAAGAATGCTGAAGATTAGATGGGTAGATCACATAACTAATGAGGAAGTATTGAATAGGATTGGGGAGAAGAGAAGTTTGTGGCACAACTTGACCAGAAGAAGGGATCGGTTGGTAGGACATGTTCTGAGGCATCAAGGGATCACCAATTTAGTAATGGAGGGCAGCGTGGAGGGTAAAAATCGTAGGGGGAGACCAAGAGATGAATACACTAAGCAGATTCAGAAGGATGTAGGTTGCAGTAAGTACTGGGAGATGAAAAAGCTTGCACTGGATAGAGTAGCATGGAGAGCTGCATCAAACCAGTCTCAGGACTGAAGACCACAACAACAACAACAACAACATACTTTCATTACTACGCTGTTTGTGTCGTTTAAGTGTACTGACGCCATGGCGGGTTTCTGTTTTGATTGTCATGTTTATTATGTCTGGATGGAACCGCGCGTCCACTACTGTCGCAGGTTGGAATCCTGCCTTGGGCATGGATGTGTGTGATGTCCTTAGATTTGTTACGTTTAAGTAGTTCTAAGTTCTAGGGTACATATGACCTCACATGTTAAGTCCCGTAGTGCTCAGAGCCATTTTTTATTATGTCTGGGATTGCAGTGTCTGTGTTGCCCTGTTCTGATGGAGAGATGGTGACCACTCCTGTTGAAGGGAGATCGTCCCATGAAACTGAAAAACACGGCTTGCCGCTCTTCCTGCGCTACCCAGCCGTCCACAACATGCTGGTCTCGCGCGGCGTTTGTGCCATAACCAGTGCCGCAACCACAACACGAAGCCACAAATATTTGTGGTTTAGGATTTGGGAGGGATGGGGTACAGTAAACTGTCAGACAGTAACACTAACACTAGGAGAAATGACAAGAACACCGAAGTTCACAAAGCAGCCCTCAGATATATCTGGGGTTTCTTATTCTTGCACTTAATCAAATACTGTATCCACTAAGCACTCCCTTCACCAGTACTCACCTTTAGAAATCCTACTGCCAAGCACTAAAATACTACCTTTACAAAATTAGCATACGTAATTTTCAGTGCGATACTGTATACACTTCTGGTTAAACTCACAACGTAATAATAACAGTTGAAATTAACATCGCTCTCTTTTAGAGAAATCCAACACATGACCAGTGTGTAAGGGAACAGAGTGCTCTCAACGGACAATATTATGCACACGGTATTTCCATGTGGAATAAGGCTGACAAATCGTTACACTTGGTCCACGCCACTTGCACCTTTAACTGTATCCTAACACAGCTTGACTCAGCTGAAACGACTAATATCCCACTACCATACAGCAAAGTAGACTTTCAGCGCTTCCTCTCACTAGAGGAAGACCCACCCGCCCTCTTGGTCTGTTGAGCACACATAAAGCGGCCGCGTCCCACGTCGCCCGTTAGTGAAGTCCCAGTCCTTGTTTCTTGGCTCAGCTTTGTACCCATTGGCTGTCCAAGCTGTGGAAGTTGATTCCTCAGCAGATCCCACTGCGGGCACCATAATGCCTTCGGCCTGCTGCGCAGCTCGGTGGAAAAGATGGAGGATTATAAAAGATTAGTGGATGTAAGGGATTATGGAAAGGATCTGTGTGTGAGTCTCACCACTGAAAATAATCTGGGGCTGGAGAAGTGTTTCATTTCTCTAGGATACAAGGTAATGTGTTTCTGAATATGATTCCAACAGTGCCTGTATTAAGGGAGCGACAAAGGGTATTCTGTTAACGCGAGGAAGAATGTTGTTGTTGTGGTCTTCGGTCCAGAGACTGGTTTGATGCAGCTCTCCAGGCTACGCTATCCTATGCAAGCTTCTTCATCTCCCAGTACCTACTGCAACCTACATCCTTCTGAATCTGCTTGTGTATTCATCTCTTGGTCTCCCTCTAAGGTTTTTACCCTCCAGGCTGCCCTCCAATACTAAATTGGTGATCCCTTGATGCCTCAGATCCTTGATACCTCCTCATTAGTTATGTGATCTGCCCATCTAATCTTCAGCATTCTTCTGTAGCACCACATTTCGAAAGTTTCTATTCTCTTTTTGTCTAAACTATTTATCGTCCAAGTTTCACTTCCACACATGGCTACACTCCATACAAATACTTTGAGAAACGATTTCCTGACACTTAAATGTATACTCGATGTTAACAAATTTCTCTTCTTCGGAAACGCTTTCCTTGCCATTGCCAGTCTACATTTTATATCCTCTCTATTTCGACCATCATCAGTTATTTTGCTCCCTAAATAGCAAAACTCCTTTACTACTTTAAGTGTCTCATTTCCTAATCTAATTCCCTCAGCATCACCCGACTTCATTCGACTACATTCCGAGGAAGAATACACTGACGTAAATGGAAAGTGATACATTATGAACACCTTGACCAAATGTAAAAATCAAATAGTCCAGATTTTCCATATTTGTACAGTAGTGTTACTAAACCTTCACCCTATGCGGGATTGCTTTCAATATTCCTACAAATACAGAATAGTGTTAAGTGCATGTAAGTACATGCAAGCACATGTAAGTACGTTTAAAGTTACTGGAACTTTTAAGATGAAGATTACAACCCAGCACTCCCAGAGGAGGTCCACTTTCAGCTTATGACCATCTTACAGACTTTGAGAAAGCGCGCATCATCAATATTAAGGGCGTAACATCAGACCGGCAGATCGCGCTTGTAGTTGGCCGTAATGCAACGACTGAAAATCGAGTTGTAGCGAGATGTCTTCAGGGCGACAATTTGGCAAAAAGCACCGACACGAGTCCTGTCACAGGGACTACACCACGAGAAGATCGTAGGCGAACTGTTTGGAACAGATTACTGGTAACTGGCTTAAGATCTCGACTTTCTGTGCGTCATTAGCAGCGAAATCCAAGCTTCATACCACGGACGATGGAGACCAGCATGGTGTAGAGCCGGAGCCATCTGCCATACTGAGCGGCACTATGTGATGTTTGGCCATGAGTTTAGCTTCGGCTTCTCGTCGTGGGGTTGGCTCCGAAGTATCCGTAGACACAATTTGCTGAAAGTTCACATGAGTCTACGATTCTGGAGCCAAAACCCCTCCAGCTAATATGGGGTTTTATTGGATATGACAACAGCACTTATTTGTTGATTGTTGAAAGCAGGCTGAACGCTGTGCATTATGGAATGAGGAAATCCCTGATCTCATACCTCCACAAACTGGATAAAGCGTAGACCGGTTACCAGGTACTTAGCCGTTGGTTGACTTTATGTGGTAGATAAAACGAATGTCAGAAATACAGCCTGTTTATAAGTAATTTACACGGAAGTAACCTTTAATTGTAAAAAGAGTAAATAACTTACAGAAATGTTTGATGCAGCACTAAATGTGATATATCTTCAAGTTTTATTTCCACCTAAGAAATCCCAGCGTTCTCGCTAGGTGGCATATGTGGATGACTTATTCCAACAGCCACCATGGAGTCATGTAAAGGTGCAAAGCGCGCGCACTGTGACGTCCCGTTTAGTCTCGGCTCGATGGTGATGGTTGTCCTAGTCAAGATGACTTGAAACGGCGTCCGTCGATCACGACAACGCCAATCTGTAACTATTATAAAATCAAACTCCTAGCGCGGTTTGGTTATTTTTCAGATACTTTCTCTCAAAACTGATATGAACGTCTCGATGGAGCAGCATGCCGGAGTATGTGTGCCGCCCTTGCTTGTAATTAAAGCAATGAAGTTCGATGCCTATCGATCTTCTCCACTTATAAATATAGCGACTGCAGCACTCGATAACGCGATGACTCCCTTGATCTGAAATGATAACCAAAAGTCCTTTGGGTGTTCGCCACAGACTTTTCAGTTTACGCGAACTTGCTGACTGTAGTTCTTATGCCCAGTTTGAGAATGGGTATTCAAACGTTGAAAATATAATTTCTTGAATCATGAGTCCATCATCCTAGCCGATGTCACATCATGATTTTTGCGAGGATACTGAGTTGTTAATTATTATTCCGTCGTCAAGGCGTCGCTACGTCGCGTACTCAACAACTACACGACGTAATTCCAGAGATAACATACCCTTGAGCAATGTTCAGAATGCGTCGTATTTCGGTGTAAACTTATTGCCGTTCACAGTTCAATAGTCACTAAATCACTTTTCACTTTTATGTTATCCGAAGAATCGGTTAATTCCACAAATACACTTTAAATGTGCATTAAATGATGTATGTGACACGAAGAATTAAAGTTGACTTAAAGTTTATTGTTCTTCGATTGTTTCTCCCTACACTGAGCACACACACCGATTTTTCATTCAGGTAATTGCGTCTGTTAGCATCAGAAATTCTGACTTTTACGATAGCTTCAGACAACACGGTTCAGTTGTGAGTTCTTCGTGATTGCGCTTATCTGTTGCCTACTCACGTCAAATAATTGAGTTTTTGTCGGCGATCAGTCTCTTTCTGTGTCCTTTGTTGTTCGTGACTATTAAGTATCACGAAGGCTAAGTCCCATCACAAATCAGCAGTCACTCGAGTTATTTCTCTGTCACAGTTGTCAACTATCCTGTTATGTGTCTAAACGGTAAAGATGATTTTACGTCAGTCCGACTTCTGACTAATACTTCCAACCGTAAAGCATTTAGACCTCAGATCGGTTTTAAAACAATCTAGTAGCGCTTAACATGCGTACTACTATTGCAAGAGTACAAGAGAGAAGTTAAGTTAACATCTCCATTGCCGAGTTACACTGTAGTCACAGCGAACTTACAGCTCGATGCGGCTACAACTCTCTTCTAGGATAAATGTTATCGTTGGTCTGGCCGTTAACCTTCATAAAATTTTTTGAATTCTCTCTTTAAAGTTTCTGTTTCGTATCATATGGTGTTTTTTCATTCAGTCCTTTCTTTATGATAAGCATTAGTATGTACATAAGATTCTTGTTAATCAAACTGTCAAGAGCGTACATTTATGTTGTTAGTAGCTGCCTTCACTGTCAGGATGACTGATTTTCCTATTTCTTTTCGCAACTAAAGGGTGTTTATTTTGGGTTCTATAATTGGGGTGTTACAGCAGTCTCCTTTATGGTTTCATGAATACAAATCCGCTAGTACAGTCATAAACAATTCGGAGCTAAATAACGCAAGAGAGCACTTCAAAGACAAACCGTTATTATTTGGTGCAATCATTTCACCGAAACTGGTTGTGTATCGTACAGGGCGCCGGGTCAGAGCCGGCCAGCAGTCTCTGACGTAAGAATTGAAAAAAGTCGGCGGTCTTATATTGGTAGTCCGGGTAAATGAAGGAGACGTGTTACCTCAGCATTGAATATTCCTAGTGTTACAAGAGTGACAGATGTTATGCAAACACCTGTCATTGGAGTACTGTGGAATGGAACTATTGCAACCCTAAAGAGGAGTGACAAAGAAAAACGATCTGAGTTTTGTGTAGAAATGTTTAATGAAATATAGACTGAAGACAGTTTTCTTAATAAAATTGTGTTGTGCGTAGAGGCCGTCTTCCACACCTGCGATACGCACCACGCGACGCACTCCGCTGCTCGACTCGCTGCGGCTCACATCGTTACCGTCGCTCGCGCACGCCAACGCCACTAGCCCAACGCCATGGCTGGACGGAAAGGGAAGCAGGCGGCAGCCGCACTGGAAATTCTCATCCATGCGATGGGGAATAACAGCGGCCGCCAACGGCAGCCAAAACGCAAGCGCACTCAGCAGAAGAGCAAGATTCAGCAGTGTTACAAGTGCCAACAGCTGGGGCAGACTGCGCGTGACTGCAAGAAAGCCGTCGCGTGCTTGAAGTGCGCGGCGGCTCACGACACGCGCAGTTGCACGAAGCCTCGTGGGGCGGCCAGCAGCTGCGCGAACTGCGGCGGGCCACACGCTGCCAACTCGTGTAGCTGGAGCTACCTCAGGGAGTTACGCCGTCAGCCCGCCGCACCACGCCCTGCGGTGGTGTCAAGCGCCACGACGGCCGCCCCGCCCCCCCGCTCCGGCGAGGGGTACGAGCCGCGCCGTCAAGAAGCAGAAGCCGCCACTGACGACGCCATGGCCGGCCTCCGAGCCGCCTTTGCGGCAGAACGGGCCGCGCTCAAAGAAGAACTTGTGGAAGTTCATCGTCAGCTCCAGCAGCGGCGCGAGGAGATGCGGGTTCTGAACGAGAAGATGGTTCCCGCCCCCACGCCCGCCGCCCCTTCGGTGCGCCCGGTGGGGGTGGACGCCGTCACGCAGAAGGACCTACCGTCGCAGAAGGACGTGGCCACTCAAACGGACGTCGCCCCGGAACCTGTAGCAATACAGGAGACCGGGGAGACGCCCATGGACGTGGCACCGTCCTCTCCTTCCCCAACCCCAGGCGGGAAGGCAACACAGAAGGGGAAGCAAGAAGAGGATGGCAATCTTCGCACGGACATCATACCCTTCCCGGACAGCACGAACATGCCAAACGTGCTGAAGAAGATTGCCACCATGGTACGGGATGGGCGCTTCAACGCCAAAAAGAACCTGTGCCTCTTCGCCCAGGCGGAAGGGGTACGGAAGCCGTCGCTCCCGCACAGGCCGTTTGAGATATGTGGCGGGCATCGGCCAATTCTGCTCGGGTTCGTCACCAAGAAAGATCTCAACAGCATCAACGCGAACCCGGTCTTCACGCCGCGCGACTGGGACTACATCCTAGAGGACGCAGTCGTGCGGCTGAGGAACGAGATTCGCGACGGCACGAGGAAGCTGTCTGCAGACCTGCAGACAGCTCTGTAGAACGTCTCTCGCGAGACAAAGAAGACCTAAAACACCAAAGTCCACTAGTATGCCTGCATGCTAGTAGCCAGGACAGGACAGACACCGGACAACGACAGGACAAACCATACAGTGAGGCCACATCACCATCGCATCACCAGGAACAGGAGGAACGACTGTAATAAGTCTAAACTCCTACACCTCGGGCCAAGGCCAAGGCTCGTTTGTAAAGCGTCAGCGTCAGCCACACCTGCGATAAAATGAATCGGCATAATAATCCTATTTGGCGTGAGCAGAAACCACGTCACACAATCGGACATGTATGGAACTCGCCTATGGTAAATGTTATTTGTGCTGTAAGCTGTAACGAGATTTACTGCCCTTTCTCTTTTCGTGCTGTAAGCTGTAACAAGATTTACTGCCCGTTCTCTTTTGCCGAGTCAACTGTAGCTGGCGAATCGTACCTCGACACCCTTGAAAGTTATCTAATGCCTCGATTACAACGCGATATGGGCACAGAATTTATTTTCGAGCAAGATGGCGCACCACCATCTTACTGTCGTGAAGTTTTCACCTATCTCCGTAGGAATGTGTGGACTTGGATTGGACATGGTGGAACAGTATCCTGGCCACCATGATCATATGATTTAACCCAGTGGATTTCTGTGTACGGGGTTATACTGAGCGTGTGTTCCTCCGCTTCCGGCAAAAGTCGATGAGCTATAATAGCGCATAACACAAGAAGCTGCCACAATATATCAAGACTTGCTTGACAGGATTTGGCAGGGGATTGATTACAGATGGGTCATTTGTTGTGGTATAAATGCAGCCACACTGAATATTTGAAAATAAAACTTTGAAGATATACTGTATTCAAAGCTGTATCAAACATTCCTGTAAGTTATTTACCTCGTTCACAGTTAATGGTTACTTCTGAATGATTAATTCATATAAACACCCTTTCTTCGGATGCTTGCAGCAGGGATCCCACTTCAGGAAACAACTAAGAAATACCCAAGAAAGCCCTCACTGTATAACCTAGGAACAAAGACCTGAGAAGTTGCGTTGGTAATTACTAGGGCCCGGAACTTAATGACAAGTCATATTTTTTTCTGAACTATAGGGTGAATTTTAGAACAATTTATACACAAATCTAGGCATTGTAGTGTCGAAAAATGTATTTTGATTGTGCATATAAAATCATATTTCAACAAATTTTAATAATAGGTCATATTGCGGCTGACTTTCAACATAGTAGGTCATATTTCCGTCAACTTTAGCCAAAAATGCATATACCGTTTTTCTCGTATCTTATGGGACACACGAATAAGAAAATGAATATGTTGGTCACGAGACTATATTTAACGTGCTATTATAAAAGATAAACAGATAAATTAGTACACAGATTTATTTCTCAGGACTGTAGCAGAAAATTGGTGTACCACAACAGTCGTTTCACGAACATAAAACATTGTTGCGCAGAGTCGACAATACGCTCTCAGAGCCAACAAAGGCGGCTTCTGCCGTAATAATCATCGCAGTCGCACAGGTGTTCCCAGTAACCAGTTTGAATACAGCATTTGCCTTGTTGAACATGCCTAAAGCAAAGAGCTCCGACAGCGTGAAGTTGCGAGGATACGTTCGAGATTTTGGAGAGAAGTTCTTTACTACTGACGGGAAAATATTATTTTGTAAACTGTGTTAAGTTAAAGTTAGTACAGAAAAGCGCTTTAATGTGCAACAACACTGTAATACCGCTAAACACAGCAGCTGTGTGAAACGAAGTGCTGAAAATAACAGCAGGAAAACGCTGTTATTTGAACAGACAGGTCAACCGTCAACCGTGCAATCATTCTGCAAGGATTTGTGTTAGATGCTGGTGTCCTGCAACATCCCATTGGAAAAGCTGAAGAATCCACGCTTCGGACGGTTCTTGGAGAAGTACACAACACATCCAGTTCCAGATGAATCTACACTGAGAAAGAACTATTTATCCGTATGCTATAATGATGTGCTCAACAAAATACGAATCACTACTGCTGAGCAAAAGATCTGGCTGTCGATAGATGAAACTACGGATATTAGTGCAAATGTTGTTGGTATTCTAAAAGTTGATGGCCCTGGAGATATGTTCCTATTAACGTGTGAAGCTCTCGATTGAGTAAACAATTCGACGATTGCTATTTTGTTTGACAACTCTTTGGAGCTACTGTGGCCAGATGGTGTGAAAAGAGACAAAGTTTTGTTGCTTGTAATAGATGGTGCTTCATATATGGCTAAAGCAACCAAAGGGTTTCAGAATCTCTACCCCAGTATGGTGTACGCCACTTGCCTCGCACATGCGTTGCACAGAGTTGCCGAAGAGGTGCGATCAAATTACTCTGACGTGGACAAATTAATTTCCTGTGGCAAGAAAATCTATGCGAAGGCTCGGCTAGGGGTGCAGAAATTCAAGGAACAAGCACTTTCAACGCCCCTCTCACCTAAACCTGTTCTTACAAGATGGGGTTCTTGGCTTAATGCTGCTGAGTATTACTGCACCAACTACACCCAAATAAAGACAATCTTCTGTGGGCTTGATGGCGATGAATCAAGTGCTATCAAGTGTTTACAGATGCATTGTCTCGAAACGGTAATTTTTCAGTGATATCAATTGCCATCAAACGACTGGAAGCTGTTGGCACTCAGCTATGTGAGGCCCTGAGTATTTCACAACATGTGCAGAGTGAGTTGGGTCGAGCTCGTGGTCATGTGGCTGACAATGTGAAAACCAAACTGCAGAGTGTTCTCCAATGGAATCCTGGATATTCTACACTGTGTAAAATTAGTGACAGTCTTTCAGGGAATGCCGCAACATTTGAAGACACTGAAACGAAGCTGAACTACAGTGACCTGGCTGCCTTCAAATACGCTCCACTGACGTCTTGTGAAGTGGAGAGGAGGTTTTCCAGGTACAAAACTATCCTCAGTGACAACCATAGTTCTTTGACAATGGAAAACCTGAAAACGCACCTTGTGGTCCAGTGCAACTTTGCAGATACTGAAGATTGACATACGCTATTAAATAATGTGGAACGCTTTAAATACCATGTAGAACATTGTTTTACTGTTTCAATCGATGATCTTTTTAACTGTACTTTGTGTTTAGAAAATAAAACACTCAGACATTCAAAAAATAGGTGCAAATTAGCCACAAACCCTACAGAAAGAAAGAACTATACCTGCAATATTTTGAGAAGTGAATTTTGTATTACTTTATGGTGAATAAAAAGTTAAGTAAACAAACAAGAATCCTTTAAATAAACTTCTATTAAGTCATATTTTATTTTTAAGGTCATATTTATGTAAGTTTTAGGTCATAAATGCTTGCATATTTCACTGTTTTTAGGTAATTAAAATATGGGCCCTAGTAATTACACAGGCTCGCGTTTTAACATTCATTATCTTTCTCGGTGCTCTGTTCTGAACAACCGCATTTGTGTGTTTGGGCAACAGAGTGAGTGTTCCCTTACGCCCGAAGTAATCTAGACCTTACTCCAGAGGGAGCGTCGTATCCGTGTATTCTCATCCCTAACCCAGAAGACTGCGGTACTGTTCCGTCAGGACTTCTTCAATGTGTTGTATTCCAGAGAAAGGTGTTTTCCTCGCGGCTCTGCTTCCTTCGCTGCAAATGAAAGTCAGGGTGCGGCGCAGTTCCGCGCAGCCGACTGTTCGCCGGGGCACACTCGAGTCCCCGGCTGTTCCTTCCAACAAGGTGAGCCGCCAGTGCAACGTGGTCGCCCCGCTTTTGTTTCGCCTGGGAGCGGTTTACGGCTGAAACCTTCTACGGCCCTACACACGCGTTTCACTTCGATTGTTTCCAGCCTCGAATTTGTGTATTTTTTCCCCCTATGAAAACAGAGTTTTTCTGCACTTCTTCTCTTTATATGAAATAATACTTACGAAAAAATACTCCTCGGTGGGATGGTCTTGCACATCCTTTAACCCACCTAATACGCTGTAGAGTGGTTGGACTGGGCCAGACAACAATGAACGACATTCACAGTTGACGACACCAGTTTTATTCAATTGAGTGCATTACATATTTACTACGTTTTCATACATTTTACGCATGACTCTAGTAGGTTCTTGTTCCTTCTTTATTCATTTCATAGACTGCATTAATCAGATAATGTAGATCATCCACTGTTACGGAATTTTATCATTCTTTTCTTGCAACGGAGTGCCGCAGGATACGAGGGGGCCTCTGCCGGTCACGTTCCTCCAACCACTTCCCGCCTGTGCCGAATTCTGGCGTTAGCGCTAACAGAGGGCGCTGATTATGTGTAGATTTATATTTTCTTTCATTTGTGGCTCCTTTAGCGATTTGTTTTATGTTGTTTAATTTCACCCGGTGCAATATCAATGGTGTTTAATATTTATGTCATTGTATAGAATATTGGCGCTAGAACAGATGTCAACCACTGTTTTTTAACTCTTCGTCTTTTTAACAATATTACTTTTGTCGTGTTCTTTTTATTACTGTAACACCTTTTATACTTTATAAGCTTATTACAGACTTTAACTATTGTATCCCCCTTCTATTTTCGCTGTTTCAATAATTATTGAAAACTTGTGTATGCCGACATTATAGACATCTGGTCAACTTACAGCACAAACATCTAGTGGCTACTGTAAGGCAGCTTGTTTAAAACAGTAGTTTCGCTGACAACATGACTCGTGCATGTGATGTGATTTATATGTATTTGACGATGCTGGTGCTGATTCTGCATTTAACATTTGACGATGCCACTATGGCTGCAGTACATTAGGACTTTGTTTTTATGGAACAGGTATGTCTCTTCATATTTAAATCGCACAAATGTAAATTTTGTCAGTACTACTTTTCAATATGCTCTATGTATTGTTCTTAAGCTGTATACAGTTTGCGAGTGTATTTATATTTTTCCCATTTTTGCTGCAGATCTGATGATGGTCATTAAAGACCGAAACCGGTAATCTGTTAAACAAAAAAGATTGTGACGATAGACGTAAATTAAAGAAACTTAATAGAACAATTCAAATTTATTTGCCCCCCCTCCTTGAAAAAAATTTAAGAAAAGGAAAAGAAAAAAACAAGAATTTCACAAAATTTTAACACGAAAGTTTCTCAAGTTATCAAAATCTGTCCTTTAGCTATAAAACTCTACCGGTGACAGGAAAATTTCCTTCTTTACGAACTTAAGAATTCTTGAATGGGTTTGAATATAAATTTTAAACAAAGCCATTAAAATTCACCACAAAATGAAAAGTAAATAGACAACAAAACCGTTACGTCCGTTGGTGACGTAAGTTCAGAATAAAGCAAAGTTATCTGAATACATTACAAACTCCACTACAGGAGTTGATAGTCTAAAGGACGGGACGGGCGGTGCAGACTCGCCGTCCAAAGCCGTACTGGTAGATGGGTTGGTCCAATACAAGGTCAGCTACAACAGATTAAAAACCTTAAAAACTAAATCAGTGCACTATTTTTACAACAAAGGAAGGGCACATTCCTGTACATATCAACTTGCATTCGCAACATAAATTGGTAAAAACATCTGCCCAATGACTATGTATGTTGATAGGCAAACTGTCACTCCACGGTGCAACTCAGAATTTCTGTGGGCTATACAGTCATTAACAACTGGGTAAGTCTAGAATTACAAGAGTTGGCGATGAGACAAGGCTTCAATACCCCAAAGTTATTTCAACAAATGATTTACCGAAACGTTTGCCCTGAAAAGAATAGCACTTATCAAAATAAATTTCGCTATTTTTAATAGTCTTAACAAACTTTGGATGCCGAAAAACTTTTTGGATATGCATGCCCATAGTCCCATAGTAGCGGCAGTGGAAACAGCAACTCCTATTAAAATAAACTTCACTGTTTTTAAATAGTAGGAAGAAAAAATTTCATTTCCTAAAATTATTTAACGAAATGTTGCTTGTAATAATTGCAGAGAAAGGGGCAGATCTGATTAAAGTAAGCTTCACTTCTGGAATAAGTTTCCCTTCTTTCGGAATTAACCTGGACGGGCAACAATTACAGGAATACCTTGGAGGGGAAACTGGTGGCAGTCTCACCGCGTTAACGCGGCAAGCACACAGATCACAAAAAGAAACTCATCAAAATACTTGATGAATCAATAGTGACGGGGCAGTCAAGTTCTCCACAACCTCGGCTGAGGCAAATTTCCAGAGTGTACCAACGCTCCGAAATTGGTCAAAACACTGTCCTCCTACAGATCAGGTCTCCGCCCACCGAGACAGAGTTTCATATGTCAGGGCTGAAAGGCCGTAGACCGTCCTCGCGACCCTAGGTGCTGCTTCCATCTTACTTGAGTTTTCAGCTGTCTACACACATGCTGGTCATAGGGCAAAGCGCGGCGAGACGTCAAAGATTCCGCACTGCTATAGCGATCGAGCGATCGATCCGAAACGGTACGGTTAATTTGCTATTGCTTTATTTTGAATTTAGTTTTAATGATTCCCTGTTTTGGTCTATGGTGATGATCTCATTACAAAACGTGAATTAAGTATTAATGAGTGTTCGGAAAAGTCGGTAATTGCGTGTATAAAAACGTATCACTATTTATGGCGCCACTTTTTTTGCCTATATTCTGGTAGGGTATTGCTCAGGTATCGTCAACGCCGCCACCGCATGCCTGTCTACAAACACATATTAAGCCTCGAAAATAAACGTGGTACAAATGGGACAGCTCAAAGTGTTATACTGAATGGACCCATATTTTTCAGAGGATGTCGAGTGAATTTCAGTCTGGATGCTGGTACAGGGAATACTGGAAGAGGATGGTACAAAAGGTAATGACAAAACTTGTGGAAAATAAGTGACATTAACTAAAAAACCGAAGAAGCTAAAACACGTCACAGCTGACATCCCGCGAGAAAATTTATCATTGGGCAGCAGGGTGTTTGTCTGTGAATAGTAAATCCTAGAAAGCTATTAAGAGAAACTAAGAAATGTCAAGATAAACGTTAATCAATACTTCTTGAAATTTTAGAAAGTTGTTGAGTTCGGTTCGGTAACGATAATTAATGCAAAATTTAAAGAACAAGAGAAACGTTACTATCTGGCACAAACAACAAGTCTACGCATCGATAAATACTAGTCAAACTAAACTCTGTCAGTCCACCAGAAACAGTGAGGGAATCCCATGAGCGTCCTCTATTGCTGTGGTGCGCACATGGTACTTCCGAGATTTTTCAGTGCCTTTTCAATTACTCTACGAATTTTGCTGTTTGACTGTGGATATTTGAATATTGCAGAGTGAGTACTGGTTTATAAAACTAATGGCCCAAACTGAACAAGTGTTAACTGTCTCGTTTAGCGTCCAGCTGTGCAGTGAGAATGTCTGGTCAGTTTTCAGATCATTAACTTGAAACATAAAAAATAGTTGAGCCCTCTGAATGAACAAGTAAATTATGAATATCGTTTTTACATAGCATCATAGTAACATGGGGATCACTATGCATATTTATTAAACAATAATCGAAGAAGCAGCAACGGTCGATCTACCTTGTCACACGCTGGAACCGATGGAATGGAACCAAAACCAGTTATTACTAATGTCTTTTGACTGCATCTCAGGAATAGTTATGGGTGGTGATACAAACGCACAACATGCCGCAACGTGCAACGTTGACATAATATTATGCATTAATGACAAAGAATGGTGTAGCGAATATCGTAATACTTACGACAGAGTAAACTGATAAACAATTATATTTTTAATGAAAGCAAGTAAGTGATTTATAACCCCATATGTGAACTGAAAACGACAGGTACGTAAGTCAATTTCACGACAAGTAATATGCGTATCACATTCCTAGTCATTGATAAAAACTGTTTCATTAATCATTAGAGGATGACGGCTTTGAATTTACAGCGCGATGAAGTGGAAAGCAAATATAATGTCCTATAATCAGCTTCCATTCAATCAAATATTAGAAACCTACAAGAATGCAGTTTACTACAAACAAGCACACTGCCCCGTTCTTAATCGCAGAGTAATCACGACGAAGCGACCAAGGTAGATACATGTGTCGTATTCTGAAGGTAACTCTGGAGTATAAATTAAAAGCAAAATATAGTGGAAAGAGATGGAAATGCCTGTGTATATTAGCACAGTAATTACCCACTTTTGTCATTCTTCACTTAGGAATGGTCAGTTCCCTGAAAGATGAAAGTATTCATTAGTGCAGCTGCTTTATAAAAAATAAGAATGTTTCAGAAAATGACTGGAAACCCCATGTATATGAGGGCAAGTGATCGTTTCAGTTCACGTTTGACGTCAAACGTACAGCTTGATTTTAGAAGTGGTTTAACAATTAAAAGCGATATATTCTCCTTTCTGTGTGATGCACTGGACAAATTAATCAAAATTTGCAAAAATTATAATCTTATTTTATTTAACTAAGGCATTTAATAATGTTGATTACAACGTATTGCTCTAGGAGTTGAATCATTTTGTAATAAGAGCAGTAGTTCACATTTCGTTGCTCTCATACTTTATGAATAGACAGCAAAAGATCATTCTCCACGGTAGTGAGAACAACTACGAGGCAGCGTCTGACTGGGTCATGGATAAAGGGGTGTGCCTTAGGTGCCAGCGCTGGGACCACTACTGTTTCTAGTATAGCACGAGTCCCTCTTAAAACTCGTCTGACCTTTCGACACAGATTTGCAGTTGAATCGCTTATTTCAGAAGTGCTCTATGTCTCTCTGACTTAGTTTTGAGACAAGAAAAAAGTTTTAATATTGTATAGGGCCTTTCGTTTATTGTTTGAAGTGACCATTTAAGACATTGAAGAGATAAAACAACTATGAACAGGTTTTTTTTTTTTTTTTTTTAGTGAGAAATAAAAATCTTAAGACATTTACATCACACAAACAGTTTAATGGACATGTAAGTAAATGTTAGAGTCAATGTTTAAAGAATTCACAATGTTTGTTCATGAGAACCAAGTGTTTATCAGTATTGGAAATCACACCTTTTGCATCCAGTGCTCCTGCAGCAGTTGCTCACTGATGACAGCGTTCCAGAATTCCAGGATATGTTCTTCTTGCACTACATAAGCAGCCGACTTCTTTATGTCTATCATCTTATTTGTGTTAGTAGGAGTATAGTAATCTGAAAAGGCTCGAAAACTGGGTAGTAGACGTTGGCTCGAGAAACTCCTGCTAGTCCTAATCTGAATGTGTGGGTATTTAAACCGTTGATTATGCTGCAGGCTGTTACAGTCCTAAATACATTACTGATGAAGACAAAATGATGAAATGTTGAAACACTGAATGCTACTTTCTTGTCTCTTCGTGGTGTAACTGTCTGTAGTGAATGAGTTGCCCTCTTCTCAACATTTGTCCACCAGGACTTGAAGTTTGTGAGTTCATCTGCTGAGATAACCTTTATAGAGAATTGTCTTGCACACAATGGTGTGATCACGTCAGCGTAATCCATAACAGTGTCCACTCTGTCAGTTCTTAGCAGCGTTTTCTCGATTGTGCCAAAAGCTCTATCAGACGGTAACAAAGAGTGTTCCCTGACAGAAAACAATCCCTCTATTTTGTGAAGTTTTCCAACATCAATGAAAGCTTGACATATGCTCATTAAACATTGAATTTTGTTTTGCGCTAAGCATTTATCAGAGAAGAGATGAACAAGTTTTATGTCCTCGGGGATGTACGTGGTAAGGTAGTGGTACAAGAAGGTGCACACTTCGTTAGGGCCTTTGTGGGTGACACCTCCATGATAAAGGTAATGAAATGCCGTCTTACCTTTCAAAATGTGAATGCCGAAAATATAAACCGCCAGCTTCCGGAGATGAAATATGTCTTGAATTGGTATCCTTGGTCGAAGAAGATAATGCATGGAGTCTTCAGACTCGAAATATGTTTATTTTCTTTGCACAGCGTTTAATTTCCATTCAAATCAGTATAGAAATTCTTGACTCTTCTCTTTTGCACCGTTAAATCACAAACAGCAGTCCGTCGAGATGCCTCATTCTACCTTTTGCTTTTAATTTTCACCATTAACTGCTGACATTCGTCCGCAGCTCGTGATCGTGCAGTAGAGTTCTCGCTTCCCACGCCCGGGTTCTCGGGTTCGATTCCCGGCGGGGTCAGGGATTTTCTCTGCCTCGTGATGACTGGGTGTTGTGTGCTGTCCTTAGGTTAGTTAGGTTTAAGTAGTTCTAAGTTCTAGAGGACTGATGACCATAGATGTTAAGTCCGATAGTGCTCAGAGCTATTTAAACCATTTGCTGACATTCACAAGACACATCTGCCTGTGGTCTGCCGAAGTGAAGGTCAAAACCCTGTTTAAATACTTTCACTTAGTATTCGTATTTGATCGGAGAAAGAGGATTCACTTCTCTAAAAAGCACGTATACGATCTTTCTTTTCACGTCAGCACTTAAGTAAAGGTACACTTTACCAGTGTAGTGAGATCCTTTCGTCGAAAATGACGAGATGTTGATTGTATTGTATTGTTTGGGGGAAGAGACCAAACAGCGAGGTCATCGGTTTCATCGGATTAGAGAAGGACGGGGAAGGAAGTCGGCCGTGCCCTTTCAAAGGAACCATCCCGGCATTTGCCTGGAGTGTTTTAGGGAAATCACGGAAAACCTAAATCAGGGTGGCCGGACGCGGGATTGAACCGTCGTCCTTCCGAATGCGAGTCCAGTGTGCTAATCACTGCGCCACCTCGCTCGGTGATGATAGGTGCTCATGAACTTCGGCAGTTTCAAGCTCTAATTTTGAATTACCTCTCTTTGACTTCCCTTGTTCATCTTTAGGGCTGCGGGCTTTCTCATAATAACTACGCACCCTCCGACTCAGAGTTACAATACTAAAAGTTTTGGCTGGTTTTGTTGTCTAGTGGCTGGGATTCATAATTACCGCATTACAGGCCAAATACTCCTCAGTCTACAGTATACGAAAAGAATACACACATGAATCGAATTGTCGAAGGTTTCTATCACTCGGAAATTGCGAATTATGAATGTAACATATAAATTGATAAATGAAAGATTGCAATTAAATAAAATCTGCAGGTACTATGTTAATGATTTTAAATGTTGAGTACGACGGTAGAAGTACTTTTGAGAATGCGGTATATTTCTGCAAAAGGTTTATTGGTGCCGATGGTTCAGCAATTAGACAAAATATAAGCTGAATAAGAGGGAAATAATAGATTCCTACTGCACGTAATTAGTTATGAACAACAACCTAGCTCGCGGGATATTTACTTCTAAGTGAACACTATGTCTTCACTGTAGAAGCCACGGAAATCTCACCAGATACATAAACAAATTAAATAAAGATATATCAAAGGACCAGAACAAAAGGTAGGCCAGTAGCCTAATGTCTCTGTGCTTTCTAAAACACAGTAAATATTTAACCAATTTCTTCATGAATAGTATATATATCGGATATAAACAAAGACATACATAAATAAATATATTTGTAAGCAAGCTGCTACCGTTTTTTCGTGTCACTGTGGAGTACTTATGGCCTAACACGATCGATAGTAATCAGCCACTTTGACCTCCAATAACTCATGTACTATTTATGTTAAATGCCTGTAATTCATATCAATTTAGGTTTACACTAATATCTTTCTAAAGACACGTCGATCGACAAAATCTGAAGAACTGTTTAGATTTTGGAAATCCGTTGCTGGGTGTTACTTGTAAATTTACCGTCAGATACTAAACTGTAAACTAATAAATATATTGAAAATCTGATTACACCATCCGATTCGTCATGCAGATAATAGTAATGTACAAGTTTCTTTTTCAGGTATCACGATTCATCCGGCTACTATTAATTTCTATACGAACTGTGAAATGTCTGCCATTAAGGTTTCGCAATGTCCGCCATCTTTGGCACTCCTGGCATAGACATCTCCTTCATCGACACAAAGCATCGTCCTCGTCACCAAGGAATTCCCAGCCACGCCACGCCTGGACCCCGGCTAACGTTCGGCACCACGTGGTCCAACTACTGTGCGGAATCACGCGGTTGCTAACGAGCCGCGGCTTTGACGAGCGTCCTGTGTGGCCGCCCCAACCCCGAACATTTTTTTTTTTTAATTCTCATTTTGTCCGCGTTTGTTCGTTGTATCTGATCGGGACGGACGTCGTAAGACATCCGATTAAGTTCTTTGATGATCGATTAACTCAGTTTTTTTTTTATTACAGAGGGTACGTAACCCTCTGTCCGAACACGCTGATCTACCGTGCCGGCATAAAAATGTGGAACGCTTCACGATTTTGCGTGTCATCCTTGCGCAGGGGCCATGCTAATCTTCTCTGTATCGTTCCAATTTTAGTATATGTACTGCCGAAGCAAGTACAGAACATAGAATATTTCCAGGGCGCCACCACTCGCCCGTTACCTCAAAGGGTTTTCTCCAAGCAGCAGTAGCTGTCTTATCCTTCTCACTCATCTTTCGCCAGCTGAAAATAAGCTTACAAACGTTTGTCTACAAATTTGGATACGATTTATTCGCACCATGCAACGACATTTGAAAGAATTTGCCTTTGCACTTTTCCTTGCGTTGCCTATGTCGCTTTACATTATCTGCCTTTATTAGGTTCTGAAGCTAAATAACTTGTTCATCCTTACTATTAAAATCCAGAAAAAAATATAATAATTGATCATCTTGACTAAGGCATTCAAATCACTTAGAACTGTTTGTACAAGGTTGGCCGACAGATTTTGCTGATATTGGATGACCTCGGTAATAAGTATGCTCCAATTCCTTTAGTTGGGCAGTTCTGATTACATTTCGGTCGTACTGCTCAGATGACATGCAGCTTTCCTCGTCCTTTACTTACATATTGGTTCAGCTCCACAGATTCACTCATATTGACATAATATACTACGACGACACAATATCGCATCCTACTGTTTGCTCTACAACATTGACTTTGAAACATTCCATAGATACATTATTTACGTCGTTCTCCCTCCTTTTCTGACAGTCAGAGCTTCTCTATAGAGTACATGGACTTATTGTTCAGAACTGCCGAGTGCAAATGCGCCCTATGTCCCAGACATATTTAAATCAACCTGAATTTCTTTGCTGTATATTTCGGCAATTTGATAATATGTGGTCCTTCCCAGACTCAACGATGAGTCAACCTCAAAAAAACACAAAAATGTGCGTAGCACAAAATGTCATAAGAGTGGAGTTAAGGCGCTTATGAAAGAAGCGATCCGTTTTTGCAATATGTGACTGGAGTCTCCCCAAACAACAAAATAAGCACTGTTCGTCGTATCTTTCGTGCAATGCCAAGTGTCTATTGAAAGCGTCAGTTTGTTTCCTATTACAAACTTTTTACAGCTGAACTTTGTATACCATTCGAAAGAACGGTCCCAGATTAGTCCAGTGTGATGTAACCAGTACTGAGCGGAAAACCTGACATTCCTGCAGCGACTGAGCAGCGCTGCTGCGTGGCACTAAGTCAGCGTTGGCCAGGGCGGAGCGGTCGCTGCTCTTCTTCGTGTTTTACTGTCCCTGTCAATACATATCGATAGAACAAACACAACGCTAGACTAATTTGAAAGCGTTATATCGAATGGGCACATAACATTTCACTTTAAAAAATAACTTTCCTTGTAACGGGGAACAAATTGAAGCATTTCGTCAACACTGGATGGTGCCTGAAAGACTTGAAGAGCAGTATTTGATTTGGTTGACTTAAGTTACATACTGCAAAAACTAAATTACCTATATCTGATGAAACAATGTGCATGACGTCTCTTAGCGGGAACACTCTGTATGCAGTGTATAACTGAAGTGTCCCGTATGACCTTAATTCTAAAATATTTCCGTTTTGTGATTATCCTAGCTCGGCAGTGCAAGATGTTGAGTGCAACATAGCCAATATACCAAATGGTGCAGTTCGATACACAAGTTGGTGGCTTGTAGAAACAAAGTTGATGTAAGACTCAGTTTACACAGTTTCTAATACATTACACAGAACTGGGGCATGATTAGTGAGTTTGAACATTCAAAACTCTTAGGCTTTTAAATACGTCGTAAGCCATCATGAAAAAACCGTGTTTTCGGATCTCGTTGAAAAACTGAATGCTGCTATTTTTACCATTAGAGCAGTGTCTGCAGTAAGTGACTGGCCAAGACTAAAATTTGTCTACTTTGTTTATTTTCATTCGTTTATGGCATATGTTGTCAAACTCTGAAAGGTATTCATGTGTATTTATAAAGAAGCAAACTCTGAAAGATATGCGTGTGTATTTATAAAGAAGCTTCGATTGCTTCCATAGGTAGCGACAAATATACCCTGATATATTTAGGCCGTGCGGAGTGGCCGAACGGTCTTGGGCACTATGTCACGGACTGCGCGGCCCTTCCCGCCGGAGGTTCGAGTCCTCCCTCGGGCATGCGTGAATGTGTTGTTCTTAGTTAATTAGTGTGTAAGAATAGCGATCGATGACCTCAGCAGTTTGGTCCCTTAGAAATTCACACACATTTGAACATTTTGACATAATTAGTGGTATGAAGAATGAAAATATGATAACCTAGGATGACGTTTGAGCAACAGTAGCGACGCTATGAACCTAAGTGGGAGGCACAATACTGTAGAAGTTAGTTAGGCCAGTATTAATCTATCAAATTTCCTTTGCCAAAGTTTCTTGTCAAATAATGAGGAACTTCGTCAAAGTTAGGCCTTATTCAAATTTTATTTGATTAAATCTACTGCCTCGCCTTAGATTTGATCAAACAAAGCGTCCATCTTGTGTTTATTGTATGGAGATACTTAGCCGCTTGGGGCGCTAGTATCGCCGCAGCTGTCTGGCATCCAATGTTCATCAACATGGCTTCAAAATTAACATGGTGCGTCGCATCTACAACGATACTGATAGACAAGTACGAAGCAAGTGTAATTTGCGGCATTCGGAATACAAAAATAGATTAAGAAGACGCGAGACCAATGAAGAAATTTCTACAGCGTTGGTAGTAAAGTATGGCCAGGAAGCACCCCCGAGGATATAAAGAAAAAAAAATTACAACTTCTATAGAAACGGAAATACTTCTTAATGGCTATAGTATGTACTAAACAGTTGCTTGTCTTCAGATGTTCCTCCTTCAGTACTTTATAAATAGATTCACACGTTTATGGTATTATGTCCGTCAGTGTGCACTGCGATATTCGAGTGCTGTACTGTAAAATAGAGTATCTTTATCCTGTTACAATAAATTACAGTGTTACGATAAGTCTGCCTATTTCACCACTTCTGAGGTGAGTGTTCCGTTTCGTAATATGAGGAGCCACTTTTTGAGCGAGTACTGAAATGTACCATCATCCATACGTAACTAATTTTCGTACGATGTTACGTCCCCGACTTGCAGCTCACGTAACACATTTTGTTGGATGCTTTTAGCATCTCGCCGTGAAACCCAAGGCTTCGTCCCAGTGCATTTATTTTTCTTTTTTTCTGTTCCTCTTCCAAATGTAAATACAATGCCGTCGCGGTAGACGCAACTGCAGAGCACAGTAATAAGTCTTCGTCGGCTACGCTAGAGGAACGATGACATCAAAGATCTTTGTCAAGTAAAATATGATGGCAGTATAATAATCCTATTTCCACCACATCAGATATCTTTCTGAAATAACATTTTATGAATAGTTGATCACATTTCTTCGTCAAAGAAAGTAGTCGCCTTAGGTGCATCGAGTGCTGGGCTGTCGAGACATACGGGCCTTGCAACGAACTTGTGACATCACACTAGTTGGCTTGTCCGCCACACTTGGCGAACACTCGGCTCCGTGCAGGGCTCTGGGGAAATCAGCATCCAATTGAAAAGTTGCCCACTGAAGGTCTTGAATTTAAGCGGGTAGTCAAGAATTATTAAGCTCGTCTAAGATAGTTACTCTCTCCCCACCAGAGACGGCTACTGGCACTCGTAAGATATGCAGAATCGCGTGCTGTGACGTACGCACCCTGACAAGTCTATCTCGTGGGCCTCGACTGGGTGATAAAAATATCGTCTTGAGGCCAAAAGTGGAAGCAGTGGACAAACCCGCAGCACACCGTTGTGGCCAAGGATTGGCGTAGCGGCTGAGGTTGTCCATATTGGCAGGCTGGGCCTGGATGTGTCGGTCAAGAGACGGGGAGATGGGGCGACTAGAACTTCAACCACTGCTGCAAGCCGTAGTAGCTCGTGGTGGATGAAGAATGGGACGGGGCTGCTCCTGCTTCGGGACTCTATCCAGACTTATTTTGGGGGCGGCGTGGCGGGCCCAAGTTGTCATAGCAGGACACGGTTGGAGCAGACCAGAGAGTTGGCTGGTAGTCAGCAGCCGAGATGGAAGTTCGTCTGCAACATGCTGTGCCATGGAGTCTTGCAGATTGTGCAGTCAACGACCTTGGTCAAGCTGTCGTGGACATCGTCTACCTGGACGGTGGACGTGCTTTTATCTGGTGGCCAAATAGGATGGCAACGAATACTGAGCATTGGGAGTGTGCTTTAGTGACCCATAGTCTTTGCTGGTTAGCTGATAGGTTTTCTGACTGAGATAATTGTACCGGCGGTACAGTGCACAGTGAAGACAGCCTATGGTTGGTGTATATGTTTCGAATGTTCGTTATAAGTTCCGATATTACAAAGCTTGACAGTGGCTGTGGCAAGAGGGTGCTTTTGTATTGTGTCTTACCTCCATGGTGAGAGCGTGTTCTACCGCTGTACAGCAGAATTCTGCGTTATGACTGCAATTATGCTAAAGACATGTTCAGCTATTGAAAGTGACTACCAGTTGTCTCAACGTCTCTTGCAGCTATTGTCCATGGACTAAGTAGCCCTCATAGCCGTGTAGTATGTAGTAACAGTGTGCTGATGGTGGAAATTCTTGGTAGTAGAGCTACACCCAATTATTATTTTATAATTTATTGTACTGTGTTTGTATGATTGCCCGATGTAACGTACTAAGGCCGGAATGTGTGAGTATTAGGCTTCCTATTTAGCTGTTCGTTGGAAATTCCCAGTTGTGCGTTACAGGTGCAGAAACACATTTCAGTTTTATATGCTGATATGTTTGCATCGATATTTGTAGGTAAGCTAGCAGCGATACATTGAGTTTGAGTGTTTGCATTTTCCTTGGGACACCGTGTGTCACAGAGTGATGTATTTCTCGCAAGTGAGAGACTGTTTGTTTACTCTTAGGACAATGTATTTTTCACTTGTTATATTGTATGTTCTGTGACTATGGAATAAAGTGTTGTTGGACTGCTAATCGCTGCTCTACTGTGATTCACGACATAAGAATTTGGTGCCGAAACCCGGGATAGACTTTGCCCGAGACAATTCCACGATTGTCGTAGTGAACCGAATTCTGGACGCACGTCACGCGGCAATACTACGACGGGGTTTACTGCAGCGATTTGTTACACCACGCAACAAGCTCTTCGACGACAACCGCCATCATACACAGCTAAGTTCAATTGAATTATCACGCAACATGTTTTGTAGTGCCATTTGTAAAGGCAACTGATTACATTATTGCCGCTGTGTACTGCTATTGTAGCTGTTCGATTAGCGCTTTAACGAATTATCAGATCCTACGTTACGCCTGTAGATTGTTTATGACTAGTGCTGCCATCTAGCGACCATCAATTGAACTACTTCGACTAGCGATCCAAAGATAACGCCTTACTAGGACCAGCTGATCGCTAGCCGACACTGCTTTAAACATTCGAGTAATCGGACGGAATGGACGTGCGAGACCACAAACCAGAAGCGCAATTACACTCTCTAAAGAGAAAACGTATGAGAGAAAGAGCAAACATTACACGACTCGTGGCGGAAGTTGCAAGGTTGCCCGACACATCGGAAATCGCGGATTATAAATACACTCCTGGAAATGGAAAAAAGAACACATTGACACCGGTGTGTCAGACCCACCATACTTGCTCCGGACACTGCGAGAGGGCTGTACAAGCAATGATCACACGCACGGCACAGCGGACACACCAGGAACCGCGGTGTTGGCCGTCGAATGGCGCTAGCTGCGCAGCATTTATGCATCGCCGCCGTCAGTGTCAGCCAGTTTGCCGTGGCATACGGAGCTCCATCGCAGTCATTAACACTGGTAGCATGCCGCGACAGCGTGGACGTGAACCGTATGTGCAGTTGACGGACTTTGAGCGAGGGCGTATAGTGGGCATGCGGGAGGCCGGGTGGACGTACCGCCGAATTGCTCAACACGTGGGGCGTGAGGTCTCCACAGTACATCGATGTTGTCGCCAGTGGTCGGCGGAAGGTGCACGTGCCCGTCGACCTGGGACCGGACCGCAGCGACGCACGGATGCACGCCAAGACCGTAGGATCCTACGCAGTGCCGTAAGGGACCGCACCGCCACTTCCCAGCAAATTAGGGACACTGTTGCTCCTGGGGTATCGGCGAGGACCATTCGCAACCGTCTCCATGAAGCTGGGCTACGGTCCCGCACACCGTTAGGCCGTCTTCCGCTCACGCCCCAACATCGTGCAGCCCGCCTCCAGTGGTGTCGCGACAGGCGTGAATGGAGGGACGAATGGAGACGTGTCGTCTTCAGCGATGAGAGTCGCTTCTGCCTTGGTGCCAATGATGGTCGTATGCGTGTTTGGCGCCGTGCAGGTGAGCGCCACAATCAGGACTGCATACGACCGAGGCACACAGGGCCAACACCCGGCATCATGGTGTGGGGAGCGATCTCCTACACTGGCCATACACCACTGGTGATCGTCGAGGGGACACTGAATAGTGCACGGTACATCCAAACCGTCATCGAACCCATCGTTCTACCATTCCTAGACCGGCAAGGGAACTTGCTGTTCCAACAGGACAATGCACGTCCGCATGTATCCCGTGCCACCCAACGTGCTCTAGAAGGTGTAAGTCAACTACCCTGGCCAGCAAGATCTCTGGATCTGTCCCCCATTAAGCATGTTTGGGACTGGATGAAGCGTCGTCTCACGCGGTCTGCACGTCCAGCACGAACGCTGGTCCAACTGAGGCGCCAGGTGGAAATGGCATGGCAAGCCGTTCCACAGGACTACATCCAGCATCTCTACGATCGTCTCCATGGGAGAATAGCAGCCTGCATTGCTGCGAAAGGTGGATATACACTGTACTAGTGCCGACATTGTGCATGCTCTGTTGCATGTGTCTATGTGCCTGTGGTTCTGTCAGTGTGATCATGTGATGTATCTGACCCCAGGAATGTGTCAATAAAGTTTCCCCTTCCTGGGACAATGAATTCACGGTGTTCTTATTTCAATTTCCAGGAGTGTATTACAATGACAGATTGGGAAGCGTTCTGGACCGCCTCGTTAAATTAGATGAGGATATTCACGAGTTGTTAGACGATGGCTAATACGAAGAAGATGTTCCTAAATGCGAAGATTATATAGACACCGCGAAACTCACAATTTCCCGATTGTCTCACGAAATAGAGAAACAGCTTGCGAAATCGGTAGCAGACATAAAGATTCCCGACAATCCGCCGGCACAATCTGTAATAATGAGTGTTCCCACAGCTTCAGTAAAACTTCCGCCTATCAAACTTGAGCATTTTTCAGGCGATATTGAGACATGGGCGCGATTCTGGGAGCAGTTTGAGCAGTCGGTTGACAAAGATCCGACGGTAACTACAATCAATAAACACATTTTTCTTCGCGGCTATCGCTCGGGAGAACCAAAGCATTTAGTGGACGGTATTGCGGTGACGGCCGAGACGTACGCAGAAACGAAGAGGATTCTCCGAGCGCGTTATGGCAACAAGGATCGAATAATTCAAGCCCACTTAGAGTATCTCGAAGCCATAAAACCAATTAAGCTGTCCACCCCAGAGGAACTTAATTCAACATTCATTGAATGCCAGCGACGTATTCAAGCTCTCCGGGCACTTGGGGAAGACGTGAACGGATACGGCCGTGTCCTTGCGCCGAAAATTTTACGCGCTTATCCGGATGATATTTGCCGCCGCTGGATAATTCACGCCAAGCGTACAGGAATATCCGAAGGGGACATTTTGCAACTGATGGAGTTTCTGAACGAGGAAGTCGACGAGGCGCTTACCACGCAGAAGATACGCGGTGAATTTTCAAGCACTTCTAGTAACCTTCCCACAGCGTCCATACTTCACGTACACGCGAAATCTAAAAGATCGACTCCGAAGGATACCAGCGTAAAGGAACCATTCTGCGTCTTTTGTGAATCTGACGGTCATTGGGCGCAAGACTGTAAGAAGATCGTACGCGTTAATGATCGAACAGATAAATTGAAACTAGCAAACAGATGCTTTCTTTGTCTTCAACGTGGACACAAAGTGTCAAATTGCAAAAAGAAAGAAAAGGCTCGGTGTGTTAACTGTAAAAGACTGCATCATAAGTCCATTTGTGAGGAACTAAAGGATATTAGGGGCCCTGCGGGTCAGACAAACGTTACTTCCGTTGGAAAGGTATCTGTCGCTCCCCACGGTTACACGTACCTTCAGACAGCCCAAGTATGCGTCTCAGGACCTACAGGATTGAGCAGGACAACGCGATGTCTACTGGACGCAGGTAGTCAGTCCAGCTTCATAGTAAAATCGCTGATTGATGATCTGAAACTGCAAACGGTACACCGACAAGAACTAACCGTTTGTTCCTTTGAATCAAACCCTACACGCCCCTACACGCCACCGCAGGCTTGTTCAGTTTAATATGAAGGGGCTTTGGCAGAATTCTTCAGTGCCACTTACTGCCTTCGAAAGTACTCACGTTATTTCTCACCAGCCTTCAGTTCCACAACATATAAAGTGTTGTGGACTGACAAGACAGCAAGTCCACAGTGACGGGTAACCGAAAGACACGCGTTTAAACTCACGTAGGCTGGCGTGAGGTCTGAAACAGGATACGTAATGAATGCTATAAAGAAAAGTACGTAGCTTCTGGAATAAACTTTAATCCACATTTGTAGAACATCGCTCTTGATGATACATGTTATAACCACAATATATATAGCAAAGGATTATGGCGCCTTGCTAGGTCGTAGCAATTGTAGCTGAAGGCTATGCTAACTATCGTCTCGGCAAATGAGAGCGTAGTTGTCAGTGAACTGTAGCTATGAACGTCGGCTGTACAACTGGGGCGAGTGCTAGTAAGTCTCTCTAGACCTTCCGTGTGGCGGCGCTCGGTCTGCAATCACTGATAGTGGTGACACGCGGGTCCGACGTATACTAATGGACCGCGGCCGATTTAAAAGCTACCACCTAGCAAGTGTGGTGTCTGGCGGTGACACCACATTCCTCCCCCGCCAATCGGCGGACGGTTGTGGTATAAGGCTTCCGCCCGCCGTGGAGAGGACCCCATGTTGGCGTATGCGACGAGGTGGGGAGCCTAACAACAGGCGAGGCTGTGCCACCCGCACCCTGCCATTCGGTCCGAGGGGAGCTAGGAAACGCCTGAAAACCTAGTCCAGGGTGCACGCCAACATGCGGTGTATGCGCCATAAGACAGTCAGGAGGGGCCGAAGGGTCGACCGCCCTCGAGTCGGAGCACCCGACGGGCGAAGACGACAGATGGGCCGGAGCTGGCAAGAGTTCCAAGTCGGAGGACAGCTGGTCACGGGAAGCGATCGGCGGCGCGCGACCCAGGGAGGCGCCCGGCGGATGCAGCGACGCGTCCACTGCGGGCGGCGCCGGCGGCGGCTGCGGCGGCGGCGCGACGCCATGGGGCAAAATGGAATGCAGCGTCGGTAACACCTGGGATGAGGCGAGCCAGTAGATGGGTCCCCAGGGCGCCGACCGGACGGCACCGTCGCTGAAAACAGACGGGGAGTGGCAGAACCCAGGCGACGACAGAGGCGCAGCTGATTGAGATGCCGACGCACCTCACCAGAGGCCCCCAAAATCAGATACATAGCGCGGCCGAGGCAGCGAAGAATGCGCCCTGCGAGCCAACGCCGTGAACCTCGATAGTTGCGATAGTATACAACGTCGCCAGGGGCAAAAGCAGGTGGCTGCCGCTGCACAGGAACCTGATGCGGCGGATGCAGCAAAGACATCAAGGTTCGATGAGGACGACCAAGGAGCAACTCAGCCGGCGAGCGACCATCTCGGGGCTGAGAGCGATACGAAGACAAAAAGAGCAATAACGCGTCCTCCTGAGAATGCGACTCTTTCAACTTCAACAACTGTGACTTGAAAGTCCGGACCAATCGTTCAGCGGCACCGTTGGATTAAGGCGAAAACGGCGCGGATGTCAGATGTTGAATACCATTGGCCTTGCAGAAAGACTGAAATTCTGCGGACATGAATTGTGGGCCATTGTCGGAAACAATAGTCTGTGGAAGACCTTCAATGCAAAAGATAGCGGATAACGCTTGGATGGTGGCAGATGACGTCGTGGAAGACATCCGGACAACAAAAGGAAAATTACTGAATGAATCTACCACAACCAACCATCGAGCATTCCAGAATGGACCAGCAAAATCTATGTGTAAGCGTTGCCAAGGGGAAGTGGCTTTCGGCCTTGCAAAGAATTTCCACGATAAAACACACATTTGTCCTTCCGCAAGCGAAGACCATTTTGTCGCAAGACCTGAAATAATGTTCGGAGGTTGGCTAAATGTTCGTCTTCTGTCTGTCCGGAGATCACAATATCGTCCAGATAGTTTGCTGCAGTAGGGACTGACGCACAAACAGTTTGTAAATATTGCTGGAACAATGGAGGGGCAGATGCACACCCGAATGGCAGTCTTTTGATGCGATACAAACCAAGATGCATGTTAACCACCAATACACGCTGGGATTCTTCGTCCACCAGTATTTGCAAGTACGCATCTGCGAGGTCCAACTTCAAAAAAGATTTACCCGGGCACAGTTTGTCAAAAAGATCTTCCGGGCGGGGTAAAGGAAAAGATGCAATCACTAGTTGTGGATTCACTGTTGCCTTGAAGTCCACACAAAGTCTCAATTTTCCAGAAGGTTTTGGCAAAATTACTAAGGGTGAGGCCCAGAGAGAAGCCTGCACACATTCAATTACACCTTGTGATTCTAAATCGTGTAATGTTCTGGCGACCTCATCACGCAATGCGTGGGGAACATTGCGCGCTCTGAAAAATTTTGGTTGCACGTTTACTTTCAGATCCGAATGTGCTTCATAGTTCCTAGCGCAACCAAGGCCCAGTGCAAAAATGTCTGCAAATTCTTCACATAGACGAGAAACACTGGCTGAAGGCACAGTCCGATTCACTGATAGGACCTGATTGACTATAGACAAGTTAAACAACTGAAATAAATCTAAACCAAACAAGTTCACTGCAGCAGAAGAACGAATTACGTAAAATGACACAAGTTTTGTTTGTCCCTTGTATGTTGCAAGAAGGCTGCACTGTCCTAACACAGGGATCTTGTAACCTGAATATGTAGTTAGCGTAACATTTGCGGCATGCAACGGAGGTGTGCCCAGTTGTTTGTACGTGTCTTTATTGAGCAATGAAACTGCAGCGCCGGTATCGAGCTGGAATGGGATCACGTTGCCATGAATGTCCAAGTCCACAAAAAGTTTATTGTCCTGTTGACGACAAGAGCGCTTGTTTTGTGCAATTTGAACAGACACTGGTACAGAATCACTTGCTAATTGACGTGATTTCCGGCGACGTCGACGCACACTTTTTGTGGGACGAACACCGTCACTGTTAGAGAGAGTGGCACTGGGCGGAGTGGAATTAACTACATGAATGTCCATGGGCGAAGGTTCACGAGCCTGTGTATTCTTGGTTCGATGCCGGCGCGATGCAAAGGGCCTGGAATGGGTTTTAGTGTCCGTTCTGAGCTTTTTCTGGCAAATACTCTGAACATGTCCTTTTTTATTACAGGAAAAGCAAATAGCTTGGCGTGACGGGCAATTCTCACGCGAATGTCTAGTAGCACACCGCGGGCATGACTTCACTGCATTTGCATGCTGGCACGGGACACGTGGCTGCGCGGACGTGCGCGAGGGCTGTTTACAGTTCCGTGCAGCTCGCCCGGCGGGCCGGTTAATGTGACACACAGCTGGCGAAGTTTCAAATGATTCCTGAGCCAAGTCAAGTGTGTCTTGCCTATCCAATATGTCTATCACTTGTTGAAGGGAGGGATTGACTAGTTTCAAAATTTGCTCCCGTATACGAACATCAGAAACGTTCTGTGCAATTGCATCACGTACCATAGTATCTGAATAAGGGAGTCCACATTCACACTCAAAAGCACAATCCCGCGTAAGGCCTTGCAAAGTTGCAACCCACTCCCGATTAGTTTGACCGGCCGTACGTTTTGTACGAAAGAACGTATACCTTTTTGCAACTACATTAACTGATTCCTTGCAATAGGCATCTAAAGCAGACAAAATTACTTCGTAGGACATAGTTGCTACGTCGCGTCGGGGAAATAGTTTCACTATCACACGGTACGTTTGCACCCCTACACACGCCAATAAATGAGGCTGCCGCTCGTTACCTTGAATTCTGTAGGCGGCGAGATGAAATCCAAATTGGCGTGACCACTCCGTCCAGCTTTCCATCGCCGCACCGAAGTGTCGAAACGGTGGTGCAACTGCATGTTGTGGGTGCGGTAGCGGTGGAGCGGCGACGGCCGCATCGTTTTGCATTGCACGTTGACCCTGGACGAGCTGTCCAAGGGCATCCAATAACGCCTGCGTCTGCTGATTCCGCAAGCGATAAAATTCGGACAGTACATCTGGAGATTGTGGCGAAGCCATGACAAGTAAATGAGAGCAATACGACCACCCCGTCCTCGTCGTCAAAAATGTTGTGGACTGACTAGACAGCCAGTCCACAGTGACGGGTAACCGAAAGGCACGCGTTTAAACTCACGCAGGCTGGCGAGAGGTCTGAAACAGGATACGTAATGAATGCTATAAAGAAAAGTACGTAGCTTCTAGAATACTTAACTTTAATCCACATTTGTAGAACATCGCTCTTGATGATACATGTTATAAACACAATATATATAGCAAAGGATTATGGCGCCTTGCTAGGTCGTAGCAATTGTAGCTGAAGGCTATGCTAACTATCGTCTCGGCAAATGAGAGCGTAGTTGTCAGTGAACTGTAGCTATGAACGTCGGCTGTACAACTGGGGCGAGTGCTAGTAAGTCTCTCTAGACCTTCCGTGTGGCGGCGCTCGGTCTGCAATCACTGATAGTGGCGACACGCGGGTCCGACGTATGCTAATGGACCGCGGCCGATTTAAAAGCTACCACCTAGCAAATGTGGTGTCTGGCGGTGACACCACATAAAGAGTTTACCAGATGCCCGTAAGATTACGCTAGCAGATCCGAAAACCGATTCAACAGAAGATCTTCCCGTGGAGATTCTTGTAGGAGGCGATTTTTATTGGAAGATAGTGAAGCACAATTCGCCCATACGCATCTCTGAAACCTTAGTGTTAGTTCCTTCTCTGTTTGGCTGGATACTTAGTGGTAACAAGTCACAAGCCTGTGTGCATGCAACCGTGGTAAATTTTGCTAAGACTGACCGATCTTCTCTGCACTCTGACAATGATTTCAGACGCTTTTGGGACTTGGAAACTATAGGGATTACTGCCGATCAGGATCTACCTGTGAACAACAAGTATACGAGACTTCTTGAAGAGTTTAGAGCATCTTTCTCTATAAAGGATCATCGAGCAGTCGTTACACTTCCCAAAATGCAACATAAAGTTCTTTCGAGTAACAGACCTGTCGCGGAAAAACGATTCAAGCACCTCAGGGAGAGATTTCAACGTCAAGAGACATTTAAGCAAATGTATTTCGATCTTATGCTAGACTACATTACGAAGGGGCAAGTAGAGGTAGCTCCCACCCCACTCTCAGGAAAGGAGCTATTTTATCTCCCTCATCATGCAGTGAGGAAGGAGAAATACGGAACCACTATGTGGAGAATAGTCTTTGACGCCTCATCTCACGAAAACAATGCACCTTCTCTGAATGAGGTATTAGAAGTAGGACCGAACCTATTACCAGAGATTCTGGAAATTTTACTGCGTTTCAGATTATATTCTACGGCTATCGTCGCGGACATCACACAACCTTTCCTACAATTAACCTTAAACGAAAAGGACAAAGACTTGACCAGATTTTTCTGGTTCAAGATTAGCCAGGATCAATCAGGAAATCTTCAAACGACGGACGAACTAACAGAATACCGTTTTTAACAGACTCCCATTCGGCCTGACCTGCAGCCCATTTTTACATTCTGCAACACTAAGAGAACTTTCCGACAAGTGTATGACAGCATTTCCCACCGTAGCGCCACTTATAAACAAGACTGCGTACATGGACGATTTTGTGATCTCAGTAGAAGGTGATAATTTGGTGATAACTATATACTATGAACTTGTAACCCTAATGAAATTGATCAGTCCCCCCTTATCAAAATGGGCTACCAACTGCGAACAACTCCACACTATCTAGAGGGCAGAAGGGCGAGAACTCCACACCCAGACTCAAGTTTTAGGTGTAGACTGGAACACCGCAGGTGACTACTTCTGTATCGATCCTAGCGAAATCATCAGAAGGTCGTCAGAAGAGCCAGCCACCAAACGACTCCTTTTACAATGTACGGCTAAATTCTATGACCCACTCGGACTGTTTTCCCCAGTTTCTCTTGTTGGGAAATTGCTGTTCCAGGACACATGGTGCCGAGGAATTGGCTGGGATGAACTTATGCCCTGGGACTTAGGGGCACGATGGCGCACTTGGATATCTAGCTTACCTTCATTGTCACATATACGTGTCCCTAGATGGATAGCTACAGCTCATGGAAGAGACTCTCAGCTGCACGTATTCTGTGATGCCTCGGAGAAGGCAAATGGAGCAGCTTTGTACATTCGTACTGTCTTAGATGATGACGTCGTAACCCATTTAGTCTGTAGCAAGAACAGACTTGGTCCTATTAAGAAGGTGACATTGCCTCCACTCGAACTTTTAGCAGCAGTAGTTGGGACCAGACTATTGTGTTACTTTTGCCGCGCAACAGACTTTAAAATTGCCCGTGCGATGCTGTGGACGGATTCTACAATAACACTAAGTTGGATTCGCTGTGATCCTAACAGATGGAAGACCTTCGTTTGTAATCGTGTAACTGAGGTACAAACACACACGACTCCCATGCAATGGAAACACTGCCCAGGACCAGACAATCCTGCTGACCACCTCTCACGTGGACTCCTCGGCTACCAAATGAATTCTTTGGACATTTGGTGGCATGGGCCGCCTTGGCTTACACGCCCCCCTGAATGCTGGCCAAACAACGATACTCCAACGATGGTACGACTTCCTCCCGAAGAAAAGAGGAAGAAAACGCAGAGCCAAGTTTTGTCGATATCTACGCCAACCAGCCTTTTGAACTTACTTAAATTCAGCTCATACTGGAAGCTTATTCGTATCACAGCATGGACTCTCCGTTTCCTACACAACATTCGTCAGAAGAATAAATCTTCAGGAGAACTTACAGCCACCGAATTATCAGCTGCCAAAATTTATTGGATTCGAGTGGGCCAGAGAGATTCCTTCCCCAACGATTTACATGCACTTCAGAATAACTTACCACTGCCAAGAGAGTCAAAAATCGCACGATACAATCCTTTCCTAGAAGATGGACTGATACGTCTAGGAGGTCGACTGCAGTGCACTAGCCTAAATAGGGAACAAAAACATCCTGTACTCCTTGACGGTTCCAACCACTTCACACAATTGGTTATTCGAGAGACACACATCCGCCTTCATCACTTTGGTGTTCGCTCTGTACTATCCGAACTGCGAACCGAATTTTGGATCCTTAGAGCTCGTCACGCCATCAAAAGAATCCTATACTCATGCCTTGCACGCAAGATCTTGAAGAATCCACGAGGGCAACAGATCGAAGCACCGCTGCCACCTGAACGAGTTTCACCTGCCAAACCATTTGCTGTAACCGGAATAGACTTTGCTGGCCCACTATTCATCAAAGTGGGGAAGGAAACGCACGAGTCATATTTCACTCTTTTCACATGTGCTACCACACGAGCTGTACACCTCGAACTCTGTACAGACTTGTCAACGGACAAGTTTCTTATGGCACTTCAGCGATTCGCCGGAAAACACGGACTACCCCACACGATATATACAGATAACGCGAAAACATTCCACGCCACGAATATGGAACTAGCCCAACTTTGGAAGGCATTAACCACCACAAAATCTTATCAGTTCCACGCCCACCACGGTATTACTTGGAAATTCATTGTCTCCCGCGCGGCTTGGTGGGGATGATGGTGGGAAAGAATGGTGGGCACTATAAAGCGTTGCCTACGGAAGGTACTGGGACTCGCAAAGCTCACTGAGGAACAACTGAACACCACCTTGATCAGTATTGAAGCCGCGGTGAACTCCAGGCCCATCACACCAGGAGATGATTGTGATGCACTCACACCATCCCATTTTCTGGCGGGAGAAAAACTTACGACTATTCCGACGGGACCAGAGCCTTCAGCGAGTACGAATTTAACAAAGGAATTCCGACTGAGACAGCAACTCTGTGACAGTTTTTGGAACCGTTGAGTTAAAGAATACCTATTGGAGCTCCGGAACTACCATGAAGTTAAACGCCCATCGGGACGAGTCACCACCTTTCGCCCTGGCGACATCGTGCTGATCCAAGAGGACCTTCGTCCGCGACATATGTGGAAGAAGGCCAGGATAGAAAAGGTACTACCAGGAAGAGACGGCAGGGTAAGGACGATAATACTGCGGACACCAGAAGGTCACATCATTAGTCGTCCTGTGCAGCTGGCCGTACCTTTGGAGGTCGACCGGGGTGGGGAGGATGTCACAGAGTGATGTACTTCTCGCAAGTGAGAGACTGTTTGCTTACTCTTAGGACAATGTATCTTTGACTTGTTATATTGTATGTTCTGTGACTATGGAATAAAGTGTTGTTGGACTGCTAATCGCTGCTCTACTGTTAATCACGACACAGTGAGAGGACTCGATTTCCGCATGCTCCACCTTTGAAGACCATGAGCGGGGAAGGTACTCTGCACAGAGAGTCTGCTAGCAACTGCAGGCATGTGAAGGTTTCCCAGGCTAGTGGCGAGCGCTAACTGGGAAAGGTGGCAGGTTTTCAGGTTTGGAGGTGGCTGCGTGATGGATGGCCGCATATAAAGTCATCGGTTCCTTCGTGGCGTTTCCGTTGTTGGTTTGAAGCATTTCTATGCTGGATCCAGGTTCTATCTCCGCCACGAAAGTACTTCACTGTGGCGTACCTGCTGCCGGACAATTGTGGAAGTTATTATCATAATGGAACGGAAGGCAACGGTGACGTCCTGTCTGTTGTGTTACTTACCTGGCCCAAAGGTGAGTGAAAATAATACTGTTATGCACCATTATTGGCAGTGGTCGTGGAAATTCTCCGCCCCGTCATATATGTCTTCCTTTATTTAAATTCCAGTGAGAGTGGCAGCAGTAATTTCCTGTGTGTTTTGGTGATTTAAATTTACTTGTAATTATTGCACCGCCTGGGCGACATCTTGCCGCAAACGGCTTTTGTGTTAAGCTGCCTGAGGTTTAAACGTGTGCGACTCGGGGAAAGGACGTGTAGTTATTGACAAATTCATTTATGTTGCCAAAGTGTGGTGCAAAACTGTTGGAAGATGTTATGGCGGAAATATTGCTGTACTTCCTGTTTTACAGCTTTAAAGCTTCATTGCCCTAGTGTATCTTTAAATTATTTTGTGCGGCCTGCTGCGACCTATGCCGAATTCACGTATGTTTATATAAGTTTCTGAACAAAGTTTTCAGGATGAGGCCTTGATGTCTGTCGTGGGTTACTGCCCAGCGGGTTTGGTGTAAATTACGAGTATAATTTCACACGTGTCATTGGAATTCTGACTGCACGAAGTGTTCATTCTGTTTATTGATGCTTTCAACTATTTTGCTAATAAAACTTTGAACATAGGTGCCAAGGTTCAGTGACCGTGTCAGAATTATATCAGAACAAATAAGCCCTCGGTCACAAATATTAAGTCAAAATTGACCAGGTTTCGACGCTACTATGAGCGTCGTCTTCAGAATTAAACGAACTGTTCTAAAACATAATAGGTATATAAGACATTAATAAACTAAAGTGTGTACTGACTGGAAAGAGATGCAGTACTTACAAGTCACATTCTAAAAAAATCTAAACCGGAAAGGTGACGTCATGAAAAGTTGTAAATAAGATAAGATGGCGAGCCGCTAAGGGCTGCTCGTACCTGAGTGAACACGGGTTGCGACAAAACTGAGGTGCCCACGTTACAAAGTGTGGGCAAGTAAACAAGGTGTTGCTACGAGCGCCATCTAGTAGCCGCAGAAACAATTACGGTACTGTACTTTTAAAATTAGACACATGAAATTGTAATGAAGCTGATTCAGACATAACGTAAGCACTAATAATAATAAGATGAAGTTGCATATATATATATCTGCTTTAAACAGAGATACATCTTGTAACGTAAAAAAAGGTCAGTTATGACATACAAGAAAACAGCAAAGACGTAACAGGAAAATAACATTTCGGCAAACTGCATGAGTCAAAGGTCAAGCGACTGCTTATTCAGTTATTTCGCAGCTGCAGCTGTTCGTTAAGAATGTGGCCATCATGACGAGATAGATGTTTGAAAATCTCCAATTCCTTTAAAACATCTAACCTACGCCCCTTCTTTTCGGTATGCAGAATATTGCTATCGACAGTGGCTTTAGGCACGTGTCCAGTAATTATGAGATGACGGCAAAGGAAGAATTTAGGGGACTGGTGCCGTTTTTTCTCAAAAGATGTTCTTTATATCCGATGGTGAAAGCACTTTGCCCTATATAATAGGAGGAGCAGGTATGACAGATGATCTTATAAACGACAGAACTTTCTGTAGGGGAGCGAATGGATTTCAAATTATGAATGAAGTTTCTCTTCAGATTGTTATTAATAGAGAAGACAACATTGCAGTTGTATTTGTTGAGAAGCATGCACTGAATCTAATAGGAAATGGGTCCTACGAAAGGAACAGGAAAGCGTTTTTTTGGGTTAACTTCAGCGCGTGAGGAGTTGAGCGTAGTAGTTCTTGCAGTTTTCTTTTTAAGGATATCGTCCGCTATGTTAGGCGTATATTCATTATTGACTGCTATGGTTTTAAGTAAATGAATCTCCTCATTAAACATTTCTGTTGAAAATGGTATAGTGGTGGCTCGGTGGACGGCAGAGTGAAAAAAGGCCATTTTTTGAGACTGGGGATGAAAAGAGGAAGCAGGCACGATTCGGTCAGTATATGTTTCTTTTCGAAAAATATTGAAAATGATGTTATTGTCTTCTATTGTAAGCGTCAAGTCTAAATAATGTAATTGGCGGTTTTCGTTTTCGAGTTCAATAGTAAAAGAAAGCTTTTCATGGAGGTCGTTAAAAAGTTTAAATATATGATCAATGCTGTCGACGTGTCCGTTATAGATGACTAGAATATCATCAACGTATCTTGTGTAAGAAAGGAAACTGAGTGCAAGATCTAGCTGTCATCTGGCCGGGTCCCTCGCGTGGCTGCACACTCAGCAACGGAGGTGGGCTGTGAAAAATACAGCCGTTTCACGAAGTCTACGGGCAGTTACCTCCACTGATAGTAGGAAATGCTCGTGTGCCGTGGAGCTGTGCTACTGACTTACAGCGTTGTCTTCTTTTTCCCGTCCACAATTTACGTATCTGATGGGGAGCAAGAGCGGATGTTAAACAAGGCACTCTCATCTGACTGCGTTGTCTTGTTCCCTCGGACATAAAATGAAGCAAATGTGTCGTGAAGACGTGGTGGAAAAAGATGAGGTCGTCAGCTGTAACAACAGAGTTTGGCGAAACTAGCAAGCAGCAGCAGCAGCAAGGGGAGTGGGAGGCTAACTCAGGATGTGAGACGGTCGAGAGACAGCGCGGCCGGTGAATTATTCAGCAGCGGAGGCAGCGGCCGCCTTGGCCGGAGCGGATGACAGGCCGGCTCGGCAGCAACTCCTGCGTGGGAGGGCTCTCTGCCACTGGTTGCAGCTGCTACTCAGCCAAACACCTGAGGGGTCAGGGACCAGGCAGCGGGCCTTTGTCACGCATATGTACTCCCACACAGAACGCGTAGTCTGTGTGGTATCGATGGCTAGGATGCCACGGCGTGGCTGCCGGCCGGAGTGGCCGTGCGGTTCTAGGCGCTACAGTCTGGAACCGCGTGACCGCTACGGTCGCAGGTTCGAATCCTGCCTCGGGCATGGATGTGTGTGATGTCCTTAGGTTAGTTAGGTTTAAGTAGTTCTAAGTTCTAGGGGACTTATGACCACAGCAGTTGAGTCCCATAGTGCTCAGAGGCATTTTTTTTTTAACCACGGCGTAGCTGCCAGTTAAGTTGGTACTACGACAGACAAAGACGACAGCGCCATCTAGCAGGCGCTGTTCAGCTCTATGAGCACCACTGTAGGACTCAGCCCATTTGATCAAGAGCAGACGGCCGGAACACTTCGCTGCAGCTTCGCTCTACATACGACGGGTCTCAGCATCGCACCTAATTGCAAATTATGTAACCATGTATTAACTTGTTTTCTGCACCAGTAACTATTACCTTCTTGTAGTACCGACGTGTATTATCTTTTCCTGATCCTGCTCCTACCCACGCGCCCCTTCCAGGCGGGATACAAAAGTCTATATTTCGATAGGTGCACAGTCCATCCTTTTCAAGCCATAATGCAACAAGAGAGCGCTGCAGAAGCACGTTTAAAACGTAAGTATACGAGGCTACACCGACCAAGATCCGTAATTTGAGTTCCTTGTCCAGGTTGTGAATACCAATGGGACGTCGAACGATGGCCGTGTCATCCTCTGCCTTGTGGCGCCGTCCCAATGAGGTGTGCAGGGGCATGTGGTCAGGAAGCTGTCCTCCCAGCTGCTTTGCACACTTTCCAAAACGTGGAGCCGCTACTTCCCGGACAAGTTGACATAACGAGGATGAACGCATCCCGTATCATTCTTCCCACCAACGAGAACTCCTTTCCAGTAATGGGCATCGGACCCGGGTTCTCCATTTGGCAGCCATCTACGCTTCCTATCCAACTACTGAGACTGCTGAAACCATAATACGGCATATGCATATTAAAATTATTTTAAAATTCCTTTCATGGATGGAGCAGCAATTGCAGGATGAAATCTTTGTGAAGAAATAATAAGCAGCCAATGAAAGTAATGTTAAACAATTATGTTCACAATTTCTCAGGTATGTTGTATTTTTTTTTAACTATACCCGTTTTTACCATTCTCCCTTCTCCCGCCCTCCCAGTTTCCACGTCTCCTCCCTGTGGTCATATTGTACTGTATTTTATTTACACTGTATCACACTTTATGTAATTTGCTTTGACTACAGTAACTTTTCTTCACAGTAGCTAGTTATTTACAGTCATTTTATAAATTTACGTACTTACGTAGCCAAAATGTGATTTTTATTGTTATAATTTTAATTTCAACGCTTTTTGGAGGTTTAGCATGCTAATCTTCATTAAAGTAATGCGCACCATCCTCGCACATATTGCTACTGCTCTCTCATGCGGAAGCTTTCCTTAGCCCAACCATTACGTACTCGACGCTGGTACACGTACTGTTCATTGGTGAAGTATTACTCATTAACGATCATCGTATTGGACACGCTTTTAATAGTGTGGAGGTCAAATTTAATAATGACGCCTTTCGGCTATTTTTAACGCACCTTCACTACAAAATGTAACACAGTAAGTTATTACAATTTTTGTATCTGTAACGAGTTACTGTATTGTAGCTGTACACATAAACTGAGGTGACAAATGTCATGGGTTACCGTCTACAGCTCTCTATAGTACAATCAAAGCTATTCCCTGCTGTCGTAACACATGTCATACTACCCTGTCTCTTCTTCTTCTCAGTGTTTTCCATACATTCATTTCGTCGTCCATTCGCTAGGGTCGCTCCTCATTCCTTACCTCATCATTCCACCTAATATTCAACATCCTTCTGTAGCATCACATTTCAGATATTTCGAGTCTCTTCTCTCCCGCTTTCCCACAGTCCATGTTAAACTACCATACAATATTGTGCACCAAACGAACATTCTCGGAAAATTCTTCCTCAATATACACTCCTGGAAATGGAAATAAGAACACCGTGAATTCATTGTCCCAGGAAGGGGAAACTTTATTGACACATTCCTGGGGTCAGATACATCATATGATCACACTGACAGAACCACAGGCACATAGACACAGGCAACAGAGCATGCACAATGTCGGCACTAGTACAGTGTATACCCACCTTTCGCAGCAATGCAGGCTGCTATTCTCCCATGGAGACGATCGTAGAGATGCTGGATGTAGTCCTGTGGAACGGCTTGCCATGCCATTTCCACCTGGCGCCTCAGTTGGACCAGCGTTCGTGCTGGACGTGCAGACCGCGTGAGACGACGCTTCATCCAGTCCCAAACGTGCTCAATGGGGGACAGATCCGGAGATCTTGCTGGCCAGGGTAGTTGACTTACACCCTCTAGAGCACGTTGGGTGGCACGGGATACATGCGGACGTGCATTGTCCTGTTGGAACAGCAAGTTCCCTTGCCGGTCTAGGAATGGTAGAACGATGGGTTCGATGACGGTTCGGATGTACCGTGCACTATTCAGTGTCCCCTCGACGATCACCAGTGGTGTACGGCCAGTGTAGGAGATCGCTCCCCACACCATGATGCCGGGTGTTGGCCCTGTGTGCCTCGGTCGTATGCAGTCCTGATTGTGGCGCTCACCTGCACGGCGCCAAACACGCATACGACCATCATTGGCACCAAGGCAGAAGCGACTCTCATCGCTGAAGACGACACGTCTCCATTCGTCCCTCCATTCACGCCTGTCGCGACACCACTGGAGGCGGGCTGCACGATGTTGGGGCGTGAGCGGAAGACGGCCTAACGGTGTGCGGGACCGTAGCCCAGCTTCATGGAGACGGTTGCGAATGGTCCTCGCCGATACCCCAGGAGCAACAGTGTCCCTAATTTGCTGGGAAGTGGCGGTGCGGTCCCTTACGGCACTGCGTAGGATCCTACGGTCTTGGCGTGCATCCGTGCGTCGCTGCGGTCCGGTCCCAGGTCGACGAGCACGTGCACCTTCCGCCGACCACTGGCGACAACATCGATGTACTGTGGAGACCTCACGCCCCACGTGTTGAGCAATTCGGCGGTACGTCCACCCGGCCTCCCGCATGCCCACTATACGCCCTCGCTCAAAGTCCGTCAACTGCACATACGGTTCACGTCCACGCTGTCGCGGCATGCTACCAGTGTTAAAGACTGCGATGGAGCTCCGTATGCCACGGCAAACTGGCTGACACTGACGGCGGCGGTGCACAAATGCTGCGCAGCTAGCGCCATTCGACGGCCAACACCACGGTTCCTGGTGTGTCCGCTGTGCCGTGCGTGTGATCATTGCTTGTACAGCCCTCTCGCAGTGTCCGGAGCAAGTATGGTGGGTCTGACACACCGGTGTCAATGTGTTCTTTTTTCCATTTCCAGGAGTGTAGTATCCATTTTGGATACTAGCACACTTCCCTTCGCCATGAGTGCCGTTTCTGAAAGTGCTAGTCTGCTTTTCATGTCCTCACTCTCTATCCGTCATGGGTAATTATGCTGCCTAGGTAGCAGAGGCCACAACTTCATCTACTTCATGATAACCAACCCTGATATTAGTTTGTCACTGTTCTCGTTTCTGTTACTTTTCATTACTTTCATTTTTCTTCGATTTACTCTCAATCTATATTTCATACTAATTAGACTGATCATTCCATTCAGCACATCCTCTAGTTCTTCTTCACTTTCACTGCGGATAGCTGTCTTCACAGAATCTTATCGCTGAATTCCTGTCATCTTGAATTTTAATTCCACACCCATGAACCATGCCGTTGGTAACGAGTCTTGGGTGCCTCAGCGATGTAGATGGCCGTACCGTAGGCGCAACCAAAACGGAGGGGTGTCTGTTGGGAGGCCAAACAAACGTGTGGTTCCTGAATAGGAGCAGCAGCCTTTTCAGTAGTTGCAGGGGCAACAGTCTGGATGATTGATCTGGCCTTGTAACATAAAACAAAATGGCGTTGCTGTCCTGGTACTGTAAAAGGCTGGAAGCAAAGGGAACCTACAGCAGTAATTTTTCCCGAGGATGTACGGCTTCACTGTATGGTTAAATGATGATGGCGTCCTCTTGGGTAAAATATTCCGGAGGCAAAATAGTCCCCCATTTGGATCTCCTGGCGGGGACTACTCAGGAGGACGCAGTTATTAGCAGAAACAAAAATTGAGTTCTACGAATCGACGATTGGAAGGGCAGATCCCTTAATTGTGCAGGTAGGTAAGAAAATTTCAAAAGGGAAATGCATAAGTTAAAGTTACATGGAGTAGGAATTAGTGAAGTTCGGTGGCGGGAGGAACAAGGTTTCTGGTCAAGTGAATACAGTGTTACAAATACAAAAACAAATAAGGGTAATGCTGGAAGAGGTTTAATAATGAATAAAAAATAGCAAAGTGGATAAGCTACTACGAACAACTAGTGAACGCGTTGTTGTAGCCAAGATAAACACAATGCCCACTCCTATCACAGTAGTACAAGTTTATGTGCCAACTAGCTCCGCAGATGATGCAGAAATTGAAGAAATGTATGATGCGATAAAAGATATTATTCAGATAATTAAGGGAGTCAAAAGTTTAACAGTCACTGGGGACTGGAATTCGATAGTAGGAAAAGAAAGAGAAAGAAAAGTAGAAAGTGAATATGGACTGGGGGTACTGAATGAAAGAGGAAGCCGACTGGTAGAATTCCGTACAGAGCATAACTGAATTATAGCTATAGCTCAATTCTTTTATCTTGGCGGTTCGCGCATGCCCGCCCAGACGCGGGAGATTGCTGCGTTGCCAGTTGTACGCACCAATAGAAGCACTTACGTTTAGGGGGGAGCGTGCAGTTTGTGAAGTAAAGCCACCACTGCCGCATTAACCCTTCCGCTGCTACAGAGACGTGCTCCCCGCATTCCGCGATGTGCGCGATTTTGTCATCATTGCACTGCTCGCCTGTGCAGACACATGGTGTTTCGACTGCTTTGACACACTTTATCACTCGATTTCACAAAAACTGTTTGGCTCAAAAATTTGATTTTTACACATCTTCTTGACTGATACCTTCCCCCCATAAATGACTTAATTTTGTTTCGATGTTCAACGCAGTTATTGTGCAGCATTAGATGTAGTAAACCATTGCACGAAATTTTGAAGAGTTTGCAGAGGCACAAGTGCATAGTGTATACTTTCCGTATGGTCGATTTTAGTTGCGACTAGAAATTTCAAAAAATTTCATTCAAACGAATAAAATTCATAAAGTAAGACATTTCGATATTGTTTTTAAATAAAGAAAATATGAAGCACCGACCAAGGTTTGAACTCAGAACCTTTCACTAGGCAGCTATACACTTGAACCATTACGTTAACGCAGCTCGTCAGTCATTATGTCTCCCGGAGGACGTTAAAATTTCACGCAAAATATCGACAAACACTGTTGGTATGATCATGAATTACTCACGTTTCGTCGAAGTCCAATAGGAAATAAACAATTACCGCTGTTCTTTATTGCGAAAAACAGTTAGTGAGAGTGATACAAACACCTTTCCTTGCTATCGCCTGAATTTGGAGGCTTATTGCTTGTTTGGTTTAATTAATTAATAGAATATGAAGCAACTGGTATAAAGAATGCTTTTTCCAAACTTTCTATAAAAGAAAGTCTGCTATCAAGACATTGCTTTTGTTCAATTACTTTATTTATGACTGAATGTTTCTAAAACTGAAGACACTCGTCCGTGCTCTGCACTGCAGTCGAGCTCTGGCAACGTCGTTCTCTGTTCGTTGGCTGACTGTGTTTTGTGACATCAGAAGCGCAGAACGAACCTAAACTCGACTGCCTTCATAAATGACGCGCACTTTAACACTTGGTTTAAGAATCATGAAAGAAGGTTGTACACTTGGAAGAGGCCTACAGACACTGGAAGATTTAAGATAGATTATATAATAGTAAGACAGAGACTGATGATCCAGTTTTTAAATTGTAAGACATTTCCAGGGGCAGTTGTGGACAGTGACCACAATTTATTGGTTATGAACTGTACACTAAAACTGAAGAAACTACAGAAAGCTAGGAATTTAAGGAGATGGGACCTAGACAACTTAAAAGAACCAAGACTGTAGTGAGTTTCAGAGAGAGCATTAGAGAACGATTGACAAGAACAGGGGAAAGAGATACAGTAGAAGAAAAATGAGTAGCTTTGAGAGATGAAATAGTGAAGGCAGCTGAGAATCAAGTAGCTAAAACGAGGCTTAGTAGAAATCCATGGGTAACAGAAGAGATATAGAATATGATTGAAGAAATGAGAAAATATATATAAATGCGATAAATGAAGGAGGCGAAATGGAATTGAAGCGTCTCATAAATGAGATCGACAGGAAGTGCTAAACGGTTAATCAAAGATGGCTACAGGAGAAATGTAAGAATGTGTCACTAGGGCTAAGACAGATACTGCCTACAGGAAAATTAAAGAGACCTTTTTGAGAAAAGAGAACCACCTGTATGAATATCAAGAGCGCAGATGGAAAACTAGTCCAAAGCAAAGAAGAGAAAGCAGAAAGGTCCAAGGAGTATAAAGAGGATCTATACAAGGGCTATGTACTTGAGGGCAATATTATGGAAATGGAAGAGCACGTCGATGAAGATGAAATGGGATATATCATAGTGCATGAAGAATTTAACAGTGCACTGAAAGACCTAAGTCGAAACAAGGCCCCAAGGGTAAACAACACTTCATTAGAACTGTTGATAGCTTTGGGAGAGCCAGTCATGACATAATTCTTCCACCTGCTGAGTAAGATGTATGAGACAGGTAAAATACCCTTACACTTCAGTAAGAATATACTAATTCTGATCCCGAAGAAAGCAGGTCTCGACAGGTGTGAAAATTACTGGACTGTCAATCATGTTTGCAAAACACTAACACGAATTCTATACTGACGAACGGAAAAACTGGTAGAAGCCGCCCTCGGGGAAAATCAGTTTGGATTCCGTAGAAATGTTGGACACGCGAGGCAATACCGACCTTACGTCTTATCTTAGATGGTAGATTTAGGAAAGGCAGACCTACGTTTCTAGCATTTGCAGACTTAGAGAAATCCTTTGAAAATGTTGACTGGAATATTCTCTTTCAACTTCTGAAGGTGGCTGTGATAAAATAGAGGGAGAGAATGTCTATTTATAATTTGTACAGAAACCAGATGGCAGTTATAAGAGTCGAGGGACATGAAAGGGAAGCAGTGGTTGGGAAGGGAGTGAGACAGGGTTATAGCCTGTCCCCGATACTATTCAATCTGTATATTGAGCAGGCAGTAAAGAAAACAATAGTAAAATTCGGAGTGGTGTTAAAATTCATGAAGAAGAAGCAAAAACTTTGAGGTTCGCCGATGACATTGTAATTCTGTCAGAGACTGCAAAGGAAGAGCCGTTGAACGGAATGGACAGTGTCTTGAAAGGGGGATATAAGATTAATATCAACAAAAGCAAAATGAGGCTAATGGAAAGTAGTTGAATTAAGTCGGATGATGCTGAGGGAATTACATTAGGAAATGAGACACTTGAAGTAGTAAAGGAGTTTTGCTATTTGGGGAGAAAAATAACTGATGATGGTCGAAGTAGAGAGTATATAAAATGTAGACTGGCAATGGCAAGCAAAGCGTTTCTGAAGAAGAGAATTTTGTTAACATCGAGTATGGATTTAAGTGTCAGGAAGTTGTTTCTGAAATGTATTTGTATGGAGTGTAGCCATGTATGGAAGTGAAAAATGGACGATAAATACACTACTGGCCATTAAAATTGCTACACCACTAAGATGACGTGCTACAGACGAGAAATTTAACCGACAGGAAGAAGGTGCTGTGATATGCAAATGATTAGCTTTTCAGAGCATTCACACAAGGTTAGCGCCGGTGGCGACACCTACAACGTGCTGACATGAGTAAAGTTTCCAATCGATTTCTCATAAACAAACAGCAGTTGACCGGCGTTGCCTGGTGAAACGTTGTTGTGATGCCTCGTGTAAGGAGGAGAAATGCGTACCATCACGTTTCCGACTTTGATAAAGGTCGGATTGTAGCCTATCGCGATTGCGGTTTGTCGTATCGCGACATTGCTGCCCGCGTTGGTCGAGATCCAATGACTGTTAGCAGAATATGGAATCGGTGGGTTCAGGAGGGTAATACGGAATGCCGTGCTGGATCCCAACGGCCCCGTATCGCTAGCAGTCGAGAAGACAGGCATCTTATCCGCATGGCTGTAACGGATCGTGCAGCCACGTCTCGATCCCTGAGTCAACAGATGGGAACGTTTGCTAGACAACAACCATCTGCACGAACAGTTCGACGACGTTTGCAGCAGCATGGACTATCTGCTCGGAGACCGTGGCTGCGGTTACCCTTGACGCTGCATCACAGACAGAAGCGCCTGCGATGGTGTACTCAACGACGAACCTGGGTGCACGAATGGCAAAACGTAATTTTTTTCGGATGAATCCAGGTTCTGTTTACCGAATCGTGACAGTCGCATCCGTTTTTGTCGACATCGCGATGAACGTACGTTGGAAGCGTGTATTCGTCATCGCCATACTGGCTTATCACCCGGCGTGATGGTATGGCGTGCCATTGGTTACACGTCTCGGTCACCTCTTGTTCGCATTGACGGCCCTTTGAACAGTAGACGTTACATTTCAGATGTGTTACGACCCGTGGCTCTACCCTTCATTGCCGGCCGGTGTGACCGAGCCGTTCTAGGCGCTACAGTGTGGAACCGCGCGACCGCTACGGTCACAGGTTCGAATCCGGCCTCGGGCATGGATGTGTGTGATGTCCTTAGGTTAGTTAGGTTTAAGTAGTTCTAAGTTCTAGGGGACTGATGCCCTCAGCAGTTATGTCCCACAGAGCCATTTGAACCTCTACTCTTCGTTCGATCCCTTCGAGACCTTACATTTCAGCAGGATAATGCACGACCGCATACTGCATGTCCTGTGAGGGCCTTTCTGGATTCAGAAAATGTTCGACTGCCGCCCTGGCCAGCACATTCTCCAGATCTCTCACCAATTGAAAACGTCTAGTCAATGGTGGCCGAGCAACTGGCTCGTCACAATACGCCAGTCACTACTCTTGATGAACTGTGGTATCGTGTTGAGCCTCCGTGGGCAGCTGTACCTGTACATGCCAACCAAGCTGTTTGAATCAATGCCCAGGCGTATCAAGGCCGTTATTACGGGCAGAGGTGGTTGTTCTGGGTACTGATTTCTCAGGAATTATTCACCCAAACTGCGTGATAATGTGATCACAAGTGTTACGTCCAGTTAATACCCGTTTATCATCTGCATTTCTTCTTGGTGTATCAATTTTAATGGCCAGTAGTGTAGTTTTGACTAGAATAGAATAGAAGCTTTTGAAATGTGGTGCTACAGAAGAATGCTGAAGATTAGGTGCGTAGATCACATAACTAATGATGAGGTATTGAATACAACTGGGGAGAAGAGGAATTTGTGGCACAACTTGACTAGAAGAGGGGATCGGTTGGTGGGACACGTTCTGAGGCATCAAGGGATCACCAATTTAGCATTGGAGGGCAGCGTGGAGGGTAAAAATCGTATTGGAAGGCCAAGAGATGAATACACTAAGCAGATTCTGAAGGATTAGGTTGCATTATGTACTGGGAGATGAAGAGGCTTGTAGAGGATAGAGTAGCATGGAGAGCTGCATCAAACCAGTCTCAGGGCTGAAGACAACAGCAACAACAACAATGAACTAATATAGTTCATTTACGAACTAACATAGTTCGTTAATGAAAGTTCCTGAAGTATAATTTTAACAGCTCAAAGAACAGCTCTCAGAATCGATTTACAACGCTTGAAACTCTTGTTGTTCGTAATATCGAATGTTCACTTACTATTTTAAAATCAAGTTAACAAAGCTGTGAAATTTTAAAGGTAAAAAAATCCTTTTATTAGAGAAACTGTGCCAGCCCTTACTCCCCTCAACTTAACGCGTACTCAAAGCATTGGCCTTCGGGCGTGGTCTGATGTTTCCACCGGTATCAATCCCAGCTAACGCCTGCGGGGTCATGTCACTTTCCGCCTATCCGCTCTGTCCTCTGCATTTAACAGTGGTATTCCTATTGCACTCTTAATGTTACCACTCATACTTTTCGTTTCAGAGAAGGCTGTTTTGACTTTTCTATGTGCTGAGCCAGTCCTTCCAACAACCATTTAATTTTAGATTTCTTCACATTTTTCATGCAGCTATGTCGCTTTAGCTTCCCTGTATTTCCTGTTTATTTCATTTCTCAGTAATTTGTATTTTTGTATTCCTGAGTTTCGTTGAACATTTTTGTACTTCCTTCTTTTGTCGACCAATTGAAGTATATCTTCTGTTCCCCATGTTTTTGTACCGATGTTTTTCTTTCCAATTTCTGTTATTGCCCTTTTTAGTGATGCCCATTCCTCTTTAACTATAGTGCCTACTAAACCATTCCTTATTGCCAATCTATAACATCAGAGAACATCAAATGTACCTCTTCATTTGTTAGTACTCCCGTACCCCACTTCTTCGCGAGCAGATTATTCGCTATTACTAGGTGAAATTTATTGCCGTTCTCACTTAGTCTTTCTCATTTCTAGTGCCAAGCCTATATTCCGCTTCAACTCTTTCTTCTACTCCTTCTCTTACAACCGCATTCCACTCCCCTATAACTATTAGATTTTCAACTTCCTTTATGTACTGAATTATCCGTTCAATATCCTCATATCCTTTTTTTTATCTCTTCATCTTCGGATTGCAACATTTGCATCCGTACTTGAAATATCGTTGTCGGTGTGTTATTTTGCTGTCGATTTTGATGAGGACAAACTGTTCACTGTAATTCACTTTCTGCCTTAACTTCCTATTCATAGCGAATCCTACCTCCGTTATTCCATTTTCCGCGGCTCTTGATATTATCCTGGATTCATTTGTTCAGAAATCAGTTTTCTTTCCATTTCACTTCACTGCCTCCCTCAATATCTAGACTAGGCCTTAGAATTTCGCTTTTCGTATTTTGTAGCTTCCCCACGACCTCCGACCTGACATTCCACACCCCAACTCTAAGGACGTTATCCTTTCGTTCTTTATTCAGTATTTGTATCGTAGTCACCTGCCCCTGGTGAGTCCCCTCCCAGAGATCCGAATTGGGAGCCAGACCGGTATCTTTTGCCAATAGAGAGATCATCATGACACTTTTCAATTACAGGCGACATCCTGTGTTTTCCATTGCCATTAATGCAGTGCTTTTCATTGCCTTCTGCATGCTCAGCCATTGATCCGCTTTTAATGGCAGTTTCTCACCCCAGGTTCGAGTCCTGCCCCGGGCATGGGTGAGTGTGTTTGTCCTTAGGATAATGTAGTAGTGTGTAAGCTTAGGGACTGAAGACCTTAGCAGTTAAGTCCCATAAGATTTCACACACATTTTTTTCCCACCCCAAGGGCAAGAGAGTGCTCTGACCCGCTGTCGTCCTCTTTTGACATGGTATTTTGGGTGAATGAGGAGTGACTTCTTATACCAGAAATCTTCTCCCACCAGTACTAATGAGTTTATTCACAGTTTAAGCGGTGGCGGGGTCGAACCCAGGACGGAGGACGTTTTTATTATTAATCAAAGACGCTACCCCTAGGCCGTGGGTGCATAGTTCCCGCCAACTGAAATCGGAACTCATTTGAGGAAGCCAAGGTTTCCCTGTCGTCTAGGGTCCAGCCAATGAGTGGAGCTGTAGGCGATGTAGTGCAGGTAGTAAAGTCACTCGCGTTGGTCGTCTGCACTGTCTCAATGAATACGTTTGTCGTGCGTGCCACATTCATTTCTGCGATTATTTGATGCAGTGTTGCTTGTCTGCTAACAGTGACAAATATAGGCAAAAGTTGATAATCTCGATCGTTAAGTGAAGACTGTCGGTCACTGAATAGTCAGTGGTAAGATTAATGCTTACAGTTTGGTATTCTCGACACACTTGGGCAATGTGAATGTCGGAATATTGAATTCCCTTAAATTTAATTTTGCCTTAACTGTCTTTCCACAAATTGTAAATAAGCGGATGCAATATTCTGTTTGACACTGCTGGGGAAGTATACTAAAGGAATTGTGACAGTAAAAACTGAAAAGTGTGAGGTCATCTACAAGAGTACTAAAAGGAATTCGTTATATTCCGCTTACAAGCCAAATCGCAAAAATGTGAAGTCTGTCAGTTCAACTAGATGCCTAGTGATTTCAATTATGAACACTTAAACTGAAACGATTACATGGTTAACGTTATGGGGAAGGCGACAAGACTGCATTTTATTGGCAGAACACTTAGAAGATGCAACAGATCTAATACAGCAGTGGTCGTCAAACTGCGACCAGCAGGTCACATGCGGCCTGAATCCGGTATTTGTGCGGCCTGCCATTCTCAACCTATTGTACAATAATATGCGTGTAGCAACTAACCCCAAATTTAAAACCTTCAGCAAAGGTTATAGTCCTCTTAAGAGTGTGGTTTTACTGCTCTGTAAGAAACAAAAACACTTATAGAGACAATCATATGTTAAGATGTGCTCAATTTTAATTGATATTGGTGAAACTGGGCTTCAGCTAAGAAAAGTTTAGACGAACATTTTGAGAATAACATTGCTTGACAGCCTGTAGCGTATAAGACTTTATTTATTTCATGCTTAGGGTTTCGACTGAGCAGTCAATGGCTTTTACATTTGGATATAAACTATAAACCTGGTATAAGTTTCAGCCAACTAATTGAAAATAGCTACGTAGTCAGACATGCCCAGTGGGTTACACTACAGAATAAAGGCTTATTTCATCCAACTATTGACATCCAATGGGGCAGCTTGTTGTCGTTCCGAAAATGATATGTTCCCGTTGTGGACACCATTACAGCTAAAGTACTGGGCTGATGCATGCATTCAGAGCGTTTTCCATAAGTTTAATAAACATCACAGGTACACATAACCAAGACTTTGCTCATCCATAGTACAGGATGATTCAAAAAGAATACCACAACTTTGAAAATCTGTATTTAATCAAAGAAACATTTATAATTAATCAAACCTTGGGTAATTAATCCGTGTGAAGAGTACTTAACGAAGTTTTTTTCAGTAGAAAACAAGTTCATAAATGTTCAATATGACGCTATCAGACACCAATTCCATGTTTAAAAACCACTGGATAGTAATTTAAGGGAAGTGTATGATCTGTGTGTAGAGAATTGCTCCCACATAACTCCGGTATCATACAAAGGAATTGTAGAATCCATGCCAATTGGATGGTGCCCCATCCTCCTGGAATATGAATTGACGTGCTTCTTCTTTGAGATGAAGAACAGCTAATTCTGCAACATTTTCTGATAGTTTTACCCAGTTACAGTTGCACCTTCGAAGAAAAAAGGACCAAATTTTTTTTTTGGCTGGAATAGCACAGCAAACGTTCACCTTAGGTGAGCCACGTTCATGATCAATTGTTTCTCGCGGATTCTCTGTGCCCCATATATGGACACTATTTCTATTGAATTTCCCTGTTGTGTGAAATATTGCTCCATCGCTAAACACCAGCTTCGAAATGAACCGGTTATCTGTTTCCATTTGCTCAAGGACAAACTCGCAGAACTCTATTATTTTCACCTTATCAGCTTCGGAAAGGGCTTGAATCAATTGTAGACGATAAGTTTTCATTGCTAACCCTTTTTTTAGGACGCTTCAAACGGTCGGTTTAGGAATTTGCAGCTCTCTGCTAGTTCGGCGAGTCGATTTTCCTGGACTGCGAGCAAATGCTTCCTAAATGCGGGCAGCATTTTCTCCATTCGAGCGTGGCCGTCCGGAACTTTTCCCTTTGCACAAACACCCTTTCCTTGTGAATTGTTTATATCAACATGCGATACACGACCTTTCAGGAAGCTCAACACCATACGTGGTTCGAAATGCACGGTGAACAACTGTCGTCGATTCACTTCTGCTGTACTCGATAAGAGAAAAAGCTTTATGTTGAGAAATCGCCTTCTTTACACTGACAGCAGAAATGAAGTATCCAAGTTTCTCGGGTGTCCAGCCGGATCCGATCGTCGAAGTTCCACAATATTTCGGTGAATAACCGTTCCGCCGTCATCAGTTGGTGCTGATAGAATTCCATCAGCACCACCTGATGATGGCGGAACGGTTATTCACCGAAATATCGTGGAACGTCGACGATAGGATCTGGCTGGACACCCGAGAACCATGGATACAGCACATTCGCCTGGAAAGCCTCAGATCACAAGAGAAATGAAGGTTGCATGGCCAACGGCGCTGCTAGCCACCAAAGGAAACTTCGGAGCTTCCGTCAGTTGATGACAGAAAGAGCGTAACTTTCTTTTGTTCTTTGCATTGTTCTCGATTTTCAGAGTTGTGATGGTTTTTTTTTTAAGTCACTCTGTACAGTCCCCTTCACTATTTACAAGAGTAGGCCAGCGATGGGGTAACTTTTCAATTCCACGATTATAGAAATCACGTATTTTTGAGGTGAAGAACTAGTGGAGCCTTGTCCGCAGCACGCTTTAATCCGGAAATGAAGTTCCTTGAATATTGTTCCAGAGAGAGCGGAAAAGACGAAGACCTGTGGGCGCAAGATAAGGTGAAAGAAGTGGTTGAGGAATGACTTCCAAACCAAACTCCTGTTTAGTGTTCTTTCCCAGTGTAGTAGAATTTGGGCGTTCATTATTGTTGGGTAGCATCAATATCCTCAGTCTTCCTGGTCGTTGTTCTGGGACTGCGTCTGCGAGACGTCTCAGTTGATGGCAGTAAATGTCAGTAGTGACAGTTGCAACTCGGGGAAGCAATTCGTAGTACATGACACTGTCGCTGTTTACAAGATGCATAGTGTTATCTTTTGTGAATGCTTGCAGGTATTTGTACTGAGAGTTACTGCTTTGCTTAGGTTCGACCATTTCTTTATTTCCCATATCAGCATAAGGGCACCTGTTCACGTCATCTGTAACGATAAAAGATAAGAATGATCGGTGTTCATGAGCCAGCTGATGACGAGCAAGCAAGGATGCACTAGCTGCCGCAAGCTGATTTTGGCTTAGAGCACGCGTTGCCGTAGTACCAACTTTTGAACCTTCCCCATTGCAATCAAACGTTGCACGATGGCGGAATTATCAGCTTTCATCACATCTGCCAGTTCTCGAGTATTCTGACGTGCGTCATTATGGATGATGGCGTTTAAACGATCTCCATCAAACCCCGAAGGTCTTCCCGAATGTGAAGAGTCACGAATGTCAAATAATCCTCCTTGACACGAGGAAATCGTTTTCTTACCATGCTCTGTCTGCTGCCATAGTCCACAATACGGCGCCAATGTTTCTTCTGCTTTTGCTGCAGTCGCTCCCCAAATGAACACAAAGAAAATAATACGTCGGAAATGTTCTGGTTTCTACACTTAGCATTCCATTTTCTAGCATCCACAGCTCCACTTACTATTTCAAAATGACAAAATGACAATAAACTCAACTATGAACCATGAAATACAAAAAAGGCAAACAGAATACCAACATGCGAAACAAAAAGCTACGAACTGATACACCAAACTATGCAACGATGAGCCTAATCTTTATTAGCACATCTGCTTAATAGCGTGTTGTTCCACCCCTGCAGCCCTGGAATGGAGCACAGCAGTGATTCTGAATGGCATGGATTCGACAAGTCCATTGTATGATATGGGAGTTATGTAGGACCAATTGTCTACACACAGATGAACTTCCTTTAAATTACTAGCCAGTGGTTGGCAAACACAAAGTTGGTGTCTGATAGCGCCCCAGATGTGTGTTCCACCAACTTGAATCCATTGTCATGTTCCTCAAACCATTATAGTGCGGTTGTCACCTTTTTGACAGTCCGTTACTCTCCAGGGAAATGCCATCATTGTTGGAGGATACATTAAGCAAGAAGAGATGCATGTGGTCAGCAAAAATGTTACTGTAGCCCTCAGTTGAAATGACGCCTTCGAATACTGCCGTAGGTACCACTGAACTGTGCATGATTCGAGCAGCGTTAGCCAGGAGGGTGGCATAACCAGACGCGACCATCAATGTGTTGCAACAAAAAACGTAATTCATCCGACCAGGCGACAGGTTTCCACTGATCCACGGTTCAATTTCGATGATCTTCTTTCGACTGCAATTGTAACTAACGATGTTCTTGCGTCTACATGGGAAAACTAGCCACCTGTTCAGGAGCCTGAACACTGTGTGCTGAAAGATGAGCTCAGAAACACTTGTTCCAGCACCAGCGCTGTGCTTCGTCGTCAGATTTTGCCACAAACAGCCGTCCATCTTCGCCGTTTCTGGGATGCTCGTTCCTAGACCAAGTCACCTCCATCACTGGATTTCTCTACTTGCGGCCAGTATCGTCATTAGAATTATTCCCCGTTCGCCTTCTTTGCGCTTATATGCTTTTCACGCGCTCAGTGCCACCAGGCAGTATTCAGTCTTGCATTGGGCAGTAATCATAATGTTTTGGTTAATCAATGTAATTCGACAGCTCACCTTGTGGTATGTATTGTCTCTCCCTCTAAATGGAAATTTGTTAACATACAGTGTTTTATGAAGTTGTAAATCCTTATAGAAAAGTTGAGGTGAAGTGAAACACTTCCTCACACTTGCCGAACAGCATATATTTCACTCGTATAATTTGTTTTTCAGTTAGTGGTTGCTTCTTCCCTAGTCATCAACATGAAAACAAGTACTCGATTATTATGAATATCACAGTAACGTCACGTTTCTCATTCATCCACAAAACTGCTCGGCAAACCACACTCACGAAGAACATAAAACAAATAAATTTCCTTCTATTTCAAACACATTACCTTTCCCAGTTTCACATTTATAAGTAGTATTTTTGATGAGAATATTTAAAATGCATACACTGATAAGCCAAAACATTATGAGCACCGTCTACCATTACCTTAGTTGCCGCCTGCTGACGTTGCAGGCACGTAATGTGGTAACAAAAGTATTTAAGTCGAACAGACATGGACGGGGAAACACCTTTGTGAAGGTACGGGTTGAAAATGGGGAAACCTATTGGGATAAGCGACTTTGAAGAGGTAAGATTATTATTGTGCAGAGCCTGTGAAGATGAGCATCTATGAAAAGAGGTAGAGGAACAGTGAAACTCTCACTAGGCACTAAATGGTCCACGACTCTTCACAAAACGTGGGGTTTAGAGGCTTTTCTACCAATTAGTACATCTTATGACCCAGGAACGATAAATAATTACTTTGTATGAAATGATAAGCCGATATTAATTCATCTTTGAGAACCGAATTATTGTTCAACGAGATGAATAATGCGAAAAGTGGAGAAAACATGGTTGCTCAGTTTTAATTAATACTTTCATAAACTATCTTGTACGTAATGGCGTCGCAGTTACATCCGTTACTTTCACAAACACAACTGAAAATAATACTTTAGTCTATTGCTATTTCTGTCAGCATTACTGTTCGTATCACTGAATATTGCTACACTCTTCCAAAGCTGTATTATGTAATTTTCACATACATAACTTGCTACAGTCACAAACAGTTGATCATCTACTAAAACGAAGTTTACGTGGAAGCATTGCGTTGTCCATGTTGCATAATAGCGCGGAAAATGCACCACTAGTTGAAGATGAACCCAATATTATTTTTCGACGAAGTACTGTTTTGTTGACTCTTGGATCGTCACTAATAGCTATAATTATCACGTTAACCAAGGCACGTCAGTGTTTGCTCACAAAATTCACTTTGTAGCAACACTGTTTCACATCTGCGTTCTCATTACTGTGTCCATACTTTAAGCATCATCTTCGCGCTGAAATATGCGCGCCAATGGCTAATGTCCATTTAGTTAAAGCCAAGCTTCTTAAATACATTTTTCCGTATAGTCCATTTCATAACCAGTATACGTGCTCTCTCAACGTCTCCAAACATTAATACAGTTATTTGTCGATACTATATTTACATAATAAATAATTTACTAGCTTTCAGTGTTGCTCACCAGTTGGCACCACACTGCAGTCTCTACCCCTGAACTGACAATTTATTTGGCTTTCTGCCACTGAGTGCAGTTGCTTCCTATTGTGTAATTAGTAGTTCCTCCTGATAGGGGTCAGGAGCTTGCATATTCCTCAGATTACTATGTGCTGACTTCCCCAATATGTATTTGCAACATGGCACAAGCTTCCATCTTAAGAAATCTTAATTATCTTTTTCGTAACAAACACCGTAATTGACGTTGTCATGTTAAGCATGCACCTCTATATCATCACATGTTGTCGAAACAAACTCGAGATGAAATATCATTGTAATCTACCTAATTTTTAAATTGCGTTAGTATAGTTCTTTATACCTTGTTCTCAATTCAATTCGTCTCGACCTTTTTTACAACAACTTTACTGTATATTCAAATTTGCTTGTTGGATTATAATTTGCTTGCAACTTATGTAAAATCACTTCCGTTCAAAATGTTCAATTTTAACATTTCAACATTGTCCAGTCTCAAAATATTTAAACGTTTTCATTATTAATTCCCATGGAAGAAATTTTTCAGTTAAATAATTCAGTTCTGTTTCAATCTACAAAAATACAAATTTTACTTTTATATTAACCTTAATAACATATAGAGGTCACTCTGAAAATTCATATTTTCCTTGAATGTAGAATCTGAAATGCATGATGCTGATTGATTTCAAACTCTTATCACATCCCACTATTAACTTGGTTTCTTAAAAATTACTATGCTAAGCACAATAACAATACTTATTTTGTCCAACACCATCACAGGACCAAATCCATCCTTATACTATCTCAGTTTTTTTCTGTGTTCTAAACACCAACTGCCTATGCATTTTTGTACATTATTATACTTTCAAGAAATCTGTGCTGCCATGGCGTATCCACACAGTTCATTTTATTAGACTGTCCTTTATGTTGACTGGCCTTTTGCACAGTTCATTTGTCTGCACTCTGTTTATTGTCTCTTTACATATTAATACATATTAACATTGATATATTTTCCTACTTTTAGTTTTTACTCCTGTACCTTCTTTTAGTAGAATTTTAAGTCTACTGTGTCACATATTCCATATTCCATATTTTCGTTGATTTCCGTAAAATTAGATAACATGGATTGGGATGTATATCGGCCACCTCAAAGCGAGACCTCTGTCCATATGAAAAAATTTAAAAATTTCTTAAGTTAATTCTTCAGACTTATCATGAGATTTGACTGACATGAGGTCTCCAGTCCCTTCTTTCTTTGTCTTCCCTTTCTCATCATGTCTTTCCTTACATTACAACACCCACTTTTCCATACTCTCATTCACTAACTATTTCTTGTGTATTAAAGTCCTGGCTTTTCTAGAAGGAAAGGTAACATTCTCTTCTATGATGTTTATTGGATTAGGTGTGAATCATGTACGTTAATGTTCCAGATTATTCAATGTATTTTTTTTGTGAGGCATGTATTTTCCAAACTACTATGTTTTTCATGGCAAAATACCCAGTAAAGTCTGCCTATCTCCCTTATATAGCAATCTGCCAGGTAGCTCATGGCTTGGTGTAATGATATGTAGCTTATTTCTACCCCTTGTTCCTTCATACCAGCTTATCATCACATGGAAATGAATTGAGACCTGTTATCTGACAATATGGCAATAGGTTTACCTATTCTTACAAAATACACTTAATCATTCTGTCACCAACTGCTTTCTCAGTGGCTTTTCGAGGAAGGCATAGTTTAATAAATTTAGAAAATACATCCATTGCTCCTAGAGTAAAATTTTAACCTTCTATTTTCTTTGGTAATGGTCCATAGAACTCCAAAGCTACAGTTTCTAGTACTTCTTTTGGTCAGATAGATTGCATAGATCCCCTACTTTTTTGATTAGTTAGTTTGGCTTTCTGGAATAGGTCACATGTTTTTAGTCCTTAAAATAATCGGTTTTTCTAAGCACTTTTTTTTGTTCCACAATGTTCATAATTCAAATGGGTTCAATCAGTAATTGCTGCTACATGTTCCTCTGACCAGCACACTCTCAAAATATCGGACGTTTCCCCTTTTGTCCTAAATAATAATCCATCCGGCATTTTTTCATTACCTTTTTCCTAAGTTCTGTTTGAGCCAAAATTGGGTCCTTCGTTTGCTCCCTTCTTAAATTATTACAAATGCTTTTGATTCATTTCTGCTGTTTAACTCCTTTTATACAGGATGGGTTAAATAAAGGTGGCCCAGATAAGTGGATACGATTGGATGTGAATATGTGGCAGGATTAATGGAAGAGGAAAAGACATACAATTACCACTAACATAATGGACCAGCTCCCCCATGCAGGCAGGCAAAGCTTGGAGCTCATTTACACAATCTTCACGCCTGACAGAGTTGTTAGTAGAGGTTAGTCTGGCTGCAGCCTTAGCTGGCCATACAGGTCACCTGATCTGTCAGTGTGCAGTTACTTTGTGTGGTGAGTCCCCAAGTAAAAAATGCATTGCAACAACCTGATAGTCTTCAAGAAAAGCAGCAGAATATTTTGGATGAGATTGGAGCAATTCCGGCTGTCCAGCTTTGATCTACCTTCAGCAACTTACTCACCAGGGCCCAAAAGTGCCAAGAGATGAATGGCAGTCACTTTCAACATCAGATATAGTCAGATTAGAAGTATATTCCATTTCCTCTGCTGTGTTTCTTTGTACCCTGGAACACTCTTGGCCACTTTTGTTTGATCAGTGTAAAGGATTCTCATACATCCCACCTTCTCTAACACTCTGTTCTCTGGTCTCAATCCTGTGTGGAATCTGGACAATAAATCTCACACAACGTATTGTTCACGTTCTATGTAGTTTATTTCAGTGATAAATTTTTGCATATGTAACACCCATTTTGTCAGTCTGGTATGTACCAGTTTGCATTATTCAGAATGTTAAGGCTTGATGATACATGTACACTCCCACTGTCTCCCTGTAAAGAGATGTAAAATTTTCTGAGTGCCCAAATAATTGCTAAGACTTCTTTTTCTGAAATGTGTAGTTTTGTTCACATTTACTCAATGTCTTACTTGCAAAAGCTATAGATTTCCTTTCCTCAGGCCATTCCTGATGAAGTATTTTAAATAAGTATATTCCTAATCCATATGCACTGCTGTCTGTTTCTAGGCAAAAATGCAGTCCTAAGTCTGGATGTCTCAAGGCACTGCCCTCATTGAGTTTATCTTTCAACTGTTCAAATGTCCCTTGGCACTCTTTTGTCCAAATAAAAGCTTTGTATTTCTTTATTATACATTAAACGCTGGACTATTAAAAGCCTGAGCTGACACAAATTTTCTGAAGAAACTGCATAATTCTATAAATGCTTTTAAATGTTTTCAGCATTTTGAAACTCTGAATGATTTAACTGCTTTAGTCTCCACAGGGTCTTTCCTGATTCTTTGACTACTAATTAGGTATCCTACAAACGTAGTATCACCTTTCACAAATACAGATTTCTTCCTTTATGTAAGGCCTGAAATATTTCTCTCAACAATTGACAGTGTCCTCCCCAACTTTTGGTGGCTGTGGGTATACCATTCACTAACTTTGCTGCGTTCCTTGTCTATCACTTTATCTAAAGCCTCTATAAATATGAATACAGATATCTTTAAGCGAAATGGCACTACACAACATAGGTAGCATTTTCGGTAAATTCCCCATGTTCTTTAGAAAAACCTATTTACCCGTATCCAGCTATTAAATCTAGGATACTCAGATATTTAATTCCACTAAAATTTTCTATTATTTCATCTACACTATCTGGTTTGTCACTTTTCTCTTCAGTAATTGAATTTACTTTTCTGACATCTATTATTACTCTGATTCCTCCAGCTTTCTTCTGTACACACATTATGGGTTATTACAGCTGCTGTTACTTCTTTTTATGACTTCCAACCTTCCCAATCTGTCCATTTCAGTGGCTACAGGTTCCCTCTTTGTTAGAGCTTTATCAAATGGTTTTCTGTAAAATGGTTCATGGTGCTAGATATTTGATCTACATTCAAAATCAATCACTTTTCCTGGGTCTTCAGAAGATACCTACTAATAGTTCATACACTTCCTCCTCCTGAGCTGTTCAGCAATCTCCATTATGCATTCACATTTTGTTGAAATAATTCATTTTGTCTAGACATATATCATTAGATTCTACAATCTTATCCTCCTCCCATTCTTCACAGTATTCTCCAAATGGTCTTTCTCTTATTTTCAAGCAACCTAACTATTCATTTTCATCCATCACGTGTCTTACAAAATTCATTTTGTTTTCTACACGCAGATTCTTAAATGCCATGAGTCCTAGCTCACAGTTTATAATTATATGGTTCCCCATCATCCAGTCAGAGCCTATAATTGTATTTACACTTAAACTACGAATTACCAATAATAAAGTTTCCATTTTTACAAACACCAATTTCAAAAGATGAGAGCACTTGTTTCCTAACAGGTTCACTTAATTTTTCTGTGGCTCCTACTGTTTTAACACCAGATGCAGACAATTCTACAATTTGATATTCATTACTTAAGAATTTCCACAAAGATGCAGATATATGTGTTATTTCTCTACCAATATCTAGTAAAGCATATTCATTCACTGTATGATTGTACACTACCATAATTAAAGGTTTTTCCAATCTAATTGGGAATTCATGTTTCTCTTCTCTTGTTCAACAGCTTTGCAAGACAAAGCCGCTGGCATACCTTGTACTAGCTTTTTACCTTTGTCCAGAGGTTAGATACTCTTTCTGGGGTATTTCTTTATTTTTCTATCCTACTTCAAACTGATTTAGTACTTCGTTATTATCTTTCATACATTCATTGTCTTGAGCCTGATTTCTATGCTCCTTTTTTAGTGGAAAAAGGAAGTTTCTCTTTCTATATTTATGGTATGCTTTGTTCTGCTTATCTCTAGCCTCTGGGTACCTTCTAACATGTCCTGCTCTTCCTTATGTTCACTTTCTAATGCACCATTGTCATATCCACCATTAGTTTCTTCCCCCTGGCCTTACACTTTCATTACCATTCTGTACCAGATTATTATTATCCTTGTTATCACCTGAAACACACCAATTTAAAAATTCATCTTGCATTTCTGCCTATTAAGCACACTCTCATTAAACACTTCAATTCCGCTAAGAGTAGCACTGACCTGTATTACCTCCTCTGCATTTTATTGCTACTAGTATCACTATCATCATTTTGATCACTGTAAAATTCAATAATGTCCTCAACATTTTCTTATGTTCTTCTATTACAGCTTTCTTCAACTTTCTCAAATCTATTTCTTTCAATTTCCGCTTTCTACCTGTACCTGTACCTAATTCACATAATTCATTAAACTAATGATCATAAGCTTTCTCTGCACTGGCCTTTTTACTACAATTACCTTCTATAATTACATCTCCTACCTCTTTCGTGTGTTGCTATCAACTACTTTCTCTATACATTTGCGAACCTCACCCTTCTCCTCTTTGGGCAAACCCTCTTCATTACTGGCAATGACAAAATGCTCCTCCTGCTCATGAAATGGCAAGGTATCATCTACATCTACCTGATACACTTTTCTGAGATTATAATACCTCTTGATCACCTTTTGTGTACAAAATTCAGGTAGACCTTGCAGCCACTTTTCCATTTAGTCACATTGTCTTCTTCCTCACTGATTTCTGTCCGTATCACACCAAGCACAGTATCTGTTAACTGTATTCTTTTGAACAATAGCTCATATACTGACTATTGCTCAGACTGTTGTTAGCATAATTCGTATTACGGTGATAATGTTGCTTCAGACTACTGTTGTTGGTGCCCATCTCCTTACTCCACTACAGCTCAGCCCGGTACTGCAGTGGACCCTCATTTTCTGACTGATATTGTGGTCTGGCATTTCAACTACCCCTATGTCCAGAACCTCTTCCTTCTCTTCTTCCTCTATCAGCTCTCATTATCCTCACTCTTTGTTCCCTGTCTCTGTTATTTCTATCATTATTGTTATTATTATAATTTTTCTTATTTTTGTTATTGTTGTAAGACCTATTTTCATTGCCACTATTCTACCCATCCAGTTCCCCCACTCTTCCCAAACCAATGTAACCTTGTATATTCCATGGCAATTTTCTATGTAACAAATGCAAAAATTGTTTCTCAGTTACAAGACCTTTTACATGTTCAACTTTTATACATATATATTCACAATAAACTCTCATTCTCTTATCACCAGCTTGCTTAGGTGCAGCTGCAGTCAAGAAAAAAAAAGATAAAATTCACTTTGTTTACTTGCAGACTAAAGTTCCTCTTCAATCTAATACTTGATTTAACTGTCCAGTTTCTGGCATCCCCACTTAGCTTAGTTTCACCCATCATTATTCCGTCTTTCTAAGAGGTTTCCTTAGGAATTAGTTTCCTACAAGCTTTCATAAATGTTACTGGGTGGATCTTACCTTCTGGGTCCATTTTCTCTAACTCCACACCTATTTTGTTATGACATGCCGCTTCAAAGGAGTATATAGTAGCTAATCTCTTCAAACTTTCTAAACTTTCAATACATTTAGCAGTTTCTGAAGTTACTGTTATCAATTCATCTACCTCCTTTACTTTAAGGGTAGAAATTTGTTTATGTGCATCATTTTCTAACATTTGTCCATTATCATTTGCATTTTGCTTTACTACAGTATTGGTCAATTTGTTATCTACTGCATCTTCAACCTCCTGTATTTTAGTCTCCTGCACAATCTTAGTTTCTAACTCAAACACTGCCTCCTTTAGGAAACTTTTATTTCATTAGTTATTACCTTCTGCTTTTCGAAAAATGGTTTAAATGGTTCTGCGAACTGTGGGACTTCACTTCTGAGGTCATCAGTCCCCTAGAACTTAGAACTACTTAAACGTAAGTAGCCTAAGGAAATCACACACATCCATGCCCGAGGCAGGATTCGAACCTGCGACCGTAGCGGTCTCACGGTTCCAGACTGTAGTGCCTAGAACCGCTCGGCCAACCCAGCTGGCTTTCTGTTTTTTACTGATCTTTTTATCTCATCGTTTATTTGCTGTGTGTCACTTTCAACTGAATTCACCTATTCTTCACATTTACATGCTCTCTGCTTAACTCCTTTTATTGATGTTTCTATATTCTTATTTAGTATATCTATTTTTATCCTAGTATTTTTTGTTTCACAGTGTTACCCTATTTTTTCATTCATTGTCCCCATATTCCAAATTATTTCCTATTTCAGTGACCCTATATTTCCATTCATAACTTTACTTTGTTCTGTTGTCGATCCCATATTTTCGTTCAGAGTTTTATTCCTTTCTGATATGCTTTGTACTAACTCATTTATTGATTGCAAAATACTTCTGAGGTATTTATTAAATTGAACTAGAACATTTTTAGGACTGTTACTAATCCCATCATTGTTCTGACTTACGCCATCACGAATTAATATTATCTGAAGTAAACTAAATCTAACCTTACACAACGAATTTAAAATACTACTAGGACCAAAATCATTTAATGGAACAACATTCATCTTTATCTCAAATTTTATTATAATACTATTTAATAATTTCTTAGGATTATTTCATTATATCTTTACTAGAACAAGACATTTAGCAGTAACATTTGAAATCGCCCTACCTATACGATTAAGATTCATGTTATTTGGATGAATTAATCATACTAATCATATATTTACACACCTTGTCCCACAAGGAACACCCCCTGCATTATCATTCATAGTATTAATTGAAACAATTAGAAATGTAATTCGACCTGGTACACTAGCAGTACGACTAGCAACAAATATAATTGCAGGACATTTACTATTAACCTTACTAGGAAATATAGGACCATCTATAGCAATAAACCTAATCTCACTACTAATTATTGGACAAATACTTCCATTAATTCTAGAATCAGCAGTGGCAATAATTCAAGCTTATGTTTTCTCAATTCTAACAACCTTATATTCTAGAGAAGTATACTAACCAATGTTAACAACTCACTCAAATTACCCATTCCACTTAGTAGATTATAGACCTTGACCACTAACAGGAGCAATTGGAGCAATAGTCCTAGTATCAGGATTAGCAAAATGATTTCACCTATTCAACATCAACTTATTTGTAATCAGATTCGGAATTACCTTACTAACTATAATTCAATGATGACGAGATGTAGTTCAAGAAGGAAAATATCAAGGACTATATACAGGGTTTGTATCAATTGGATTATGATGAGGAATGATCCTATTTATTGCATCAGAAGTATTACTCTTCATTTCATTCTTCTCATCCTTCTCCAGAAGAAGACTAGCACCAACAATTGAACTAGGAATATTATGACCTCCAATAGGAATTCAACCTTTTAATCCTATACAAATTCCATTACTTAATACAGCTATTCTTCTAGCCTCAGGAGTAACGGTAACATGAGCACATCATAGTTTAATAGAATCTAACCATACTCAAGCATTACAAGGACTATTTTTTACAGTATTATTAGGACTATATTTCACAATACTTCAAGCATACGAATATTAAGAAGGACCTTTCACTATTGCAGATGCAGTTTATGGATCAACATTCTTTGTTGCAACAGGGTTCCATGGAACAATCTTCTTAACAACATGCCTACTTCGACACTCAATATATCAATTCTCGCCAAGACACCACTTTGGATTTGAAGCAGCAGCATGGTACGACACTTCGTAGACGTAGTATGATTATTCTTATACATCTCTGTTTATTGATGAGGTAGATAATTGTTTTTCTAGTATAAATAGCACACTTGACTTCCAATCAGAAAGCTTGATATAAATCAAGTAAAACAATCCTAATCCTATCTACAAGAGTTTTTATTAGATGTATTATTCCAATAATTGTTATAATCCTTGCAACAACATTATCAAATAAATTAATTAATGATCGAGAAAAAAGATCCCCATTTGAATGTGGTTTTGATCCAAAAAGATCACACGAATACCGTTCTCTCTACGATTTTTCTTAATCGCAGTAATTTTTTTAATTTTCAATGTAGAAATCGCACTAATTCTTCCAATTGTAATTATTTTCAAAACCTCAGACATGATAATCCGAACACCATCAACAATATTTTTTATTCTAGTCCTACTAGGAGGACTATACCATGAATGAAATCAGGGAGCGTTACAATGAGCAGAATAAGGGGTGTAGTTAACTATAACATTTGGGTTGCATTCAAAAAGTATTGATATAATCAATCAACCTTAAATAGAATAAGAAGCGAAATATTGCAGTCAGTTTAGACCTGGAAGATTGGTAAATAAAATACCCTTGTTCTCATTAATTGAAGCCAAAAAGAGGCGTATTACTGTTAATAATGTAATTGAACTATAAAGTTCCAATTAAGGAAATGTAAAGCCAATACAAAAGCTGCTAACTTTTTATATTAGCAGTTAAACTCTGTTAACATTTCTAAAATTTATATAGTTTAAATAAAACATTACATTTTCACTGTAAAAATAATATATCTATATTTATAAATACCTAAAAGTAAAAATACTTCCTTAACATCTTCAGTGTCACGCTCTAATTATAAGCTATTTAAGTATATGAAAAATAATATTACCAAAATAAATATTCAAAAAATAAAAGTTAAAAGATAAATCTTAAAATTAGAATCATATCAACCCTGGATATATGTAATTGAATAAATATATAGTCTGTATAAACCTTGACCATCAAATAATTCACCTCAACCATAATCAAATGATTTAGATGAATAATAACCTAACTTTAAAGGAATATATCTAACAAACTTAGTTGAAAGAAACGGTATAAACCATGTAGAACCAGCAAATCTAACGAAAGAAAGCATACTGAAAGAAAATAAATCAGGAGAAAAATCAAACTTAGAAATAAGATAACCCAAATAAGCACCTAAAACAACTACTGTAATAGTTAAAAATTTTAAATAATAAGGCAAAGCAAACACATGAGGAATAGGAAAAATTAACCAAGACAAAAGACTACCACCAAAGACAGCAACAAATAATAAACCAATTATGCCAAACAAAATATAATAACCCTTATCATCAAAAGAAAATCTAGAATAAAAATTATTATCCCCAGATATTGAATAATAAAATAAACGAAAAGAATAAGAAGCAGTTAAACCAGTAGAAAAAATAAAGAAAAAAATTAAACAATTAATTCATCATAAACAGACCATTTCAAGAATTAAATCCTTTGAATAAAAACCTGCCAAAAAAGGTATACCACACAAAGACAAACTAGAAACCTTAAAAAAAAACGAAGTTAAAGGTATAAAATTAACAACCTAAATCATCTCATCCTAACAAAATTCTAATCAAATTAGGACTAATAATTAAGAATCCTATGGGAAGAATAAATATTACAACAACAATAATAAAACGATTTATATTCTTTTCACCCAATATATAATCCTCTCTATAGTAAATAACCGAAGAAGAAATATATATAGCAAAAGATATAAAAATAAGAGACATTCGATCTAAGATTAAAGCTATAACAACCATAGAACCATTTAAATTAAAAAGTTCCCACTCAACAAAAACTCTATAATCAATTATTAAATAATAAATACCTAAAATAAAAATTATAGTTCTAGAAAAAACTCAAAGAACAAATAGAAAATAAATTCACGGCCTAAGATGAAAAACTTCATGTCATTGATTCCACAAAACAATATTTTTAATTAAGATACCTAAGCAAATTAAACAAAGAAATATTCACCCTTTAAACAGAGAATATTTAAAGGCAATCAATGTAAAAGTAAAAGATGATATTCACGAAAATTACCAAGAGAACAAGTGTAAACCCCAGAATAATAATTACCATGCTGAGAATAAGAAAATATATATAAAGTATAAACAGCTCTAAAAAAAGATAAAAAAATTAAAGCAAAAAATCTGAAAGAAGATCAAGACATAATTCTATTTAATAATCTAAGTTCACCTACTAAAGTTAATGAGGGATGAGCAGCTATATTTGAAGATCTTAAAAGGAATCACCATAAAGCCATTCTAGGTATTAAATTAATTATACCCTTGTTAATTAATAATCTGCATCTACCTAAACGTTCATAAATAATATTAGATAAACAAAATAATCCAGAAGAACATAAACCATGACCAACCATTAAGGAAAGAGACCTATACAACGTAACCAATTTATAGTTATCAATCCACCAATAACCATTTTTATATGAGCAACAGAAGAATATGCAGTTAAAGACTTTAAATCAACCTGACGAAAACAAATAAACCTAACAATAACCCCACCAGATAAACCTAAAGATAATCAAAAATAATTAAACTTTAAACCGAAATAAGAAATAACCTTTATAACACGAAAAATACCATAACCACCCAACTTCAATAAAACACCAGCAAGAATTATTCTAGCTGAAATAGGGGCCTCTACATGAGCCTTAGGAAGCTATAAATGAACCAAAAATTTTGGTATCTTAACTAAAAAAGCCAAAATTATAAACACATAAAATATAAAATAATAAGAACCAAAATCATCCAATAAAGGAAAATATAAAGTGTTAGAAAAATCATAAACATTAAATAAAACAAGTAATAAAGGCAATCTAGGAATCACAGTACAAAAAATTAAATAAACACCAGCTTGTAAACGTTCAGGCTGATAACCTCAACCGAAAATCAAAAGTAAAGTAGGAACCAATCTAGCCTAAAAAAATATAAAAAGAAATAAGACTTAATCTAGCAAATGAACAATAAAGCATAAACATTAAAATTAAAACCATAAAGACAAAAAATTAGAATGATAAGAACTTAAATAAACTGAACCTCTAGCAGTAATTATTAAAGAACAAATTCAAAAACTTAACAAAATCAAACCAAAAGAAAAATAGTCAATACCAAAATAATATCTAATTATATTCAAATCTGCATACAAATAAACAAAAATTATAAAAACAAAACTCGACAGAAACATTAAAGAATGAACCAACCTTCAACAATTATTCAGCAAACAAAGAGGGATCAAAAAATAGTTATAAATAAATACATTAACATAAAGATAATGCAAAAGAATTTAAAAAAATCATTACTTTGAGAACGAATTATTGAAACTAAAATAGAAAGACCCAAAGCACCTTCACAAACAGAAAAAACTAAAAAAATAACAGGAAGGAAATAATCATAATCAAACTCAATAAGAAAAACAATAATCAATATAAACGAAGAAAGAACAACATTCTCTAATGTCAGAAGAACCATCCATAAATGGTTACATTTAGAAGAAAAAACATAAAAACCAGCAAAATAAACCAATAAAGAAGTAAAAACAGAGAATATAAACATTAGTTTTAATCGTTTAAAAAAACACTGGTCTTGTAAACCAGAAATAAGTCTAGCCCCCACTTTTAAAACTTCAGAGGTGAAAAAGCTTCCATCATCGGTCCCCAAAACCAATATTTCAAATAAACTAACCCCTGAAATGATTAAAATAATAATTATATCACTATCAATATTAACTTTATCAAAATAAGACACCCAATATCAATAATGCTTTTCATTATCCTACAAACCTTTTTAGATGGATTAATAACAGGAACAATAATGGAAAGATATTGATTATCATATATTTTATTTTTAACGTTTCTTGGTGGTATATTAGTTCTATTTATTTATATTACAAGAATTGCATCAAATGAAATATTTCAACCTAAGTCAGTTACCATATTTATTACCTTAACAATATGAGTATTTATTATATCAACATTAATTATCCTAGATATAACAATATTTATAGACTTTTTCAAAAATACTGAAACTATAAATGTTGATAATTCAATCAATTACCAAGAAATAACAATATCTTTAGAAAAATTATATAACAGACCAACATTCATTATTACAATAATAATAATTATTTATTTATTTTTAGCACTATTAGCAGTAGTTAAATTACTAATATTAACCAGGGGCCTATTCGTAAAATAACATAATTTACTATTGAATGAACCCTTATGATTAAGACACCCTTTAATTAAAATTATTAATAACTCTTTAGTTGATTTACCTGCACCAACAAGTATTTCATTTTGATGAAATTTTGGGTCCCTGCTAGGGTTATGCTCGGTAATTCAAATCGTAACTGGGCTATTTTTAGCTATACATTATACATCAAATATTGAAATAGCATTTAGTACTGTAGTACACATCTGCTGAGACGCAAATAATAGTTGAATTATTCGATCTTTACATGCAAATGGAGCATCTATATTTTTTATTTGTATTTATTTGCATGTAGGATGAGAAATTTATTATGGATCTTATATATACATACACACCTGAATAATTGGTACAGTAATTCTATTTTTAGTTATAGCTACTGCATTTATAGGATATGTTTTACCTTGAGGTCAAATGTCGTTTTGAGGTGCAACAGTAATTTCCAATTTATTATCAGCAATTCCATATTTAGGGACAGATTTAGTTCAATTAGTATGAGGAGGATTCGCCGTTGATAACACAACATTAAATCGATATCTCACATTTCATTTTGTATTACCATTTATTATTGCAGCTATAGCTGCAATTCACTTATTCTTTCTTCACCAAACAGGGTCTAATAACCCCTTAGGACTAAACGGAGATATTGAAAAAATCCCATTTCACCCATACTTTACTTTCAAGGATTCAATTACATTCATATTAATAACATCATTAATAATTATATTATGCTTAATCAATCCTTACCTCCTAGGAGATCCAGATAATTTTGTACCTGCTAATCCATTAGTAACACCGGTTCATACTCAACCAGAATGATATTTCTTATTTTCATACGCAATTCTACGATCAATTCCTAATAAGTTAGGAACAGTAAGTAAAGTATGGGTGAAATGGGATCTTATTTATATTTTTATATTTGGTGAAGAAAGAATAAGTGAATTGCAGCTATAGCTGCAATTCACTTATTCTTTCTTCACCAAACAGGGTCTAATAACCCCTTAGGACTAAACGGAGATATTGAAAAAATCCCATTTCACCCATACTTTGCTTTCAAGGATTCTATTACATTCGTATTAATAACATCATTATTAATTATATTATGCTTAATCATTCCTTACCTCCTAGGAGATCCAGATAATTTTGTACCTGCTAATCCATTAGTAACACCGGTTCATATTCAACCAGAATGATATTTCTTATTCTATGATCAATTCCTAATAAGTTAGGATGTGTCATTGCATTATTTTTATCAATTACAATCTTAATAATTTTACCATTTTATAATAAAACACCGTTCTATCCAATTCTATCCTATTAATCAGATTTTATTCTGAATTATAGTAGTTGTTGTATGCTGAAACTTGGTTGAAACCAAACATTTCTTCCGACTCTATTCGAATCACTGGTTACTCTCTCCTAAGGGCAGATCGTGAAACACGATGTGGGGGTGGTGTGGGTGCCTATGTTCACTCTGATCTGAGACCTACTATACTATGCACATCGGAAGCCAAAGGCGAAGGAGAAGCAGAGTTCTTGTTTTTCGAAATAAATACATCAAATCAGAAACTACTAATTGGAGTAATCTATAAACCTAGAAATGTCGGTGCTATGTCCTCCTTTCAGTCTGCCCTGTCCTCGCTTGTGACACTGTATGAACACATAATCATTATGGGCGACACAAACGTCGACTTACAGTTAAAATCTCCCTCTGCAGAAAAACTAAGGAGACTGTTCCACTCCAATGATATGAGTTTAACACCGCTGGACCCAACTCATCACACGCCACACAGCCATACACTCATTGATATAATAGCATCAAAGCGACCAGATAAAATAATTCGCGCCAATCAGGCATCCGCTCCAGGACTCTCTGTTCATGATGTGATATTCTTAAATTACTCAGTACATACTACCAAAGAAAAATCTCACCTGGTAACCTACAGAAACCTAAAAAATGTTAACCATGACGCTCTTCAAAACGATTGCTCAGACATCTCTTGGCATGATATAAGCAACGAACCGACTTAAGACGGAAAAATTCGGGAATTGTGTCGCAAAATTATTGCACTGTATGATAAACATGCCCACAACGCACTGTCAAGGTAAAGAGAGCTCCCGTTCCGTGGCTCACCACTGCACTACGCCAGTTAATGAATAAACGTGATCCTGCACATAGGGCCTTCAAGCATAACCCAACTCCTGAGGCGTACGAAGTTTATAGGAAACTCCGAAATAGAACCAAGCAAAGCGTGAGGAATGCCAAAATCAGACATGCCCGCTCTGTCGTATGCGGCATATCGAAACCCGCTGCACTGCGGAAAAAGCTGCGCAGTTTCGGTATAGGGAAGCGAAGATCTGACGCTGTTTATCAAGCGTCGGCAGAAGAATTAAACGATTTCTTCTCAACAGCTGTAAACTGCCACGCAGAGACAAATTACCAGCCCCAAGATATCAATCTCTCGAGAGACAAGTTTTTCCTAAAACATGTCACTACTGGCACATTACACAAGGCAATTATGAGAATGTCTTCCAAGGCAGCAGGAAATGATGGAGTGAGCATTGACATGATTAAGAACGTCGTAAACACTATTACTCCAGTTATCACAGACGTCTTCAACCTGTCTCTTGTCAGTAGTACATATCCAACTGAGTGGAAGCAAAGTTTAATTCAACCTATACCCAAGACTGACAACCCTAAGTCGCCAGGTGACTACACGCCGATCAGCATACTTCCTGCAATATCTAAAGCCCTAGAATACATTGTCCATGAACAGCTGACGGATTACCTCAAAACTCATAACAGCCATGACAAATATCAGTCAGGCTTTCGAAAGCACCATAGTACAGCAACTGCATTAATCAAAGTAACTGATGACATTAAACATGCTATGGACAGACGTGAAGCTACCATCCTAACACTGCTTGACTTTAGCAAGGATTTTGATACAGTTGACTTTGATATATTACTAATTAAAATGAATCAGCTGAATTTTTCAAACAGCGCAATTCACTGGTTCGACAGCTACCTCAAAAACAGAAGTCAACAAGTCATTCGTCGGAAAAGTCATCATGGAAAAACGTGCGCTCTGGAGTTCCCCAAGGCTCCGTTCTTGGTCCATTACTCTTCTCACTGTACATTAATGATATTTCTTCAGTGATTCACTCCTGCAACTATCATCTATATGCCGACGACATTAAACTGTACATAAGTGCAAGCCGCAAGAACATTGCTGACGCAGTAGCAAGTATGAACACAGATCTTTGCTCTGTTTCTCGATGGGCACAGAACCTAGGTCTGAAACTAAACCCCAAGAAATCCCAGGTCATACTTATATCTCATCCAAAGTTAATCAGTCGGTATTCCGCGGAACAGTCCCTCAAATACTCCTCAATGCTACCCAACTACCATACCAAAAAACAGTAAAAGACCTTGGAATAATCTTGGATGAACACCTAAACTGGGAAGAACAAACAGTCACAGCTTGCCAGAAATTGCTCTCATCCCTACATGCAATTCACAAATTTAGAAAAATATTTCCAACCCATGTTAAACAACAATTAGTCCATACACTAGTCTTGCCTAATCTTTACTACTGTGATGTAGTTCAACATGGTACAAATAGTGAAAATTCGAGATGCCTCGAGCTAGTGATGAATACTTGCGTTAGATATGTATGCAATATACGGTTGTATGATCATATCAGTCCTTCATACTCCCATCTAGGTTGGATACGCCCACATAAGGCACGCGATCTCCACACGATGTGCTTACTTCATCGATTTCTTAGCCACTGGTGCCCCCAATACTTATCTTCTCACATGAAACACCTATCATCATTCCACAACCGCAATACCAGATCGGATACATCTAGCATCTTCGCTGTACCTTTACATAACACAAAATCTTTCTCCGTGTCAGTCTCCATTTCAGCCATACGACTATGGAACGCGCTCCCCTGTGATCTGCGTCTTATCCAGAACCACTCAACATTCAAGAGGGAACTCAAGACTTACATAGTAGGGACGGTATAGCCACCATTGTTGTGCCACTCTCATCTTTTTCTTTCTCCTCTCCATCATAGCTTCGAATTTTACCATTCTATTTCTCTTCCTCTAACCTATCTACCTCTTCTATATCTCTTTCACCCCATTCCATCGTCTTATGTCCCTGCTTGATGAGAATAACTCACAAGCTGCAAGAATATAACGAGAAAATTCCCAACTAGCAATAGGACTGACATTCATAAAAGAAAAATATGTTTACTTTCATATACATAGTCATTATTATTATTATTATTATTATTATTATTATTATTATTGTTATTCTTGATTGTTATAACTATTTTTTGATTGTTATAATTATCATTGTACTACTTTTATAATCTCTATTTTTTTTTCTTTAACATTAATACTGTATAACATGTTGTATGTCCTTAATGTTCTGTAGAAACTGAAATTTGTTGAATCTAAGTATGCCTGGTTAGGTGTAAGAGAGGGCCTGAAGGCCCTAATCTTGCCAGGTAAAATAAATGCATAAATAAATAAATAAATAAACATGAATTGGTAAACGACCTGTTGAAGAACCTTACATTATAACAGGACAAATCTTAACAATTATTTACTTTACATACTTCTTAATTAATGTCCATGTTACAAATGCACGAGATAAGCTAATTATGGAATAATAAGTTAATTAGCTTAGGAAAAGCATATGTTTTGAAAACATAAAACTAGAAGTTTAAATCTTCTATTAACTTTTCTTAAAAAATTTCACTAAATAAATGAGATAAATAAAATCTTTAAACCAACAAAGAAAATAAAAAAATATAATGATAAAGGTAAAAAACTTTTTCAAGCTAAGTATATTAACTTATCATAACAGAACCGTGGTAATGTACCAAGAACTCAAATAAAGCCAAAGGATATAATAGCAAGCTTAATAAAAAGTGCAAAAGAATAAAAATCACCAACTAAAAAAATTAAAGCTAATAATATTCTTATAAAAACAATTCTAGTATACTCAGAAAAAAATTAAAGTAAAGCCACCCGCACCATATTCAATATTAAAACCTGAAACTAACTCAGACTCACCTTCGGCAAAGTCAAAAGGAGTACGTTTAGTTTCGGCTAAACAAGAAGCAAAGCAAGCTAAAGCTAAAGGAAAGGAAATAATAAGAAATCAACAATAAAGCTGATAATTTATAAAATCATACATTTTAAAACTACCAATTAAAATAATTAAAGATAACAAAATTAAAGCTAAACTAACTTCATATGAAATTGTTTGAGCAACAGAACGAAGAGAACCTAATAAAGAATAATTTGAATTAGAAAATCAACCAGCAATCATAACGGTATAAACACCGAATCTAGTGCAACATAAAAAAAACAAAAACCCATAAGAAAAAGCACATATATAAGTTAAGTTAGGGAAAATTACTCAACAGCCAAAGAAATTATTAAATTAGAAACAGGAGAAAAATAACAAAGTAAATAATTAGATATCATAGGAATAGGATGCTCCTTACTAATCAACTTAATAGCATCACTAAAAGGCTGTGGGATTCCTACAAATCCTAACTTATTTGAACCATTACGAATCTGAATATAACCTAAAACCTTACGCTCTAATAAAGTTAGAAAAGCAACATTAATTAAAACACAAATAATTGATAAAAGAAAATTTAAAATAAATATAAATAAATCATAAAGTATTAATACTATTTGTAGAAAAAATCTACATAAATGAATTCTAAATTCAACACATTAATCTGTCAAAATAGCAAATTAATTAATATTAATCAATACAATAAAAAATATTTCAACCATATGATCCTTTCGTACTAATATGGATTAATAATCTTAGGATAGAAACCGACCTGGCTCACGTCAGTCTGAACTCAGATCATGTAAGAATTTAAACGTCAAACAGACCTAATCACTGGGCTCCTGCACCCAAAATTTTTCTTAATCCAACATCGAGTTCACAATCTGCTTTGTCGATATGAGCTCTCAAAAACAATTATGCTGTTATCCCTAAGTTAACTTAATCTTATGATCATAAATTATGGATCAAAACAACAAACATAAATCAATGATATAATAATGAAGAGTTTATTTATTCTTCATGTCACCCCAACAAAACACCATCATTAAATATAGAAAGACAAACAAAAAACTATATAAAAATAAAATGTTAAGCTCTATAGGGTCTTCTTGTCGTAAAGAAGAATTTAAGCCTTTTGACTCAAAAGTTAAATTCAAAAATTTATTAAGAGACAGTTAATTTCTCCTCAAGCTATTCATTCCAGCCACTAATTAAGAGACTAATGATTATGCTACCTTTGCATGGTCAAAATACCGTGGCTCTTTAAAAATCTGCTCAGTGAGCAGGCCAGGCCTCGAACTATTTTCAAGAGGACATGTTTTTGATAAAGAGGTGGAAATCAATTTTACCTAGTTCCTTATAATATGTTTACAAGGTAAAAATTTTATACAAATAAATATACTAATTCTATCATTATTACAAAAATTTTAAAATTAAATTAATAATCTTCATAAAAAACGTAACATACTTATAAAATCAAAATAAAAAATAATGAACTAAAATGTAATCTTAAAGATAGCTGGTTTAAAGCTTACTATTATATTTTTATAAAACAAATTTTAGGTTATTGACTTCAAAGCTTATCCCTTAAAGAATAAACAAGTTAATATTTATACTTAAGAAATTAAATAAAAGCAATTAACTTCAAAAAATTAAATTTTTTCTTAAGAAACTAGATATCTTAGGAAACGATTAACATCCCATTTCTATAAATAATTTAATAATAATTATGATACATTAACTATAAATTATTTATAAATCAACCCAAATCGAGACAAGTAAAATAAATACTAAAATTTTGATACACCCTGATACAAAAGGTACAATAAATAAAATTTATTTTAAAAAATTCAAAATAATATTTCATAAAGCAGTTACATTAACAATAAACTATAATTTAAAAAATCTATTCTATAAAATATACTAAGACAAAATTCAAAAACATTATTTATATTAAATAATTAAATAAACAAAAAATAAATATAATAAAATAAATAATCAAGGTATCCTGATTTGCACAGAAAAATTTTCGGTGTTAGTGAAACACTTTACTAATAAGTTATATCTTGAACCTCTTCCTATATACACTTTCCAGTACATCTACTATGTTACAACTTATCTCATCTAAATTGAAGTTATCTTAAAATAATAAAAATAGAATAATCAATAATGAGAGCGACGGGCGATGTGTACACACCTCAGAGCCAATATCAGTTGAATTAAATAAATTGAATTACTGTCAAATGCACCTTCATTAACAGTATTTCAACATCAAATCTGTTATAAACAAAAATCTACTGTAACCCACCTCCTCTTAACTATAAGCTGCACCTTGACTGGAAATAGTTTATAGTTATAAATCTTGAGAATTATAACTCTACAAATATTATCTGATAATGGAGATATACAAACAATTAAATTAAGTAGAGTAAATCGTGTATTATCAACCACGGGGTAGGTTCCTCTGAATGGAATGAGATACCACCAAATTCTTTGGGTTTAAAGACTTTAACTAATAGTACCCTGGTAAATATAATTAACATTTAAAATAATAGGATATCTAATCCTATTTCATTATTTAAATTTCACAGATTCATAAAAAGAGCGACAAATAAATTTTAACATTTCACCTTACAAATTTATATTTTAACCCTAATAATATAAACAACTGTTTTAACCAATAATATTCGCTTGTATCAATCGATTAACCGTGGCTGCTGGCACGAATTATGCCGATACTAAATCAATTGCTAAATCCAAAATCACTTGATAATTAAATCAAATTACTGCAAAAAGAACATTTAGTTTAACAAAACTTACATATAATACAAATAAAAAGTCAATAAACAAGCAAGAATAAAACTTTTTAAAGAAATAAGAAATTTTAAAATTTATAAAATTAAGAAAAAGTAAAAGATTCAAATATTTTAAAAAAAAGAAAAATCACAAACATTAACAAAAAAAAGAAACGAACCCCCCATATATATAATATTTATTATATGAGAAAGAATGGTTACAAACCGAGCAATTATATTTAGAGCTAATATAAGATCAACAGGATAAACAAACGTGCAGAAGACAGTTACTCAGAATTACCATTAATTTCTAGATTCTAATATGGCAGATTAGTGCAGTAGATTTAAGCTCTACAAATAAAGGTTTGACCTTTTATTAGAAAATATTATAAATGGCAACATGATCAAATTTATCTCTTCAAGATGGAGCTTCACCATTAATGGAGCAACTATCATTCTTTCATGATCATACTATGGTCATATTATTATTAATTATAGTAATTGTAGGTTATGCACAAAGTTATATACTAAGTTATATACTATTGCAAAATACTCGATAATGTACCTTTATTCCAAGTTGTTTGTCTTTAGGGTTTCATTTCTATTTTTACCTTCCATACTGGATAAGCAATTTCCATTCTGAATCACCTCTGCCCCGATCTACTACTTCGTGCTTTATCATTACAGGATTTACATTCTCTGTCCTAGTGGTTATTCAGCACCACTACTGTTTGAATATTTTTCTAAAAGTCCTGCCTTATTCATATGTATTGAAGATTTCCTGATTCGAATGTGTTCTAAACTGTCTTTTAGGAATTCCATCATTTTATTCTGTATTGCCCATGTCACCTAATAACCTTTGCTTGCCGTCCATCTTGAGATATCTTTTGAATTTCGAACAATGCGACAAACGCATTCAATTTTCTTGCGAATTTCAGGACACAAATTTAAGATTAATATCCTTTTCGTCTACGGTTGACACATCACGATCAAATACCACGAATTTAACGAATGAGTTCTCTCATGGGAAAGCCATACGCAATGCCCCTAGCCTTTCATTTCCTATTAAACTTGATCATGTACCACAGACTTCAGAACAAAGCATACTGGTAATATTAGTAATTTTCGCCTCACAAACATTAATATACGCTCAATAGTAAACGCCTGATGGCCTTAAGTTATCGAACAATTGTAAAGTAAAAGAAATGAACCATCGCATAGCAGTGACAGAATCTATTATTCTTTATCTTTGCCATTATTGCGCGGTGGCAGTAAATCTCTATGTACATGTATCGATTAATGGTATAAAAAAGAATTCTGTTGTTTCAAGACAAATGAGGCTTTTGGCGCCTCACCTTTACTGTTGGTATTCCATGAGAGGCGGACGCGGACTTGCTGCGTTCCGCAACTGTATTTTATATTCTATGTGTAAATATTGAGTGAAAATGCTAAATCTTATTTCTTTTTCAATCAGAAAGCATCTAGTTTCTGGTAACTGATTACGAACAGACAGCATCAAGAGGACATTTTGACTGTTATGTATAGAGTATTTAACCACTATGGTAATCTATTGTAATTTAATATGAAAAGGTACATAGCATTAAGAAAAACGTGTGTTAAAGATAAGTGTGCTTATTTTCGTAAATTAACCTTGATGATTCCATCTCCTTAGGTAACTGAATGATAATTATTGTTTGTGGTACTTCATCATCAGAAATTACGATCCCGCTGATGGGCCGAACGCAGCATGAGGCAGAAGGAACATTATCGTTTTCCTATTATTTCTGAACTAATTTTTTTGTGTAGTGTTGCATTTCTTTTAAAGTCTATAAATCTTCTGGTCCCTTAGTGTTGATCCGGGTATGACTACATCGCAACTATAAAAATGCACAGAAATGATAATGTTTCTTCCGAGCGATCTCAAATATATATACATATATATCAATATGCTGCTCTTATTCAGGTATTTAATGGTCAACGTATGTTATTATAATAGCGTAATAAATTCCTGATTCTGTTGCCAAGTGGCCCACCAAAAATATTCACTTTTTCGACATTAAAAAAAAAGTAACAATTCTTTTTATTTTGTCCCCCAAGAGCAACGCTACACTTGGCGCCTGAACAGGGACCTGATCAAAAATCATTTCATGTATGTGTTTAAAAATTTTTCAGTGCTTGTTCTAGTAATTGTTTCATTTTTTCATGTGGATGCAATTCAACCGAGATAGAGAAGTGGGAAAACCTATTAATTAATTCAGAAGAACGATTGATGAAATTACCAAAAACGCGAGTATTCATCCATATCACCATCAAGACAGCCATAGTAAGTCAAATTTTTATACGCAGTAGCCAAGCTTTCGTAGTGATGTAGCATCTTTCGAGTTGATCATGACGTAAACCTGTCTTTCCTTGCCTTGAAACAGCTTTATTTCAGTTTGTCGATAGTCCATTCTTATGTAGTTAAATTCAGTGAAAGTGAACCATTGTTGTCAGTGCATAAAAAAATTACGATATGGCGGATAACTACGCTCAAAACTGGTAAAACGTGTGATATTTCATTTGTTTGTAATTAGTAGGAACCATCTAGTCTTCTTGGCGTACATGAACATCAGTTGATACCCAGAGTTAAAATTTCATCTTAGGTCCCAGTAAGCCATAGCACTACATCACAGACAAACGACTGACGACAGTGACAAACAATATCAGTAGCATTTTGACGTTTGACAAATAATTCATGAACATGGCTGACGGTAAACAGCGGATACAAACAAAACCAGACGGCAGTGGTGATGCGAATGGACCTCACTATCCATTACGATCACGCGCGATAGGTACACGAGTGGAGGCAGAAGCAGCCTCGACCGAAGTTTTCGAAGCCGGTCCTAGTGTGCAAACTATTCCCGCTTTTGAAAAAAATGACTTGGCCGCAATGATCGAAGCAATAATGGAACGCAAGTTCGAAAGTCAAAGACAGAGAGAAGCGCAAAGACAGGAACGTGAAAAGCAGGAAAAATTAGATGAAAAGGCCCGCGAAGAAAAAGGGAAGGCCGAAAGACGGCATAATAAAAATCAGGTCCTTACAAATCTGTGCAACTCAGTAAATGCAGACATAAATTCAGTAAAAACAGAAATAAATTCGGTAAAAACAGATCTGCAAACGGAGATAAATGACCTAAATACACGGTTAAATTCGGTAAAGGCCGAGCTAAAGGCAGACATAACAGCTGATTTAAATACCCTGTTGGGTAATGTCCAAAGCCAAATCAGTAGTCAGATCACGACCATGAGGCTAGAAATTGACACACAAGTAGAGTCAAAAATAGAGGATATTTCAAAACGGTTAGATGAAAAAATCGAGGCGGCCAAGGGAGAAATAAATTCAAAAGTGATGGAATATCAAAAACAAGCTGCGACCTTAAAAGAAGATTATACTGCGATCTCTGATGAGGTCAAAGGAGTTAAAACCGCAGTAGACACAATCGAGAATGTTGTTGATGATCTTTCCAAACAGATTGAGACTCTTAATGTAGAGGATCAAATAAAGAATACTGTTAAGGCACATGCTGAAGCATTGTCCGACCACTACCAAGAGTGGATTAAAAACAAAAACGGATTCATAGAAAACAAGGTCAAGAACGAACTCAGGGAAACTGTCAAAAACGTGACCTTTGAAATATTGGCAGCCCCTGGAAAAACAGGAGACACGGTAATGTCAGAATTAGGCCAGATAAGACGAACGTTAGCTCAAGGTTTACCTGAATGGCGTCAACAGATAGTTGATGAAGTTCGTAAGCTAAAATGTCAAGTAGAAAATTCCCCACCTCCCGTGTCAGGAGACTGGAATAGTTCACCACGAAGTAATGAACAACAGCAGGTACACTACCGTTCACCATTTGATAACGCTCAAACTCATAGTTCTATAGAAGCACAATTTAACCAGAGTACCAGCCCACCCACTTTTGTCAGTTTGATGCAGGAGGAAAGCGTGACCAAACATCGTATTTTTCCGACCTTTCACCCACAGAAAAGAGAAATTCATCCTATAGTGTTCCTCCGAAATTTTTCAGGAATTTTCCCGAATAGCTGGAGTGACCGCCAGCGAATTCAATTCGTTAGTGGATTTATCCTAGGCGATGCTGCCTTATGGGGAACCGAAATGATCGACTCTTGTAAAAGTTACAAAGAGTTTGAACAGATGTTTTTAGCTAAATTCTGGAGTTCTGGTGTGCAGCAGCGCCTGAGAAAAGAGGTTTACAACGCCGAAGTGTTTAACAGTAAGCGCGGTAGTTTGAGAAGATATTTTGAAAAGTATTTAGCGAAAATCAAGTTCTGGGATTCGCCGATCAACGCCAAAGACGTTATTATGATTCTAAAAACTAAGCTACCGATTGCGATCAGAGAAAAGTTAGTAAACATGTCTGAGGACGATACGGACACTTTCCTATCTGTGTTAGACTCGTTAGATCTGATTTACGAGGACGCTAGAGTTGATGTAGGCAACGCCCACTTCAGTGCAGGCGGCCAGCACAATACAGAATACGCAGGCAACAATGGTGGCCGAGCGAAAGCGCGTCACAGCGACAGCCAGTACCAACCCCACAACGGTTTCAAAAATAAACACTATGTACTCTAACAGCAAATACAAAAATAAGTACAATAACGGCCAGAGATACAATCCAATATATAATTCGTCACCACCTCAGTACGAAAATGCACATTGTAACACACAGCCCCAGCAATATGGAAACACGCAACCGATCAACGGTAATTATCAAAACGATCAGTCTTACGATTCAAATCGTCAGTGGAAAAGAAATAAAAGGCATAATCAAGGTGGAGACCAATGTACACCTTTCAGTAACGGTTACAATCAACACAAGCCACAGCAAAATACCTTTCAGCCACAAAATATACACTTCACGCAACAAGCGTACGGACGTTCGGGAAGTCTGAAGCCTAAACGCCCGCATAATACGCAAATTTATTATGCGCAAGCGAATACGCCAGGACAACAAGATCCATTTCCAACCGAGTTCGTACCACAAAACCAACACCAGTTCCAGACGGAAGAAACATTAAGAAATATAAATCAGCAGGAAAGTAAGCGTCGAGCGGAAAATTAAAAGCAGCACCTTTGAGCCTCCTAGAGGATGCTGCAGGTTTGAATGGGGGCACCCTGTCCCTTAGTCCACACGAAATTAAAGCAATTAGGTATGACAAAGAGACAAACTTACGGGATGATCTAGTAGCAGACACTGAGACGAAAGACAATGATGACGTATGGGACGAACAAGTTCAAGCTTCCATAAGAGTATCAATTGCCAACATAACAGTAACAGCCATTGTAGATACAGGAGCTAATATAAATGTCTTATCTTTATGTTTATTTAAGCAAATATCCTCTGTATGCAAAGTTTTATCACTTCCAATTCAAGGTTGCACCGTATCGGGAGCAATTGGTCCACTAACACAACGTGCAAATCTTCAGACTCAGCTTCAAATCCAGATAGAGTCTATTTCAGTAACGTGCATTTTTCTTATTGTTAAAAACATATCAGTGCCATGTATCCTGAGTATGGAAAGCTAAAATTGACATCGAGTGTGGAATTTGTACTCTAGTAGCGAGCCAGCAACAAGTAACTGTAAATTTGTTAAGAAGTAAGGTGAAGACAAACTTTGGGGTGCTTCAAGTAGCAGTACGGCCACGGACTAAAAAACAACAGTACAGTCAGACAGGAGACATGACAGATCTTGAAAGTGTTAATGACGATGAGTATAAAGACCTAATTCCCGGTCTGAATGAATTATACGGTAAAGCTAGTGAGTCCATCGAATTATCCAAACAACAGAAGAATGAGCTTTACAACTTGTTAACAGATTACGTTCAAGTATTTTCTAAGAAACCTGGACTAATAAAAGGCTTTGAATATCGAATGGATGTCCTGCCCCATTCAACCTACTGTAGAACAAGCTATTCCATTCCATATGCGAGACGCGAAGCTGTCAAGTGCGAGATCAGGAAAATGTTACGCTGGAATGTGATAGAAGTATCTCATTCACCTTATTCGAGTCCTTTATTGTCTGTGCTAAAATCACATGGTAGCGTAAGGCTAGTTCTAGATGCAAGATTAATCAATAAAATTATAGTACCCATAAGAATGAGACCAGAGGTTCTTGAAGAGCATCTGCAAAAGTTTCATGGAGTTAAGTATTTGAGCACCCTTGATTTGAAAAGCAGTTACTGGCAAGTAAGACTTGCGCAGGAGTCTAGGAAGTACACTGCGTTTATATTTGCAGGTAGATCTTACCATTTCAAAGTTGTACCGTTTGGACTAAATGTGAGTTCCGGAATTTTTATTTCTGCCCTTGACTATGTACTAGGTCCTGAACTTTTAGATGAGGTAACAGTCTATGTGGATGACGTTCTTGTAGCATCGAAAAATTGGGAAGATCATGTGGCCCTTCTGCAAAAGATATTTCAACGATTCAGAGAGTATGGTGTTACAGCAAATCTTAAGAAATCCAAGTTTGGAAAATGTGAAATTAAATTTTTAGGACACATCATCACCCCCGAAGGAATTAAACCCGACCCGGAAAAATTGTCTGCTATAAAAAACTTTCCAACCCCTGTTACAAAAAGGCAACTGAGAGGATTTATCGGTCTTACGTCATTTTTCAGACGTTTTGTTCCCAATCAGGTATTGAACAATCCCGCTCTTCACAACTTTTTAAAAAAGAATTGACATTGGAATTGGACGCCGGAATGCCAAGACAGATTTAAGAAAATTAAAGACAGTCTGGTTAACAGTAATATTCTCCATCATCCTCAGATGGATGAGGAATTTTGTATTACTGCAGACGCTTCCTTTGTGGGTATCGGCGCTTGTCTTTTCCAGATTCAATTAGTAAATGGACACGAGCAAATCCAAGTGATTAGCTTTGCGAGTCGAGTGTTATCAGAGTGTGAGAAGTCTTATTCGGTTACGGAGTTGGAGGCACTTGCCGTAATATGGGCTTTTAGGCGATTTAACTATTATATCTATGGAAGAAAAATTAAAGTCTATTCAGACCATCAAGCCTTATCATTCCTCCTTACATGCAAGTTGCAACACCCTCGTCTTACTCGATGGTGCTTATTCTTGCAGGAATATGACTTTGACATTGTATATATAAAAGGTAAAGATAATGTTATAGCAGACGCACTTCCTCGCTCACCTGAGGGCTTACCAGAAACCATCGAACTGGTGGAACAAATGTCTAACTATAAAGTTTTGTTAATGAAAGATCCAATTCACAGTAAGTATTTTCTTCTGTTATGTAGGCAGATTCAGATTCTTCAAAATACAGATCCAAAATGGAAAAAGGTTAGACAAATTCTTCACGAAAATCCAGCCCACAAGTTGTCCAAGTTTTATAAAGTTCATAACCAAGTGCTATTTCATAAGACGTCTGAGTCATCTGAGAGGTGGTGTGTTTGCATCCCTCGAAATTTCATTGAACATCTTCTGTGGTACACTCACATTTCATGGGGTCACTACGCACCAGAAAAATGTAAAAGGAAAATCTCGACTTACTGTTATGTTCCGAATCTACACCAGAGAATCCATAAATTATTGAGAAACTGTGTCATCAGTCAAAAGGCAAAATCCTTAAACATTTCCACTTCAATCCCACTAAATCCAATAATTGCTGAAAGGCCAAACCAGCTTCTTAGTATTGATTTAGCAGGTCCACTACCCACCGGTAGGGGAGGCGCTAAATACTTAGTAGCAATCCTGGACAATTTTTCTAAGCACATAAGACTGTACGCAGTAAAATCTTCTTGTGCAAATCCAATAATTCGTCGCATTGAAAATGATTATTTCCCACGATTCGGGGTTCCAGAATCAATCTTGTCTGATAATGCTTCAAATTTCACATCACGCCCGTGGCGTGCATTTCTTGCTCGCCATGGAATCAAACAAATTTTGATATCCCTGTTTCGACCGCAATCGAATCCGACAGAAAGAATCTTCAAAGAATTTAACAGATTTATAAGGACGTACATTCCGAATAAGCAATCTAAGTGGGTAGACTTCGTAACACCTTTCGAACGGATTGTAAACCACCTTCCTCATCTGTCGACCGGACTCACGCCACATGAGTTAATGTCAAGATCAAAAGAAAGGAATGAATGGATAGACCCCCTTCCAAAGTTACAAGACAACGAATTGGGCCTAGACGCAAAAATCAGGCAAGCTCTCATATCATTGACAACATATGCTAACCTCCGAAAAAAGGCATTTGATAAGAAGGTAAACAGAGTTATAGATTTCAAAGAAGGAGAAAAGGTATTAGTCAGGACTCACTTTAAACCATCCCTGTTGTTAAAGAAGAATCGTAAGTGGCAACACATTTATAAAGGTCCCTTTGTGATAATGAGGAAACCACACATTGGTTGATATTTGTTATCTGACCCTGCCACGAATAAAATCAAAGGATTGTTCAACCATCATGATTTAAGAAAATTTTATAACGCCAGGAATTAAGTTAATTTAAGCTGTAAGAATATTCTAAGGTATTGGAGATCAGGATTAACCAATGAGTAACAAGAACGGAACTGAACTGAGTACGGACGTTAACCGGTGCTAAAAGGAAACCTTATGTATTAAAACAATGCGTCTGTAAAATAAAATACAGAATAAGTTGTAGACAAGTATTTACATGGATAATCTTTATGTAAACAGGAGGACATGTCCTAGAGGCGATTTTCAATTTTAGTTATAAGTTAGTATGTAAGAAAAATGATGTACTCGAGAGGTATTAATTAGCCCCGAGGTACCAAAATGAGGAACGAGGAAGGAGCGAATAATGCACTTCTCTCGCTAAATAGTAATTTGAGAATGAGCAGGAAGGAGCGAATAATGCACTTCTCTCACTAAATAGTAATATGAAAATGATGATTATATGTGCTTAGTATTAGTAAGTGAAATTTAATCGAGGACAAATTAATGACCTGTTTTAAAAGGAAATACTTAAACGTCCAGACAAAAGAGGAAAGTTGTGTGAAAAGATTCGATTCCATGAGGTTATTCCCTATTTTCAAATGTGACGTAAATAAGGCATCACCCGTTAGCGCAAAACTTGTAAGTTCCAGCACAGTGCTGTGCCAGCGATGAAATAAACCCTCTTTGAAGTAAACAGATATCTAGGATTAAGCATGAACAGATTGATAACGCAGTGCAATTGTTCTAAAAATGCCTGACGTTAACCTTAAGTAAAAGCGTGATGGAATAAAAAGGAAGTTTTATTATACAACGCAAAGTAAGATGAGTCCAGACTATAAACATGCTGAGTAAAAGAATATATGAGTAACATGGTTTATTATGGCAACTTCACGGTACTATTGAACATTAGCGATACTGCAAATTCACAAGCGAGCAGCAAATAGAATAAGAATCTCGCCCAAGCTTCCCAGGTCTCGACAGCAGCAAACAACAACACTCTAGTGAGAGGCTTGTATATACAAATGATAATTAATACCCAAATGGGTAATGCATAAACTTGACTTAGTCTAAGAAATGAGCCAAGAGTAGTAAGTAAGCTGCAGCAAGATACATATTCGATATAAATGCTTGAAGTGATAGATTTTATTTTAAGTGCGCACTGCAATATTTATTGTTTTCTCTGTGATTATTGTATCCCTTTCCTAAGTGCAAATCCTTTAAGATCCTTGATCCTATCCACTCCTCAGGATCAACTTGTAAAGATGCACGTGTGCTTAGGAAGTGAGGCACTACATATAAAAATGAGTAGGTTCGCGACGCGCATATTGCTTTTGTAATGCGTAATGTAAATCAAATTTTCGACCTGGTTGAGGAGTAATTTAAATTCTGTCGACGATCCGCGAGTAGGCCCGCTTTTCCCACCTTTTCTTTTTCGATTGTTTGTATTTCTACACGAAATCCAGAGGCGGATTTGATATTTTCAAATCTGTCCTCGAACTTTCTTTAAAGACAAGCACATACGAGAAAAACTTTTGACATAAATGAAGCTCCCCTTACAAGTCACTAAATTAGACGAGCACTAAAAAAAATGTATTGGGCCTACAAAATGAATAAGCAAGCGTGATAAAGATTACTATGAATGAAATTAATTTGTAAAGGAGATTGGAATGGATTTGGTCAAAGAAAAAGGACTTATAATAGCCTACCTGTGACCGTAGGCATAAATTAAAAAAAAGACTAATTAAGAAACAATTGTTTTGATTCCAAGTGATCAATTAGATTATCTCTCTATTTAAATGAACTCTTGTAAATATTAGTATGTAAATCAACTTGTAAACACCGTGTGATGTTATGAAGCGAGAATTTCTTTTAATACAACGTTCACGCAGACGCTCACCACAGTGAAAGTGAAGTTGTAAATTTCGACGATTTTCAGTGGCAGTATTCTACTGCACCATATGTGTAAAAAATTCATTGATGTGTGCAATGTGTAATAATCAGTGTCATTCCACACATGCAGTTGCACCGGTAGCTACCACTTACCTGTGAATCCGTAACTGGGTAGTGGACAGGACGTGATGTGAGGCAGTTCCGGTGGCAGAAGCTCCCTCCAGCAATCTAAGAAGCACAAAGCCACGATCCGCCGAACAAAAGCGACGCACGGCACCTCAAGCGCGAAATCAACGCTCTGCAAGAAAGCTCCGGTCACGTGCGCGCGCACAGACTGAATTTCAAGATTGCTCGCAACAGTGGAGGCGGACAGCCACCACGTGACGAAATAATGTAAACGTTCAACCGCCAACACAGTTGCTGTGCGCTACATTCTGTAGCAAAAACATTCACACCCAGTACTGAAAACATTTTTGTATGTATTATAAACCTTCCGAGAGACTCTAAGGTAGAGAAGTTAGCGTAATTATTATAATGACTGATTGTACACAGAGACAAGTCACAAGGTCACCTCCAAACACTGTTGAAATGTAAACTTTAACGAGAGGTCACGATACGAATAAAAATAAGCACACGAAAATACGTCAAAGGATCCGATCTTTCCTATATCCCATCCCACATGTATGTAAAATTAGTTTTGTAAGCTATTCTAATAGAAGATATTTTATCTGTTTCATATGTGAAATAATTCGGAGAGCCACACTCGAGCCCTGAAAGTGAAAGATATGGACTTCCTTGTCGAACCAGTGGCCACTCTACAATCCAAGTCTATCACAAATAGTGTATGTGCGTCGAAAATAAATGTATAATTAAGTGCGACAACTGACAAGGCAATCAATCGAAAAGACGATGACAATATAATGAATACAGTCAAAACAGAAAGTTCTGTACCAGTTGTGATAGTCAAATTACTTTTGCAACGATGAAAAATGAAGTGTGACTCTATTTCCTTATAAATTTTGTAAATATGTGTACTTATAGCCTTAATTTTAAGAATCATCAAAAAAGACTGAATCCATGTAAACACTGACAGAAGAACAGAACAAATTCACAATGATCCACCGTCAATAATTACAAATTGAAACGTTAATTCTTTTATTATGGAATGAATATGAAATGAATATGTGTTACACCCGAAAATTACAAATATTCCAATGGGCATGAGGATGGAAGTAATACCTTTGGTATTCCTTCCCTCCTCATGGGAGGCAATGTAATATTAGTAATTTTCGCCTCACAAACATTAATATACGCTCAATAGTAAACGCCTGATGGCCTAAAGTTATCGAACAATTATAAAGTAAAAGAAATGAACCATCGCATAGCAGCGACAGAATCTATTATTCTTTATCTTTGCCGTTCTTGCGCGATGCCAGTAAATCTCTACGTACATGTATCGATTAATGGTATAAAAAAGAATTCTGTTGTTTGAAGACAAATGAGGCTTTTGGCGTCTCACCTCTACTGTTAGTATTCCATGAGAGGCGGACGTGGACTTTCTGCGTTCCGCAACTGTATTTTATATTCTATGTGTAAATATTGATTGAAAATGCTAAATCTTATTTCTTTTTCAATCAGAAAGCATCTAGTTTCTGGTAACTGATTACGAACAGACAGCATCAAGAGGACATTTTGAGTGTTATGTATAGAGTACTTAACCACTATGGTCATCTATTACAATTTAATATGAAAAGGTACATAGCATTAAAAAAAACGTGTATTAAAGATAAGTGTGCTTATTTTCGTAAATTAACCTTGAAGATTCCATCTCCTTATTTAACTGAATGATAATTATTGTTTGTGGTACTTCATCATCAGAAATTACGATCCCGCTGATGGGCCGAACGCAGCATGAGGCAGAAGGAACATTATCGTTTTCCTATTATTTCTGAACCAATTTTTTTTGTGTAGTGTTGCATTTCTTTTAAAGTCTATAAATCTTCTGGTCCCTTAGTGTTGATCCGGGTATGACTACATCGCGACTATAAAAATGCACAGAAATGATAATGTTTCTTCCGAGCGATCTCAAATATATATACATATATATCAATATGCTGCTCTTATTCAGGTATTTAATGGTCAACGTATGTTATTATGATAGCGTAATAAATCCCTGATTCGGTTTCCAAGTGGCCCACCAAAAATATTCACTTTTTCGACATTAAAAAAAAGTAACAATTCTTTTTATTTTCGTCCCCCAAGAGCAACGCTACGATACACATGTAATGACTGAACAGTGTTGTAACTAACGCTCATACATGACTCACTAATTTACAGATGATAGTAATTTAGTGGGGAATAATGTAGACCGATGATCAATTAAAGCTTGAATAGTCACTTGGAGACGACAGAACAATGGAAGAAATCTCAGCAGTTTTCACAAACAAATATGTTTTGTAATCTGTATTCATACTAACACAAAAACATAAAACTTCTAATACACTGCATAATATTGCAAGAATTGCTGGTACAGATTGTAAGGTCAATAAAGTTTGAAACAGTATTTGGTTTAATTCTGAACAGTTTAAACAGTGGCACAATTCCTGTAGTGTTCAATATGTAGCGATGTTATCTGCCTGTAAATGATTTCGTTGGCAGAGCTAAATTTGTTCTTCAGAACATGCTTGCTTCCATAGTAGTACCCTGTAAACTCTGTAGCAATTAATGCATGTTATGACACAGGAACGATAAATAATCACTTTGTATGAACGATAAGCTTAAGTTAAGAGAACCAAATTATTATTCAAACACAAATAACACGAAAAGTGGAGAAAACAAGGTTGCTCAGTTTCAATTAATACTTTCCCAAATTAGATAATGTTCAATGTTCAAATGTGTGTGAAATCTTATGGGACTTAACTGCTAAGCTCAGCAGTCCCTAGGCTTACACACTACTTAACCTAAATTATCCTAAGGACAAACACACACACCCATGCCTGAGAGAGGACTCGAACCTCCACCAGGACCAGCAGTGCAGATAATGGCGTCTCAATTACATCCCTCACTTTCACAAACACAACTTGAAATAATACTTTAGTCCGTTGATATTTCTACTCGAATTCGCTGTTCGTGTCAATGAATGTTGGTACACTCTTCCAAAGCTGTAATATGTAGTTAGTGTTAACGTACATAACTTGCTACAAGCAGAAACAATTGATCATTGACGAAAACAAAGTTTACATGGAAGCCTTGCGTTGTCCATGTTGCATAATAGCGCGGAAATTGCATCATTAGTAGAGGATGATCCAATGTTTTCTTTCGACGAAGTAGTGTTTTGCTGACTCGTGGATCGTTACTAGTAGCTATAATCATCACGTTGCCCAAGGCATTTCGGTATTTTCCGACTAAAATTCTCTTTGTAACAACAGTTTCACATCCGTGTTCTGATTACTGTGTCCACACGATGCGTTAAGTGTCGTCTTCGCACGGAAATATACGAGCCAATGACTAATGATAATTGAATGACGGGGGTTCCCCTTATGACATATTAAATTCATTTCTCGAATACATTTTTCCATATAGTTAAGATCTTAACCAGGATCATACTCTTTCAACGAATTCAAACATTAATACAGTTATTTGTTTATACGATATTCACATAACAAATAATTTACTAGCTTCCAGTTTTCCCTGTTAGTTGGCACCACACTGCAGTTGCTTGCTATCCCTGTACTGGTAACTTCTTTGGATTTTTGCCACCAGATGCGGTAGGAGCTGCCAACTTACGAAATCTTAATTGTCTTTTTTGTACGAATTCTGTAACCCACCTTGTCGCGTTATATGCACAATCATGAAGACAGTATGGGTACATAAATACGAAACTATGAAACAATCAGATTAACAAGGCATGTCCGTAATTTGCTAAAAACGTAACTAGCAGAGAAATTGAAAAAAATAATGGAAGCAGTACTAAAGGATAATCAATGTTTCGAACTAGAGCAAGTGTTCGAAAACTTGAAATTCTGCAGGATGTAAGAAATTCTGTAAATTTCAGGAATAAGCTACAGAGAAGAACTAGTGATGTCCAATCTGCATGAGGACCAAGAGGGAACAACAAGAGAGGAAGACCCGGAAAGAAGTGCATGGATTAAATAGTGGGTAAGAGAGAGAAGCCGTCTTTCGCCCTTCCTATTCGATTTATACATAAAAGAGACAATAACGGGAAAGAAAGATGAATAGTGGGATTAAAATTCAGTGGATGTGAACAATAAGAATCACAGATGACATTGCTATCGTCAGTAAGAGTGAAGAAGAAATACCAGATCTGTTGAATGTAATGGACGTATTAATGTATACAGAATATGGATTGAGAGTAAACCAAAGAAAGACGAAATAATGAGGAGCAGCAGAAATAAAACTAGCGATAAACATTGACATTTGAGTTCATAAAGTAGACGAAGTGCAAGAACTCTGCTACCTTGATAATGGATGAATCAAGGAGGACATAAAAAGTAGATTACAGCAGAATTCTATTAGTATCAAACATTGGCCTTAATTTGAGGAAGAAATTTTTGGGAAAATACGTTTACTGTACAGCACTGTATGTTTGTGGAACATGGGCTGTGATAAATCCTAAACACAAAAAAATATAAGCATTCGAGGTGTGGCACTGCAGACAAATGTTCAAAATTAGGCACACTGACAAGGTAAGTAACGAGGACATTCTCCGCAGAATCGGCTATGAAATGAATATATGGAAAACACTAACAAGAAGATGGGACAGGATGACAGGACATAACTTATAGAGGCAGCTATTGAGGGTAAAAACTGTAGAGGAAGGCAGTGATTGGAATATATTCAAGAAATAAATGAAGATAAATGAGGGTGAAGAGTGCAAGGGCTATTATGAGATAAAGAGGTTGGTACAAGAAAGGAACCCATGTGAGCTTATGAAACCTGCAGATGACTAATAACAAAAAAAAAGAAAAAGAAAGTCACAATTAGTAATAGTTATGGCCATCTTCCATTCGCTGAACCAAGCGTCGAAACTCTTGAGTGGCTTCCCACAGTTCGCTCGCTTTTCTTCATTATATGCATAGAATGTTCGTTCCACTCGCATGCATTTCATTGGTACGTGTGCGACAACTTGCGCCCCCAATATGTTCCAGAACGCAGCGCATAAAAACGAAACACCTTTGGTTCTGATGACGATAGAAAGATAGTGAAATCCTATGGATAGCCCTTGGGCTAGGGACTACCTATTTGCCCAACAGAGGAATCGTCTAAAGTAACTATCCCTCAGTACAGCGTCAAACTTTGAATATTACACACCTCCACCTGCTTAGGAAAATGGAGCAAATCGGTTGGTTCTTTTTTCCATTAAATGTGGTCTACGGTGCGCCTTATGAGACTTATGGAGGCACCATTAAGCTCATTTGCGGTTCCTGAGAAAAACGAAAAGAGCGTTTTTCACCATTGTTTCGCTGTAGCAGCGCATATCTAAATATTTACCACAGAAAATAGCTCAAATTTTGACAGTGTATTCTCTAGGGATATATCTGGAAGTGCCATCTTCCAGTTTTCAAAAATCTTTATCCGCTATCGAGAAAATCCCAGAAATTTGATTTTGGGTACAGAAACTCAGTCGCGGATTCCATAACGGCTCTGCACAAGAAACAACCTTAAAAATTTTCTTGCTATCTTTATCCATTTCCGAGAAGAAGAGTTCAGAATTTACCCTAGTTGTACACGTAAAACACCCTGGTACAATGCAGCTTAAGGCGAAGTTCGTATAGAGACGTAGCGCCGAGAAATATGCTGAAACGTTTCTCCGTGGTCATAGCAAGTGTTCTGGCGAACCCATGAAGTAGTAACGAAGCACTGAAAAATATTTTAGAACGTAAAATCTGGTCTGATGTGTAAAATTAGTTATACGTTATTTCAGTACCATATTATAATTAAAATTTTACTGACCCGTGAAGTTTTTTTCATGTGAGTGACATGCCCCCATGCCCCGGTGCAGCAGGCGAAAGAGGCGAACCAGCAGAAAAATACTCCTATCAGAGCACTAAAAATGCGAATACGCTCCTCTTTTCATGGCACTGACTGAAAAATCTGCTACCAGTAGTACCTTTAAAAATTTTCCCAAAAGTTCCGCCATGCGGAGATATTCACGCTTTTTTATACTGACAGAGAGGGAGATACTGAAGGTGGGGAAGAGACGGAAAAGTAAAAAAAAAAAAAAGTGCCAGGCGATGGTAGACAGTTGTTGTGTAGAAAAAGCGAAGGAGACAATGGCAGTATGAGAGTAAAGGACAAAGAGCAGTGGAACGTAGTTGACAGTGACAGAACAGTGTTAGGAAAATAGTTAAGGAGACAGTGCAAGGAGGGGGAGGGGGGGGGGTCGCAGGAATAAAGACAAGGAGAAAGTGGAAGTGAGTGAAAGCTAGTGATAACGAGAGACAGTGTCTGTGGCAATGATAACGGGGAGAGAGACATAGGTACAATGAGAAGCCACGCGGAATGGTCGCGCACTTAGAGGCGCCATGTTCGAGTCCTCCCTCGGGAGTGTGTGTGTGTATTGTTCTTAGCATAAGTTAGTTTAAGTGGTGTGTAATTCTAGGGACCGATGACCTCAGCAGTTTGGTCCCTTAGGAATTTACACACATTTGAACATACCATGAGAAGAGACAACAGTAGTGGAAGGGGATGAATAAGATAGTAGCGTAGGAGAGAGCAAGAGGGAGATAGTGAGCGGAGACAGAGTAACATGACAGAACGAAGGAGATTGTCAGGAGACAGAGACATTTAGAGAGACACTTCGAGATAATGACATAGAGTTGGGCTGAATTACTGATTGAGAAGGGCAACTGCTAATGGATGGGTATGAGCAACATAGAGCGACAGACTAGTGAGTGTGAGCGAATGTGTGAGCGAATTACAATTGGAGTGAGAGGTGAGTTGCATATTAAAAAGTGTGGCATGCCGAAACTTTTTGGAAAACTTGTAAAGGCGCTGAAAACGGTATAATATTGCAGGTGTTACCCCACATTTTCGTCAAAATCTTTTATTATTATTATTCACGTTTGGGCCCTACTGGACCACGCGAAGTACAATCACGGGGCATTCAGTTATTTTCTTTTAGACTTTCTCTCTGCCCAAATTGTTTTCATTCTCTCGGAATGAGCTCTTTTCCTTTCATCAGACCATGTGGTTCCAGTTTTCTTTGGTTTTTCAGCTTGACCAACTACCCAGTCATGAATTTTTTGCCTAAATAATTTTCTGTCTTGAATTTCATCTTGTTTTATATCCGCCTCTTTCATGTCCCCTTTTATAGCAGCAATCCATTTTATTGTCTCAAATTTAGCTTTACTTCGCTTTTCGTAGAATTCCACTACTTGTTTAGTTAGTCTGGTAGCATCCATTCTTTTAATATGCCCATAAAATTTTAATCTGCGTTTTTTCATATCCGAATATATGCTGGTGTATTGTTGAATTTCAGTATTTGCTCTTAGCCTGTATCTTCCTTCTTCAGTATATTTTGGACCTAGAATTTTTCTGATTACTTTTCTTTCTCTTTTTTGGATTTCTTGAATGTCCTTTTTTCTGTTTAAAATTAACGTTTCAGCCCCATAAAGGCACTCTGGTTTTATGACCGTGTTGTAATGTCTCAATTTAGAGTACCTCGAGAGACATTTTTTGTTGTAGATGTCTTTTGTAAGTCTAAAAGCTGTCTCCATCTTTTGACAACGAATTTCATTTCCAATTTTTTCTAGACCAGTCTCTGAGATTGTTTCACCTAAATATTTGAATTGTGAAACTCTTTTGATTTTTCCATACTTAGTTTCCAAAAGTTTGGGTGCCAGTTTGTTGCTAGTCATATACTGTGTTTTTTCAAATGAGATTTGGAGACCTACTCTTTCTGCTGTTTCTTTAAGAATTTCTATTTGTTTCTGAGCAATTTGGATGTCCTGCGTTAGAATAACGAAGTCGTCTGCAAAGGCCAAACAGTCTATTCGAATATTTGTTCGTCCTAATTTCACTGGTTGGTCAATTTTGAACTCCAATTTTCGTTCGCGCCACTCTTGTATTACTTTTTCTAGAACGCAGTTAAATAGCAACGGAGAGAGTCCATCACCTTGCCACATGCCTGTTTTTATTTCAAAGGATTCTGAAATTTCTCCTCTGAACTTTACTTTTGATTTTGTACCAGTTAGCGTGTCTCTGATAATTGCTGTGGTTTTAGGATCCAGGCCTTGTTCTTTCACAATCTGGAAAAGAGATTCACGATCCACTGAGTCATAAGCCTTTCTAAAGTCTACAAAGGTACAAACTAGTTTTTTATTGTAAATTTTTTGATGTCTGAGAATTAGTTTGAGGACTAAAATCTGTTCTGGGCAAGATCTATTTGGCCTGAAACCTGCTTGATATTCGCCAATTTTCCATTCAAGTTGTTGTTGTGCTCGGTTCAGAAGACATTGAGAGAGGATTTTGTATGTGACTGGAAGAAGAGAAATTCCTCTGTAATTATTAACATCAGTTTTGTCTCCCTTCTTATGAAGTGGGTGAATCAAGGTGGTTTTCCATTCATCAGGAATTTTTTCAGTTTGCCAAATGTTTTGCATGATTGAAGTAATTTCTTTAACGGTTTTTGGACCAGCTGCCTTTAAAAGTTCTGCAACAATTCCATCTTCACCAGATGCTTTGTTGTTTTTCAACCTATGAATTTCTTTAATGATTTCCTCTTCATTTGGTGCAAGTGAAACTGGATTGCATTGTTGGGGAATTTTTGGTGGAAATCTTTCTGTGGGCTCGGGGCAATTTAGAAGATTCTTAAAATATTTAGAAAGTTCTTTGCAATTTTCTTGGTTGTTAAGAGCCAACTGTCCATTTTCCTTCTTGAAGCAAAGATTCTGGGGTTGGTACCCCTTTATTTTGGTTTTAAAAGTTTTATAAAAATTTCTGGTATTGTATTTCTGAAAATCTTCTTCAATTTCTAAGAGTTGACTATTCTCATATTGTCTTTTTGTTTGTCTAATTAGTTTTGAAGTGTCTTTTCTAGTTGTCAGGAATGTAACATATGTGTCTTCTGTCTTGTTGCTATTTCATGCTTTAAATGTCTCTTGTCTGGCTTTGATTGCATGATCACAGTTTTCATTCCACCAAGCATGTTTCTTGTGTTTTTGTAAAGGAATTTGATCTTGAGCTGTTTTGATAATCTTGTGTTTGAGTTGTTCCCAATTTTGTGCACTTGTTTTGTCAAATTCGTCTGCTAATAATGATGGTTGGATTTTACTGGTGTCAAATTTGGGGATTAATGGTGTCCTTTTGTTGAAATTTTGGGGTTTTATCTTTAGTTTCACACGGGTTAAGTAATGGTCTGAGTCAATATTGGCGCCTTTACGAACTTGAACATTTAAAATTTCTTTGTGACATGGATACGAGATTGCAATATGGTCAATTTGGAATTCACCTATGTCCTTGTTAGGTGATCGCCATGTCTTTTGTTTTGAAGGTTTTTTCTTAAAATGACTTGACATAATTTTGAGATTGAAATTTCTGCAAAATTCTACCAGCCTCTTTCCATTTTGATTGGTCCATTTATGTGCAGGGAATTCACCGACCGTTTTTCTAAATTTTCTCTCTTTCCCTAACTGTGCATTAAAATCACCCATTAAAATCTTTACATAATTTTGAGTAATTTTGGAGACTGTATTCTTTAACACTTCCCATGACTTATTTACTTTTTCTGGATTTGTTTTATTCTCCTGGTTGATAGGCATGTGTGCGTTAATTAAACAGTACATTTTATTTGCACATTTCATGGAAATTGTCATTAGTCTGTTGTTTACTGGATTTACTTCGATTACGGAGCCAAGAATGTCTTGCGAAATTGCGAATGCAACACCCAGATGCGGAGTGTTTTTAAGAATTCTTTTGTCTGTTTTACTTTTAAACAATCGGTAGTTTCCAAAATCCATGGTATTCTCATCAGGCAACCTTGTTTCTTGCAGGGCTAAAATTCTGATATTTTGTTCTTTTAGTGTGTCTCCTAATTTATAGAGTTTTCCTGGTGTCAAGAGAGAGTTAATATTGATAGTTCCAAAAAATGTTTCGACCTTGGGCATGAGTCGGTCAAAAGACTTCGATTTCCTCTGGTTTGGGATATAGCGTTTCAGCCTAGTCTCCCCAGAATCCGATAGACTAGTTGCGCCACTGATGGCGGAGGATTTGTTACCACCTGGGGTAATTTTGTAGTTACTAAAACGCTCCATAATAGTACTTAGAATCAAAGGGTTGAGCTCCGAAAAGCTCAGTGGTTAAGACTGGAGTGGTTAGTTCCAGAATTTGTATTACGGCCGCACCTCTGGTGAACAGACGCCGACCACAGTGCCGCTTGTTACAAGTCAGACGCAAGGTGGATTTATTGTATTATGTGCCTCTTCCGCTAGTTCCACCGTACCGAGATTCGTTCTCTCCGCCTTCACTACCGTTGAGGTCTTCGCTGTAACCCTAGCAAAGGGGCCCTGACAGAGTACTATCACCCGGGCCAGGTGAACTCTGGTTTTTTAAACGAGGTTGTTACTCCTCCCCCTCCTCCTTCCTCATCACTTGCATAATTAAACAGGAAGATACTTGACTTTATACTACGATAGGGGCATTTTTCCACTGGTAGATAAGACGACACAGGTGACAAAAGTCGTGGGATACGTTTTAATATAGTGTCAGCTATCGTTTTGCCTGGCGTAGTGCAGAAACTCAACATGGCATGGACTTAAGAAGTCGGTGGAAGTCCGTTGGAGAAATACTGAGCCTGTTGCTTCTACAGCCGTCCATAATTGCGAAAGTATTGCCAGTAGAGGCTTTTGTCGATCAACTGACTCCTCGATTATGTCCCATAAATGTTCAATTGGATTCATGTCGGACGATTTGGATGGCCGAATCAGTTGCTCGAATTGTCCAGAATATTCTAGAAACCAGTCGCGAACACTTGTGGTCTGGCGATGTGGTGGATCGTTATTTCGGAACATAAACTCCATGAATGGCACTAGATAGTCTCAGAGTAGCCGAAGATAACCATTTCCAGTCAATTATCGGTACAGTTGGATCAGAGAACCCAGTCCATTCCACATAAACACAATCAACATAATTATCGAGCCACCACCAACTTGCATAGTGACTTATTGACTCCGTGGGTCCATGGCTTCTCGAAACCTACCATCAGCTCTTACCAAGTGAAATCGGGACTCATCTGACCAGGCCACGGTTTTCCAGCTGTCTACGGTTCGACAGATAGGTTAACGAATCTATGAGATGCGCTGCAGGCGATGTCATCGTGTTAGCAAAGGCTTTCGCTTTGGATATCTGCTGCCATAGCCCATTAACGCTAAATTTTGCACATTCCCCGAATGGATACGTTCCTCGCATGTCTCATGTTGATTTCTGATGTTATTTCACGCAGTACTGCTTGTCTATTAGCACTGACTATGCGAACGCAACTGCTCTCGGTCGTTAAGCGAAGGCTGTCGGCCACTGCGATGTCCGTGTTGAGAGGTAATGGCTCAGATTTGGTATTACTGGCACACCCTCGACGCTGTAGATCTTGGAATATTAAGTTTCATAACGATTTCCGAAATGGAGTATCCCATGTTCTAGCTCCAGCTACCATTCCTCATTCATTAATTTCCGTTGTGTGGACATGTCGTAAACCTTAGCACATGAATCACCTGAGTGCAAATGAACGATCCGCCAACGCGCCACCCTTTTGTATAGTACGTGCAGGATACGGTGGCCGCACTTCCCCTCCAGCGCCCGACATTTCCCCTACAGCGTCTGCCCATAACTCTCGCCCTGCGGTCTGCGCATATACTGGCCATGGTACTCTGCGCGGGTTCTACACTCATACTCATAAATTAAGGGTAATGGTAATACATGGCAAAACAACGCTCTGGTGGGCGGTTTGCGGGTTTAAAACATCTCGGGTTATGACCATGCGGTGCATATGACCTGCGGTCGTCGCACAGCGGCACTGGCAGCAGTCCCCATACGCAGAGGTGTGCTGGTGCGTGTCGGAGTACGGTGCAGTGAGTAAGTGTGCAGACATTTTCAGACGTGCTAATGGTGAAAATGGCTCTGATCACTATGGGGCTTAATATCTGAGGTCATCTGTCCCCTGGAACTTATAACTACTTAAACCTAACTAATGTAAGGACATCACACACATGCATGCCCGAGGCAGGATTCGAACCTGCGACTGTAGCAGTTGCGCAGTTTCGGACTGACGCGTCTAGAACCGCTCGGCCACTGAGGCCGGCTGCTAATGGTGACTGTCTGTTGAAAATGGCTCAAAGAACACATAATGATGACGTTATGAGGGGTAGAATACTAGGGCTCCTGGAGATTGGTCTAAAACAGCAGCTCATAGCACTGGCCCTCTGTGTGCCACAAAGTGTGATCTCAAGATTATGGCAGCTATTCCAGCAGACAGGGAAACATGTCCAGGCCCTACAGTACGGGACTTCTACAGTGTACAACAGCACAAGAAGACCGATATCTCACCATCAGTGCCCACAGACGGCCAGAAGTACTGCAGGTAGCCTTGCTCGGGACCTTATCGCAGCCACTGGAACAGTTGTCTCCAGACACACAGTCTACAGACGACTAAACAGACTCGGTTTATTCGTCCACAGACCTGAAAGGTGCATTCCACTGACCCCTGGTCACAGGAGAGTTCGTAAAGCCTGGTGTCAAGAACACAGTACATGGTCATGGGAGCAGTGGTCCAGGTTATGGTGACGTACGAGTCCAGCTATAGTATGAACAGTGATTCTCGCCGGATTTTCATCTTGCGTGAACCAGAAACCAGATACCAACCCCTTAATGTCCTTGAAAGGGACCTGTATGGAGGTCGTGGTTTGATGGTGTGGGGTGGGATTCTGATTGGTGCACGTATACCCCTGCTTGTCTTTGACAAAGGAACTGTAACAGGTCAGGTGTATCGGGACATCATTTTGCACCAGTATGTCCGCCTTTTCAGGGGTGCAGTGGGTCCTACCTTCCTCCTGATGGATGATAACGCACGGCCCCACAGAGCTGCCATCGTGAAGGAGTACCTTGAAACAGAAGATACCCGGCTAATGGAGTGACCTGTCTGTTCTCTAGACCTAAACCCCCATCGAGCACATCTGAGATGCACTTGGTCGACGTATCGCTACATGTCCTGAAACCCCTAGGGCACTTCAGGAGCTGCGACAGGCAATGGTGCAAGAATGGAAGGCTATACCCCAGCATCTGCTCGACCACCTGATCCAGAGTATGCCAAACCGTTTTACGGCGTGTGTACATGTGCACGTTGTCATCTCCCATATTGATGTTGGGGTACATACGCAGGAAACAGTGGCGTTTTCTCAACTTGTCACCAATACCGTGGACTTATAAATCTGTGTAGTGTATGTTGCCTACGTGCCTATGCTATTAGAGTGCACGTCATATATCTTGGCAGCCGAGTTTAGGTTAGTTCTGCGCATCTGACGTCACAAAACACAGTCAGCCAATGAACAGAGAACGACGTTGCCAGATCTTGACAGCAGTGCAGAGCACGGACGAGTGTCTTCAGTTTTAGAAACGTTCAGTCATAAATAAGTAATAGAACAAAAGCAAGTCTTGATAGCAGACTTTCTTTTACAGAAAGTTTGGAAAAAGCATTCTTTATACCAATTGCTTCATATTCTATTAATTAATTAAACCAAACAAGCAATAAGACTCCTAATTCAGGCGATAGCAAGGAAAGGTGTTTGTTTCAGTCTCACGAACTGCTTTTTCGCAATAAAGAACAGCGGTAATTGTTTATTTCCTATTGTACTTCGACGAAGCGTGAGTAATTCATAGTCATACCAACAGTGTTTATAAGTAGTTGCGTGAGCTGTTTGAGTCCTTATGGAGTTACACTGTTCGATGAGCTGAGGTAGCAGAACGGTTAAGGTGTTGGGCTGGCAAGTGAAAGGTTATGAGTTCAAACCTGCCGGCACGGTAACTCAGCGTGTTCGGTCACAGGGTTAGCTGCCCTCTGTAATAAAAAAACTGAGTTAATGGAACAACGACGAACTGAATTGGGTGTCTTGCGACGTCCGCCCCGAGCAGATACAACGAACGAATACGAACAAAATGAGATTAAAAAAAAAACCTTGTGCGATGCTCAATATTTTCTTTATTTAAAAACAATATTGGAGTGCCTTACTTCACGAATTTTATTCGTTTGAATGAAATTTCTAGTGCTTTGCCTCTTCATTAACTTTTTCGCTGCTGCAGACACGTGCTGTCCGCATTCCGCGCTGTGCGCGATTTTGTCATCACTGCACCTCTTACCTGTGCAGACACATGGTGTTCCCACTGCTTTGACACACTTATCGATTTCACAAAAACTATTTGGCCAAAAAATTTGATTTTTACGCGTCTTCTTGCCTGATACCTTCCCCCCATAAATGACTTAATTTTTTTTTGATGTGCAGCATTAAATGTAGTAAACCATTGCACGAAATTTTGAAGAGTTTGCAGAGGTAAAAGTCCATAGCGTATACTTTCCGTATGGTCGATTTTAGTTGCCACAATGTCGAGAATGAAATGTGGACAAGATACCTAAATTTCATATAATATTTACTGTATAACAATATCTCATTTAATTTAAGTACCACATAGGTGTCGTATGTAATATTGAGAAACATTCCGTCTTTCGCGACTGTAATAAAAGTTTTATATACACAGGGCGCGTTTGGCTTTATTTTAAAGCACTTCCATCGGTGAAAGGTATGGCACATACACAATGGTATTCATGTTCTATTTCTTGTTTTTGTTCCACAGTCGCAGTTTTACCAATGGTATTGAAATATATCCCTCTTCTGCAACTGTAATAAGCGACTTATTTAGACCAGACGCGTTTCTCTCTTTTGAAGCATCATAAGAGGACTGTATTTTCTGTCCTCCATTGCCAAGTCACCTTTCGTAGTTTTGTGCTGCAGTAGCTCAATATTCAACGTTTGTGTTGGCTCAACAGTGTTTTAGCAAATAAATGCTGTTTGTGTGTGCCACACACAAAATTATATTTGACATAGCTCTGAGCACTTCACTGACAGACGGTATATTCAAGTCCTAATGTTTTTGTAAGTCCACAGTTTTGTTTAATGTATTTTGTCTACTTCCTTTTGATTGATTGAAGTGCTTTAAAATAAAGCCAAACGTGCCCAGTGTAAGTAAAACTTTTGTTACAGTCGCGAAAGGTGGAATATTTCTCAATATTACATACGACACTTATGTGGTACTTAGATTGAATGAAATGTATAGGTATCTTGTCCACATTTCATTCTCAACATTGTGGCAACTAAAATCGACCATACGGAAAGTATACTCTATGGACTTTTACCTCTGCAAACTCTTCAAAATTTCGTGCAAAGGTTTACTATATTTAATGTTGCATAATAACTGCGTTGAACATCGAAACAAAATTAAGTCATTTATGGGGGGAAGGTATCAGTCAAGAAGATAGGTAAAAATCTAATTTTTGAGCCAAATAGTTTTTGTGGAATCGAATGATAAAGAGTGTCAAAGCAGTCGGAACACAATGTGTCTGCACAGGCGAGCAGTGCAGTGACAAAATCGCCCACAGCGCGGAATGCAGGGAGCACGTCTTTGTAGCAGCGAAAGGGTTAATGCGGCCGTGTTGCTTTCTTCATGAACTGCGCGCTCACCCCTACACGTAAGCTTGCGAACTATGCTATACTATGGCGCTGCTTCTATTGGCGCGTGCGTCGTGTGCAACTGGCAACGAAGCAATCTCCAGCGTCTGGGTGGGCATGCGCGAGCCGCCATGATAAAAGAATTGAACTATAGTGCTAGTTTTGTGTAGTGCCACGTTGTGTGGCACCACATTCTGCAATTATCCTTAATTTATGAGCATGAGTGTACGTTGTGTACGCAATACAACTGCCAACTGTGATATGTGCACGTAGATATCCCATGACTTTTGTCTCCTCAGAGTATTATTTTGAAACAAAATGAACGCTACACTACCTTCAAGGAGATAATGTCACGAATACTTATAAAATCAGGCAATTTTGCCTGTCTAGATACTAGTACTTAGTGATTAACAGCTCAAAAGAAAAGTCTGTTGCGTTGCATATTTGTAGCACCATTCAGATTAGCTCTGCTATTGATCAACTACGATTACCGAAACACTTCAGCGTCTTTGCATAGCGATGAGCTGCGTCACTGTGGCACCGAGGCGAACGGCCCGAACTGCTGTAGTGATCCGTCACAGGAAGCGGGTCAGTCCATACATCATGCGCAGAAAATCCGGGCGCCGGCGATGAATAATGTAGCGGGTCACGCCCCTCGGAGCAGCGTACTAACGACGCCCTGAGCCGGGGAGTTTATCGGCAGGGATCAGCCCAACTTGCGGCCGCCTGATTGTCTGCTTCGTCGCGGGGGGGGGGGGGGGGGGGGCGGGAAGAGTGGCCCTAGCTGGGGTGGGCAACGGTGGGCAAGTTGGGAACCACAGCCTCCAGCTGCCCGGCTCTGGTCAGCGGCCAGCGCGGCTGCGCCCGGCAGCATTTAACCAGGGCTGCGAGTGAGAGAGGCTGGCGTGGAGGGAGGACGGCCGGAAAGAGAGAACAGCAGAGAGAGAGAGAGAGAGAGAGAGGGGGGGGGAGGGGGGGAGTCCGGGACAAGAAACCGCACACTCGACGGTCGGGCCGCCAGTACATCATTTCGAGATCTCTTCTGCCGGCTGTCGTGCTTAATTTACTGTGAAATGCGATCCGCTCGTATAGTCCTGGCGAGCGGCCTCCCGGCACTGCGAAATGTGGGAAGCGCCCCTAACTTCCACCGTCCGCGCTGACTCAGCAGGGCAGCAGTCCAATTTGTGTAAGACCATTTTCTATCTTTAGATGGCCGTTAGCGGCACGTACCATTTCAGCTGGAGCACTTGAAACTCTTAATATCGCGCACGTCGTCGTTTAATCAGCGAGGCGCCTTAACAGTTTGTGTATGGAAATAGGCACCAGGAGAGTGATGTAGCGGTTGACATTTTAAATCCGATTTTGGTGACACACTCTAAAATCGTTGGTAACGTTCTCACTCTAGGTGAACCGCTATCATTACCCTTGCGACGGTAATTCATATCTCGGCGCTGACTTGAGTTTATCGGACGCATTCAGTTAAAACACTTCAGTTGTCGCACTCGCATTTAATCGTTAAAATGGCACAGAAATATTCACGACAATTTCCTAAAGCGGTAGTTTGAAGCAGGAAACAAAAGCAAAAAAAATCAATTTTTTTTTCGCCAAACGATCATTAGTGCATAGATGCACATTGCAAGCTATAAAAAGGGAACAAAACTTGTCATATGCCTGCTTAATCGCACTTGGAAATATTTCTTAGTTTGAAGACGGTGACATATTGAGGTTCCGACTTCGTCAACTCTCGACACTGTGGTTGCTCTAACAGCTGATGTTCTTGTCTGCTGTCTAGTTGCTTAAAAATTTCTGTTTTCAGTGCGTGAGTAGCGTTTTGTGTTTAAAGGCTGACGTCCGAGTTTAGATATTATTCATTAAAAGTTAATGAATAGTAGTAACTCATATAGTAACTGTTCCACATAGTTTCAAAGCAAGTTAGTTTGCCAACAATAATAATCAGATCCCAGGAAATGTCATATTCGGTTTCAAAATACAGGGAGTTAGACTACTTCTTACGTAAACGTTATTTAATCGCGTCTGAGTTGATGGATGGTGTGGGAAAGATCACTTTCTTGATGAAAAAACGCATGACTGCTCCAAATTTCAACAGAAACAGGGTGCAAGGGAAAAATTCCTAAGCAAGACAAGAAGAGCAAGGATGTACGCAAGGTAGTTGCATACATTCCATATCAATACAGACCACTTTAAGTGTTGATCAGATCAACAACCGCTACTGCAAAAAACGATAAAAATGAAGGACAATAATGATTATCAGTGTAAATTTCATAGATAATGCTTTCAAAAGCTGTCAGTAGTATAGAAATTTCCTGCATATAATCTGTTATGAGAGTTTTGAAAATATAATTATTTCTGATGTTTTAATTAGAAATTTTAATACCTAGTTCGTGATTGTCTAACAATCCAGTTCTTATTTCCAACGTACTGGGGTTAGGAGGTTAATATAAGAGATCGAATATAAATATTTGGTTAAAGCAAAATTAAAAATAAGAACAGGAGAGAAATGGGGTAGTTCCCTTCCTCATACTATCGATTCAGCTTAAATTTACTGCCAACCACAGTGATGAAAGTCATAAATATGAAATGGTTCGATGGCTCTGAGCACTATTGGACTCAACATCTGAGGTCATCAGTCCTCTAGAACTTACCACTACTAAAACCTAACTAACCTAAGGACATCACACACATCCATGCCCGAGGCAGGATTCGAACTTGCGACCGTAGCAGTCACACGGTTCCAGACTGAAGTGCCTAGAACCGCACGGCCACCGCGGCCGGCTATAAATATGAGGAAAGCTTAGAAAGAAGAACTTGTTTAACACAAAACCTCGTGATAGAACAATGAGATTTACAACGCAATACACAGCAGCAATGACAGTCAACCATACGACCCGAAAAACTAAAAACGTTTCACATTCACATCAGCATTTCTACGTACACTTTTAATTCTCACACATATTCAACTACAAAATACCATGGTTAAACGGCACATCAAGTATGATTCTACACCGAATAATGCGAAATTCTTTTGCCCATCTGCATAAATAAAAATGAATGTTTCGTTCTATGCTTGTCGTTTTAGCGTAACTAAACCATTCTTCCAGTTGCGATGGAAGTGTATTGAGTGTCCTCCGTACTCCCACAAGGTTCCTAGCCCAAAAAGAGAATACGACACATAGTTCAGAAGATATGACGTCGTAAACAATGAGATACCATTACGCAAAAATAAGTAGATTTATGCTTCCACTATTTGAGAATGAGAGCACCTAGCGACCGGCAACAAACTACACACAATTTATAATTTCAAACTTTTACAAATATTTTTATCTCTGACACCCACCAAAAAATGATGAAAGGAGAAAACGTTATCGTTTATTACATTTTCGCTGTACATGTCGTAAAACTGCCTCATCGGGCAAGACGTTTTAATATATTACTTCTTTACTACTAATTCTATTCGCAACACTGACAACATGACTTGTGCATGTGATGTGTCCTCGGTGGCTCAGATGGATAGAGCGTCTGCCATGCAAGCACGAGATCCCGGGTTCGAGTCACGGTCGGGGCACACACTTTCATCTGTCCCCGTTGACGTATGTCAACGCCTCTAAGCAGCTAAGGGTGTTCATTTCATTGTAATTGATCACAATAGCCATACATCAACACGGTATCGACCTTTTCCGCAATTGGTGAACGGTCCATTTTAACACTGGTAATGTATCACGAAGCAAATACCGTCCGCACTGGCGGAATCTTACGTGATACCAAGTACTTGCACGTTTGTGACTATTACAGCGCTATCTATCACAAAGCGAAAAAAGTGGTCCGACTAAAACGTTCGTATTTCTTTACATACTACACGAATATGTAACAAAAAATGGGGGTTCCAATCTAAAAAAACGCAGTTGATATCCGTTTGACTTGTGGCAGCGCCATCTAGCGGGACAACCATAGCCTTATCTGGTTTCCTCCTTCAAGCTAGACGAGTATCGTTCTTCGTAGTTTTTTTCGTTTGATGCTTATTTCGTGAGATATTTGGCCCGGTCACTATCAATGGACCACCGTGTAAAAGAAAACACGCGATTTTTAGTTGGTTGTCGATCTTTTTGTGAAGTTAGTGGCAAAATTTAGAAAAAAATTGTACTTGCAGTTTTCTTATGGTCCATTTGTGCAGAGTCTCACACAAACTAAACATCACACACAACTTGTTGTACACTCTTAAACATCGAAAACATTTTACATAAATAAAACAGTGACACAGATGTTCGTATAAGTAGTCAACAGAGATGAGATTGTAGGCTTTTGTACAGAGTTTATTGACCTTAAGAATTTGCATCATAATTTACTTATGTTTATTTGCAATTGTGCTTATTTCTATGTGTTACTATTTTTATTTAAGTATACTGTCGAAACATCTGAAGAAATTCACTGATTCAGTTTCAAGTTTTTCTTTTAATATTTTATCTTCATATTTTCTGTAATGTGAATATATCTCCAGTTCTTCTAGCAAACCCAGTTTGTGTCCTTTATTTACTCGGCGAAGTACTTTGACATTTTGCTCTATTTTTCCAAATGGGTGTCCTGTATTATGTACATGTGTTGCTATGGGTGATGTAGTGTGTCTATTGTGTGTGTAGGCTTTTATGTGCTCTGTGTAACTAGTGTTGAAATTTCGGCCTGTTTGTCCTAGGTAGAACATGGAGCATTCCTGACATGTGACCTTGCGTATTCCAGAGTCTGAGTATGGATCATGCTTACACTTTATGTTGTGTATTAGTTTTTGTTGTAGCTTACTAGATGTAGAAAACCCAATTTTTACTTTGTGATTTTCGAAAATATTTGCAATCTTCTGTGATACATTGCCAATGTATGGGATACTAGATATACATTTGTTTTTCTCTTTTTCTTCTGTGGTGCAGTTTCTACCTGGCTCTTTCTTCACTTTGTCTAGGATTGCCTCTACCATGGAAGCATTGTACTTATTGGCAACAGCAATCTTTTTCACTGTGTTTATTTCTTGTTGTATGTTTTCTTGGTTCAATGGTATTTTTGTTGCTCTATGTAGCATTGACCTGTATGCTGCCTGTTTGTGGATATGACATGAGGTTGCAGGGGTTGTGGTGTCTGTCATTGTGTTTTTCCTATGAATTTTGAATGTGCATGTGTTGTTGTGTCTTGTAATATTTAGGTCCAGTAAGTTGATGCTTTTATTTTGCTCATGTTCCACTGTAAATTTAATTTTCTCATGTACATTATTGAAGTAATTTAGAATGTGTGTGATGCGTTTGTTATCCCCTTTCACTAACAGTAGTGTGTCATCTACATATCTCCTATAAAATTCAATTTTCTTTAGGCAAGGTTCTTAGCTGTTGTTTTCACAGTCGCAGGCTTTCAGAACCGTTTATAATGGATCTAATCAGAATAGAATAATCAATGAAAACGCAGAACCTTTTGTTATAGCATCCACTCTTTTTATCTGTTGTAATTTCCAGTAAGCGGCTCTTTGTCACGCTGTTGCAATTATTAAGGAAGATGTGTCGAGTACATCAGGGATTGTTTTTCTCATTTTCGGTTTATCTTTGTGGACAAAACATCAAACGTAAAACTAAGAGTGAACAATTCTCGTTTTATAACGCCTTGTCAGGCGTTTTATATTTCAAGTATAACGTACATATTCAAGTGATGAATTTTACCTCATGCATAAAAAATTGAATGATTTGTGGAAAAAAGGAGATACCGTTTCAGAATGTGAGCGTCTTGTTCAGAGTAAGCTGATTCACTCATAACTAATTAGCAGTTAACTGAAACTGATAAAGAGGGCAGCAACGTCAGACAAAGCTTTAGCTTGATCTGCTATTTAATATCGGAAATGGCATTTAAAGTGGCCATAGCTCTGAGTAGCTTGGCTCTCAATTTACATAATGGAAAGCACATTAGGAGTATTACGCGCCTCACTCCAGTACTACACCGCTATTGGCAGCCACATCCATTATTGGAAGGATAGCCCCTAGAGGTGAACGTACCTGCTGGAATATCGCATTTTAAACTCAAACTTAAGTTTTAATCTTAGTGTTGGGTTTAAATTGCGGGAACTTTTTTCGAAACTTGTGTCAATACAGGGGACATATCGCATGCGTTTATCAAAATGTTTTTCTTTATTACTTGCAGCCTGCAAAGAAAAGGGGGCTCTTCGTCTAATGTACAGTATTTTATTGCCTGAGAGCATACTCGTACCAAATCGACAGACGAAACCCGACACAAGCACTCAGCTGCCAGACATGAGAAATAGAACCAATAAGCCTTACTACATCACCAGGAATCAATGACGTACCCAGATTGCACTATTTAAAAAGAAATGTATGACATACAGTACAGTGGCAGCTCGCGTAAAATTTTATCACAGTGTTACAATATTACGAAAACAAAGAATTTGTGTTTCACTATATCGCCTTGATAGGCGTGACTTAATATTGTTGGGATATTAGCTTTACCTAGTGCACTAAGATCAGGAATGTTGTTTATATGTTAATTATTTCCGCTATATTTATTTCATCAGTGGATTAATACTAACCTTCCTCTGTACCCCACACATCTCTGTTCCCAAATAATACAGAAAACAGAAAAGTGGATTCCAAACATCACATCCGGAGTTCTAACTCTTTTCATTCACTATCATAGTAAATTTCATCTTATAATCACCTTTTTTACCACAACCTGTAGCTGCAGCCTTACAATCATAGTAGTCGTAACTGAACTGAATGTAATAATTTTATATATAATAACTGACCTGTTTAAATATGCATAAAGTTTATAACTAATTGTTTAACACTGCTCAGAATAAAATAAAACGAAAAGAGAAGAAAAACCTTGTAGCCGCGAGAACTGAATCCGACCCGATGAATTGCCAGTAGGTGACGACTGCATCCTAACACAAATATGTAAGTATTGTTCAAAAATGTCTGATACTCTACTCATAAATCCTTAGCGAGCGTTTCATGTTTCCGTATGGCCCAGTCTGGTGAAATATTCTGGGAACCTGAAGGGGGTATCTACCTGCCTCTACTCACATAGTTTGAACGTAATCAGTGATCTCCATCTCACGTCCTCCCCATTGTTAAATTTCCATATAGAGATGGTCTCCCTACCTCTTTAACTCTCACTTCCTCCTCCAAAGATCTACTGGGAAACGGCGTCTCTAGCAGGTTATCTACAGAAGTTGGCATATTGTTTGCATAATACTTTACACCTACATTCACAGAAAAAACCTGGTGCTGTGGGTAACGTAGCACCCTTAGTGCATGCAGGAATAATCTCACATCAAAGGATGAGCAGTCGAAAATAGACAGCTGCATTTGTTCTCTGAGTTGATCTTAGCGCAGCTGATCATTTCAGCATTCGACAATGGTATCTAGTTATCGTGGAGAGAACGCTACAAAACATGCTGTAGTCCATTTTATTTTCATACAAGCACGCATTCGAAGAGTAACAGTAGAGTTTTAGTGCGTTTTCCAGCTCACATTTGAACTGAAATGGCATAAGTTCAGTGCGATAGTTACAGTGTGCTATAGTACATTATCATATGTACACCGGCCAGCTCTCAAAAAAGATACTTTTGAAAAAAATCAAAATTTAATCTAACAAACCCCTAACAAAAACTCTTAAGTATTAAGAGATTCCTACAGACGGGAGAAGTTTAATATACATGGGAAATTCAACTTGCATGTATAATAGATAGAGGGGGAGGGAGATGAATACTAGTATTTCTCTCTGTTTTATAATCCACAGCTGCTTTGCTTCGAGGAATACCCATAGGAGTTTTATCAAACTCTGACAAGTGTTGGCAATAACTGAAAAGAGTGTAAACGCTTGTCCCGTAATACTTTAAAGTAATTTGCAAAAAATATAACTACGTACTATTTGAGTCATTCCTTACGTAATAATTGCTAATAATGGGTATTATGTACTGTTGGATGCTGTGAAAACTGCAGAATATTTAAACGAACAGTTTCTCGCCACTTTGTAGCACCTCTGGATGATGAATCGCAGTTTTGATGAAATATTGTGCAGTTCTTACGACAGCATACTCTGTTACACCCGAGAGCCATGGAATCAAATGTATTTATTTTATGCTATCGAGGGTAAAAAGATGAAAAATAGTACAAATACACTAATTTATACTCAAGTAAGCACTGTAGGGCAAAGATTATGTCCTCAGTCTTCCCACTATTTCGATTCGCCAATCACGAATTCCCCTCGTTTGCTACTTCACCTCAGAGTAGCACATGTATACTACGTCCTCAATTTTTTAAAATGATTTTCAATATCTGTCTTCCACTATAGTTGTAGCCTCTATAGCTCCATCTAATGCCATGAAAGTTATCGCCTGATGTCTTAACACGTGTCATATCATTCTCTCCCTTCTTCTTGCCAGTGTTTTTCATATGTTCGTTTCTTCACCGATTCTTTGGGGAATCACATTCCTCAGCAGTCCTCCTAATTTCAACATTGTGTTATAGCTCCATATCTCAGACGCTACAACTCTCTTCTTTTCCAGTTTCCCAAAGTCCATGATTCATTAATATACATACACTGCTGTGCTTCAAACACACAACGTCAGAAATTCTTTTACTCAGACTAAAGCTGATGTTTGATACCAGCAGATTTCTCTTAAGCAATAGGTAGTTATAGATCTATGGCCTAATCTGTGGAATATGCTGAAGCTCTTCTTGGGAGAAGAGATATTATAGATAGCCAGAGAAGTATGTGTTAGTAGACTTCTGGTGTCATAGAAAGAGGATTATGTGATTTGCAAGCGGCGGAGACAAGAAGAGTTCATTGTGGATGGTTCGATCCAAAATGAGCATCGCCTTCTTGTTTTAGAAATGACGCTTTGGACCCGGACGTTTGTTAAATATATTTATTCACATTAGAGACTTTGACCTATTATGCCATTCTCAAGTGACAGAACCGAAGAGCTTCAGTGATTTACTGTTTCTTTTAAGAAGCCATTGTTGGTTCTCTAGTGAAACGTGTTTCCATATTCCATATGCATACTAACAATTATGCAGTTATTCACTTCTTAGTGTGTTTTCACTTGAGAGTGGAATAACAGGCCGAGATAATAACAGCCCCAAATTATCATCTTGATTAAACGCCTCTAACAACAACCACTAGAAAGTTTGGGTTTTCTAAAAGGAATCATCGGAATGAGAAAGAAATCGGTAGATGTGATGTACCAGAACATGGAAGTGGAAAAGAATTGTAGGATCTGCTGAATGGAGTAAACGGTCCTGTGAGCTCAGAATGTGGATTGAGAGACAACCGAAGAAAGACGGAAGTAATGTTAAGTATAACCAATGATAACATAGGGAAACTTAATATCATAATTGTTGATTTCGAAGTAGTAGGGGCTAACGAATCCTGCTACCTATGCAACAAAATAATACAGGGCGGACAGAACAAAGAGGACATAAGAAGCAGACTAGCACTAGCAAAAAGGACATTCCTGGACAAGAGAAGTCCATTACTATCAAACACAGATTTTAATTTGATGAATAAATTTCTGATAATTTACGCTTGGGGCACAGAGTCGTATGGCAGTGAAAAATGGATTGTGGAAAAACAGTAAAAGAAGAGAAACGAAGAATTTGAGATGTGATTACACAGAAGAATGTTGAAATTTAGGTGAACTGATAAGGTAAGGAATGAGGAGGTTCTCCGGGAAACCGGCGAGGGAAGGAGTATTTGGAAAACACTGACAAGAAGAAGAGACGCGATGGCTGGACACCCGTTGAAAAACCACGAAATAATTTCCGTGGTACTAGAGGGAGCTGTAGAGGATAGAAACTGTAAAGCAAGACAGTTTTTCTCAGCATAAGGGGTGAGGATTTGCTTACTCACCGTTCTTGTCCGGCAGTGTTTAAATGTTTTCGCAGATCGGTGGCCGGGTGGCATTTGGGAGTCTACAAGCCCACCCATAAAATAACCAAGTCTCTCATCTAGTCCGCCTTGTACTGGGATACCAGGAAGATGGTTAACCAGTGCCGAGAGTGTCAGACGGCCAATCCCTACTCGTGTGGGTCAGGCGGTCCCTTTGCCTTACGAGGGCGTGGTTCGTGCGGATATCGGAGACGGAAGGGAAGGTGAAACAGGTCGCTCGCGGCCGAATTGGAAGCTGGTGGTGAGGCGAGCAGTGGGCGGGCAGTTGATGGCTGGTACAACATCGGCAGTTAACAGTCACCAGCTCTGAGCGCAGAAGCTATACCAGGAAGAGGCACTCTGGCGGGTTCCTGGATTGCGAACCACTATTACCTCGGCTGCGGCCGGCTGCAAACCTTCGGATGCGTGATTCGCTTACAGAGGGAAGGAGCGTGTTATGTGCTTCAGCGACCGACCGGACTTGAAAGGTGGGCGGCGGACTGCCGCCGTGTTAAAGTTTTGTGTCGGCCCCGCGCTGTCCTTCTTGCATTGTTGTAAGGATATATCTGGTGAGCTTCCGATTTGGTTTATCGGATGCGAGTGAGCCGGGCATCGGCAGTAATTATAGCTATAATTGCCATTTCCTGTTCCAGTACTGTGAATGATTAGTTCGGAGTTTTCTGGTCGTTTGTCCGAGATTCACGTCCGGTTTCCTATCAGACGTCTGGTTACTGATACTGCTACTATCTCTAGGCACGAAAGATCAGTGTGAACTGCCGTAAAACTACTGAATTTGATTCTTTATTTAATACTCCAAACAGAGCGCTATTTGCAAGAAATTAGATCTCAACTTCTTAGCTGTAAGGTGCAAATGGTTCATATGGCTCTAAGCACTATGGGACTTAACATCTGAGGTTATCAGTCCCCTAGACTTAGACCTACTTAAACCGTCCGCCCCCGGTAGCTGAGTGGTCAGAGCGACAGACTGTTAATCCTAAGGGCCCGGATTCGATTCCCGGCTGGGTAGGAGATTTTCTCCGCTCAGGCACTGGGTGTTGTGTTGTCCTAATCACCATCATTTCATCCCCATCGACGCGCAAGTCGCCGAAGTGGCGTCAAATCGAAAGACTTGCACCAGGCGAGCCGTCTCCCCGACGGGAGGCCCTCGTCACACGCCATTAAAATATTATATTAACTACTTAAACCTAACTAACCTAAGGACATCACACCCACCCATGCCCGATGCCGGATTCGAACATGCGACCGTAGCAGCAGCGTGGTTCCGGACTGAGCCCCTAGAACCGCTTGTCCACAGCGGACGGCCGCTGCTGCAAGGCGTCGGATTTGTGGTGGCGCGCATTTATGTACTGAGTCCATTTCATGTGCCACGCCATGCATGTACTGTTACTGGAGCTCGCAGTTCCATTTATTGTCTTACAGGGTGTTTATACTACCACGTTTGACCGTGTTTCTGTATTGTTTGTAAGGGTGGGGCCACTTCATCTTAATTATTTAGTCGCTTTCAGTGGGGACGTTATTTAGCGTTTGTTACTACTAACTTCTACGTGTCAGTAATGTTATTCAGAAGATCATGTTATATCTGCTGTTAGTCAAGCGTTCGTTATCTAACCGAACGTGTTTGCTTGGGATTTAGTGCCCCGCTCCGAATGGCGGTTACTTGTTTACCCCTCACGCACGTGGCACGAGTTTCGTACAATTTGTGGTTGGCAGTCGAACTTCCTGCTCGGTAACTGTATTTAGAACTGGCTACATTTTGGTCGCCTTATATGTTTCATTGATTTGACTCGGTTCACTCATTTTAATATTATTTACTTGTTTCTATTATTGCTGTAATTTTGACTGTCGTGCGGTGGGGCTCCGTCTGTAGTACACGTGTGGCCCAGTTCCTGCATTAAATCGTCTATTTATCTGTTAGTTAGGCTACCATTTGTGCTTCTTTTAGTGGGACTTCGGTGAAATCTGCCTGGTTGATAGAACAGGTGCAGCGTCAGAAGCAGAGCAAAGTCCGCGCTCGACCGAACGGTCAGCCGCGTGCAGGAGGTCTTGCTCCACTTAATTTCTCCGAACCCAATACACTTTCTCAAGACACGATTGTATAGCACGTTGATGTATTTATCTGTGTCTTAATCATTGCGCACCTGCTGTAGCTCACCTTTTAATTTCTTTTTCTTATTTCTAGCTAGTGTAAATGGCTGAAGTGTTAATCGGCTAATTTACCAATTTACTAAATTTGTTTATTTAAATGAACTGAATGCTTCTTAATTCTACTCCTTGCATGTACTGTTGGTTTTTTGAACTGGCCAAACACTGGGAGATTTAAGACGTGTTAAATTCCTGAAGGTTCTCGCTGGCTATTTATATCATTCTGGACGCAATATTTTACATCAATTTTGTATGGTTATTTGTTATACGTGCCTTACCCACCTCCGCTGTACTGCGGTATAGTAATTTTCTTATCTGGTACTTATTTGCGGAGTATAATTCTATTTTGGTTTGTAAATCTTAACTGGCACATAGATAGATTGTCTCCGTCCGAACAGGACTTGGAAGGCCCAACGGTACCGACCGGCCTCCGTGTCGTCCTCAGCCCACAGGCGTCGCTGGATGCGGATATGTTGGGGCATGTGGTCAGCAGGCCACTCTTCCGGCCGTATGTCAGTTTACGAGAACGGAGCCGCTACTTCTCAGTCAAGTAGCTTTCCAGTTTGCCTCAAAAGGACTGAGTGCACCCCGCTTCCCAACAGCGCCCGGCAGACCGGATAGTCACCATTCCAAGTGCTAACCCAGCCCGACAGCACTTAACTTTGGTGATCTGATGGGAACCGGTGTTAGCACTGCGGCAAGGCCATTGGCACTTAGATAGATCACATGACATAAAATTATGAACATACATTATGAGCTAAGAAGTTCAGGTCAAACAGCAGAAAACATGGGTGAAAGTTCTCCATAGAAATAGTAAAATTTGCTATACAGGTACATCTTGGTAAAATAGAAGGTATTGGACTGAACCTGTGGCAGCTACACTGATGGCAAAATGTCACAAAGCCAAGAAGGAGCTACGCGACATGAAGAAAAGTTGGTGGCCGTGTATCTACATCCGAAAAATGACGTCTGTTAAATTTTCATGCCTGTCGCATAACACAAGCGCTAGCAGTGACACTGTGAGGAAGCAAAACAGGTTTGCTGTAAAAACACGCTAGTTACCTTTAGATGTGGTGAATAGATGTTGAAAGGTAACTCTGGTGGGACTGTACAAATGACTGAGAATGTAGGCATAGGTTAGTGTACTAACATCACATATTTTCCCAAAACAGACTTAAATCACGCTAAAAGAATTATTGCTTGGATCCCGTAAACAACTAACAGGTGATTTAAGACTACACTGGATAAGGGTCCTGGGGGGCAGAGATAGTTCAGCTGGTGGAGTTAGTCAAATACTCTGGTCCTAAAAATGTGGATAACGCAATCTGAATTGATCTGACGCTGAGCAGACTTTGAACGATCAAATCTACTGATGGTTCAAATGGCTCTGAGCACTATGGGACTTAACATCTATGGTCATCAGTCCCCTAGAACTTAGAACTACTTAAACCTAACTAACCTAAGGACAACACACAACACCCAGCCATCACGAGGCAGAGAAAATCCCTGACCCCGCCGGGAATCGAACCCGGGAACCCGGGCGTGGGAATCGAGAACGCTACCGCACGACCACGAGATGCGGGCTCAAATCTACTGAATTTTCTCAACATAGGTGCAGTTGAGAGCAAGTGGCGATTGAGATCTCGATGCCCTGGCAATGCCGGAGCGGCAGTACTTTATCCTATATGCTTCTTGCGGCGAAGTAACTTGTAGTTGGCGAGATGTGTGCGGCGGAGGTGAGATGTGGAGGCGGCACCTGTGAATCGATCGCGGCCACGAAAGAAATGCAAGAATCTCATGGTCTAGCGATCAGGCAGACGGATCGCAATTTACTCTCTTCCAGAGCCTTGAAATCATGGTAGATTTCAGTGTGTGACACACCCATTCACTGGTCGTACCAAGAACTAATTTGCCTCACTTATAAAACAGAGCGCACAAGGATACCAAACGTCAAGACTGGTAAACCAAAAATGAATGTGTGCCCTTGGCAAACGAGTAGTCCGAGACGTTTGAAGTCGCGCTGTCGGTACAGTAAGAACACCACAGGCTCCCCAGTCTAAACTACCCACAAGTGAAGTCAGGACAGCTCCCAAGTACCAACCACACATGCTAGATCTTCGACCAGAAGTGCTTACTAGACCACAGTCCTGCACCCGAGTGCTTCGCACCTCTCCAGAAAAAAAATCCGTTTTCCCGCAAAGTACACGAACGACACCAACTTCGCGTTGTCTTGAGCCAATCACAGGGCTCTAGAGATGCTAAATCTCTCATCTCACACGACTGCACAACCCGGGAAAGAGTTAAGAAACTTGCGTCTCTGAAAAAAAAAGAAACTGGCAATTACTGGCTTTTTTAAGTTTTCGCAGAGGGGGAATATGATTTTTTCCGAAGTCGTGTCTCTTTCCAGGGCAACAAGCAAAGAGATACAATCTCAAAGATCTTTATCTAAATAGCCTGTGCCTCGGAGCTTGTTAGTCCTTGCTATGAGGTGTAATAAAGATTCTATCTCTAAACGTTTCTCAAACGCCGGATTTTTCTTATACAACCGAGGCGGCCAGGGAAAGTGGTTCAATGGCCTACTTGCACTATCGGCGAACACAAAAACTTGTGAACTTTTATCATGCGTGGCTAGTCACACAATGCCCGGTTAACGACTACACTGTGTAGACGCGTTCCTTTAGACCGTCGTTCCAGTCCAGGCTTCCGCTGGTACCGCGGCATGTAGCGCAGCAGCATTGTTCTGCTGGAGTCCTGTCTCGCCGAGGGTCTGCCCTGTCTGACCTTCATGGCTGTGGGCCTGTCCAGCAGGATTTACTAAGGGATGGACTTGCCGCCAATTGCTTTCAACTCCCCAACAAGCCGTTTCTGCGAGCTAAGAACCATAAAAATATGTCATGATTTTAGCGCCCTAACCGGCTCCATCAACGTCTGCTCAGGCCGTTAACTTTTTTGAGTCTCGCTCAAGGTGCGTCAGGTTGTAATAAAATCTATAATAATTTTCAGTTTGCGAAAAATTGGTGAGAGAATATCTTGTCATCTCTCAGTGTTAGTCAAGAAAGCCTTCAAGGCGACTTAGACGCAATTATTAACATCTCACTGAGTCTGTATGAGGTTAAGTAAGAGGACTACGAGAAGCTGTCTGTTGCAGCAGGACTTGGCATGAATGCAGCCACTGTACAAGACTGCTGGAAGCAGTGGGCACAGGAATATAGGGTTGCAAGAAGACCGTGCTCAAGACAGACAAGTGCCACTGCCGAGAAGGAAGACCATCATGTTCAGCTTATGGCTTCTGATATTCGCTATTTTTGTCTTCATTAAAACAGCAAATAGTTAATACTTTCAGCCAGAAGGGAAATACTTGATTATAAAGAATGATTAATGTATAATAAGATGTCGCATAGCGATGGTGGAATATCCTAAATAATGTAATTCGTCGTCTTTAGGCGGCAAGATAAACAGAAGCATACGGATCGATATGCGATCCTTCACTATTTTGTTCGCTGGAGAACAAATGAAGCCTTGAACGCTAAAGACTTGTACTGTTCTTCTTAAGTAGGACGGACGCAGATTTGTGGCAGTCTGATCTAATTTTTACTAAATGTATAAAAACGTGTTCCGTCTAAGTTTGAGTGAAGTGTAAAAAGAATAACTGTTATAACTTATCGTGACGACGCACGAGCGACTCAAGAGGACAATGGCTATATAAAAGAGCGCTCAATGGACATGATACGGACATAAAAATCTACCGTCATTGTAGTAATAAGCTTAAGGTACGATATATGTTTTAGTTATAGTAAATATTTGTTCTGGAAATATTGGATCATTTAGCAGTGCTCATTCCTGTCATCTCCTCAGTATAATTTTCATTTTAATTATGCATTTTGCTAAGATTACAGACACCAAGATCAGCAGTCCAATGCGCGTTTTACATTGACAAAAAGAAAACTGTTTTATCGTCTTCTTGCACCAGCTTTAATATTGAATTTCCCTTTTGTGTGATGTTACAGTTGTTTTAGCCCCCTTAAGAACTTTCTGGTCCATTAGGAAATTGTTTTGTCATAAGAATAACTTCACGACCGAATATGATCGTATCTGCGATCATGAAGTAATTAGAAAGACGATAATGCAATTTCTTAATCAATAGCACGCTAGCTGTGACTGCTTCAAGCCACGCGAAACTGCAAGTAAAGACTATTTACATTTAATAACGCAATATTTTATGACAATGGTCAATTCATGATTCTTACACCAATTGTGATTGATGAAACAGCAAGCGAAATCTCAAATTCCAACTTTTCCATTGAATAACAACATCACTTTTATTTTGTTACATCACAGGCTCCGACGAATCTTACTGCACCTGCAATAGCAATCTCAGCAGCTGTTGCCACCACAGTAACACAACTAATTGTTACAAACTGTTTACTTCAATTACAGCGCCGAGCCAGGCTTCCTATATCGTGCATTCTGTTGACCCAAGACTTCCGCCATTCTAGACTTCAGTGGTATCATGCGAGAGCTCATTGGATGAAGTGTTGGAGATATTTTCTGATGAATTCTGGTTCTGTCTCTGCGCCAGTGATGGCCGTGTTTTGGTTTGGAGGAGGCCAGTTGAATACCTGGTTCAAATGGCTCTGAGCCCTATGGGACTTAACATCAGAGGTCATCAGTCACCTAGATGTAGAACTACTTAAACCTAACTAACCTAAGGACGTCACACACATGCATGCCCGAGGCAGGATACGAGCCTGCAACCGTAGCAGCAGTGCGGTTCCGGACTGAAGCGTCTAGAACCACTCGGCCACAGCGGCCGGCGAAGGCCTGCAACCAACTTGTCTCCATGCTAGACACACTGGACTGGGATGCGATTTCCTATGACGGTAGTACTTTCGTGGTTATCGCACGCACCCTGATTGAAACCGTTCGAGGGAGTGCTTTCCAGCAGAATAACGCTCACTCATATCCACTGTTGTAACCCAACCAGCCTTATACAGGGTGTTACAAAAAGGTAAGGCCAAACTTTCACGAAACATTCCTCACACACAAAGAAAGAAAATATTTTGTGTGGACATGTCTCCGGAAACGCTTACTTTCCATGTTAGAGCTCATTTTATTACTTCTCTTTAAATCACATTAATCATGGAATGGAAACACACAGCAACAGAACGTACCAGCGTGACTTCAAACACTTTGCTACAGGAAATGTTCAAAATGTCCTCCGTTATCGAGGATACATGCATCCACCCTCCGTCACAGGGAATCCCTGATGCGCTGATGCAGCCCTGGAGAATGGCGTATTGTATCACAGCCGTCCACAATACGAGCACGAAGAGTCTCTACATTTGGTACCGGGGTTGCGTAGACAAGAGCTTTCAAATGCCCCCATAAATAAAAGTCAAGAGGGTTGAGGTCAGGAGAACGTGGAGGCCATGGAATTGGTCTGCCTCTACCAATCCATCGGTCACCGAATCTGTTGTTCAGAAACGTACGAACACTTCGACTGAAATGTGCAGAAGCTCCATCGTGCATGAACCACATGTTGTGTCGTACTTGTAAAGGCACATGTTCTAGCAGCACAGGTAGAGTATCCCGTATGAAATCATGATAACGTTATCCATTGAGCGTAGGTGGAAGAACATGGGGCCCAATCAAAACATCACCAACAATGCTTGCCCAAACGTTCACAGAAAATCTGTGTTGATGACGTGACTGCACAATTGCGTGCGGATTCTCGTCAGCCCACACATGTTGATTGTGAAAATTTACGATTTGATGACGTTGGAGTACATACTGACGAAACTAAAATGAGCTCTAACATGGACATTAAGCGTTTCCGGACACATGTCCACATAACATCTTTTCTTTATTTGTGTGTGAGGACTGTTTCCTGAAAGTTTGGCCGTACCTTTTCGTAACACCCTGTCGAGTGCCGATACTGTCCCTTAGCCAGCTCGATCACTAGATGTGTCCAAAAATGAGCACATGTGAGATATCATCGGACGAAAACTCCAGCGTCATCCAAAAAAAGCATTAATCGTACCTGTATTGATTAACCAAGTGCAACAGCTGTTGAATTCCATCAAGAAACTGACATTCGACACCTGTACAACATAATGCATGCACGTTCTCATGTTAGGTTATTTCGTGCTCACATTAACCTGTATTCTTGCAATGTTAATCACTGAATATGCTACCTAGCCAAATGTATTCACGCAATTCAAATTCTCTACATTAATTATTTTTTGGTGCTGCACCCTTTTATTACCTCCTCAGAATGGCTGCAATACCAGGTAAACATGGCGTAAAGCGCGGCACTTACTGGATGCTTCTAGGATGATAACTATCAACCGTATGAAATACGGAACTGTTGTAGTAATACGTCAGTATGATATATATTTTTAAATGTTTTAAACTGACTAATTTGTATGTGTTATAAAAAAGTGTATAAAATGTACAAAAGAAATAAAATAATAATTATAAAAATGATTATAACAACATATAGCAATAAATACGTAAAATGGTTAATTACCAATACGTTCTCAAAATGAAGAACCTATTGTAGTAGGATTTTATCAAAATATTATAACATACAAAAGAGGAACTATATTAAGCAAAATATGCAAAATAATGTGGTATACTGTGCCGTCTGGCGTTCTGTCAGTAAGGAAGAACAGTGTCCATAGAGGAAAGGCGGAAATAAAGTTTCCGAAATGAAACAGAATGGAAACATGAAGCATAGGATCGTATAGTTGTAAGAAATAGTTTAAAGGCATTAAGGAAGCTATTGTTCCTCAACTGTAGGTGTTCGTTTAATATGAGGAGATCATTACTGACCGTAAATATAAAGATCTCAAATTCTTCCACCACACCCACTTTCCACCCTTCTTCTCTCTATGTAGCGTTGTCATTACGTACTCCTTTTGCATTGTGTACCGATATTAATAAACGATCCACGAAAGTAGGATCATGAACGTAGGTACCCTCTTAAAAACATATAACAGATGAACAAATTGCAAACGTTATACACTTAGTAATGGTGGTTTTTAAACATGATTGTTTCAGACTTAATGGAATAGTGTTTCAACAATCAGATGGGCATGCAGTTGGTGATCAGTTGGCGGGACTTGCAACAAACACTTTTATAATTTCACTTCAAGAGAATATTTCAGATGTTGTGGTTCCATAGAACTAGGGTCTCGATCCTACTCTAGGTATGTGGATGATATTTTGAACATATACACTGGGACTAACGAAAAGGTTAACCGTCTCTTTGGAACATAACAAATAACTTACGGAAATGCAGCAGGGTGACGTCGTCGTCAGGAACAGACCCTGCTGTTTTCAAAGCGAAACTGCAGTAAGCAAGGATTGTGCAAGCGAATTTGAAACCTCGGTCTACGCATAATCTCCGTAAAGATAACACACACACACACACACACACACACACACACACACACTGTAAACACTAGTACCATCACAAACCAAACATGACCGATGTCAGAAAGTATCCATGGTGAAATGAATAATCAACGGGTGGGACTGCATAAGCTCTGTCTCTCTCTTTTTTGGCCGCGTGGAGTGGCCAAGCTGTTAGAGGTGCCAAGACATTAATCGTGGGGCCCCTCCCGACGGAGGTTCGAATCCTCCCTCGGGCATGGGTGTGAGTGTTGTCCTCAGTGTTAGGTTAGTTTAAGCGGTGTGTAAGCCTACGGACCGATGACCTCGGCAGTTTGGTCGCTTAGGAATTTAGACACATTTGAACATCTCTTTTTTTGACAAGTGAGACAGCAGCTTTCCATTCAGAATTCAGTCATAAACCATGATCTCTATTTATAAGATTACTTATTAACTTTTTTCCAACAGCTTCATTAATAACACTATCCCAATAGCTGGAAGGGCATTCCACAATCTCCCTGTTGTTATACCGAGCGAGGCGACGCAGTGGTTAGACACTGGACTCGCATTCGGGAGGACGACGGTTCAATCCCGCGTCCGGCCATCCTGATTTAGGTTTTCCGTGATTTCCCTAAATCGCTCCAGCAAATGCCGGGATGGTTCCTTTCAAAGGGCACGGCCGACTTCCTTCCCCGTCCTTCCCTAATCCGATGAGACCGATGACCTAGCTGTATGGTCTCCTTCCCCAAAACAACCCAACCCAACCCTGATGTTATATTCCATGGGATTACCGGTGTCGAGACAATATTATGCAATGGCATATTTTCTCGGCTGCTGTAAGCGTGTGAGCCACTTATGCTCAGGACAGTAGTCCTCCACAATCCTGACAGATGTGACATAGCACAACGTCACATCATATTTTCGAAAAATACTCGCTGCGTGAGGCAAAAAGATTACTTCTTCGGTATTACCAGGTACGCAGTTGTTCGATAGCGCAACGCACATTTAATCTTTCTGTCACTATATGCATTCTGCAGAAAGGTGACTCCAAGATGGGATAACTCACTCGAGAAACTCTCAGGATCCGAGATGATATGGTCCCTGTGAAAGTCAAGAAAAGGAAGAAAGTCTTTTCAACCTTCGTGTGAAGCGAATATACGGGTGGACTGGATCCAGGTGTGTAATACTATTTCTCGACGTTCTGAGATAAATCTCACGAAGAAAGTTTTTGATGACGCAGCTTAATTCGTCCTAGGGAAAGGTTTAAAATTTTGCACCAACTCCCAAGCTTTTGACAGTGGTTGATTTTATTAGTTCTATTGAACAGGCTGTTTTTAATCTAAAGAGTCGTTAAATTCTCACTGCATTGAAGTTTAACAACGAAAGTATCGTCTTCATATCGGAAAAAAAACACGCATGTTTCGAACCCACCTACTCCAAGGCACGTCCCTCTAAATCTTCCATAAACAAATTGGCAACGGGCTTCCTATAACAGCTCTACCTGTTCGCTCGTAGTGCTGGTCATTGAATGAAAGGTAAGTGGAAGTCACCTCATGTCGAAATAGATTCATTAAATAACACCACCATGACATTAGTCAATCACAACGGAACAGACAGAGGAACACGAGTGAAGTGAGAGATCACATCAGAACTTACTAGAATATCAGAGTCATTTATGTATTTGCATTCCCTCTAATCTATGTAAGAAAAGAAGCACTGTCGAGCAAATACCAAGAAAGCTGAAGTTTTTAAACAATCGTGGTCGCAGTCTGATTGGGAATTTCCATCTGTAGCTGCCTGGCATTTGGCCAAGTTTGAATGTTTCCGTGACTCGGTGTGTAATACTATTTCTCGACTTTCTGTGGTAAATTTGTCGGAGAAAGCTTTTGACGACGCACTACCCAAGCGTTTGCCATGGTTATTAGTTCCATTGAACAGGCTGTTTTTAAGCTACCTCCTGAAGTTGGAGAATAGGCTAGGAGGGGGCATGTGGTGTGGTGACTAGGGTCACGTCCACCCAAGAGTAACATCACAGCGGCTGAGAGTACTACTTCACGTTCACTCAGAGTCCATCCGAATATTGTTATTTTAGCTGTGGATAAGGGAAACGCTACCGTGGTTTTGGACAAGTGTGGTTGCATTCAAAAGATGCAGTGTCTGCTGTCCGCTTTTACGTATGGCAGGACTAATGCTGACACCACACAAAGTGTTGAGAGGAAGACTGACAACATCTTGAAGAAATGTTCCATATAGCAGGAGGTCATTGAGACCCTCAATTCTTCCTGTACTGTTCTCCCAACGTTATATGACCTCCCTAAGGTCGACAAGAAGATTTAGTCCGATTGTAAATAACACTGATGCTCCGACATATAGTGTAGCAAAACACCTTGTTACGCTGTTGAGCCGTAAAATAGGTCAGTGTGAGCACCACATTAAGAACTCGGCAGATATCTTACGTCAATTAGAGGGAATGTGTTTGAATGACTGTAATATTCTAGTAAGTTTTGATGTGGTCTCTCTTTTCACTCGTGTTCCTCTGTCTGATTCGGTGCGGTTGATTGAACTTAGGTTTGGTGCTGATTTAACGAATCTATTCGACGTGTGCTGCCTTCCACTTAATTTTCATTCAGTGACCAGCATAACGAGCGGACAGACAGAGATGCGTTTGGAAGCCCGATATCACCTATTATTGTCAATTTATTTAGCAAGATTTCGAGGAACGTGTCTCGGAGTCAGCTGCCTTAAAACATGCTTGTTTTTTCAGGTGCGTAGACAATACTTTTGTTGTTTAGCCTCAACGTAGTGAGAATTTTAACCATTTATTAGAGCACCTCAATGAAATCCAGACGAATATTCGTTTGCGCTGGATGTGGAAACGATGGCTGTCTTCGCTTCCTTGATGTGTTGGTCAGGAGGAGGATGGACGGAACTTTGGGACTTGCTGCTTATAGGAAGCCTACTCACACTGATTTGCATCTGCTGTCTGGCAGCTGTCATCATCCGGCTCAAAGCGAATGAGTGCTTCATACCTTGGTTCACAGAGTCAATGTCATCTCGGACTCCTGACAGTTTGACAGCTGAGTTAACCCATCTCGAACTTCCCTTTCGACAGAATAGCTATAATGAAAGACAGATTAGAAGTGCGTTGCGATATTGACCAGGTGTACACCGGATAAATGACGACAATATCGAGGTAGTAACAAAGTCTACGAACTTTTAGCCTTACGCAGGAAGCATTTCGAAAAAGATTGGTAGTATTTTGCCGAAATCTGAAGTGAACCGTGTTTTTCGACCACAATTTGAGATAAGGGTCCTTTAGGTTCCGTAAAGGATGACCTTCTTTTGCGTGGGGCGGGTGTCTACCACATCCCTTGCAGTTGTGCTATGTCATATCTATCAGGACTGTGGAGGACTGGTGTACTGTCCATAAGTTACTAAAATGTAGACTTTCACGGCCGGAAATATCATGGTCCAACAAACCCACTGGCTCGCTACTGACTGAGTCAGCAGCGAGCCAGTGGGTGTGTTGGACCTTCCAACGACCTACGGACCCCCTTGAAGATGTCTCCCGCAGTCGGAGACGAAACGTTGGGAATTGAGACAAAATTCATCAACCGACCACGGCATAACAGCCCGGATAATTATAATGGACACTGCCCATAAGTGGCACACACACTTACAACAACCGAGCAAATCCGCCATTGCATAACTTTGTCTTGACTCCGGTCATCCTACGGAATATAAGAACAGAGAGATTGTGACATGCACTTCCAGCTATTGGGACAGTGTTATTAAGGAAGCTGTTGAAAAAAAAGTAAACAGAGATAATGGTTTTGTTCGAATCCTGAATGGGAACCTGCTCACGGATTTCTGAAAAAAGAGAGGGACAGAGCTTATGCCACCTCACCTATTGATTAAAACTGTGTGTCGGACTGAGACTCGAACTCGGGACCTTTGCCTTTCGCGGGCAAGTGGTATACCAACCTCTTTTTTTAATTGATCTCATTTTGTTCGTTTTTGTTTTTTTTTCGTTGTATCTGCTCGGGGCGGACGTCGTAAGACAACCGTTTTAATTCGTCGTTGATCCATTAACTCAGTTTTTTTATTAGGGAGGACAGATAACCCTCTGACCGAACACGCTGAGTTACCGTGCCGGCGGAAGCACTGCTTGGGTAGCTCAGTTGGTAGAGCACTTGCCCGTGAAAGGCAAAGGTCCCGAGTTCGAGTCTTGGTCCGGCACACTGTTTTAATCCGCCAGGAAGTTTCATATCTCTCCTTGTTTTTATTTTACCATCTGCATTACAGACATGTTCAAGATATAACAATAAAGAAAAAATAATAGGTTCAAAACATTATAGGTGAATAAGATATTCTTGGTTGTACTGAAACCTGGTCAGGGTTTATACAAAAAACGTATGCAACCGGTTGGCTTTGTACTTTAATTACTGAATGAATTTACGGTTGCTGCTGTCCACCATGTTAAAAGTGGTAAAATAATTAGCTCTGATACGAAGGTTTATCGATGTTCATACGGACCTATCATGAATCAAATGAAGAAGCGGTGAATGGGGAAAAGGTACCAGAAGTACAAGCACCGTGCCCGTAACGCGGCCTGCGCAGTAGTGAATGCAGCTCCATGTGGTACGAATGCCAGAACATTTCGACGATAGAGTTGGCCAAGCAACACATTGGCCAATACTCGGCAGCTGAAAGATAAACTCGCCTCCGCCACCATAAAGAGGCGAGTGTACGGGCGCAGAGAGACGTGGGGGCCCGGGACTGGGGCGGCTCCTCGCAACACGGAAAGCCTCTCCGCGGAGAGCGCGAATATTTACGTGGCCGCGGCCGCTACCGCCTTAACCCACACGCAGGTGGCGGTCTGTGTGGGAGCAGAACACGCTCCGCGCGCACGGAGTACAACGGCAGTCTGTGAAGAGTCGCTGGAACGTAAGCACAGACGTCCGATAAACTTCCAATGAGAATGTTCCGCTTAGTCCGCTACTTCATCATTACCATTCACATCAACAAACCAATCCTGCGGGCCCCGCGGGTGCTGCAAAGTATAGCAGTATCACACTGACAGAAAAGGAAGAACGTTACACCATGAACATCACGATCGAACGGTACAGATATGATATTACAGTGCATCCAGAACGATGGGATGTGCTGACGTAAATTTAGTCCCAATACGAGCTTGTTTTAATTTCTTTCAGGAAATAAAATGGCTTCTCCTAGAGATTATGACGTAGGATTTGGGCGGAGGGGAGTTCGTATTGTGCAAGTGTGGGCTTTTAATCAATCTTTGTGATATTAAACAACACAGAATACCACATCGCGTATGAACAGAGCAAATTCTTGTGGTAAACACATTTATCGGATGCCAAATAAAACACAGTACACCACAGTACACACAGATATAGAGTCAACGCAGGATATGACAGCCAGTATGTAGTAACCAATTTTCGTCTGAAGTGCTGAGCGAGTTCATTCGACATCGTTTTCCCTATTATGGTTCGCTGGTGTCACTCTCCACATTACTTATAGCTTTATATATCAACGTCATGAAAATGTGGCCTTTATTTCGTCAATGGTCACATAACGCTCTTTAAACCTCATGAACGGTCCCAGATATCAAAACGAGATTTTGGCAACTGATAGCACGCAAAGAGCATAGTATTTTGCAGTAGTGTTGGTAAAAAGAGAAATGCTGTGGTTTTGGAACAAAACAACTGAAGACATCACATTTCTATTTTTGTACTGAGGATGTGCTTCTCGATAAGCTGTTTACCTTACTTGTCTTCAGATTCTCACTTAATAAAGTTAATTGACCACTGTTTCAGAATTTCTTCGCAAATGCGTCTGCACAACACGTTAGTAAGGAGTCATTGTGTAAACTCCACTGTGTTTTGGCAAATTTTAACACGCAAACCAGAGAAATGTGGGTCTTACTAAAAAATCGATCCTCATGACTTTTCTCTGGAAGTTAAAAATGGTTAACGGACGAGGCGAAAATAAATAGCTGCTTTTGTTGAATTTTAAGCCGAATTTGTAGATACTGACCAAAACAGACGTGACAGTATATCTTTCTGGATGGGCACCATGCAAGGGTGGGCGTGGAGACGCTCCAGTTAATATTTACGAAAAATGTGGGCCTGGCCTTTAGTTTAGAATGGCACTTCCCCTACAGTGCTCGGTATATCCCTTACAGCAGGCTGACCGACTGTTCGGGACCCACACGACTCCTACTCTGTTTACACTTGCCCATCCAACTGTGCATCTACCCGCCCTGTAAAACTGCATGCTCTCTGCGTCCTCCTGCAGAATCTACAAGCGAAACGCATAAATAAGCAAAAGGTACAATGACTTATCGTTGATACATAGTGATCTCATAACTGCCTTATTGCGTTTTCAAATTCGAAACAATAGTGGTACACACGAACAGTACCACAGCCACCCCGGGTTCCCGGGTTAGATTCCCGGCGGGGTCAGGGATTTTCTCTGCCTCGTGATGACTGGGTGTTGTGTGATGTCCTTAGGTTAGTTAGGTTTAAGTAGTTCTAAGTTCTAGGGGACTGATAACCATAGATGTTAAGTCCCATAGCGGTCAGAGCCATTTGAACCATTTGAACCACAGCCACTCTGCGCAAATATACCTAAATACAATTGTTTCGCAATCAGATTCCCCACGGCGTCTCCATGCATCTCCACACAAGAAACAACGCAAGACCGACTTCGCCGTTCCTGACACACAACACCACACAATCTTTTGATAGATCAAAACTCTAGCAACTACAAAGCCCACCAACTGCAATTGCACCATGCAAAAATCTTATGTCACTTTATGGTCAGCTCTGTATCGACATAACCAGAATTTTGCACCTGACTGCCTCCATGCTTATGAGCTGCAATCTCCTTCTGGACACTGGAAGGAAGACACCGTCTGGTAACGAAGCTCGACGATATCCGCATCACAGACGGTCATGTCTCACACTGACCACTGCAGCTCGATGATGTCCACAGAACAGCCGGCGATATCCTACATTGACTACTGCCGACCTGTGGTACTGTTTCCATGCTGGTCTTGGCTCCACAGTAGTCTTCTTCCCCGGAATCTGTTTTCCTTGGTGGCCAGCAATGAACTCGGAGACCCCAGCACATCCTGGGTCAGCCAAGTGATTTCAAAAACCTCGGCCGTTGTGCCAAAGCATGGCCCCGGTTACACACGCCGAAATTGTCAGCCGCTTCTTCGTAATGGTCTCTGCTCTGATTTCCAGATGATGCCAGCGCTACGTCTCCGTATTTCCAGTTACCAGCTGCTGGGTCACGCTGCTCCAGCAAGGCCTGGTGTGACGCTGTCATTGCCCTCCAGTCTCCAACCGCACCCTCTGGCGACACCTGATCTGTTGTAATGAGCTGGATAGGTGGAAATACTTCCGTTTCACTGCAATACTTAAAAAACTTCGTGAGAACATGAACAATTTTCGGTGTGTTTAGCGTTACACGAACTTTCCAGGCACAGATCGCAACAAAGAATGCCCAGAGCTCAGCACTTGAAGTGTATAGCTGTCTTTGAGAAAGGTCGAATTATTAACATAATGAGCATGGGAACGTCATGCAGATCCTCACCCATCTCCTATCCCAGCAGCTCACCGCCTGTAAATTCGCTATAGTGGTGTCTCTCGAGCTAGAGAAAACATTATACCATGCCTGGCATTCCGGTCTTCTTCTAAAACTCCAGACTTACGCACTTACCGTTAACCATGTCCATCTTATTGCATCGTTTCTATGTAATCATTTGTCCTTTGCCACTATAAACAACACCAATCCCCATACCTTCCACCCCACTGCAGGAGTTCCCAAAGGCTCCGTCCTCTCTCCTCTTCTTTATCCCATCTACACTGCTGATAATCCCAGACCACCTACACCAGACCACCTCCTTCAGTACACTAATTATACCGCTTTCCTCGATATCTACACCACACTTCAGAAATTCCAACGATCCCTCCAAATCCACCTCAGTCAGTTGTAGTTGCTTTACATCCACTCACATGGACCATCTTACGTTTCCTGGTGTACGCAGCATGGCCTTCAAATAGACCCTTCTAAACCCCTTGCACTAACTATAGGATCTACCATTCCCTCCCTCTGTCTCCATGACTTCCACCTTACCATTTACAGCCGGGCTAACCATTCATTGGCAACTATCGTGGAAACCTCGCCTACTAAACATCCAAGAGAAAGCCCAGAGTAGACACAACTAGTAAAACTACTAATGGGCCGAACTTGCGGATTACGCCCCTTCACTATTCTCCACACCTACAAAACCAGTCCTCTGCTATGCAAATGTTGCATTCTGTATGTCTCTCCAAATCCTTAAATGCCATGCACTCTGTCTCGCTTACTGCATCTGCTTACCTTCCACTACGTGGCTCCTGCACTATCACTGAGTGAGGTGGCGCTGTAGTCCGTACCCTGGGCTCGCATTCGAGAGGACGACAGTTCAAACCCACGTCCGGATTTTCCATGCTTTCCCTAAATGGCTTCAGGCAAATTCCTGGATGGTTCCTTTGAAAGGACACGGCCGACATCCTTTCCCATCTTTCCCTAATCTGGTGTGACCGATGACCTCACCGTTTGGTCCCCTCCCCCAAACCAACCAAGCAACTACTATCTTATCAAATTCCTATCACTCCTCACTCACATAAAACACTTCTGTATCTCCTACACTATCCATAAAATAGATAAAATCAGTGGAAACAAGTCTAGATCGCGATGATAGTTTATTAAAATGACCGGTTTCGGCCTATACTTAGGCCATCTTCAGACAGCATCAACAGCTGAACTTGACGATGCGTACTACAGGCAGTTGATCTCGGTCGCTGTTGTACACTGTCTGAAGATGGCCTTAGGTAGAAACTGGTCATTTTAATAAAGTACTGTTGCTATCTAGACTGTTTTTTCACTGGTTTTATATAGATTACAATACTGCTGCTTCCCGAAAATGTTGCCGGAAACTTTGCATAAATTAGATTCCAATAACCTCATGATCTCCGCTCTGATTACCAATCCTGCTATATCGCCAATACTTTACGCACACATCCCACTGTCCATACACATACACGTACTCCATACACTATCCCAACGTTTCTTCAACCAATTCTCTCTCCCGACACCTAGATCTGCCTCGATATGTATCCCTCCAACCTACCTTCAATCTTCTCCCACCTACCCTGCTCCAAATCAGAACGCGCCTCTCTCGTTCTTCCTCTCCAACCGTTCCCGTCCCTTTTCGATATTCCTTGATTTGTTTTATACCGAAAACATATGCCATTAAGTAACCCAAACTGCTTCAAAATTCTTACGGCAGAACGTTATTTGGTTCTTTAATCGTTACAATAAATTTTTTAAGCTTGTTTATTTCTTCTCGTAATCCTACTTTGGTAACTGTTCCAACCTGACGAGAATCTATAACAACTGACTAATCAAATGTTTTCCTAAACACCTTGTGGAAACAATATTCCTACATCGACTGTTATATAGAAGTATCGTAATCCATTTTTCAACTGGTACAGATCACGTTCGTAGTTTCATATTAGTTGACGATTCACTGATAAAAAATAGACTTGCTATATGTCGAAAATCTCACTCTGGAAACAGTCTACAACTCAAGACTGGCGTGGTGTGTCCACGTCTCTTCGCTTTTGATATATTGACTCGCATTTGGTAGCGCAACATCTCGCTCCCAACATTCACCCTTTATCAATATCTGATGCTGCCGCTACCATTGCTACAGAGTAGCACCAAGTTAGCTCGTCAAATTATACCAAATGCATGGTCGGTGCTTTTGAACGTATAAGAACGCTCGCGTCAACGCACAACAACACCCAGTTCTTGATACCAGCAGAAATGCCAGGTTAGCTATGTAGTTACCAAAAGTTCAGAAATTAACTGACCTAAATGAGCTTATTCGCATAAATAATCGTGCGGAACGCAGATGAAATTTCTTTGGATGCCTGAGAACCTTGGAACCCAACTAACTGAGAACTCTTTCTCCTCGCAAAGTACACAACATGCAAGTATAGCTGGCACTGCTCATCTTCGACATCGAGGTATCAGCCTACATCTATGTACTCCGCACATCAGTGCCGGAGGGTACATCATATCGATATGAACATTTACATGTCCTCTTCCATTCACGTATCGGGCGACGGAAAATTGACTTTCATTCTGCCTTTTTATGTGCCCTAATTTCTTTCTCAGAATTACTGCGTTAGATACATGGTGATGTCAGTAGAATTATCTTCGTGTACCTGTTATCTAAATTTACCCTGCAGGATTTCGCGACAACTACGTTCTCTTCCCCGAGCATCTCGACTGTGCTTACGTTTGAGCTACGTCGGCTTGTTACGATCCTAGCGACACACCTCTGAATTTGTTCACTGACTGCTTTTGTCTGCTATCGAGGCCACTTGAATAGCGTTCCAAACACTAGTGCCGCAGAACAGTATTCATATTATATGTGATATCCTGCCCTCTCCTACAAACCTTCCGACGGACCAGAGCTTTCCATTCACCTTACCTATTACAGACTTATACAGAGAACTGGAAAACAGTATTATGCTTGATACTTTATTATATATGCTTATTTCGGCTTTATTGCTTCAATCAGTACATGTCCTGACGTTGTGGATGGACATACGTCAACTCTGAGTAAACCATTATTGCTGTCTGTAGCTTCTGGTTGTAATATTGTTGTCAGCAACGTTTTAAAAATATTCGATAGTTTACTGTTTTAAACCAATAGCTGTCAAGTTAAATTTCTATTACTGTTAGATAGTAAAAATCGTATTATAACATAAGTCCAACAGTAAATTATCTTACAACTTTAAAGCGTTGCTAAAAATGATATTATATCCAGCAACTACGGACAGCAATAATGGTTTACTCAAAGTTGGCATATGTCCATCTACAACTTCTGGACATGTACTGATGGAGGAAATAAAGCTGAAATAAGCTTATATACTAAAATAAAATATTAAGCAGCATACTGTTTTCGAATTCTCTGCATAGTGTCTTACTGTTACATAATACACGCTGCAGGTCCCACAATAGAGAAACTCATTACAAATTTCACGAGTTCGTGCTATTTCATATCGATTTCTCAATATCCATAAACGCTTGAACGGTGTGACATTCTTCGGATCACCATAAGTCTCGTCATCACACTACTGAACTTTTTCAATTTGTAATGGACATTATCTTGCCTTTATCGACATTTATAAAAAGAACCTAATTCCTCATGTTATGAGAAATATAAATTTAGCTGGTAAGCTCGTAGACGGCAGCCCCACCAGCAGTGTTTCCTGCTCTGGGTTTGTAACCCATTCAGGAACACTTCAAAATATTGTCGATTCACAAATCAGCCAACGAAAAGGACAAGAGAAAATTAGTATCCGGAAAAGTACGTTAGCTGCATATAATGCTAGAGGAATTGATTACAAAGAAGAAGAAGAAGAAGAGGTAGTAAGTCATTGCACCAACAGATAGATTTTACAATTATCTCAGAAGCTAAGGAAAAGGTAAACGTTTTAAATGTATTGATGAATGTATAATGTCGAATAGTGCAGTACAACAAAAGAAAAGAACTGTTAAAGTTGCAGCAGTATACATAAACAGAAAATGGAAGAGGTATGTCAAGAATTGTTAGTGGATAAGCGAAACAACAAAAGTAACAATAAGAAAAAAAGACAGAACCTGACTCTCATATCGAACTATTAACCAGAGGAGCGTAAGATTGGGAATAAGTTACGATTTATGACATCCTTAAAATAATTAGGGGACCAGAAAAACTAAAAATATGAAGTTTTCGTATTTGGTGACCTAAATGCAAGCGTAGGAAGCAATGTTAGACTGCACACAGAAAAAAAATATTATGAAAATGAGTGATTACATAGAGATTTGTTTCACTTTTAGTGATTTAAAAATAAATAATACTTTTTCTTAGAAAAAAATTCACAAGTATTCTTGGGTTGATAGAGTAACAGTTCATGGACTATGTAACAGTAAGTAGAAGAATACAAAGTCAAGTAAAACATACAGAAGTATACAAAAATTTTGATGTAGCGACTGATCACTGTCTTTTAATGTACCCAATAGACACCTTTGGTGAGTGAAATCTTTTACCACAGTAGCAAGGATATCTTTAAGTTTACCCTGGGAAACAAACAAATCTGAAAACAGAAAAGGAATTACACTAAAGGATTAGGGAAGAGAGCCCGCAGCAAGCCTGGACAAATAAATCGGTAATATTCGAAACGATATTCAAGGCCATTAGCATATAGCATATAAGAATTTGAAAACGCTGAATAAAACACTTGGATGGAATTCGTCTGAATAATGTTACGAAAGGGGAGTGAATTAATTATTATAGAAACTTACAGTGTGATGTCGGTGTGGAACCAAGAAACAGGAAGATTCAGAAATAGAAATAAAGTGCCTAGAGGACGTGACAATAAAAGAACTCATAGCACCCTAGAAAACTGCAAAAAGTCGAAAAGCAACCAGTTTGGATCAATTAATCTATAGTCATTAAATAAGAAAGGTTGTCACTCCACCTCAATTTGTTACATGTTTTTAACATGTACTGGCTTCAAAAAGGTGTACCATGAAATCAGAAGAAAGCAAAGCATCCGACATATAAAAAGGAGAAAAATGTGTCAAAGCTACAGAAATAATAGGATATTTGACACAGAATGTGAACATTATGTAAGAATTTTACACAAAAGTCAAAGAAACTTTAATGGATAAGGAGGTGTAAGCCAAGGCAGACCGTCAGGAATGATGTCTCCTGGTTTCTACTGGGAAGAGAATTCAGGCATGTATGGCATTACTGAACGTCTGCTAGTGGAGGAACAGTTTATATTTAGAAAGGGACGATCAAAGACTGGTACAGTTTCTAATTTATGTCAGGTCACTGAAAAGCAGAAAGAATTTAACAATGTTGTTTTTATAGATCTTGAGAAAGTCTGTCTAAAGTAACGTCAGTAACCTGAGGTACAGAAGCCGTGTATGCAGAACAGATACAAATAATGAAAGGAGTGAGACAAGGTTGTCGCTCTGATATATGCAGTTCCAGCGCCTATTTATGACTACAAATTCGTTCATTGACTTTAGATACGTCCAGAAATTCCTAAGATTTTGTATTCACGTACAGTCTTTCTTGTGCATGCACGAATCGCTATTAAGCCTTCTCTATTATTTTACTTACGTTCTCTTTATATACGTAGTTTTCGCAACGTTTTCCGATTGAGACCTCGATAATTAGTGAGTTTTGCTGTTTTCCATCAATTTGCTTAATACGTTCATTACTAGGTCACTGTTTGCAATCTAATTGGACTTGTTCTGCGTACCTCATGTTTGAAATGAATGCTTTCCATCGTTTAGGCAGGTTGTAAGTGACCACCATTTCTACGAAACACAACTACTCTGCTAACTGTCTTCATTATATGTCTTTAGTGACCATCGATCTTCTAACACTTGGTCGCTATTCCTCCACAGCAACGAAACTCGCAAAAAAATAAAATGAATTTTCAGCAATCATGTCTAAAATATTTTTTTCCGTACTTGAATTGTAAGGAGTAGTTGATTGAGGTAAGTTTCTGATGATGTGTTCGAAATTACGTAGTAAGAGTGTCGTTACCATCTAGATCCGACTCCCTGTCCAGTCATCTAGATTTAGATTATCCATGGTGTAAGGGGACATCCTCCTCTAGCATTACTTTTCCTCAGCAGTAGTTGTCGATACCAGCATTGTTTTTCGAATTTTGGAAAGATCAGTACTATCTCAGCTGCTTTTCTGAAAACTTTCATATAATTTTATACACAATATGTTTCATTTCATGCTATAATTTATGAACAGTAATTAATTTATTTTCCGTGCTATAATAACGAAGTGCTTCTTTTGAATGTACAATTAAAATTCTTTTTAGAGACATTTGAAATTATGAACTAGAGGCACACTTAAAATTTCTGTTATTAACTACACAATGCTGTACTGATTACTATGTTTATTTTTGGATTCATTTATGAGATAATAATCGAAAGTAATAACATAACAGAAACTAATAGAAATTCATTTTTCAAGAAAAATTAAAAACCCTTTGAAATGTTGTTATTTCCGATGAGTGAGACGGTAGTAAGCATGCCTCTGATGTGATCGGATGTATCTTTGTATTTTGTGCGAACAATAGAATTTCGACTCTGTTAATGTGGAAAATCAAAAGAGTGTATGATATACTGAAATGTGACAAAGTATTTCAACGTAACGACAAAAATTCAGCAACAACAATCTTCAAATTTATTTAGATCAATTCAATCTTGAGGACCTAAATTTTGACATTTTCATCTTCAAGAATCAGACCCCTAGACAAGAAGAACTGGAGCCAACTCTACACGAAAAGATAATTTAACTGGTAAGTTTATTGTAATCTTCACTCCTCTCAAATCTTGGTAAAAGACTGATGTGGACAATAGATGGAATTAGGAAGGAGGGGCAGATTACAATGGTCTCTGTAAATTGATAAAGGCGAATGTCTAGGTAATTCTTTTGAAAAGGAAATGCTCATTTCGTTCCTCACAGTTCCTCACAGTTCCCTCTCGAAAGACTTCGCTGCCAAAGGAACACGTTAACCCCTACCCTTCCTTCTATTTAGAGAAGCTCACAACCCTGTAGTATATCGGCGTACAAATGAGACTTCCTAGTTCTTGGAGGTTGACTTCCACCTCGTGTGTTTGAAGATCACTTTTCATTGAGTACAGGAGACATAGAGCCATACTCGCTGTATCTTCATGTCTTATAACTACAATAAATGATCTGACATGCTATCTGTTGGCTTTCGTCTCTGGATCTTCGTGCGACGTTTGGTTAATGATAATTCTTTTACCAGCACGAGTGACTGGGATTATAGAAGATCCATACTCCGCTACTGCTGGCGGATATTATGTTTTTATATATTCACAGAATTATGATTTTTCTTTGTTTCATGTGGATTTGGAGTAAATTGTAATGATGCAGTATCGTTGTTTCCAATTCAGGCGGACCTTCGCATTGTCGAAAACGCGACAATTTACCCGGCGCGCAGCAACCGGAGGAAGATGGCACATGGGTCGCCAGTAAATTTTTGATCTTGCTGTAAAAAATAAAATCTCTTTGTTTCAAACAAACTTTGTTATGCGATACAAAGAAAAATTCCTAGAGGCTAACATACCTAAGAATACATTACATTTTTTGGTCGATACTGCAGTCTACAAATGATTTCACAATCACATGTACAAATGCGCACTAGAGATTTCCAAAAGCAGTTTCAGCCATTTTCTACAGTTTTTGCTGATGGTCGACAGACTGTTGTCTTTAAGCGAATTTTTTATAGACTTATTTACGCATATGCTCAGTGAGCCGTATGTATATCACAGCAATTACATTTAACCCAAACTCTTGTAAACAACGCTTCTAGTTCAAACTTACAAATTCAGTGGTATGAGACAAAATGAAGTCATGGCACAGTTAATACACTATTAGGAGCAGCTGTACGTTATACTTAGAATCAAAGAAATAATCCAAAATAAAAGTATTTCTTTTTTACTGAACCATTCACAAATGCCATAATTCCGTTAACGGAACTAATTTTCCACAATTTCAATTGCTACACTTGTTTCTGCAAGTACGTCTCCTGTCACAAAGTAAGCCCCATAATCTCAGGAAATAATTTCTTCCCTATCCTGAGGCTAAAGAAAATTATTGTAAATACAGAATTCTTATACAGAATGGCCTCCACGTATAACTGATTTATGTCAAACTGTTAATCACTTTTTTTAAAGTTATAGGTAGGAAGTTTCCAAGGAATCTACTGACAAATTTTTCTTCTATCAAAAAAATGGGTGTGTGACCGCCTGAAACGTAATGCACGCACTTGTAGCTTTCGTCACTAATGGCAGCACTAAGGAAGAACACACTTCAGCAGAGATGTATGTTAACCGACCCGAATTACTGCTACAGTACTTAAGAATAAATAGCTGAAGCACGCTGTTGTCACAAATACTTCACTCACAATTTTGCCCAGTTTTGGTTGCATGATCATCTTACGCTGCAAATGTTACAATCTATTATTATTGGTTTTTCTGTTCTAAGCTTACTGCAGCTAAAGAGTGTTTTTCATGATATGCGTTTTGCTTTTACTTATAAAGCATGTAATGTGGTCATTGTAGATTTATTGATACTTAATATCTGTCTACATTATGGTATTCATGGATTAAATGCAGCATTTCTGTATAAAATTGGCGTACAGTTTTCTTACGGTGTCTTGGCCTCTTGTTTACATGTTCTGAACACTGCTGTTGTTTCCTTTGTTGTTAGCGAAGATTGTAAGGTTTCTATCTTATTTTGGTATTTAATGAAAGAGATGTGAGCTTTCTTTTAATTCGATGTGTCATATTTCACATCTGTACACAGGGTATTTTTCAGGCAGAAACCCTCAATAGTCGTCTCGACTTTGGAGGGTTCCAGAAGAAAAGTAAACTGTTGATGGAATCGTGTGACCAGAACAATCATCCACCGAGGCAACAGTGCACCACATCCATAGTAGACCTTTTGCTCGCAACAGCTAGCTCCATGTTCTCCACGGCCGATCGTGGCAATCAGTCGCGATCACTGAACGACAAACAACATTGCGAGACGGTTCGCCTAAGATCCGTCAGCGTACAAAGTCATGCTTGCTCCACAAGGGGTACCTAGTGGCGGCTGCCGGTGCCTCTACCTTCGGCCCCTGTTGGGTCTTCGATAATGTTTCCGAACACAGGCTCTAGCCTCTATTTGTTCCTCAAGACAGCTCCTACATCCCCTCTAAGTTTGGCGTAGCGTTTACATGCGTATATAAAAATGTAGGTTGTTTCTGTTTTGGGTTTTGAAGGCCGGGCCGTTGTATTGATCATTGCTATCCCTTTAAAGCGCCCCTGAACTCACACCGAGAAACAGAAACGATGTAAGTAAATTACCTACTTTGTTCGGGGGAAAAGCGAAGTTTTCTATGAGCAACTCAGTTTTGGTTCGCTGTTTAAAATTCACTTCGAGACAAATAAAACTTGTTAACTCTGATGAGCTGCTCTTATTGAGACTCTTCACCAGTTCGAATAGTGTAACACGCAGTTCTCATGCTTGCTGGGTAGGCTAGTGATTGATCCCCGGATCAACTCCCCGCCGCGGTTATCGACCTTGGGCTGCTACACCGTCCAACCTGCTTGTGGTTTTTAAGCGGGTTTCGCAACCCCGTTTACGCAGATGCTCGATAATCAGCAAATTCCGCCATGGAGGATACGACATGCAAACAGTTAAAACGTGGTAACATACAAAACTAAGTTTATACGATTCACAGATAATCGGTAGACAGAACTCCCCTGCCGTAGGTTGACGACTGTGGCTTCAAGCATGGGCATGTCTATCCTGCGAACTGAGGTATGTCTTCGCTCACTTTTGTGTCTTACTGACTCTGGAAACCTGATGTCCATCTACAGCGATGTTCCATAACTTTCTCGCTGTACCACACAGAGCTCCTACGCTAGTAGTTTCAGGTGTGGCTCCGACTTTGTTTCTCCCTCTAAGCCAGTATTACATCATTTCCCGAAACGTTTTATCTGCAATGGTTAAAAATAGAAAATGGATTCCAGCGTATCCCTCTGCTTCACAACGTCTAGCGTATTGCCTTTAACTATCGTCAGGCTGCGTTTCTCCTTTATTACCAAAATTATCTAAGCGCCCGCTGCTTCGCTGGCGTAGATTGTATGACCTGCAGCGATTTCATTTTCGTTTTCATTCAATCGAATTTTTATATTGTTCACAAATTGCTACACCATCTAAGCTTCTTACGCTAATTAAGGCCATATAAGTGCGATCTTCTTCCAATGTACCTCTGACCAATAAGCCATTCTTATAGTGGGAAGCCGAAGTTTCTGTTAATCATGCCTTTTGCACTCTTGCGGAGAATTTTCATAGCAACTTTCATCCCCTAACAAATATGTCATTGTATCTGACCGAGAAGTGAAATGCCAATTTTCATAAATTTAGCTTTAATTTTTTTTATGTATCGAAATACTTATTTAAAAATTTTCATGTCTTACTGCAATTCCTTAGGGACTGAATTTCCTGAAACATTGAAATACTTATTTTTTTACTTCTAACAGAGAAGTCAAATACCAGTTGTTATAGATGTAACCTTAAAAATCCTTTGGAAGCTTTAGCAACTTTTTAAAAATGTATTTTACCACTATTTTACACCCTCAGTGGCTGAATTTCCAAAAATGCTGAAATATGTATTTTTTATTTTCTGACTGAGAAATCAATTACCAATTTTAGTAGACCTAACTTCAAAATTCCCTTAAGAGTGGCGTACATTCAGAAAACTTTCCATCCCACATTCCATCCCCTTACAAGTGGAATTTCGGACTATCCCTTTTTAAATGATGCCCGCAATATGAGATCTACTCCCTTTCCAAACTTCAAGTTTCTATCCTTAACGGTTGGGGCTGCGTGATGATGAGTCAGTGAATGAGTGTGACCCTATTTGCCCACCTTAGTGGTTGAATTTCCAAAATCAGTGACACAAGTATTTATTTTTTCATCTCCAACCAAGAAGCCAAACACCACTGTACAAAGTACTAGTTTTAAGAATGCTTTCCAAATGAAATATTTTCATGAAACATTTCGCGCCTATTTCAACCTCTTAGGGGTTGAACTTCCAAAAACAGAGGCATGCGTACGTGTAATTTGTAACAGAGAATCTCAATATAAATATTCATGGATTTAGCTGCAAAAATCCTTGGACAATGAAATATTTCTTCAAACGTTTTCATCCCCCGTTTCTTCGCCATAGGGGTTGAATTTCCAAAAACTTTAAAAATACTTTCATAACATATTTTCATAAAATGTCTCATCCCTTATTTCACCGTTTTAGGGGTTCAGCTCCTAGAAACAATGAAACATGTATTTTTTTTTCATTTGTAATCTAAAAGTCTAATACCAATGTTCGTTGACGTAACTTTAAAAGTAGGTCACTATTTCTTTACCAATGCTATATTTCCAAAAAAGAGCACCATTTAACCCCCCATACCCAGGGCCAAATATCCAAAAATGCTGAAACGCGTATTTCTTTATTTCTGGCCGAGAAACCAAATACTATTTTTTGTAGGTCTAGCTTCAAAATAGCCGTGATAGCCATATTTTTTTTTCAAAAACTCTTCATTCCCTTTTTGACCCCCTTAGGATTGGAATTTCAAAAAATCCCTTCTTAAACGACGTCTAAAGTATAAGATCCACACCTACTTCAAACTCCAAGTTTCTCTCCTTAGTCGTTTGCGCCGGGAGGTGATGAGTCAGTCAGTCAGTCAGTTAGTCAGAACATAGTCTTCTGTATACAGAGATAACTACTTTTTTTCATTTTAGAGAATATCTCCTGTTCTGTATATGTATTTAAGTGTCCAATACTTCAGTTAAAGATGGAACGCAATTAAAGATGGAACGCATTACCTTCATGCCTCATGATAACTAATATGAAAGTGATAATATTCAGTTACGTAATATTGGTCTCTGAATTATGTGAAAGTGACGATATTATGTTATCTGACGTTGATGTCTGTATTTTTGTCATTACTCTACGCAGCAGCCTGTCGACAAACTTACTGCAATGTCAGACAAGTCGTCTGGAGTAGACAGATGTTGTTGCCCATGTGAAGCCACGATGGGTTGCTAGTTAAATTATAAATTTATTTTCATTTATTATTTTGCTGAAACTAGTTTCAACTGTTAATTATTTTACATCTCAGAGTTGTGTTAATACGTATTTCTTTCGTATCGTGTGTGAAGGTAGATGAGCCTTACTCTTAGGGCACATGAAGGCCAGAGTTTCCAAACTGTGTTCTGTGGAACACTGGTGTTTCGCGGGTAGTGTCTAAGTACTCCGAGATAGACCATTTACAACACGGCGTTGTTTTCGACGTTTTGACGGTAATAATTATTATTTTAAATTTTTTAATGATTTTTGTGTTAATAGTTATGATTTAAAATTGAATCACTCACTGAATAAAAAGGTTTCTTTCACTTTTTAAAACTTTATTAACTTTAAAATAAACAAGCGTTTCCATCAAAGTACCGATAATTTAGAAGTGTTCTAGCAGAAGAATAGTTTGGGGAGCCCTGCCGTAGACTATTTCATATCCTCCGTAAATTAGAAGTTTGTACTTCAGTTGAGGTTTCCGAAGAATCACTAGGAGATCTTCAATTTCTGATATATTATGAATTCTGTATTTCTGCATTTTTACCGTCAACGTAGAGAGAACTAGCTGTTGTGTGCATGTGTCTTTGTGTTAGTTTACCTGCTATACTATGCATTTTATTGCTCTCGTACGCCCCTTACATTAACGGCCACAGGGAGGCAGAAGTACCCCATTACTCCTCCAACCACAGCCTGTACAACATGAAACTGAAGTAAGGCATCACCCAGCAGTTTCTTAAAGTATCTCCAGCAGCAAAGCATGCAACGAAATGTGAAAACGCAAGAAAATCGCTTTTGAAAGCAAAAGAAGTAAAGAATCATCAAAATGATGTAAACTGTTGCAAGTACATGTCCATAAATAGGTACATGGATGTCTATCACTTGATTATGTAACAAAATTATATCGCGAGCGGCAACTACATACGAAATATCGGTATAATCGGCACAGAATATCAATAATTTCCCTGGATATATGCTGTTTGGCAAGTAGTAATCAGTTTCCAAAGATGTGTTCTGTTCATGTTATATTCATGTAATATTCTGTACATCCGCAAATTAAGTGCTATACCTGACAGTTCATTCATTTGCAAGCTCTCGTAATTTTATAATAGGCACAAAAATACAAAGTGTGAGTAATGTGATATAAAAATTTCAGGAAAGCTCATGACACCCAATGCTCACTCGTTTTCACAAATTCGTTTGCAAAAGGACTTAGCATAATGTCTCTTATAATTTATTATGATCGTTCTACTGTACATTAGATCTAGTTACTTATTTATTCCATATATCATCTACAGAATTCATGTCATTTAACTGAGAAATTACTTAACTCATAACAATGAATGAGACACTGAGTTCGAGAATATGAAAAGAGGTTACAATTATTCATCGCAGACACCGAATACAGAATTTTACAGTAAGCTTCATTGAACTATGACAGTTTACATCAGAATGGCAATAGTTTAGTATTAAATAATTTTAATTTTTTAGCATCCCCGGCTCCGTGTTTTCTAAATACTCCTTGACATTTTAGTATGAATTATTTGAAAGCCATTTTGGATATTATTAGTGTCTTTAATATCCTTGGCCAACTTGCCACACAAATTTATTCCGTTGAGAAAATGCTGTTTTGTGTGTTTTGTGTATTTACTCTCAGTAAATGTAAGTTCCATCATTAAGGCTGGTGCTTGTGAGATGATTGCTGATGTTCTTCTTGATAAACATAGCAGATTGATACATATACTGACATGGTATAGTTGCAGTCCCCAGACGTTTAAATAGATCCTTACGGAGAACTCAGTTATTATTTGCAGTTATTAGTATAATGTCGTTGTTCTTTGGTTTACAAACAATGAAAGTGAAGGCCATATGAGAATATTATGCTGGTGTTGTCTTTACACACTGATGACAGGATTCTAAGGTCACAGGACACTGAGGACATTTTCGTTGTTAGTGGAACCATGTGTTAACTCCACTTCACATGATAGTCAATATTAATTTCTAAACCTTTTGTGTTTGCTAAACCAACAATGGAATTTTCATTCAAATTTAATTTCACAGAGTTGTTTTCCCTGTTTAAGTAGAGACTCGTGCTGTTTGTTTTCTTTGTGTGCTATGTAAGTGTATCGCGTGATGACGACCAGTTTCAAACATCTTTTAGGGTTTCTTTTGTTTTTTTTGATGAGTCTTCTGGTATCTGATCTATGACTAACATCTTGCTGTCATCAGTAAAAAGGATTTCTCTAGTCTTCTAACATTGCTGGGAAAGTCATTGATGCATATCACAAACTGTATTCTTCATAAGGCGTAGCTCTGTGTGTCTCCCACGTTTATATACTTCTGATACATGTTTCACTAAAACGTTTGCTTTCATTGAAGCCTGTGCTGCTTCCCACGTTCTATCTCGGTTCAACCGTAACCATTCATTGACAATTAATTGTATTCCTGATGGTTCTAGTTTCTAACTATATTCTCATGATCAGCAAGTCTTTGTTCCGCAATGGATCCTATTTTTTACAATAATGGCATTATTTTGTGGAAGTACATCGGTTAAAGACATTCTCCGCCACTCGAGTGTTTAAGCAAAATCATTCAGGATTCATAATACTGCGCGTGCCGAAGGAAAATACACAACAAACTTACGAATTTAAAAACCACATTCCACCGATGCCAGGTGGTCATCAGCATCACATACTCGCACTTTTGGTGTGGTTGAGATTTACTATCGTCCCTCCTCCCCCTCTGCCAAACTGAACTTGCCGTCACAACCATTTTATCGTGTCTATGATTTTAATAATAATAACAATAAAATCATAAAAATTATCATGCACTAATAACAATAAATGTTTTTACGAAAGTCCTTAGCACATCTTTTTATCACAAACGCCCCGTAATTACAGTACAGAGAAAATGATTACGTATTTCAAAATGGTTCGTCCTAAGATTGTAGGAGTATATGTGTCACGTATCTCACTTAAGAGTCATAACAGCAGCATATACTCAGACTAGTATAACGTAATAATTAACAGAATATAACACTGTAGTGTCGACTCACCTTGATCAGTATTTCACTTAGCACCACGACTGTACATAAAAGGCCTGCAGACTGTGGCTATGTGAGCGTGCAAATGAATGTGTAAGCGTATGGCGTCACACCGAGCGCTGATGTTTGAACTTTCCGCCGAGGCCGGCAGCTGCGAAACGCACATCGCCACAGAGGAGCTGTTGTTCGCTAGCGGCGAAAGAGGGCGCTGTCGTGGATGACACGAGGCAAGGAGGAGCTGACTGGAATTCCGGTCGTCGCCCAAGAAGGAATAAATGATCCCTGCACCCTGACGTGAGGTGAACGGAGGACGTGTCCGGACATTGGCTGTGGCGGTCCAGGTTGTGAACATATGACGGCCAATGGTCGGCACAGAGGATAGGGCAGAATGACGTGGAGTTGGTTGGAGTGAAAAGTATCATTCGCTGTAGACAGTGTTCTGTTCGCTTGCGATGAAATATTGTGTCTGCTCCCAGCACGCTGTCTTGGGTACTAAAATCCTAACTGTGAAGATTTTGTCCTCCGTGCTGATGTTTTGCGAACTCGGTGCATACTGACAGACTTATCTGTTGTGGTGTATTGTGTGTGTATTGAAACGGGGACCTAGAAACGACGGAGATGCTTCGTCCCGCCGTAGCCCACAGTGGTCCACAACTCCACAACAGGCCACAGCAGTCCATCAACCCCACCGCGGCCCCACTCCGAACGCAGGGTTATTGTGCGGTACGGCCCCAGTGGACTCCCCGGGAACGTCTCACACCAGACGAGTGTAACCCCAAATGTTTGCGTCTTATAGTAATTATGGTGTACGCGTACGTGTAGACAGTGTTTTCACAGCAATCGCCGACACAGTGTAACTGAGGCGGAGTAAGGGGAACCAATTCGCATTCGCGAATCAGATGGAAAACCGCCTTGAAAACCATAGGCTGGCACACCGGACCTCGATAGAAATTCGTGTCGGGGACCGGCACGCCTTCTAGCTCGGGAAGCAGCGCGTTAGATCTCGCAGCTAGCCGGGCGGGCTATCTGTTGTGGTAGTTGAAGTGTTCTGAACTTGTAGGGCTTTCTCGCCGCTGGTGTTGCGCTGTGCTTCTGTTTCTACATACATGGGAAAAGGAACCTTACATTGCACAGAAAATTAAAGTGAAGCCTTTACCATACTTATCAGTTGTATCGGAACAGAGAGTCGATGGACGAAAATTGTCTAGAAGTATGCTAGACGGTTACTTTATGTATGTTTGCAGTTGGGGATATTCAGCCGGCATATAATTGTTAAAATTGTTGACGAACCTTCAGCTGTCTTTTATTTTGCACAATGCTCTTCGCTACTAGTTTCGGTTGAATGTCCGTTATCAAGCATAAGCTGGCATTAACGGCTGGAAAGTTACACCGTAATTGCTCTTATTAGGGTATAACTTTCCAGCCACTCATGCCTGCTTATTCTTGATAATGGTCACTTGACCGAAACAAGTAGTGAAGAACACAGTGGAAAATAAAAGACTGGATTTTTACAGTTGGTGGTTCGGTTGTTATCGTTATTTTGCTTTCTAGTTAAGTTATCGAACTGTGGTGGTCTTTTCATGTTTCAGTTACTGACTACTTGCATTTGCTTTCCCTGGGCGTATTCTATATAAGAAATTATGCTTGTGCATGTATTTGAGTCCTTGGTGCTTGGGTGAAGTTACTTTAACCTGGAGTACTGCTGTTTAGGATACCTCGTGGAGAGGTCTGATCGAGGAAATTGTGCTCCTAGTAAGGAATTGGATGGAGTGGTTAGGGCTTACATGATGTGTTTTTTCGGCCACTCAGCAGTCAGTATGTAATCAGAAACATTGGCTCAGGTCGCTGTGTTGGCGACGAGTGGCATCACCATCGTCGGCTTCGCATATGTAGCCGTTTTCTCCTGCTAGTTTTGGTAACTGCGCAAGAGTTAAAAACACTGAATTTGTATTTCATGACCTTTTCTTGGAATTCGTAGCCATTTGTAAAGTTGAGTTGTCAAGATACGTTGAAATTCTTCAAAAGAAAGCTGTTGGGTACCAAATAGTATGATACCAAATTGTATGGTACACCTGTGAGTGTGTGACATGTACTACAATATTTTTGCTATCGATGCCTGATGTTGCTAAATTATAGAGTGTTGGTTTCTAATAAGAAAAACAATTGACTGATATTTCATTAATATTCTGGATATTTATTGATATTCTGTATTTTATTCCTTATTTTTGCATTATTGTAACAATTTCAAAATTGATGCTAGTCGTAGCGTATTCTATCTGTGTTTCACGCCTTCCTGGAAGGCAAGATTGTCAAAAGAAAAGAGATGAAAATTGTGTGAGAATGAATCCTCACAACCACGCCTATCGCATTCATATTCTTGTTACAGAACGGGATGCATTTAGTTTCACGCGTTTCTGCCTACGTTTGGATATTGTCTACATACAACTTTTTTCCTAAGGTGTGGGTCTTCTCCTACCTTCCTCCCAAAATTCCACTTCATATGGTTTGCAGGTTCTTCCAGTAGGATTATAAACCTTGTCGGATTTGTCAGTGACAGCAAAGCTTGTATCTGTGTGGTGAAATGTGCAGGCGGCCAGGTCACAAGGACGTCCACATGGGAAGGCCCTCAGGCTAGCAACTGAAAAGTATCCCAAAGTAGGTTGCCTATAGTTTTCTATATCTTCCGCATTATCTTTCTTCAGCTTAATCACAACTCCTACTTGTTTCAAATTTGTCGAGAAGTTACCCGAGCTGACACATTTATTATGTCTGTTTATGGGGCTCGTATAATCTCTACGTACGATCTTTCACATCATCAAAGTTAAGTGGCTTCTATTTTTTGAACTTTCGGACAGTGTTTTCACTTCATTCTCTATGTAACTACACCGTGTAATAATTTTGAGAACTGATGATTCAATAGGTTTACTGTGATGGAAGGAGTGGAAAACTTTATTTGCTAGGTTTTCTGTAGTGGAAAGAATGTAATTATGCTCTAAGGAAAAGAAAGCGACGCACCACCAAGAAGTTATGCAAACTGGTGACAGACAGATGTTCATACGAGTATCGATAGAAAATGCAAAACTGTAAACCTTGTAAACTTTGGCGGCCGATATATTAAACAGTAGCCACCTGTGACTGGATGTAGCATTTTCAGTAGTTCAGGATCTAACATTCTCCGAAATAGAACAAACCCGCTATGTATGGTGAGTGGACCTCTGCAACTTACAGCCCCCGCCGCCACACCAATCATCTGATTCTCCTATCTAATGAGCCCTTTAGATACCTGAAATGTGCGGAAAAATTAACTAAGAAAGAATCAAATATAGTCACATTTTTCTATATTAAGACACTCACTCCACAAACCATCACCAGGAGATATGGGCTGTACGCTTCTGCAACGGTTTGCCCCTTAAGTGAATAATCGGGATCCGGGATGATCAGTCGCGGAACCGAGGTCTGGCCAGTGGCCGATTTTCACTTTCGTGATATGTCCGTCTTCGAGAGCACTAGGGCTCCAACTTTCTTAATATTCCCGATTGTTCACGGAGAGACAATATGCCACTTTGTTTGAACTGTCTGAAGTGTCATCACCATCTAAATACTGCGTCATACGATGGTGCATTGTTGCGTGCGCTTCCACCAACTCAGTTACATAACTGTCCATTTGCTTCCTTATTACCTGAATCTTGCGAGAGTATGGTTTACAACATGGCTTGCTTTCGATGATGCTTTTAACTACATACTTTCCTAGTCTTGCTGGTCGGTAATACGAATTTTTCAGTGCGATTCAACTCGTTATTACGGCTTGAATGATGTGTAGATGGAGGTTGAAAGAGACCGAAACTGGAGCTTACGCTTTAATTGTTCAATATAAACTACGGCCTGAGCAGTAAAAGATTTTCTTTTTTCAAAGTGACTTAAAAGAATGAGATATTAGGATCGTGTTGTGACAACGCTGCGAGGCAGGTGATAGTAAGTGGCATATAGAACGTTGCTCACACTGTCTTGGCATTTAGTGTCGCCCTGTCATTTCAAGGTACAGTGACATTGCGTGGCACCAAAGATCACATGATCTGACAGTGTGAGATTTTTTCTTGTGGGGCCACTTTAAGAAAATGGGTTTACCGCACTCGATCTGCTGCCAGCGATGAACATACTGCAAGAATACGAAAGTATATCTCCATTATTCCTATTGAAATGTTAGGTGGAGCTATGCATAGCGTTCCTATCCGGCTACAGGAATGTATGCGGAAAGGTGGAGCTCGTCTATCAATGTGATATTCAGGAAATAAAAATGCTTGTGACACTCGCTAATGGCATACTTCGTACTATACACTGACATAAATAAATACGTGGAAAGCAATTGTACTTAACCACTAATCTCCATTCAAAAATTTCCCTCTCTTTTGAGTAACCCTATATTAAAAAACGTATTCAGTAAATCTCTGTCTATTGCTACACGGTTGTTGCAACTCCAAATGCTGAAGAATTACCGCACATATTCCACTTTATCATTGATCTACATCATTTTGTTGTTACTTGTCTACCCTCGTGCTACGATAGTGTAGCATGGAGGTCTCATTGTGAATAAGGACTGCCGACATGCAGTGGAGATTCTTGTACCTAGAAGATACTGTCCGTAGGTTTTTTCGTCTGTATTTCAATCTAGCGTTTGGTTTTATAGTCACGTAAACGATTGAGCAATAAAGGCCGCCATAAGCAGCTTCAATCTCTTTCTACGGTTTTTGTTGTTGTTGAGTTTGGTGGAGTATTTGTAAATATTTTGCGTTTCACAGTTTTGTGTTGCACAGTATATTAAAGTTGTTTGGAATATATAGTTACTTCTTCGGGTACAGAATTTTATCGTGTGTAAAATGCTGTATATGTTTACGACTATTTATAAAGCAGTTAAGCCATGCTTTATCAGATACTTTATCAGTCGTACACCATCTTCTACCTTGAAACAGTAAAAAGGTCTTTTACCTTTGAACGCGTGAGACCTGCGGATGAAATGGGTTTCTTTAATGCCTTAACTATTTTACCTGTCTTGAAGATGGAAGTTTGTTTCAGTTTCCAGTAACTTCTGTTTCAAAATGCACTTAAGTTGTAACTGAGTTCTGATAATATCTCTGCTCAATATGATTTCATTTATTCGTTATAGGCGGGTAGTAGAATAATAAACTAACAGATAAATTATTAAATATAGTATTGGAAAGATTTGCTCGAGTACACCGCTTTAAATTTCAGTCGAATATTTGTTCTTAATTACTTACTCATGTCCTCCCTTGGACTATCTTCCCACATTTTGAAAAACTTAAATTTTCTGGTGAAATTCTTGTAAATTATGAAAGAGTGCAGCAGATGAAAAGTGAATGCCATCATTTAAAAAAAGGGATAAGAAAATATATTAAGCTTCTATCACAGGACTGCCTAGAGGTTAAAGTCTGAAAAGTGTAGGAAGATACAACATGTTCCACTGTCCTGAAACAGAATTTTATCCATAATGGACGCAGCTGACTGTTCCTTTATGTGGTGAGGAATAATGACCACTACCCGTGATGATAGGTGATTTTATTTATTGCATGACCAGTTTTGGGCTTATGCCCATCTTCAGGTGCCTATACATTCAGTTGCATGTTTCATTGTTCAGTGTTGGAGATCAATGTTTAAATAAAAGCAGTAAGCAACATCATGACTTCAATCCAATTTATGTACACTTAAGATAAAATTAACGACCAAGTGAGTACAATTAGTTTTGTCAAATAGACACAATCAGAAATTCCTTGCTCTCAGTTCCAACAAGATGCGACAGCTAGAATCTCCTCCAACACAAGAACTAGTATTCTATGACTGGTTCATAAGTTCGACCACCATCACGTCCGACAAAGAGCAAACTGTGTTACTTGAGAAAGGCATCAAACATAATATTCTACCATTGCTCAATTACAACAATATCAAGAATTAGTCTAGTCTAAAATGTCATGTGACTCAGTTAAAATGAACAGATCTGTACACGACTTAAAATGTAGATTATAATACACGCGATCTACATCAGTAAAAAACTACACAGTTGTCCAAAAACTGACTACAAACTGCCCAAGAATAGAAAAATATCTGAAAAAAAAGCTTTGGTCATGAAACTGTTCTTACATATCACTCTGAATCTATCAACAAAACTTAAGAATTTTATCATAAAAACAACGTGTATTAAATACAGAATGACCCTATACCCAAATTTCAAGCCCAGGCTAGTACACTACTAAAATCTTTTTATTTCTTTTTATCTGATTCTGACGTCCTAAAATGCCTTGTCACAAGCCTTTTAGCACCAAACGTACGTTCATAACCGAAAATTCATAAGCCCCAATTATCCCATACGTCCTATTGTTAACTCAAGAAGCTGTCCAGCATCTTTTATGAGCAAGGAGCTAAGATAAATTCTCGGTACTTTTTACATTTATGAAAAGGATTTAGTGATTAAGAATAGCTATGATCTTATAGGAGATGTCAAAGACAGACCAATTCCAGCGGGTGCTAAATTTACCTCAGTGGCGAAAACAAACCTTTACACCAACTTACCTATTCATGACACAGTCCAGATAATTCAAAACAACCTATTAAAACACAAAAAGGTTTCCAAAGCTGAGACATGTGGACTCATTGAACTGCTGTAACTAATCCTAGCACATAATAATTTTATTGTAACAGAAAAACTTGCAACTAAGAGGATGGCACTGCAATGAGCGGTAGTTCGGCAGAAATCGTTGCAAATTTTTACATTAATCACGTAGAACATCAACTCTTCAGGTAAGAATCTTTGTTTAAGGCCAAATTGGTATGTTGATGATACCATTATACCGTACAATGATAGAAATTAAGAGGTTGAAAAAGTTACAAATCCTCTCAGTACTACAGATAAAACAGTAACTTCACCTTAGAACTACTAGTAGATAAAGGAAAAATTATCTTGATCTTAAAATATCTAATCTAAATAACAAACAAGCCTTTCAGATTAAATCTAAAGCCCAGGACCAATGGTGTTTCCATAAACGGTTTTTCCTGTCACCCAATACAACAAAAAAAATGGCATTCTTCCAATCGACACTTAATTGGATACACAAAGTGAAAATCTGTCCTGAAAAAGACACTACAGGATCAAAGGAATTGCACACAACAATGGATAGAACACAGATATAACTGAAAAACTTCACAACGAATTCAAAAACAAACGATTCACACCTCCTAAACCAGATTCACAACAACAAATACACACACTCGCTCTTATCCCCTTTATAGGAAAAATTTCATAGAAAGTTGCTAATACTTTACCTAACAGTGGTATTCAAAAATCCTTCAACACTAACAGTAAGCTACAACAGAACATCATCGACTCCAGCAAGACAAATAGCTGATGTTACAGCAAATCGGGTGTTTACATACTTTCATGTTTAAATGGGCCAGATAGGAAGAATTCCACTGTAAGATATGATGAACACTTGGATGCCTTTTAGTAATGTGACTTCGATAAATCCACTTCTGCAACACATCTGAAAGAACATAGACACTCAACCACAACCATTACATACAACATGAAGATACTACACACTGTCAAAGGAAAAAAAAAGAAACTTCTTCAAGAGTTTGAAGTTTAAATTCACACTTTCAGCTCACCATATCTGATTTTCAGTGAACAAATAGACCTGGCAAACAGGTCGTTTCTATAGATCTTTAACGAAATTTTTAAAAATGAGAACTGTTACTCATTACCCCCTCACAGTTAGTAAAAAGAATAACAATGAATACAACACTTTATAATTTGTCCGCAACTATTTCCTATATTGTAAATGACAGTGTGCTGCCACAAACATACAACAATTTCGCTTTCATAATTTGTAATATCTGGTATGTTTCTGTATTTGTTAATCTTGGTTTCTTGGCTCTGAGCACTATGGGACTTAACTTCTGAGGTCATCAGTCCCCTAGGACTTAGAACTACTTAAACCTAACTAACCTAAGGAAATCACACACATCCATGCCCGAGGCAGGATTCGAACCTGTGACCGTAGCGCTCGCGCGGTTCCAGACTGTAGCGCCTAGAACCACGTGTCCACCCCGGCATTTGTTAATCTTTGAACTTCGTAGATATAATGTCTTTGACCGTAACTTCTGAAAATTCCTGGCAGATTAAAAGTGTGTGTCGGACCGAAACTCGAACTCGAAAACTTTGGCTTTGGCGGACAAGTACTGTACCATCTGAGCTACCCAAGCACGACTCATGATCCGTCCTCAAAACTTCAGTTCCACCAGTACCCCGTCTGTTACCTTCCAAAATTCACAAAAGCTCTCTTGCAGACCGCGCAGAACTAGCACTCCTGGAAAAAAGCACATTGCGGAGACGTGGCATAGCGATAGCTGTGGACAATCTATGTCTCCGCAATATCCTTTCTTCCAGGAGTGCTTGTTCTGCACGGTCTGCAAGAGAGCTTTTGTGAAGTCTGGAAGGTAGAAGACGAGGTACTGGCGGAACTGAAGCTGTGAGGGTGGGTAGTGAGTCGTGCTTGGCTATATCAGATGGTACAGCATTTGTCCGCGAAAGGCAATCTTCCCGAGTTGGAGTTTCGGTCCGGAACACAGTTTTAATCTGCCAGGAAGTTTAATATCAGTGCACACTCCCTTACAGAATGAAAGTTTGAGTCTGGAACCATAACTTCTTCTTTCCTCTGCAAACAGATTACATACTGGGAATACATCTGCTTCTGAAGTTATTATCATCTACTGTATCAAAGGCATACATGGAAGTACCAATGTTTACGGTGATGTATAATAAACAGTTAATGTGTAAAATACCGAGATATTTTTGTAAAATATGATCTGACAGTGTGAGATTTTTTTCTTGTGGGGCCACTTTAAGAAAATAACGTGGAAACGACATGTATACTCAAGCTGTATGTAATTACTGCATTAATGTACAATACACGTCGCTTAACAACTTCCAGATGTTTCAGTTGGATCCATTTAGTCATCATCACATTATCTGTTTCTTATTTAAACAGTGATTTCTAACACTGAGCACTGAAACATGTCAATGAAGGTAAGCACAAGTGCGAAACGGGTCTTGCATTAAATAATATCACCTTCTATTTTGATCGCTAACCATTATCATTCTGCACTCTATAAAGAAATTAACAATATATTTATTAGAGATGGAGGTTGAAATCTTATGACTGTCCCATGTACCTTCCCTTTATTTCACCTAATCTGTGTTTGTTATTACTATACATTACCTCCACGTCCACGAATTTCCTTCCGTTCTTTACATTTCTCAGCGTTCTTTGGCCGTAGAGCTTGCTTTATTCATATCTGAAGTGATGCCTCTCCTTTTAAACGTGTACCTGATCTCCGGAAAAGAGACCGATTATTCACGTAGGAGAGCAGCGCTGTGTGCCTTGCAAACGAGGCTGCTAGCAAGAGAGAGAAGGTCTTTCCCGGCAGGCGGCGATTGCAGCTGATTCTCGCCACCTGAGCCAGTGAGCGCAGTCGGAGAGAGGGAGACTGGGGGAGAGGGAGGGAGAGAGGTAGAGAGACAGGGGGAGAGAGAGCAGCGCTCATTTGCACGCCCCCTCCCCTCCTGCCGCCGTCAGCCCTCCTCCGGCACCGTCCGCCCCCGCACTTGCCTAAACGAATCTCGGCTCCCCCCTCTCCGGCGCCCTCGTCGCGCTGCGGCAGCCCGCCGACAAGCCGCCTGTGAACAAACGTTTACCTTGCGAGACAAGGGAATCCGCAATGAGCAGAGCAGGGCTGAGCGCAGGGCGCTGAGCGGCGCGTTCGTTAGGCGCTCAAAGCTACCGGCACCACGGCTGTCCCACGGGCTGCGCTGGTGGCCCAACTTTCAGGCGCCGCGCTGTGCCACACTGCGCCGGCCGCACTCTGCTGTGGCACTGTGGCGCTCGATGGCGACATTGGCAGTGGTCGGCAAGCCGCAAGAGCTCTCTGCTGCAGAACAGCCGCTTTACCCGAATACTGTGCGTCCTGTGTGGACTACGTAAAATTCCCAACACCGCAAACTCACGTGGCAAAATCATACGACTGTATTTGCATCTACGCTCCTGAAGCCACCCTCACGCGTGTAGCGGGGAGAACTCGTGGTTCCAGTGTCATTTCCTTCGACTCTTGGTTAATCGCAATCCGTACTTGGGAAGAATGGCCGTCAGTATGGTTCTTTATGCTTTGGAAACTCTCGCATTTTCTTGTATGTTTATTAATAAAGCGAATATATTTGCTGTATGTGTCCGCAGTAATAGCGAATATTTTCAGAACGAAACAGTCTACGTCGGTGTTATATATATATGTTCCGCCAGGCTAGCCGAGCGAGCTAACGCGCTGCTTCCTGGAGTCGGACGCGCCGGCCCCAGACCGAATCCGCCCAGCGGATTGACGAGGGCCAGTGTGCTGGCCAGCCTGGATGTGGTTTTTGGGCGGTTTTCCACATCCCCATAGGTGAATACCGGGATGTCCACACGTCCCGCCTCAACACGTCTCGCAGACATCTGAACACTTTCGCACTATTCCATGGATTACACTAGTCGCAGTCAGTTGGGGTACACTAATTCCTTCCCAGGGGGTACTGGGTGGGGGCAGGAAGGGCATCTGCCCATCCCTTCAACTAACATTGCCACATCCAATTAACCATGCCGACCCTGCGTATCCGTGGGAAAAAGGGCACAAGCAAATGTATATACGTATATAAATGTAACAAAAGTTGTGCGATACCTCTTAATATCGTGTTGTTGTTCCTCCTTTCCTATATACAGGATGGTCCATTGATAGTGACCAGGCCCAATATCTCAAGAAATAAGCATCAAACGAAAAAACTACAAAGAACGAAACTCGTCTAGCTTGAAGAGGGACACCAGATGGCGCTATGGTTGGCCCGCTAGATGGCGCTGCCATAGGTCAAACGGACATCAACTGCGTTTTCTTAAAATAGGAACCCCCATTTTTATTACATATTCGTGTAGTACGTAAAGAAATATGAATGTTTTAGTTGGACCACTTTTTTCGCTTTGTGATAGATGGCGCTGTAATAGTCACAAACGTTTAAGTACGTGCTATCACGTAACATTCAGCCAGTGCGAACGGTATTTGCTTCCTGATACATTACCCGTGTTAAAATGGACCGTTTACCAATTGCGAAAAAGGTCGATATCGTGTTGATGTATGGCTATTGTGATTAAAATGCCCAACGGGCATGTGCTATGTACGCTGATCGGTATCCTGGACGACATCATCCAAGCGTCCGGACCGTTCACCGGATAGTCACGTTATTTAAGGAAACAGGAAGTGTTCAGCCACATGTGAAACGTCAACCACTACCTGCAACAAATGATGACGCCCAAGTAGGTGCTTTAGCTGCATCAGTAAATGTGAATATCTCTATCCGACAACTTTTGTCACCTCAGAGTAAGGAGTGACATGTGTTTCTTATACAACTTCCTGCCAATGAAAATGTATTTAATAATAAAGTTCATGCAGCTGTTATATACAAGGTGTGTCAGGAGGAACGGTACATGGTTAGATGGGCGATAGTACTTATGATTCCGAACAAAAACGTCATAGGAACGAATGTTCAGTTCTTAACTGTTTCCGAAGAAACTAATGAAAACAATGGGGAACAGGACAAACGCAGGCAAAACTGAATGAAACATTGTGATCTGGTGATTTGTTTCATTGCGTACGTTTCCTTACAAAATATGTTCAAAATATCCACCGTAAACTGCAATGCATTTTGCTGCTCTTGTAGAGAGCTGCTGTATTGCTTACCTCAGCTCATTCGTACAGTCCTTTAGTTGAGCACACACATGTAAATATGAGCGAATAGTTCCTCTCTTGCCGGCCACTGAGGCCAAGCGGTTCTAGGCACTTCAGTCCGGAATCGCGCTGCTGCTACGGTCTCGGGTTCGAATCCTGCCTCGGGCATGGATGTGTGTGATGTCCTTAGGTTAGTTAGGTTTAAGTAGTAGTTCTAAGTCTAAGCGACTGATGACCACAGATGTTAAGTCCCATAGTGCTTAGAGGCATTTGAACCATTTGTTCCTCTCTTGTATCCAGTCTGCGCTTGTGGCCTTCTCTATTAAGCCAATATTTCAACGGTGTAAGATCGGGTGACCTTGGTGAGCAAGAAATGACTCCACGGCGACCGATCCTAAGCCAAGAATTCGTTTCAATTACGTGCTTACAACGGACGTACTAAGAAATGAAGGGGTACATTCGAAGTTCTCTGAGGCTGTAGACACTGCGATAACGAATAGCTCAGTAGACAGTACAGTTGAAGAGGAATTGTTGTTTTGTGGCCTTCAGTCTAAAAGTAACGAATAGCTCAATAGACAGTACAGTTGAAGAGGAATTGTTGTTTTGTGGTCTTCAGTCTAAAGATTGGTTTGATCCAGTTCTCCATGCTACGCTATCCTGTGCAGGCCTCTTCCTCTGCGGTTAAGTACTGCACCCCACATCCTTCTGTATCTGCCTGCTGTATTCATATCCTGGTCTGTCTCTATGGTTTTTACTCCCCACGCTTCCCTCCAGTACTAAATTGGCGATCCTTTGATGCCACAGAATGTGTCTCACCAACCAGTCCCTTCCAGTCAGGCTGTACCATAAATTTCGCTTTTCACCAATACTATTCAGTACCTCCCCATTAGTTACGTGATCTACCCATCTAATCTTCAGCATTTCACATGTTTCTATTGTCTTCTTGTCTAGACTGTTCATCGCCCACGTTTCATTTTTATACATGGCTACATTCCATAGAAATACTTTGAGAAAGGGCTTCCTGACACTTAAATCTGTACCCGATGTTAATAAATTTCTCTTCTTCAGAAACTCTTTTCTTGCCATCGCCAGTCTACCACCAAATGTTATTTTCCTGCCCAAATAACAAAACTCATCTACTGGGTTAAGTGTATCATTTCCTAATCTAATTCCCTTAGCATCATTTGATTTAATTAGATTACATTCCATTATACTCGTCTGCCTTTGTTGATATTCATTTTATATCCTCCTTTGAAGACGCTGTCCATTCCGTTCATCTGCTCTTCCAAGTCTTTTGCTGCTTCTGACGGAATTGAAATGTCATCGGCAAATCTCAAAGTTTTTGTTTCTTCTCCCTGGACTTAAGTTCCTATTCCAAATTTTTCTTCCGTTTCTTTTACTGCTTTCTCAGTATACAGATTGAATAACAAATGGGCCAGGAGGGCGGGGGGGGGGGGGGGGGAGGAGATAGGTACAACCCTGTCTCACTCCCTTCTCAACCATTGCTTCCCTTTCATGCCCTTCCACTCTTACAATTGCCACTTGGCTTTTGTACAAATTGTAAATAGCCTTTTGCTCCTTTTGAAAAGGAATAGACATCTATAAAGAGGAAAACAACAGAAGCTGGAAAGGAAAACGTACGTACAGGGAACTGCGAAGAAACCATGGATAACAGATGAAATGGTTGGTTCAAATGGCTCTGAGCACTATGGCATCTGTGGTCATCAGTCCCCTAGAACTTAGAACTAATTAAACCCAACTAACCTAAGGACATCACACACATCCATGCCCGAGGCAGGATCCGAACCTGCGACCGTAGCGGTCACGCGGTTCCAAACTGAAGCGCCTAGAACCGCACGGCCACACAGGCCGGCTAACAGATGAAATACTTCAGTTGATCGACGAAAGAAGGAAGTACAAAACTGGTCACGGAAATTGAGGTATACAAAAATTCAAGTCACTTAGGGACGAAGTAAATAGGAAGAGCAGGGATCCTAAGGCAAAATGGCTACATAAAGGGTGCGAAGAAACCGAAAGAGAAATGTTTGTCCGAAGGACGGGTTTAGCATACAGGAAAGTAAAAATAGCCTTCAATGAAATTTAAGGCAAGGGCGGAAACATTAAGATTCAATGGTAATTCCACTGTTAAATGCAGAGGAGAGCGAGAATAGGTAGGAAGAGTGCTTTGAAGACCTCTGTGACGGGGAAGACTTGTCCGATGACGTGATACAAAAAGAAAGAGGAGTCGACAGGGAAGAAATAGGGGATCCACTATTAAATCAGAATTTAAAAGATCTTAAGATCAGATAGAACTTAACATTAGATAAGACAGAAGGAACAGACAACATTCTACTGGAATTCCTAAAACCATTGTGGAAGTGGGAACAAAGTAACTGTTCACGTTTGTTTAAAAAAATTTATGAGACTGGCGAAATGCCATCAGACTTTCAGAAAGATGTTCCGATGTGTGTTCGTTCCTAAGTGACCAAACTGCTGAGGTCATCTGTCCCTAGACTTACACACTACTTAAAGTAACTTATGCTAAGAACAACACACACACCCATGCGCGAGCGAGGACGCGAACCTCTGGCGGGAGGGTTTCAGCAAAGCATTGTCCACACAATTCCGTAGATAGCAAAAGACACGACATGTGAGAGAGTTATCGCACAATCAGCTTAACAGGTCGTGCATGGAAGGTGATAACAGGAATAATATACAGAAGAATGGAAAAGAAAGTTGAGCGTGTGTTAAATGGTTGTAAGTTTGGCTTTAGAAAACGTAAAAGCATAAGAGAGATAGTTCTGATGTTGCGGCTGATAATGGAAGCAGGACTGAAGAAAAATCTAAACAAGTTCATAGGATTTGTCGACCTGGCAAAAGCATTCGACAGTGTAAAAAGGATGGAAGATGTTCGAAATTCTGAGAACATAGCGACACGTATAGAGAAAGGTGGGTAATATACGCTACGTACGAGAACTAAGAGCACCAATAAGGCTAGAAGACCAAGAACTAAGTGCTCGGATTAAAAAAGGGTGTAAAACAGGGATGAAATCTGTGGTGTCACCGCCAAACACCACACTTGCTAGGTGGTAGCCTTTAAATCGGCCGCGGTCCGCTAGTATACGTCGGACCCGCGTGTCGCCACTATCAGTGATTGCAGACCGAGCGCCGCCACACGGCAGGTCTAGAGAGACTTCCTAGCACTCGCCACAGTTCTACAGTCGACTTTGCTAGCGATGGTTCACTGACAAATTACGCTCTCATTTGCCGAGACGATAGTTAGCGTAGCCTTCAGCTACGTCATCTGCTACGACCTAGCAAGGCGCCATTATCATTTGCTATTTATCTTGTGATGCATGTACCGTCAGACCGATGTTCACCAATTATGGATTAAAGTTAAGTATTCCAGCAGCTACGTACTTTTTTTGCTAGTATAATTACTTTACCTGTTCCAGACCTCACGCCAGCCTGCGTGAGCTTAAACGCGTGCCTTTCGGCTACCCGTCACTGTGGATTGGCTGTCTTGCCAGTCCACAACAAAATCTTCCGCCCCGACTATTCACACTATATACCGAAGAAGCAATGAGTGAAATAAAAGAAAAGTTGAAGAGTAGGATTAAAATTCAGAGTGAAAGTATATTAATGATAAGATTCGCTTTTGAGATTGCTATCCTCAGTGAAAGTGAAGCAGAATTGCAGGATATGTTGAAAGTAATGAACAGTGTAATGAGTTCAGAATATGGATTGCGAGTAAATCGAAGGAAGACGAAAGCAACGAGCAGTAGTAGAAATGAGAACAGCGAGAAAACTGACATTACAATTGGGGACCACGAAGTAGACCAAATTAAGTAACTCTGCTACCTAGGCAGCATAATAACCTATGACGGATGGAGCAAGGAGGACACAAAAAGCAGACTAGCACCAGCGGAAAAGACGCTTCTGGCCTAGAGAAGCCCCTTAGTATCGAATAATGAACAGTGTAATGAGGAAGAAATTTATCAACTAATGAACAGTGTAAGAGGAAGAAATTTCTGAGAATGTACATTTGAAGCCTTCATTGTAAGGTAGTTTGACATGGACTGTGGAAGGACCAGAACAGAAAGGAATACAAGCCTATGAGTTGTGGTGCTACAGAAGAGTGCTGAAAATTACGTGGACTGGTAAGGTAAGGAATGAGGAGGTTATCTGCAGAAACGGAGAGGAAACAAACATATGAAAAACACTGTCAAGAAGGAGGGACAGGATAATAGGACATCTGTTAAGGCGTCAGAGGTTACTTCCTTGGTACGAGACGCACCTGTAGAGGGTAAAACCTGCAGAGAAAAACAGAAATTGGAATACTGACGACGTAGGGTGCAGTTCCTACTACGATCTGAAAAACAGTGGCACAGGAGAGAAATTCGTGGCAGGCCACTTCAAACCAGTCAGACGACTGATGACTAAAATCTAACTGTATCTCTGGCCATAGGGAAAGCGGAAAGGAGGTGCGCACTGAAATGGTCAGTAAAGACAAAAAAATGGTTCAAATGGCTCTGAGCACTATGGGACTCAACATCTGAGCTCATCAGTCCCCTAGAACTTAGAACTACTTAAACCTAACTAACCTAAGGACATTACACACATCCATGCCCGAGGCAGGATTCGAACCTGCGACCGTAGCAGTCGCGCTGTTCCGGACTGAAGCGAGTAGAACCGCTCGGCCACCGCGGCCGGCCAGTAAAGACAAAACTGCATGTTACTTTGCTGTAGCACTTGAATGTGAGTGCTGATTACTAAGATTATGCGACTGACATGATTTTCAAACAGTTGTATGTCGAATACGAATAAGAGAACGACATATGATCATCTGAAATTTTAGTTCTGGGGCACCAATACTGTCACCCTTGAACCATGTACCTTTCCTCCTGATTCATCCTATAAATTTTATTATGTAACAGATCCGATGAATATTTGTTATTAGATTAGAGGCCTCGGCATGGCATAATTGGCATAATCTGAAAAGATAATTTCATGTGTAACTCTGAGGGCTGACATGCCTTTTGTATGCCTTTTCTGGCCTGTCCGCTCTCACATTTTTGCCATCATTCTACATCTACATCTACATCCATACTCCGCAAGCCACCTGACGGTGTGTGGCGGAGGGAACCTTGAGTTCCTCTATCGATTCTCCCTTCTATTCCAGTCTCGTATTGTTCGTGGAAAGGAGGATTGTCGGTATGCCTCTGTGTGGGCTCTAATCTCTCTGATTTTATCCTCATGGTCTCTTCGCGAGATATACGTAGGAGGGGGCAATATACTGCTTGACTCTTCGGTGAAGGTATGTTCTCGAAACTTCAACAAAAGCCCGTACCGAGCTACTGAGCGTCTCTCCTGCAGAGTCTTCCACTGGAGTTTATCTATCATCGCTGTAATGCTTTCGCGATTACTAAATGATCCTGTAACGAAGCGCGCTGCTCTCCGTTGGATCTTCTCTATCTCTTCTATCAACCCTATCTGGTACGGATCCCACAATGCTGAGCAGTATTCAAGCAGTGGGCGAACAAGTGTACTGTAACCTACTTCCTTTGTTTTCGGATTGCATTTCCTTAGGATTCTTCCAATGAATCTCAGTCTGGCATCTGCTTTACCGACGATCAACTTTATATGATCATTCCATTTTAAATCACTCCTAATGCGTACTCCCAGATAAGTTATGGAATTAACTGCTTCCAGTTGCTGACCTGCTATATTGTAGCTAAATGATAAGGGATCTTTCTTTCTATGTATTCGCAGCACATCACACTTGTCTACATTGAGATTCAATTGCCATTCCCTGCACCATGCGTCAATTCGCTGCAGATCCTCCTGCATTTCAGTACAGTTTTCCATTGTTACTACCTCTCGATATACCGCAGCATCATCCGCAAAAAGCCTCAGTGAACTTCCGATGTCATCCACAAGGTCATTTATGTATATTGTGGATAGCAAAGGTCCTACGACACTCCCCTGCGGCACACCTGAAATCACTCTTACTTCGGAAGACTTCTCTCCATTGAGAATGACATGCTGCGTTCTGTTATCTAGGAACTCTTCCATCCAATCACACAATTGGTCTGATAGTCCATATGCTCTTATTTGTTCATTAAACGACTGTGGGGAAGTGTATCAAACGCCTTGCGGAAGTCAAGAAACACTGCATCTACCTGGGAACCCGTGTCTATGGCCCTCTGAGTCTCGTGGACTAATAGCGCGAGCTGGGTTTCACACGATCGTCTTTTTCGAAACCCATGCTGATTCCTACAGAGTAGATTTCTAGTCTCCAGAAAAGTCATTATACTCGAACATAATACGTGTTTCAAAATTCTACAACTGATCGACGTTAGAGATATAGGTCTGTAGTTCTGCACATCTGTTCGACGTCCTTTCTTGAAAACGGGGATGACCTGTGCCCTTTTCCAATCCTTTGGAACGCTACGCTCTTCTAGAGACCTACGGTACACCGCTGCAAGAAGGGGGACAAGTTCCTTCGCTTACCCTGTGTAAAATCGAACTGGTATCCCATCAGGTCCAGATGCCTTTCCTCTTTTGAGAGATTTTAATTGTTTTTCTATCCCTCTGTCATCTATTTCGATGTTTACCATTTTGTCATCTGTGCGACAATCTAGAGAAGGAACTACATTGCAGTCTTCCCCTGTGAAACAGCTTTGGAAAAAGACATTTAGTATTTCGGCCTTTAGTCTGTCATCCTCTGTTTCAGTACCATTTTGGTCACAGAGTGTCTGGACATTTTGTTTTGATCCACCTACCGCTTTGACATAAGACCAAAATTTCTTAAGATTTTCTGCCAAGTCAGTACATAGAACTTTACTTTCGAATTCATTGAACGCCTCTCGCATAGTCCTCCTCACATTACATTTCACTTCGCGTAATTTTTGTTTGTCTGCAAGGCTTTGGCTATGTTTATGTTTGCTGTAAAGTTCCCTTTGCTTCCGCAGCAGTTTTCTAACTCGGTTGTTGTACCACGGTGGCTCTTTTCCATCTCTAACGATCTTGCTTGGCACATACTCATCTAACGCATATTGTACGACGGTTTTGAACTTCGTCCACTGATCCTCAACACTATCTGTACTTGAGACAAAACTTTTGTGTTGAGCCGTCAGGTACTATGAAATCTGATTTTTGTCACTTTTGCTAAACAGAAAAATCTTCCTACCTTTTTTAATATTTCTATTTACGGCTGAAATCATCGATGCAGTAACCGCTTTATGATCGCTGATTCCCTGTTCTGCGTTAACTGTTTCAAATAGTTCGGGTCTGTTTGTCACCAGAAGGTCTAATATGCTATCGCCACGAGTCGGTTCTCTGTTTAACTGCTCAAGGTAGTTTTCAGATAAACCACTTTAAAAAATTTCACTGGATTCTTTGTCCCTGCCACCCGTTATGAACGTTTGAGTCTCCTAGTCTAAATCCGGCAAATTAAAATCTCCACCCAGAACTATAACATGGTGGGGAAATCTACTCGAAATATTTTCCAAATTATCCTTCAGGCGCTCAGCCACAACAGCTGCTGAGCCAGGGGACCTATAGAGACATCCAATTACCATGTTTGGGCCTGCTTTAACCGTGTCCTTCACCCAAACTATTTCACATTTAGGATCTCCGTCAATTTCCTTCGATACTATTGCACTTCTTATCGCTATAAACACGCCTCCCCCTTTACTGTCCACCCTCTCTCTGCGGTAAACATTCCAGTCTGAGTTTAGGATTTCATTGCTGTTTGCATCTGGTTTGAGCCAACTTTCTGTCCTTAGTACTATGTGGGCATTGTGACCGTTTTTTTCATTTTTTATCATCATTTACATTATCTCTCTACGGAAGAGGCTGAATAAGTTCATTGGGGTAATGCAATGAGTACTGGGAACTCCGATATCTTTGGTGTGGGACTCTGCATGTTTTATTTTCGGTACTGATAATCTTCATTTGGGCGGTATACGGTAGAGCCAGGTACCTGGGTGGGGTGCGGGGGTGAAGGCAGTAATGGTAAAAGCGGGCTGATTCTCTGCGTATGTAACCAGAGTTGCAGTCCGGCCTATTGCACACACCGCGCAGCGGCACTGGTGCAACAATTTTACAAGTCTTGCGTCTCTGCCAAACTTGGCCAAACTTCACCAGCGTAAAGCGTATTCCGATCCGATCTTTCCAGAAGCGGACGCCAGAAACCCGCCGGTTTGACCCTCTCGTGCCAGCATTTTGATGAACTTTTGGCCTGATGTGTGTAGGAAATCGATTGGGCAGCTCACGAAGATGCTCTGTGACATCAGAGAACCTGGAATTGGCGGGACAAGACCCCATTGGATGTAGCTCACCAGTTTAGTGGAATTTTTGGCTGCCCCTTGAATCTTACGATCGGTGCTTGTTCCCCCAGCCACCGTCGATTGAAACTTTCAGTAGTGGTGGGTGTCACGGATGGCTGAACGTGGAAAGGGTGGCATGGTGCTCTTTAGGCAGGTGACACTGCACCTAGCCCTGGGATAGTTCAGGTGCCAGATTTCCTATGTGTCGTTCTTCTCTGTGTCTTCTCCTGGAGACACTTTATTGCGAGTTAACAAGTGCACTGTTTCGGTCACCAATACGGAATTAATTTGCGTCGTGTTTTTCCTCAAGTACTGATCATATTAGAAGAGTGGGCGCGGTAAATCTCAGGGGCTGGACCACCTGCCGACTGCGTGCTGCTGAAGACGTTGGTGGTAAACTACTATGCCCACTACAGCGTTGTTGGTACTTTGCAAAAGTTTTTGCACTGACGCCCTCAGCAACACCTGTTCTTGGTGTCGACAGTACCACACAAATTTTCTATTTTTTTATAATTGTCACTATCAATCGCCAAACTGTTAGACAGTCGGGGTGCCGCATTTAATATGCTGTCTCAAGTGGTTGATCAGATCACTCTTTTCACTATTTAAAATATTATCCCCTTCATGAGGCCAAATTCTTATTCAGTATTTCAGTCGTTGTGCTCTTACTATGAATATTTACTGTAATACGTAGGGTATTTTTCCATTCCCTCAGCTCAAACAGTTTGGCATTAAACAGTCAATAAATAGTTGTCATATTGATTAAGGGAATTAATTACTTCATAATTTAATTGAAGTATCGAGCGTGCGCAACTCTTTGTGACTATCATTTATACGCTCACATCACTAACTGTTTCCGCGTGTATTTATCCTTGAGCTTCAGTTAACGTAATATCTAGAAAGGTGGAGTTGAGTCGGTGATTAAGCCACGTGCAGCTTCCTTGGAATTAAAGTCACCACAAAACACTTCTTAACCCTGCAACTGTATTCATTTACACTGTGTTTTGTGACGGATTGCCTGTGGTGTCTGTTAACGTTCATTTCACTTCATGAGTACAGAATCTATTTATGATCATTTTACACAACATTACTGTTGAGGAGTCAACGGTCTACTGGTGTGGAGTACTTTACATATGCTAATATGTACGATAATGCTGCAGAACTCTGCCAGTTGCTCGAGTCAGACCGTCCTTGATATTATATTTTTATGTGTCACTCTTCTATTGAATTCAACAGACAAATGTCTGCGTCAGCCAAATTTGCTTGATCTGTTAACATAATGGAATTACAGTTGATTAAGGATAGCCAGAGACACTAGTGACGCAATATTTGTATGAATTTCCGAAAAATATCTCGTGTTTGAGTTACAACAATTTGTGACTCGTGATTAGTAGCTTGAATTTCATTGTAGTGTATTTATCAGCGTGTTTAATGTATTTGAAGTTTAATATTTCGCAGTTTCATTTTATTTGGCTGCGATAAAACTTATGAAGGACTTCCGCTTTTTTGTACCTTGGAAATCTATTATTTTCCAGGGAAGTTGCATTTTAGAATTCTAGCGTTGGCATGATATCTCTAACCCAAAGCAATCAAATGCTAGATCATTTGAGGGCTTATTAGCTATTGAAAATAGCCGTTATCAGAGGATTTAATGTGGGCCCATTTCCTGTTGTATTCGACCTCGGCCATTGCCAGAAACTTAATGCATTGAGGTTCGGGTAGCACAATTAATGGATTCTAGCTCAGGCATTAAGAATAACTCAAGGTGTCCCCACAGAAAATTCGCCACTTGTTTTTGTTATTTAGGTTAAATATTCTGAATGATTATTACTAAAGAACTGACACAGAGGTAGCAAATATCTGTTTTTTGATGCCACGAAGCTCGTTCCAACAGAAACTACTGTTTACTTCCCCATTTACGTAGTGAATTCTCCGTCTTAGTCATCGTTGGGAAACAAAAGAGCACTGTCTGCTATATTTTAATGCTAGTTCGGCGGTGAAGTGCTCAGGCTTCAAGAGAAAGACTGTGTTAGTTTTCGGTTCTAATCTCGCCGGAGACAAGAATTCTGCCTCTTCTGCGAAAGGGCCACAAATAGCAAGCTCGTTTTGTTGCTTCCTTGGTTCTGTACCGTGTGGTTACAAATGTGAAAAACTTGCCAAACTGCACACTTGTTGGCCGGCCGTTGTGTCCTAGCAGTTCTAGGCGCTTCAACCTGGAACCGCGGGACCGCTACGGTTGCAGGTTCTGATCCTGCTTCGGGCAAGCATATGTGTGATGTCCTTAGGTTAGCTAGATTTAAATAGTTCTAAGTTCTAGGGGACTGATGACCTCAGATGTTAAGTCCAATAGTGCTCAGGGCCATTTGAACCATTTTGCACACTTGTTGCCGACGGGATTGGCCGAGCGGTTCTAGGCGCTACCGTCTGGAACCGCGCGACCACTACAGTCGCAGGTTCGAATCCTGCCTCGGGCATGGATGTGTGTGATGTCCTTAGGTTAGTAAGGTTTAAGTAGTTCTAAATTCTAGGGAACTGATGACCTCAGAAGTTAAGTGCCATAGTCCTCAGAGCCATATGAACCATTTTGCACACTTGTTAGTATCTGCTTTTCCTGCTTCTGTCAGTTGTATTCAATGATTGCGACACTGAATAATATATTATGTGGATTTTGTTATATTTCTAACCCTACTGCCAGATTTACATACTTTCACCATAGTCTTCGCTCTAAAGGCGCTTTAGTATGAGTGTGGACTGACCGTAGACGCAAACAGTTTCGAAGCTGAGAGCGCATGCTACCCTGCTCATTCGTGACAACTTGGTACATTTTTGTTAAAAAAATCTTTGTAATCAACATCTACATCTACATCTCCATTTATACTCCGCAAGCTACCGAACTGTGTGTGGCGGAGGGCACTTTACGTGCCACTGTCATTACCTCCCTATCCTGTTGCATTCGCGTATGGTTCGCGGGAAGAACGACTGCCGGAAAGCCTCCGTGCGCGCTCCAATCTCTCTAATTTTACATTCGTGATCTCCCCAGGAGGTATAAGTAGGGGGAAGCAATAAATTCGATATCTCATCCAGAAACGCACCCTCTCGAAACCTGGACAGCAAGCAACACCGCGATGCAGAGCGCCTCTCTTGCAGAGTCTGCCACTTGAGTTTGCTAAACATCTCCGTAACGCTATCACGCTTAACAAATAACCCTGTGACGAAACGCGCCGCTCTTCTTTGGATCTTCTCTATCTCCTCTGTCAACCCGACCTGGTACGGATCCCACACTGATGACCAATACTCAAGTATAGGTCGAACCAGTGTTTTGCAAGCCACCTCCTTTGATGATGGACTACATTTTCTAAGGACTCTCCCAATGAATCTCAACCTGGCACCCGCCTTACCAACAATTAATTTTATATGATCATTCCACTTCAAATCGTTCCGTGCGCATACTCGCAGATATTTTACAGAAGTAACTGCTACAAGTGTTTGTTCCGCTATCACATAATCATACAATAAAGGGTCCTTCTTTCTATGTATTCAGAATACATTACATTATGATAAGTGCATACCAAATAACGTTTATTATTTAGTTTATTCAACACAAAGGATCAACGTAGGAGATAATTCAAGCAGCAGCAACATAGTCTCCCACATTATCTAAATCAGTCTGACAATATTCGGTCGGTTTTTCGACTTAACGCCTGTACATAAAATGTTGGTAACACTTCGTCTCCTGCAAGTCATACTCTGTAGGAGACAGCAAAGCTGCGCAGCTCAACAGAACGACAGGGCCACATGTCGCGATGTCTGTCACAGACTGCACAGGGAATGTAGCTACGAGGATACCATGGGCAACAAGAAATACTTCAACTGATCGAAGAAAGAAGGAAGTACAATTTACGAGAGCTTAGAAAAAAATACTTTAAATTCAGTTTCAAGATGATAAGGCCAGGAAATTGAGAGAATTATGGGACAATCGGTCTAACAGCTCTTGCATCCAAATTGCTCACAAGCATATTGTACAGGAGAATAGAAAAGAACAGTTTCATTTGGTTGGGAAAGGTAAAGATACCGATCTGACGTTGCACTCTATAGTGGAAGCGAGATTTATAGAAAAATCAAAGTGCGCAGACCTGAAGAATACATTCAACAATGCAAAATGGTGCAAGGTCTTCCAGATTTCCCGGAAAGCAGCTGTAAAGTAAAGGGAAAGTCGTGTAATACGCTGTATGTAAAAGAATGAAGACGGAGCGATAAGAACCGAAGGCCAAGAACGAAGGGATCGGATTAAACTGAATGTAAGACATGGATGCAGTCCTTCTCCCCTACTGTTCAATCCTCGCAACTGAGAAGCTATAATGGAAATAAAAGTAACTTGCAAGAGTGGAATGAAACTTAAGGGACAAAGAAAATCAGTGAGAAAATTCGGTGATGATTTTGCTCTCCTCAGTGAAAATGAGGATGATTTATAGCACTTAATGGAGTATTCTAGAGGCCACAGAATACCCAAGGGGAGGAGATCGAGGTAAGACGAAAGTAATGGGGAGTAACAGGAATGAGAATAGTCAGAGAACAACAATTAAAACTGAAGACCCCGAAGTGAAGGAATTCTGCTACCTTGGAGCCAAAATAAAGAGACTTGAATGTATCCAACAAACCGAGAGCGCTGAGAGCAAGTGCACTACGAGATGAGGAGGCTGGTAAAAAAAAATATATATATATAAAAAAAAGCACTCCGTCTTCAGGTCACGAGCGGCCTACCGGGACCATCCGACCACCGTGTCTTCCTCAGTGGAGGATGCGGATAGGAGGGGCGTGGGGTCAGCACACAGCTCTCCCGGTCGTTATGAGGGTATTCTTGACCGAAGCCGCTACTATTCGGTCGAGTAGCTCCTCAATTGGCATCACGAGGCTGAGTGCACCCAGAAAAATGGCAACAACGCATGGAGGCCAGGTTGGTCACCCATCCAAGTGCCGACCACGCCCGACAGTGCTTAACCTCTCGGTGATCTCACGGGAACCGGTGCAGCCACCGCGGCAAGGCCGTTGAGGAGGCTGGTACAACAAAGGAAATGATTAGGGGTTCCCATCAGGCCAATAGGAGAGATGATACCCCCCCCCCCCCGCCCTACACAAAGACAGGTCTCAAATGTACAGTCCAGCTTCTCTGAACTCGATCTCACCTCTTCTTCTCAGCAAAACAGACATATATACAGGGTGAGTCACTGACTATTGCCACCATGAATAACTACGAAAGTGTAATAGTAGCTGAAACATTCGTGGGACAAATGTTGCATGGGACAATGAGGGCCATAATATGACGTTGGTTTTTTGTTGCTAGGAGGAGTCGTGTCACAGATATGAAGATAAACTTTGTTTTTCTAAATGGGATGCTGTAGTTTGGAACTTATTTTCTGATAGCGGCTATCGAGACGAATCCAATGGTGTGTAACACTAAGGTCTTTGAATGTCAAAGGAGGTCAAAAAGGTGGCATGAACATCCACTTACAGAAGGTGTTTAATGCATTGCTGCAGTCTTTTTATCATGGATTGAGTGGTATTCCTTATCACTTCGGCACTTTTCGAAGCACATGGTCTGACTCTGTTCTCTCTCGTATATCGTGCAAATAGTAAATATTCGCCGAATATGGCGTATCCATCTCACATACCATTAGCATGTAAGCATCATTCGACGGTTTCGCAAAACAACACTACACAAGACTAGTATAGTCGAATCAAGCGAATGTGAATTATGTATTTCTTCGAAGAACAAGTCGATATGCTTCTCATTTACGGAGAATGCCAACGAAATTCAGTGAGAGCTAGAGACTTATAAGCTGAAAGATATCCTCAACGTATTCATCTATACGTCGTATATTTAAATACGTGTATAAATTGAGAATTCCTGGATCTTTAATGCAACTGAAACATATCCGGCAATGGAAAGTTACTAACGAGGAAACGGAAATTGTTACTCTTGCCCCTGTGGTTCGAGGTCCTTGTGTTAATTCGCGTCAAATCGCAATGGAATCTTCCATGAGCTAGAGTAGTGTTGTTCGTGTTCTGTATCGCCATAAATATCATCCTTACCACATGAGTCTCTACCAAGAATTAACTGGTACGGATTGTATGCGTCCCACTGAATTTTGCCGATGGGCTCAACTTCAGTTTCAGGTGGATGACACATAGGGATAGTTAGCTAATGAAAGATATTATTAGAGAACAAACAATGTATTTACCTTAATAGTCATAATATGTATAGCAGTTCATGACAAATTACAAAACTCCGCCATCTCTCTCCCCACATCCACCACTGCTGGCGGCTCACCTCCAACTGCGCAACGCTATGCGCTGATCACATCCAGCTGCCGCTGCCCAACACTACAATGGCAGACAACAATGCAAACTAGCCACAGACTGCACACAGCATAGCCAGTGATTCTCACACAGAGCGCTACGTGGCGTTACCAATAAGAAAACCTAAACAGCCTACTTACAACTGGTACAGACAAATGTAGACTGGTTAATCGGAGGTCTGTACACTCGTTATAATACCTCGTGCGTTCATGTATCACTGCGTGAGTGTGATCTGCGAGGAGAAAAGGTTCTACATTAGCAGCAATCTCATTGGCTGAGATACATGTTAATACGCGGATCGGCGGAAGCAGAATTTGGTCCATCTCTATGGCAGCGCCATCTCGTAGTGCAGAGATGGACGAGCACTGCGCCTACGCTGTTGTGCTTGGTGGGGTGCGCTCTAGTGGGAAAGTTATGTATGCGCTGACTATGCGGAAGTATGTACACAACAAGTACCAAACTTTGGAATCCCATTAAAAAAAAAAGTTGATGTTCATATACCTGCAGCGACCACACCTAGCAACAAAAAGCCAACGTCATATTATGGCTGCTGTAGTCCCATGCAACTTTTGTCCCACAAATTTTTCAGTTCCTATCACACTTTCGGAGTTATTCTTGGTGGCAGTAGTTAGTGACTAACCCTGTATATTTAATTCGTCGTCTCAGTGGATGAGCTTCAGGTCGATGCTTCGTAAGATGTGTCCTTCCTACATCAATGACTTAAATTTTCATAATAAATCTTAACGTTTACAAGGAATAATGTTTAGGTTACTGCGAAATGTAATGAATATATTAACGTTTTCAGTTCATTTACATGAAAATGTGAACTCATTTTCAGTTTGAAATACTCACTTAGATCTGCACTACACTCATTTTTAGAGACAGATGACTATAAAAATTTCCGTAAATGATTCGTTTGTCCTTCCTCCGATCTATGATGACGTCTTTAATCCCAGAATGATGAACAGTAACATGGAGATTCTCTGGAAACAGAAAAAGTCCCAGTGAATCAACTTTTTGTAATCTGCGTGCTAGAGCACACATCTCGTGATTATTCCATGTATTGTGTGACATCAAAGGCTCTTACGTATCCACCGGACATAACGAGACACTTTATACACAGCAGGCACAAACAGGTTTATTTATTGCGTTCACATGATGCACGCAGTATTCTGTGTGTGATCAAGCTTGCAGTCTTAACTTGGAAGGGACATGTTACAATTACGTTCCGGAAGACACATGTGCAACGTGGCGTGTTTCCGGGATCTCCTGGAACGCCACCAATTCGCAACGTGGCGCCGCTACATGGGCCATCGCCCCAGCTCCGCAGGCGCAACGACAGAAGTCAGCCAAACTTCGCCTGACCTACAGGAAGCCGGCTGGTTCAGAGCGAGCGCCGAAGAGCCGTAGATGCCGTCACGTCTGCATCTGCTACGCCATTTTCACCAGCCAACACGGCTTCACATCACTACAAAAAGAGCTATATGGTAGTCATCCACCACATCGTTATAAACCCTTCGCCCGGCGAGCACTAAGCTGTTCTGTCTCCGCCAACAGAATCAGATCACCAGCATCACGCTGCCACTCGGACTCGACCTCGCCCTTGACACCCGAGACCACCGCGCATCGCGACCCGCTGGTCAGGTCGTGGACTCTGATGCTGGAACTCTTTGCACTGCTCGTTAGAGGGGACTTTAATTTTCTGCATACTACTGATGTCTAGGAAGATAGTGTGCTGAGTTTGCAAGAGAACTTTTCAGAAGCTAGTCTCAACCAGATATGTAATTGTGTTGTTTTCAAAGAACTTTAAGTTGTAAAACAAATCATTCCTTTATTTTCAAAAAGGACTTCCCTTATTATTTGTTTTGAACTGCTAACGGATCGCAGAACTTATATTTGTGAATATAAACTGATTGTGTCAATAAATTGATTTTTGATAGTAATCAACTGATTTACTGTAAGGATGCCGCAAGCTGGGACACTTCACAACCCTGTTTTGACTTGGATGCAGCAAGATGTATCTCTATCCTTCTCCTCCTTCATCCCCCCGTTCTGTCCATCTCCTCCACCCTCTCTCCCTGTTCACCTTCTCCGCTTCCCCTTTCCCCACTCCTTGTCCATCTGCACCTCCCGACTCTGTCCTTGTGTCCCTCCCTCTCTAACCTTCTCCTTTTCCCCCTATAATTCTGTCTATTCCTCCCCCATCTCTTGTATTCCATAACTTCCTTCCACTTCCTGTACATTTCCTCCTTCCGCCTCTCTGGACATACTGCTTCATCCTCACTCTGCTCGTATCAACCTCCCCCCTCCCCTGCTTCTCTATCCACCTCCTCCTCTTTTCTTTTCCTGTCCATCACTTTCTCTTCCCTATCTCTCTCAGTCCACTCCCCCTCCCTCTGGTGGTTCTTACTCCTTTCCAGATCGTAACTAATATGTGTACCAAATGTGACTGAAATTCTTCAATGGGTTTAAGATGAGTTATTGACACGTGTCTTTGCCAGCGTGCGCACATATCAAATGTGTTTCGCATATGTTTAAGATATCTCAGACATATTTGCTCACACATTTCAACTCTAACTGCAGCGAATTTCGTCCTGTAATTTCATTTTTACGCAACCACATCTTTATAGTATCCTATTTCTTGAACTATATGCAGTACAATGATATAATTTTGCAGGTAAATCCTGAGGTATATGTCGCTACTGTCTGCAAAATATGTTCTGAATAGAGTTAGTAGTAAAGAACTACTGCGTTAAAACGTCATACATGATGCAACACATTTTTCATGCATCTCAGCATTAATGACGTTATATATCCTGAACTGTGTGCCGTACAACGATATACTTTTCTATGTACATTCAGAGGCATATACGGATACTGCCTGCGAAATGTGATGCGAGTAGATTTAGAAGTAAAGGAGGCATAAGTCAGAACGTTTTTCACGCATCTCAGAATTTAACATCTTATCTCCTGAACTATGCGTCGTGCACTGATGTATTTTTGTCGGTACGTTCGGTGACATGTGTGGACACTGTCTTGCGAAATATGTTGCGAATAGAGTTGGTAACAAAGAAGCAGCGCTTCTATAAAGTCAGTACGGTCATTAGACTGTTATTTGTTTGCAGTGTTACATTTACATGACCATGATTTCGGCTTTACTATGCCATTATCAAGTGTTTTAATGCTATACACTAATAGTGTATTTTGAATAAGACAGTATGCCATCTTAGGCACTGTATCTCATTAAATACACTATTAGTGTATTTTAAATAAAACAGTATGCCATCTTAGGCACTGTATATCATTAAATACACTATTAGTGTATTTTAAATAAGACAGTATGCAATCTTAGGCACTGTATTGCATTAAAACACTTGATAATGGCATTGTAAAGCCGAAATCATGATCGTGTAAATGTAACACTGCAAATAAAAAACTGTCTTATGACGGTAATGACTTTAAAGAAATATATTATGACTGTGCCCCCATATTATGAAAAAAAATATTAAAGAAGAGGTTGTTTTAAATTTCATGCACTCGTGGCAGTTTTTCACACGTCTCGGTGTTTATGGCGCCATAATTCCTGAACTATGTTTCATACAGTGATTTTATTTTATTTTTTATTTATTTTTTTCATTTTTATTTATTTATTTATTTATTTATTTATATTTTGATATTGAGTGTTATATGTGAATAAAGTCTGCAGAATACGTAGCGAATACAGTTAGTAGTAAACGGATAATAAATCAAAACATAATTCTTCATGTGGCAGTTTTACAGCATCAACAGCGAAAATGTAGTAAGCGATAAACTTTTTTCCTTTTATAATTTTGTGGAGGTTGCCAGAGAGAAAAAAATTTCGCAAAGATTTGAAGTACTGCATGAAGTTTCTTGCGAGTCACTAAGCGCTTCTTTCCTCAAAAACTGGATGAATAAAGTATGAGTATGCGCTTTTAGTGGGCTATACTGCGTTTTCGCCTCCATTCGCCTCGATTCTATACGATATGTAAGTGGTTCTTATCCCCTAAGCGATTCTCTGCAGGCAGTAAGAGACTTGTGTATCGCATTTGGCTGAAATCAGTCCATTGGTTTAGCAAATGTGGAACATACATACATACACATATGCATACATACATATATTTTTGTAATATGTATGGATTTTTTTGGAAATGGAAGTTGTCATGCCTGGGTGTGTAGTTTTGTCGTTATATTCAGGAAGTACAGGTTCTATATTTTTTCGCGTCTTGCACCAGAGAAACGTTGGAAATTTTAATAATAATTAATCAGTAACGCATGACGTATACCTTATATCCACTACATACAGTTATTACAACAAATTTGAGCTTTTGCCATTTAGCTACCTCGCGACCCAGGTGAGATCGACGCATTCTATTGTCAGGGGCAAGTGTCTGAACTTTTGTGTGTGTGTGTGTGTGTGTGTGTATGTATGTGTGTGTGTGTGGGTTTGTATGTGTGTACGTGTGTGTGTGAGCGACCCATTTAGCGGTGGCGCCGCGGAGCGGATGGAGCCGTTAGGCAGTTAAATTGCACGTGAATGGAGCCAATTGAGCGAGCGACATCTCGCGGTGAGATCCGGGTCGTTAATTACCTCCACAGCCGAGGTTTCGCTACACTAAGAATGAAACGCTCGCAGGCCCTAGGCGTCGTTTGCCTAACGAAGCGTATTACGTATCAGAGAAAATTTACATATTCCACATCGGTAGATTTTTGTCACTAGATCATGAGGTTTCTCAGATCAGATCCCTACGCCGGATAATTGAGATGAATATGTGCTTCGGCATTAGATGACATTTTACTTCAATAAATGATTAAAAATTTGACATGAATCTCCATATCTTTATCATCGACATCGCTATAATGATTGCAGCTAGTAATAACTTCCTTCGCTAACGAGGAGGTGGTAATAGTTTTCCCATTAGCGAGGACGTCGCGGACACTGATATACGCGGTACCAGACTGAATCAATCGGAACACGAACCGTTGAGCGCTGAGCGTTGAGCTCGCCGAGTATATGACGTCATAGCATGGAAAAGCACACTGGGGAATCAATTTTCCCAAACGTGCAGAGCAATATCAAGCTAGCTTGTTAATAGAGGAGACGTGTTTCGCATTAGCGAAGCTGAACAAGTACACATAGCTTCTCAGGTATGCATTTTGAAGCCCACGTTTAATAGCCATTTTTTCTTGTCTTGACCCATGCTGCCACCTCTTCATTCTAGCATCCCTAGAAATGACACCGCCGGTACATGTATTCCACTGTTAGAGGTATCAGAACGGTTTCTTGTTTTAAATTTTAACTCATTCGTTTCCGGTAGAAAAACACTTACCTTAAATAGAACCATCTTTCTTTCTCCATCATCCTTGGAAGTTTGTTACACCATTACAGAGTCACCCTGAGTATACACAAATCTACACGCGTCGACGCCTATAACTCTCATGCTCTAGAGCGTCATTGGATGACATTTCCGGACATGGGTTCCTACGTAAAATTTCATCTACTGTTACCCCTCTACAACCTCTAGAAGTGTTTTACGCGAATTGTGGAACTCGTAGTATATACAGCCGTCATAGTACACTACTGGCCATTAAAACTGCTACACCACGAGGATGACGTGCTACAGACGCGAAATTTAACCGACAGGGAGAAGATGCTGTGATATGCAAATGATTAGCTTTTCAGAGCATACACACAGGGTTGTCGCCGGTGGCAACGCCTACAAAGTGCTGAAATGAGGAAAGTTTCCAACCCATTTCTCATACACAAACAGCAGTTGACCGGCGTTACATTCTGAAACGTTGTTGTGATGCCTCGTGTAAGGATGAGAAATGTTTACCATCACGTTTCCGACTTTGATAAAGGTCGGATTGTAGCCTATCGCAATTGCGGTTTATCGTATCTCGATATTGCGCTTCGCGTTGGTAGAGATCCAGTGACTATTAGCAGAATATGGAATCGATGGGTTAAGGAGGGTAATACGGAGCGTCGCACTGGATTCCAACGGCCTCGTATCACTATCAGTCGAGATGACAGGCATCTTATCCGAATAGCTGTAACGGATCGTGCAGCCACGTCTCGATCCCTGAATCAACAGATGGGGTCGTTTGCAAGACAACAACCATCTGCAAGAACAGTTCGACGACGTTTGCAGCAGCATGGACTCTCAGCTCGGAAACGATGGCTGTGGTTACCCTTGACGCTGCATCACAGACAGGAGCGCCTGCGATGGTGTACTCAACGACGAACCTGGGTGCATGAATGGCGAAACGTAATTTTTTCGGATGAATCCAGGTTCTGTTTACAGCATCATATTGGTCGCATCCGTATTTGCCGACATCGCGGTGAACGCACATTGAAAGCGTGTATTCGTCATCGCCATACTGGCGTACAACCCGGCGTGATGGTATGGGGTGCCATTGCTCACACTTCCCGGTCACCTCTTGTTCGCATTGACGGCACTTTGAACTGTGGACGTTACATTTCAAATGTGTTACGGCCCGTGGGTCTACCCTTCATTCGATCCCTGCGAAACCCTACATTTCAGCAGCATAATGCACGATCGCATGTTGCAGGTCCCGTACGGGCCTTTCTGGATTCAGAAAATGTTCGACTGCTGCCCCGGTCAGCACATTCTCCATATCTATCACCAAATGAAAACGTCTGGTCAATTGTGGCCGAGCAACTGGCTCGTCACAATACGACAGTCACAACTCTTGATGAACTGTGGTATCGTGTTGAAGCTGCATGGGCAGCTGTGCATGTACACGCCATCCAAGCTCTGTTTGACTCAATGACCTGGCGTATCAAGGCCGTTATTACGGCCAGAGGTGGTTGTTCTGGGTACTGATTTCTCAGGATCTATGCACCCAAATTGCGTGAAAATATAATCACATGTCACTTCTAGTATAATATATTTGTCCAATGAATAAGCCTTTATCATCTGCATTTCTTCTTGGTGTAGCAGTTTTAATGGCCAGTAGTGTAGTAACTGATCTCGGTATGACCGCCAATGAAATTTAAACACAAATATATGACAAACACCGGTAGTTGAGCCTTATAGGATAAAGTCTGAATCCTAGCATTGGGTAAATTAATTTATTATGTTTATCTTTTTCAAAACTAGCACAGACCAGCCTACCGCAAACAAACCTCTCCTGTGAATTTTAAAATTTTCCCCGTGAATTGACTGTTCAAACAAAATTACGGGTTTGCGGCCGGTCATCGCTCAATACCTCGCACGGTATTTCAACTGGGCACCTGCCAGTCATCTTCATGTGAGCCGTCGCAGACTGGCGGAAACGTCCTCCGTTCTGCAACATATAGCGCGCTGTAACTATTTTGCGCATGCGTCTAAAACTTGATAGATGGACCACACTGCCCGCCGGCAGCACCCTCGCTGGTGGAATAGCGGATCACAGTCACCCTCTGCGTTGCTGTTTGCCGCGGCTGTCAGCGCATTCTGTACCCCTTCGATTAGAGCAAATCGTGGATATGATGATATTCCATGCACTGTCCAGCTGGTAGCCGCTGTCACGGTTCAACAGATTTTCCGCCAGTCGTATTTTTACGGATTCTTTAATAATGGAGTCCCAGAAAGACGTTGCTGTGGACAAAATAATTGTTTTCTCACACCACTGCATTGAATGTCCATTAGAAATACGATGTTCAGCAGAAGCGGAGTTGCTTGGCTGCAAAAGGCGGGTGTAACGTTGGTGTTCAGTGCAGCGTTCTTTGACGGTGCGTGTGGTTTGACCTATGTCAGCCATACCACATTGGCACGGTATCTTGTAAATTCCGGCCTTGCGTAGTATCAGATTGTCTTTAACTGATCCCACAAGGTCTGCAATCTTCGATGGTGGGCGGAAAACCACTTTTACCTGAAATTTTCGGAGGATTCATGATATTTTCAACGAAGTGTTGCCAACGAAAGCAAAATGTCGGAAAAATCTTTAGCTTTTCTAGCTGCGATGCTACACTGTGTCAACTGCCTTTTTTTGTGAATGAAAACAAGAAGAGTTGGTAATTTTAATTGTTGGAGATTTTCTATTCGTTTTGTCGTTGTAAAGGTACAGACAGAGCACCGTCTTCCTTTGCGAAAAACACATTTAGCATCTCATAATACACTCTCAGAGATTAATGGCAATTATTTTTTTAACGTTCTAGAACACGATTAATAGCATTAAGAGGCTAATACTCCTTCATTGTGACAGTCATGTATATTTCCCTTTTTACAAATCCCACTCTTCTGGTATATGACCACTATGCTAGCACATATTCATAAAATCGAGTATTCTCATTTTTGCAAGATTTGTTGTATACACTACGGGCCATTCAAATTGCTACACCAAGAAGAAATGCAGATAATAAACGGGTATTCCTTGGACAAATATATTATACTAGAACTGACATGTGATTACATTTTGACGCAATTTGGGTGCATAGATCCTGAGAAATCAGTACCCAGAACGACCACCTCTGCCCGTAATAACGGCCTTGATACGCTTGGGCATTGAGTCAAACAGAGCTTGGATGGCGTGTACAGGTACAGCTGCCCATGCAGCTTCAACACGATACCACGGTTCATCAACAGTACTGACTGACGTATTGTGACGAGCCAGTTGCTCGGCCACCATTGACCAGATGTTTTCAATTGGTGAGAGATCCGGAGAGTGTGTTGGCCAGGGCAGCAGTCGAACATTTTCTGTATCCAGAAAGGCCCCTACGGGACCTGCTACATGCGGTCGTGCATTATCCTGCTGAAATGTAGGGTTTCGCAAGGATCGAATGAAAGGTAGAGCCACGGGTCGTAACACATCTGAAATATAACGTCCACTGTTCAAAGTGCCGTCAATGCGAACAAGAGGTGAGCGGGAAGCGTGAGCAATGGCACACCATACCAGCACGCCGGGCGATACGCCAGTATGGCGATGACAAATACACGCTTCCAATGTGCGTTCACCGCGATGTCGCCAAACACGGATGCGACCATCATGATGCTCTAAACAGAACCTGGATTCATCCGAAAAAACGACGTTTTGCCATTCGTGCAGCCAGGTTCGTCGTTGAGTACACAATCGCAGGCACTCCTGTCTGTGATGCAGCGTCAAGAGTAACCACAGCCATGGTCTCCGAGCTGATAGTCCATGCTACTGCAAACGTCGTCGAACTGTTCGTGCAGATGGTTGTTGTTTTTCCAACGTGCTGACTCAGGGATCGAGACGTGGCTGCACCATCCGCTACAACCATGGGGATAAGATGCCTGTCATCTCGACTGCTAGTGATACGAGGCCGTTGGGATCCAGCACGGTGTTCCGTATTACCCTCCTGAACCCACCGGTTCCATATTCTGCTAACAGTCATTGGATCTCGACCAACGCGAGCAGCAATGTCGCGATACGATGAATCGCAATCGTGATAGACTACAATCCCACCTTTATCGAAGTCGGAAACGTGATGGTATACATTTCTCCTCCTTACACGAGTCATCACAACAACGTTTCACCAGGCAATACCGGTCAACCGCTATTTGTATATGAGGAATCGGTTGGAAACTTTCCTCATTTCAGCACGTTGTAGGTGTCGCCACCGGCGCCAATCTTGTGTGAATGCTCTTGAAAGCTAATCATTTGCGTATCACAGCATCTTCTTCCTGTCGGCTAAATTTCGCGTCTGTAGCACTTCACCTTCGTGCTGTTGCAATTTTAATGGCGAGTAGTGTATTTTATCTCTTTTAAATTGATTTTCTCGCATGCTGCAGTCATCCTGTTCTTGCTTTCCTGTAGTACCTCCATCATTATGCTATCTGCTTCAGCCAGAACCGTCTGACTATCTTGCACAGTTGCCCAGAGTATTTTGTAGTATTCCAACCTGTTGGTTACAGCTATTGTGTTTATTCTAAATCGTACTTATCTTCTTTGTTTTAGTGTTTCATTGTTTTGTATGCCATGGCTCCTTTTCTTCTTATGTCAAATTCAATGTCTGTAATATACTTTTCTCAGTTATGGTTTTTAACTTGCCTGATTTGCATTTTCACTAGATTTACCCAGTGTAGGAGCTTGACCATCTAGGAATTTTAACCGTTTTAAGTAGACTTGTAATTTATCTTCAATCAGCCTGCGTATTTCATCGACTAAATATCACAAATGACTTATGAAAAACTTTCCTTTCTTGTGCCATGTGATTCTGTTGCTGATTTATCTAGTGCTTCCTTCTTCTTATTGCATTCATGTGATGTTATGCATTTTTAAATCTAAACTTACGTACTCTTTACGCCGACTGCAAGTTGTCAAATGCTGCTCTTACTTGAATTTCCGTGCGTGCCTCTCTCTGCAACGAGGCGCTGGGAGCAGCCTGAATGTTGCAGCTGCAGCCGAAGCTGTCGTCACGTAAAGCGTGCCGAGTCCAACGTGCTGCAGAGCGCTCAGAAATGGAGCGACCTGTGCGCGTGGTACGTGATCTACGCCAACTTTGGCTGCTCTATCTGGCACGCGCATCACACCGTTTATGAGGTGAACCGGCGTGAAATTCCTACGGCAGCTTTATTAAAACGCTCGTCGGCTCCCTTGTCCATATGCTAGTCAAGTAGTTCTGTCTGTTGTATACATAAAGTTCAACATCAATGTCCATGGACATGTTATCAGGCAAAAATGACAGTCCCATGTCTACTCAGTGAGAACATCGGTTTATAAAAGTGCCACTACAAATAGTACGATGCAAATTTGCAATCGTTCTTCGTGTAAGATAAAAATTATTTCACGATTCTAATTTTTTAGTAAAATCGTATGGTTATTTTTACTTGATAATTGTTCCTATTCAGCAGCAGAATGTTTGCAATATGTGAAATACAAAACTTAAACCAAGAATGTTCAAAATATCTTACTGCAACTAATGCAAGTTTTCTTGTAGATTAAGCCAATCCAACGAAAACACTCCTCCAGCAAAGCGCACTTATATTTACGTAGCTTGGAGTATTATTGAATATATTTTTTATAAAACTAACAACAAAATGTCAGAACTCTTAGAAAATGCGATGTGTAATAGAAAAAGTTTTGGATCCAGTGAGACCCGAACCAGTAATATCTTACCCGATTCTTTAGTTCTGTGACTCTACTCATTGCTCTATTTCGACCAAAAGTGTTGTATTCTTATTACTTCCGTCTTACTTTTTCCTGAAAGCTTTTATCGCAGATATGTTATTAACTGATGCTTAATTATAACGAACTGTACCACGAACATTGCATTTCTTATTGATCCTCTTATTTCCGTTGTCTTCAATCAGCGTACATTCAAAACACACAAGTTAGAATAATTCCTTAACCACCAATATTGCGCTTCCCGACGTTTTATTACCATAAACCAAACAAATACCGACAATTTGTTGAGAGGCCTTCAATTTTCTGATGCTTCTAAACGCCATGTATACATACGGGTTTCCACTAAATGGAACTATGGCGTCTCGCGGCTCTGCAGTGCAGAGAGGTGTCAAGAACGTTTCACACTAGTTTTTGCAGGAACTGCAAAAAGTAACCGTGACGTAGAGGCGCTGTGAATGCGACCAGAAACGAGGCTATCGGTTTATCGATCGCTATAGCACAAAGCTGAGTCTTAATGGATGTGTTAGTGACAGGAGAATCTCACAGTTACTGCTTAAACTCATTACAGGAACGTATTTGCGGTTGCTTTATGTGCGAAATAGTTGCGACAAGGAAGAACGTGAAATTATTTTGAATGACGCAGAAATGCAGTCCCTTCCACAGAGTCAGTGCCAAGCGACTGCTTTTGAACCCTGGCCTAGACGAGTACCTCACGATCGGTACTGCAGGACCATGCAAAGTGCATATCACATTTTAGTCGTCACCACGAGGTCTACTGAGGTAGCTTACGAGTTTACGCCATAACTATGTCGCCACCATCACCACCATCCTCAAAGCACGACTGCATGACAGTCGAGGCTCAGCAACCAAAGATCCATTACCGCCAAGGCACGAACGACCGTCCCACGAGTACCGTGCTGCTGACGCAGTGCGGCAACCAGTGATACGGGGTTCATGTCCCTAGGCACCTCTGTCTACCGTCGCGTCACTGGGACCCCAAGCCACAAAGTAAGACGACGCTGCCTGTGTGGGCGCTAATGACCATAGAAGTTTTGCGCCCTAAACCCACAAAAAAAAAAAAAGGACGCTGCCTGTCGTAGAAATCACAGCTCCAAGCCGGGCTGTGGCCGCTGTGTCGCTCAGCGCCCGGTGTGCAGTGCTCAGTCATCGTGTCGACTCCACATCACGTGTATGCTGTGAGCAGTTTGCTTTAACTGCCGCGCCCAGTGGAAATATTACGACAGAAACCACACTAGAGATGAGGGTGCACACAAATGGCTCTCAGATTGACTGAATCAAAAAGAACTGTTTATGTTCACCGTCTGTTGCTCTATAGTTACCCAAACGTCATTCCCATCTCGCAAGCTATCAAAAAGAATCCACGACGCAACTGGTCATGGTCTAGCCAATTCTGACACACAGCGAGACGTTCTCAACCAGTTAGTAGTGGTCTTTGCAATCCTCACCCCATATAACATTCAAATCTCAAGTTATTAAGAAATAATTGTTTTCATTCATGTAGGGTTCATTGCGAAATGTTGTAGAATACTTGAGAGTCGTCACCCCACCCCTCTTCTTTGTCATGGATTCTAACCATAGTTACCTGTTCACTGACATAGGTGTAAAGGTGCATTTTGTTCGCTAAAGTATCCTTTTATGGAGTAGCAACACAGACACCAGTGCCGATCGTACGTGTTCAATGAAGTTCTTGATATCTTTTTGGTTTCTGTTGTGATCACCATGGAAATATTTCGTCAAATGTCAGTTCTGGTTCTTAATCTCTGAAACTGCGATCATTTCAAGTGGCCAATTGTATACGGTACCTACCCCAAGTCGTCTGTCACTGTCGTATGCCAAGGTTCCCTTACGTTGATCCATCCGGCTCACGTTTTTCTGGGGATTCAGAGTATTTTTACAGCTTCGCTAGGAGGAGGTGCCAGGCTCCCGCTAAGGAAAGTCAGGTAGAGGTGCTGCCTCCTCAGGACCTCCTGCTTTGCCTGATTTCCTCCCGCGGTCGGCTCCCTTAGCCAGGATGTCCCTGTTTTAAGGCGCCTTTCACGTCTTCCCAAGTAGTAGACTTTGAATCAATGGCATTGTCCAGTGGATAAGAGGATTTCGAGCTCTTGAGTGTGAAATACAGTAGTATCTGCTGACAGAGCTGCGAAGAAAATGAACAGGACGTTCTCAAGGATTTGTTGCCGGTCCCATCCGGTGTGGGCTAGAGCCAGGCGCCTCCTTGCCCCCCCCCCCCCCCCCCCCAAAAAAAAAAAAAGGCAATACACTTGCGCAGTAAGTATGCGAGATTTCAGCTTGATACTTGTTAGATATATTCAAAGTGATAACAGATTTATTTAGAAAATTCTTTGACCATTGACAAAATCCAGGTGAAATTTTAACGATTGCAAAATTTGCTACAGTTGTGTAGTGATGTGAGTGTTTAACGAGAAATTGGATGAACAATTCACAAAAGTTAGTGAGTCCACTCATCACCCAATTTGAAGAAAAATATTTAGCTTCACATTTTTTTCTGTCACACAGACAATATATTTTTGTTTCTCACAAAAAGCGATATGGGCGAAATTAAGAAGTGTTGAGAGCTATGTTAATGATGTGACAACAAACATTAAAGTAATGATTGATTATGAAAATCATTCTCTGGCAGTGTCTCTTTTTTTTCAAGCTAGTTAGTCCTGTCTGAAATGTTAATACGTGTTCTGTCTAATATACGTTGTGACACTTTAGAATTTAGTAGAGGAATCTACAGCCAAAAGTATTGAACATTTCCTTGTATCCATCATGTAAAAATAATGCGAGGGGGTTCAACAAGTAATGCAACATTTTTTTTTTCTCGGTCAATTTCGGTTAAAATTTCAGAAATTTTGTTCCACACCGAGAAATATTCGCTCATCTGTCCCTATAGTTTCATGTACTTCTGATAGGTGGCGATGCTGTACGTAGCCTTCAAAATGGCAACTCTAATGTAGGTCCGATCCAAGCAGAGAATTGTCACTGAGTTTCTTTTGGAGGGAAACCAGAGTATCACAGATGTTCATAGGCCCTTGCAGAATGTCTACGGAGACCTGGTAGTGAACTAAAGCACGGTAAGTGGTTTTGCGAGGCATCTGTGACTCCTGCAGTGTTGGAACGTGTGGACACTCTCATTCTACATGAACGACAGACCACAATCAAACGCCTCGCTAGGCAACTGGACGTCTCTCTTGGTAGTGCTGACACATTCGTCCACATGGTGGGGTATTCATATGGTTAAAATGGCTCTGAGTACTATTAGATTTAACATCTGAGGTCATCAGTCCCCTAGAACGTAGAACTACTGAAACCTAACTGACCTAAGGACATTACACACATCCATGCCCGAGGCAGGATCCGAACCTGCAACCGTAGCAGTCACGCGGCTCCCGACTGAATCGCCTAGAACCGCTCGGCCACACCGGTTGGCAGGTGGGGTATCGAAAGGTGTGTGACCGCTGAGTTGCCGCCTGAAACAAGACCGTAAACAGCAACGAAGATCCATCTGTGAAGAATTGCCGCCGCTTTACGAGGCTGATGGTTAAAATATTTTGTCGGACATCCTTACAGGTGATGAAACATGGGCTCATCGCTTCGAACCGGAAACAAAACGGAAATACGTAAATAGCGCAACAAGAATTCTCCTCCGAAGAAAAAGAGGTTATTCTGTTTGATATCCTCCCTCAAGGTGCAACGATCAACGCTGAGCGTCAGCGCTGAAATGTATCGTCTTACCATGAGAAAACTGAAGAAACGACTTCAGGGTGTTCGCCTTCCACAAACCTGCAAATCAAATTTCTCGGTCTTCATGACAGCGAAAGACTTCACACGAGTCAGCACACCCTAGAGGAGCTCATAAAACTTCATTGGACTGTTCTTCCTCATCCACCCTACAGCCCAGATCCGCAGCTTCCGACTTCCAGTTCTAAGGTCTAACGAAGGATAGACTCCGAGTAATGCAGTACGTGGATGATGGAAAAGCTGTTGACGCAGCAAGGCGTTGGCTTCGACGTCGACCAGTGAAGTGGTACCAGGATGGTACACAAGATCTCCCAGTAAGGTGGTGTAAGTCCGTCACACTGAACGGAGACCACGAAGGAAAATAAGTATTGGTAGCCAAAAGATTAGGTCATTATATAGTGTACTGGAATCGAAAAAAAGCAACCTGCTTTCAGAAAAAAAGCGAGTTGCATTATTTATTGAATGTTCCTGGTACAATTTCAACTAATATATCCCTTGATCTTCGATATCAGTTAGTCTTCTGACTAGTTTGATGCGGCCCGCCACGAATTCCTCTTTTGTGCCAAGCTCTTCATTATCTTAAACTCACAATGCCACTTGAAACCTACTTCCTCAGTTATCTGCTGGTAATAATCCAGTCTCTCTCTTCCTCTACAGTTTTCACCTTCTACAGCTCCCTACAATACCATGGAGCGTATTCCTTCATGTCTTAACAGATATCCTATCATTCTTTCCCTTCTTCCTGCCAGTAATTTCCACATATTCCTTTCCTTTTTCGAGTCTGTGCTGAACCTCTTCATTCCTTACCCTATCAATCCACATCATTTTCAAAATTAGTCTGTACCACTACATCTCAAATGCTCGATTGTCTTCTGTTTAGTTTTTCCCACAGTCGATTTTTCGATAAATTCCAATGCTGTGCTCCAAACGTACATCCTCAGACATTTTTGCCTCAAATTGAAGTCTATATTTGATACCAGTAGACTTCTCTTGATCAGGAACGCATCTTTTTCTTTTTCTTTTTCTTTTTTTTTTTGCCAGTGCTAGTCTGATTTTCATGTCCTCCTTGTTCCGTCCGTTGTTGCTTATTTCGCTGACTAGGTAGCAGAATTCCCTAACTTCAAGTACTTCTTCGTGATCCTTAATCATGATGTAATTTTCTTCAGAATTTCCAGCATCTTCCTCAATTTGACATTGACACCCGAAGAGGTTTCACTCGTAAGTAAAATCATTACGTGGGTCAAAATCATCTATTCATTCACTCAGTGACCATACTGGCACCGAAACAGAAGATGACTATGTGAGGGTCGAAATAACCAATTTGGTCTTCCAAAACTGTTTCACCGCGGAAGATCGCAACAACTGTCCCTTTTTTCAGTCGTGGTATGAACATCAAAATTGCAGACATTGAAACAGAAAAACAACTACAATCGCTTAGCAGTGGGAATGACGCCAGGAACACATGAGATACATATAATAATCTACGAAGATTAATCGACAGAACTTGCTTCCTTTCTTGCGGTAATTTATAGTAGATCCCTTGACCAATCAAGTGTACCTATCAACTGAAAGAAAGCGCACGTCATTCCCCGTTTTAATAAAGGCCGTAGGATAGATGCACACAATTGTAGATCTACATCGATGAAGTCAATCTGTTGTTGAATTATGGAACATGTTTTGTGCTCAAGAATTATGACGTTGGAGAACGAAAATCTCCTCTATAAAAATCAACATGGAAACCGTAAACAGAGATCCTACGAAACTCAGCTTTCTCTGTTCATCCATCAGATTCACAGCGCCGTTAACAATGGCGCTCAGGTTGATGCCGTGTTCGTTGACTTTAGGAAGACATTTGACACCGTCCTGCACTGCCTTCTAATGATAAAATACGAACGTATCGAGTATCCGTATCGAGTATCGGAGCAGATTTGCGACTTCCTTGCAGACAGAACTCTACACGTCGCTCTTAACGGAACAAAATCGACCGATGTAAAGGTAATTTCCGGTGCACTTCAAGGAAATGTGATTGGACCATTACTCTTTATAATAAATGTATATAAATGGTCTAGTAAAAAGCATCGGATGCTCTCTATAGTAGTTCGCAGATGGTATGGTTGTCTGTAACAAAGTAGCAACGTCAGAAAATAGTAACGATTTGCAGAAAGGCCTGCAGAGAACTGATGAATAGTGCAGTTTCTGACAGCTGACCCTGAACGTAAATAAATGTAACATATTGCGCATATATAGAAAAAGAAGCCCCTTCTGTATAGTTACACTTTTGATGATAAACCGCTGGAAACAATATCTGCCGTACAGTACCCAGGAGGAACTATCTGGAGCGACCTTGAGTGGAATGACCATATAAAACAAGTAGTGGAAAAAGCAGATGCCAGACTCAGATTCAGAGATAGAATCTTAAGGAAATCTAACTCACACACGAAGGAAGAGGCTTATAAGGCGCTTGTTCGACCCATTCTTGAGTACTAATCGTTTATCTTTGATCGTTAGCAGATAAGACCCATACAAGAGATAGAGACGATCCAACAAAGAGCGGCAAATTTCGTCACTGGATCCTTATGTCGGCACAGAGGTGTTCAACAAACTCCATTGGCAGACGTTGCTAGAGAAGCGTTGCACATCGCGGAGAGAGACTTAATGTAGAAATTTCGAGAGAAGACTTCCCGGGAAGAGTCGGACATCATAATATCACTCCTCCCCACATACATCTCGCATAATGACCATGAAGAGAAAATTCGAGAAATTAGAGCCAATACAGAGGCTTCGCGATTGGAACATTGTCTCAAAGCTCAGTTAGTGGTACAAAAAGTACCCTCTGTCACATACCATAGGGTGGCTTGCAGAGTTTGATGTAGATGTAGATGTCGACCGCATTTTCCAGGTGGATAAGTCCTATGAATGTGTCTTGATTTTTCTTTGGAATTAGCAATTGCAACGCCAGAATTGCCTCTCTCGTAGCTTTACTTCTCCTAAAGCCATCCTGATCATCATCTAACACATGCACAGATTTCTTTTCCATTCTTCACTAAACTACTCTCGTCAGCAACATTTATGTGTGATCAGTAAGCTGATCGTGCGATAATACTCGCACTAGTTTTTTCTTCCAGTCTTCGTAACTGTGTCGATGATATTTTTCGGAAATTCAAGTGGTACATCGCCAGACATACATTCTACACACCGCGTGAACAGTCGTTTAGTTGCCACTTCCCCCCAATGATTTCAGAAATTGTGATGGAATGCTGTCTGTCACTTTTGGCTTACTTGATCTTGGGTCCTCAAAAGATCTCTTACATTCTGATTCTAATACTGAATACCCCATCTCTTCTAAATCTACTGCACTCTCCTCTTTCATCACATCAAACAAATCTTACCCCTCTTAGAGGCTTTCAATGCAGTCTTTCAAAATATTCACTCCTGTGATGGAATGCTGTCTGTTGCTTCTGGCTTACTTGATCTTGGGTCCTCAAAAGATCTCTTACCTTATGATTCTAATACTGAATACCCTATCTCTTCTAAATCTACTCCTGTCTCCTCTTCCATCACATCAGACAAACCTTCCCCGTCTTAGAGGCTTTCAATATACACTCCTGGAAATTGAAATAAGAACACCGTGAATTCATTGTCCCAGGAAGGGGAAACTTTATTGACACATTCCTGGGGTCAGATACATCACATGATCACACTGACAGAACCACAGGCACATAGACACAGGCAACAGAGCATGCACAATGTCGGCACTAGTACAGTGTATATCCACCTTTCGCAGCAATGCAGGCTGCTATTCTCCCATGGAGACGATCGTAGAGATGCTGGATGTAGTCCTGTGGAACGGCTTGCCATGCCATTTCCACCTGGCGCCTCAGTTGGACCAGCGTTCGTGCTGGACGTGCAGACCGCGTGAGACGACGCTTCATCCAGTCCCAAAAATGCTCAATGGGGGACAGATCCGGAGATCTTGCTGGCCAGGGTAGTTGACTTACACCTTCTAGAGCACGTTGGGTGGCACGGGATACATGCGGACGTGCATTGTCCTGTTGGAACAGCACGTTCCCTTGCCGGTCTAGGAATGGTAGAACGATGGGTTCGATGACGGTTTGGATGTACCGTGCACTATTCAGTGTCCCCTCGACGATCACCAGTAGTGTACGGCCAGTGTAGGAGATCGCTCCCCACACCATGATGCCGAGTGTTGGCCCTGTGTGCCTCGGTCGTATGCAGTCCTGATTGTGGCGCTCACCTGCACGGCGCCAAACACGCATACGACCATCATTGGCACCAAGGCAGAAGCGACTCTCATCGCTGACGACGACACGTCTCCATTCGTCCCTCCATTCACGCCTGTCGCGACACCACTGGAGGCGGGCTGCACGATGTTGGGGCGTGAGCGCAAGACGGCCTAACGGTGTGCGGGACCGTAGCCCAGCTTCATGGAGACGGTTGCGAATGGTCCTCGCCGATACCCCAGGAGCAACAGTGTCCCTAATTTGCTGGGAAGTGGCGGTGCGGTCCCCTACGGCACTGCGTAGGATCCTACGGTCTTGGCGTGCATCCGTGCGTCGCTGCGGTCCGGTCCCAGGTCGACGGGCACGTGCACCTTCCGCCGACCACTGGCGACAACATCGATGTACTGTGGAGACCTCACGCCCCACGTGTTGAGCAATTCGGCGGTACGTCCACCCGGCCTCCCGCATGCCCACTATACGCCCTCGTTCAAAGTCCGTCAACTGCACATACGGTTCACGTCCACGCTGTCGCGGCATGCTACCAGTGTTAAAGACTGCGATGGAGCTCCGTATGCCACGGCAAACTGGCTGACACTGACGGCGGCGGTGCACAAATGCTGCGCAGCTAGCGCCATTCGACGGCCAACACCGCGGTTCCTGGTGTGTCCGCTGTGCCGTGCGTGTGATCATTGCTTGTACAGCCCTCTCACAGTGTCCGGAGCAAGTATGGTGGGTCTGACACACCGGTGTCAATGTGTTCTTTTTTCCATTTCCAGGAGTGTATTTCAACCTATTCATTCCCTCCTCAGTATTTGACAGTAGAATTCCCGTTGCACTTTTACTGTTACCACCCTTGCTTTTAATTTCACCAAATGAAATTTACTTTTCAAGATGTTCAGCCAGCCCTTCCAACAATCGCTTTTTTCTCGAGACATTCACATTTTCATGCAGCCTTTTCGTCTTAGCTTCCATGCACTACCTACTTATTCCATTCCTCAGCGACTTGTATTTATGTAGTCTTGAATTTTGCTGAACGATTTTGGACTTCCTGCTTTCATCGATCAACTGAAGTATTTCTTCTGTTACCCATGGTCTCCTCACAGATACTTTCTTCGTACCTATGCTTTTCTTTCCAGCTTCTGTGATTGCCTTTTTTTTGGAGATGTCCATTCTTCTTCAACTATTCTATCTATTGAGCTATTACTTATTGCAGTATCTATAGCCTTACAGAATTTCAAAAGTACCTGTACATTCTTTAGCATCACGCTTCTTTGCGTATTGATTCTTCCAGACTAATCTCTTATATTTTAGCCAACTGTTCATCACTACTCCATTGTGATCTGAATCGATGACTTCTCCTGGGTACGCCTTACAATCCAGTATCTGATTTCGGAGCCTATGTCTGACTGTGATGTAATACAACTGAAAACTTCCCGTACCTCCAGCCTTTTCCAAGTATACCTCTTCCTCTTTTGATTCTTGAAAAGAATATTCGCTGTTACTAGCTGAAATTTATTACAGAACTCAAATAGTCTTCCTCCTCTCTCACTCGTTGTCTTAAGCCCATATTCACCAGTAACTGTCTCTTGTACTTCTTCCCCTACAACTGCATTCCAGTCCCTTATGTCTATTAGACTTTCGTATCCCTTTATGTACATTACTACCCTTTAGATATCCTCATATACTTCCTCTATCTCTTCGTCTTCAGCATGCGACGTCGGCATGTATATATGAACTATCGTTGTCGATGTTGGTTTGCTGTTGATTCTGATGAGCGACGTCGGCGTGTATATATGAACTATCGTTGTCGATGTTGGTTTGCTGTTCATTCTGATGAGAACAACGCCCTCACTGAACTGTTCACAGTAACACACACTCCTCTCTACCTTCCTATTCTTAACGAATCCTACTCCCGTTATACAATTTTCTGTTGCTGTCGATGTTACCCTACATTCATCCGACCAGGAATCTTTGTTTTCTTTCCTTTTTACTTCACTGACCTCCAATATATCTAGAATGAGTCTTTGCATTCCCTTTTTATATATTCGAGGTTCCCTATCACCTTCAAGCTTCTGACATTCCATGTCCAGACTCGTAGAAAGTTATCCTTCCCTTGGTTATTCAGTCTTTTCCTCGTGGTCACCTCTCCCTCGGCAGTCTCCTCCCACAGATCCGAATGGGGGACTATTCCTGAATCGTTTACCAATGGAGAGAGCGTCATGAGACGTTTCCACATGACTTGTGGATACACACTACGTGTCTTGAATTCTGTGATTTCCATTGTCTTCTGCATTCTCATGCCGTTGATCATCGCTTATTCTTCCACCTTTGGGTGCAGTTTCGCGCGCCATGGACAACAGAGTACAATAAACATCGTCCGCATCTCCGACTTCTTTGATGAAGTAGTTGGCAGAATGTGGGTGACTTCTTATGCCGGATTTCTTCGGGGGGTATTGCAGTTGATTTTTATTCAAAATTTATCGGGTTGTGGGTTTCGAAACCAAGACCGAAAACGTTTTAATTACTGATCAGAGATGTTAAACGTAGACCGCATAAGCTTGCTTTCACAGTCTACATATTGTGAATACACACACCCAGTTGGGACTGTTCGTAGTTGCCAGGTTTTTAATACAGAAATAATTATTCTTGAATCTGAATTTGTGTCTTTCGTATTCTGAGGAATTTTAAAAAAATCAGTTGTTTACAAATTAAAATACGATAATGTGAGAAAATATTCCTAGGACAGACAGGAAGGAATTTCAAAACGACTTTCAGAGGACATCTGAAACTCACTGGGATAAACATCTTTATGTCGCACAGGCAGTGACATAAAATGCCTGCCAAGCCTACACGCCAGTGTAAAATGTAACCTGATAAACATTTTGTAAGAAGGAAAAATATTCACGTAGAATCATGAAGATATCGGTCTAAAAAGCAAGAAATCATCGAAGATTTAAATATAAGCTATCATCGAAGATTTAAATGTAAGTCGTATTCTCATAAATATTTAGTGATGAAATATGTTACTTTGTTTAGAACATTCGTGAACACAACACTGTTTGGAAAGACAATCATGCAATCTATGAATAAGAAAATTATTTTCAGAGAATGAGCTCAAGAATTATTTTCTAAGAAGTCAGTGACAAAGCTATTTCATATCCGTGTTAATCTAAAAATTGTTATTTAACTGTAATGAAAATATTTCATGCTGAAGTCAGTACCACACATTCAGTAATGTCTCTCGATTTTAGGTGGTCTAGTTAACACTTGCTTCGAACATTACAGTATGTAATACATACGAGGTTGTATAACACCCAGATCTAAATTTTTTTGTTGATGATGTGACTGATACTCCATTGCAGGAAGCTATTATGTTGTATTACTTCTGCAACTGTTTTAGTCAACTTTTTGAGGACAAGAGCCTTTACTAGTTGAACAAGTACATCTAGACAGCGTTGTTTAGTCTCAGGTAATGAACGGCGCGAGTGCGTGACGCTCTCGAACGAAGTGACTGCCGCCGAGGCACGGGTGATCGATTGCAGCACGACGCGCCGTGCGGTCGACCGGGTAACGCGTCGACGTGGCGCTGATCGATGTCTTCCTGTCGCCGCTAATGCGCTTCCGGAGACCCCCACCCTCTATTCCTACTTCGCAGCGTTTTCACGTCAGCCATCCTGCGGCTTCGAGACAGTGACAGTCAATGAGAAGGGGGCTCAATTTTAACATGCCTTTCATTTTCTTTTTTTGACTGCGGTGTCTCCAATTTTGCCTCCCCTTTTGCATTTTAGCCCCTAGGCGGGGGGATAACGTAACTGACGTTGCTACCGACAGCGATTTATGTGCGCTGCTCAATTTTTAAGGAATAATAGGTCTCGGACCTGTATGGGCAACTCATTCCAGTATACTAGAGTAACTGTTTGTCAATACATTCTGCGACTTCATTCGTGCGTCAGATGGTGTTTTAGAACAAAACACGGAAGCTGCAGGTCACATACCAGAGAAGCTACTATCTAGCAAACACTTGTATCCTTTTCCTGTAATATCGTGCAACATAACATGAGGAGTATGAGACTATAAAGTATGCAGAGCAGGAGCCTGTATGGAAGACAGCATTCATTTGAAGTACACGGTAGAAAACACCGAAGAATTCGTCAGAATTCCTACTTTTACGCATATGAATAGCTACGCGGACACAACGCCTGCAAATTTTTGTACTGCTGTTCCAGTGAACTGTTGAAACCGTTTAACTGCATTCGTTACAAACTAGATTTTCGGCTGGTGTCCTAGACTACAAGGCGGCTGACTCACCGTTAGAACGTATCTCCCCGATACTCTCAGTTATAATTCCTTTGCACCGCTTCCCGCTATCTGGAATACCTGTTCGAGAAACCGAGATTCCTGCACGGTTCGCCCCAAGATTCTGAAAAGTCTTAATTCTCTAGTACTGCCACTGCACATTGGACTCAGAACGTTTATGGTCACAAGTTTCCTCAGGTAAACGATTCAAAATCTCTTCCAGATATGCCATTTACAATCCTTCAGTTTTGCTGTTGTCATGTAACTGTATACAAGATAACTGACCAGATAACCAAGGCCTGTTGTTACATATTTGTATAACATGCAGATTGTGCGGATGACTTGGATATGAATACTAATTAATTTGTAGTGGTGTCATAAACAAGAAAGTTCCGTTGTGCTTGCCTTGAAATAATGACCATAGCCTTAGAAGCAAATAAAACAGGATTGTCGTGTTTGGTCCTCAATTGTCAGCTGCCTCCCATAGCAGTATTTGTTGTTTCGTCCCTGTGGTCGCTTTATGAGTGCACATTTCACAAAAGGTAAGAAACCTGCATAGAAAATCAGATAGCTTCTTCTCAAAACGGCCTTAAGTTGGAGCGTCCACGTTTCACAAGCTTTCACGTGATCAGTTCCTCGCGCAAAATCCATGGTACTCTTTCTTCCGATATGCCTACGACATGAGCTATTTCATTTACTTTGAATCGCCGCTAGTATAATACTATATTGAACACTATATCATAGTTCTGTCTACATTTGCAGTTTTGGGACGTACATCGCATAGATTATTTTCAAGTGCAGCACAACCACAAATGCATTCAGCCACCCGTTCCTTAAATGTTGAGACACTGACGATTTAATATTGAAAGTACACCGCCCAAAATAAAGAATTTAATGACATCACGGTATACGATGTGATCCTACGCTAAGTAGGATTATGGTGGAATGAAGTTTGAACTGGGATTTGTGCCAGCGTTTGCTTATTTTAGTTATCTTTTTACTAGCTTGTACCCGTGTCTGTGCTCACTTATCAATAGTTTTGTTGTGATTATTGATGGTGAGGAAGTAAGACAGTAATTTATAAATATGTGGTTGGTTGGTTGGTTTAAGAGGGGGGGGGGGCAGGGGGGGGGGAGGGAACAAAATATCTGGGCATATAGTGGTGTAGGAACGTACTTGTATATGAATAAGTTTTTGCGCTACTGGCATACTGATATACAATTAATGTTTATATATTTTTTGTTGTATGTCGAACCATAGTTAGAAAATATTAAAAAACACAAAAAATTCCTTTGTTATCAATTATTTATTGCAAGAGTTTATTGTCATCACACTATATGAATAACGCGTTTGGTGTTTGTTATTTGGCAACGACATACGTATTTTGTGGGATATATAAACATGATCACGCCACGTTTTTTGTGAGGAAAACACATTACTTTTACTAAATGCCCAGCACATAGTTCGTGGGTTTGTCATTTGATTTCTCAGTTTTTACCGGGAACTGCAACCTTTTAAACTGTAAGGCAAATACGTCAGTATAACTGGAATTCACGAAATCAGAACACTTTCTCCTTTAGTTGAGTTACTAACGTCTCTAACAATATTTTAGCCCAGATGTGTAATTTGTAAACGTACACCGTTACACTATCTGGTCGCATCAACATTTAGCACTCCAAGTATCGGAACCCCATTGCTTCAGTTTATGAGGACGTACTGCCATAATTCCGATAACTTAGGAAACGGTGCAGGGTTAGAGATGACTTGTTCAGTATCTATAATAGTATCGACAGAGAGATACTTCACATTATCGCTCTCTGCTTGTGACGTAATTTTTTGTTTTATCTGTCCAACGTATTCGTTAGTTGGCACAAAAATTGTCGTGTTACACAATCATTCATTATTTCCGGCATATGTTTGCAGTTCAGGATAAACTTTGTTCACCAAATATTCTGTACTGTAAACAATGTTACAGAATTCACGATTTAACGTACTTATGCCATTAACAGCTGTATCAATAAGACATTCACCGATTTTCAGAATAGCATCCGTATATTGTCCTGATTCTGTATCATTATGCGGTTGTATGCGCATATTTGTTGTTAAACTAATTTTTAACATTTTGGCGTAAGGTCGACACCGTTAAATAAGCAGTTATTTCGTCTGCTGATGTGCCTTCAGTTATTACGTTCAGTATGTTTAAGGTTGCGAACCAATAATATGACAGTCCCACCTACGATAGTTTGGTTGCTTGTAATATGTTGCATGGTACGATGTAGTGCTTCAGCTGCTCTTTATGGGACATCGTACAATCGCTACAAACCTGAAGCTTGCACTTGTAAAACGTCCGTCCCAGGTCGCTATTTTTACTGATGTCACAGGTAGGTGTTTCTCCGTGAGCTAAAATTAACGGCAGCTTTGGAACTGAATGTAACATTCAGCCACCATCGAGCAGCGTGTCTGTTATTTCAGTGGAAGCTACTACCACAGCAGTTCTATTATTTTTCCGAGTTTGGGCTATGAGCAAATTTAAAGGCAAAATCTTACCGGCTACTCCCGGATGATCTAAAAAGAACATACCGTCTTCGCTGCCATCAATTTGTTTCATAGGATGGTTGAAAATTTCTGTATTTTCTGCTTTCTGTTGCGGAACGTTTCCACTAAGCTGCCGTTTCTGTCAAGTAGTGCATAATCCATTTCTCATAGTAAATCACTACTAACTTAATCAGTTGTAACTGCTCAATCTGAAATCAGATAACTTTATTCCAGTTTTCGTTATTATCATTATTACGTGGCCTTCTACTTTCACGAGAGGTTCGTTGTGGATAAAACAATTATATGTAGCTGGTCAATGTACAGGGTGATTCACGAAGATATGCAAATATTTTAATATGTTATTCTACAAGTAAAACTGAAGAAAACAGTTCATATAAACATAGGTCCGCAAATGTTTACTTACGGGGCTACGGCTAATAAAAGGTTTTTCCTGAAATTCAGCAACTTCGGAAATACGAAGCCGTCGGAAAACTGAACGAGGTTAAAGTAAAGCACGATTTCTATTTATTTTGTTGCTATTGATGTCCTAGACGTGTACCTGCAGTAGTTTTCCAGAACGTGCAGAGAAGCAAAGGCGTAATATTGTAATTTTTTTTAAATTTATTAACTACTTGGCCCAATTTGGTTTTAAATTCCAGACAATTGCATGAAGTTTTCCACAGAGGTTGTATAGAATTTAACTTTAGAAAAGTGATGGTAATACCGTTAGCTGAAACTATGAATGTGTCAGATAATCTACTTTTATTAATACCATAGCACACGTACATTCATGTTAAACCGGAAAAAACAAAGCTCAGTGTAGAGGAAGTTGTACTGTGTACATAAAATTTCACAATACAGTCACAATAAATGCTCAAAAATTTCTTTTTATTTAATCTCATATTAACGAAGTTGCTAAATTTCTGTTGCGTAACGTTTCCACTAAGCTGCCGTTTCTGTCAAGTAGTGCATAATCCATTTCTCATAGTAAATCACTACTAACTTAATCAGTTGTAACTGCTCAATCTGAAATCAGATAACTTTATTCCAGTTTTCGTTATTATCATTATTACGTGCGGACGTATGTTTTTATGAACTTTTTTCTTTAGTTTTTCTTGTAGAATAACATATTAAAATATTTGCATATCTTTGTGAATCTACCTGTATCTACCGCCGAGTCGTTTTATTTTTTATTTTTCTCACATTGCTTGGTATTTGAAAGCCCACAGATTGCTATTAATACAGCAAATAGCTCTCTCAGTTTTGTCAGTGATTTGCATTAGGCAGCATCCTCTAGTGATAGATTCCAATAATGATCATTTTATAATAACGCTTTTACCAAACATGCCTGTGTGAATATTAAAAATTCCTGACCATCGTGTTTTTCGAGATATTTGAAAAAGTTTGGCCCTCGCTCGTGGTGTAACATCATTCTCGAGCACTCCATGTTGCAGATAGTCATGTTGCTGACATGCGTCTTATACATCCTACTTAAAACAACTTAGGGTTTAACACTAGGGCAGTCTTGAACAGTGATTCCTTAAATTTGACGTTTCCATTCTTTTCTTGATGTAACCCAGATCCAAGAACTTGACACCTCAACGAATAGAAGATTTTTTGTGAAATCGTTTGTTGCACAAAAATTAAAAACATTCAATCATTTTTTTCTGGCGGGCTTAATATTCGCTCACAAAAATTATTTTCGTTAAAATACACAATTTCATTGTTCTCTGCGTGAATAGTGACATGTGGTATAATGAGATGTCTTTCGTGATGGGGGAAAACCTGAAATCTCCACAAAGCTCTGATGTTGCTGACATAACGGCCGGACTCATCTATGGGATTCACGATGTCTTTGTTTCTGAAGTTGATAACAGTATGATCACTGCCTTTGTTAAACTTTTTACAAACACATATTTTTAGCGTGCACTGAAAAGCAACCCTCCAAATTAATATGTGCATTAAACAATATTTACAAAATTGAGGAATACGAGACTACCAATTACTATGGACATTAAAGTAACTGACATTTCAAAGGTTTATCATTGCCGTTCGCCCTCGATCTCCTCGTGCTTTTCGTCGGTACAGGGTATATACGTTTTCATTATTTATGGTCACCCTGTGAACTTTTTCGTGCCTTGTCCACCTGTCATGAAAGGAGATAGAATCGTTGTAACCATAGGAATTGTGGAACACAGTTTTTGCCATTCATTTAATTAGATCTCATGTTTTTCTTTTAGCCAAGTAAAATACGCTTTTACCATTCCCAATATTTTTCCCTTTGTTATAACTGACATTAGTGTCTTTACTTTTACCCTAAAAAGTCTTGCAACTACATCATGTCTATCAACTGTAGCCAGAAGAGATAATAAGTCATCGACTATTTCCTTCCATTCGGGGTTACAAGCGAAGGTTGTGAATAATTCACATAAGCGAATGCATCTTGAGTATACTTATGCAGCTACCGCGGGCTGTTCACTAAAGAAGAGGGTGGAATTACCATCTGGCCGATATTATTAGGACATATTGCAACATGTGCCGCAGTGTCTTTAAGATGAATGTTTTTATCTGCTCTCAGCTAAGTTTAATTTAATGATATGTACTGCAGTTGTTCGCTTTCCGCCGTAACAAACGTATCGACAGAACACTGATTGGGCAGTTGCCTGCATCGTGATATCATATTAAAATCATTTTCTTCTTGTCTTCGTATGATAGTAGTCCACACGTGACGCTTCTTGTTTGTCAAAGATATGTCCCTCATGGCTTTGAACTGCAATATCTGAAAGTGATGACCTTCCTGCTCCTACCTAAACGCTACCAGATAATGCAATGAAACATAATATTTACGTGCAGCAGACGCCGTGGTCTATCTGTCACGGCGGCAATAAAAAATGATGTCGCGACTTGCGAATTGTAAACCTGTAACCAAGGTTGCTACTTCATTTATCCATGGAGCGTTATGACGACTCTCGTTTCCCCACTTGGTGCACAGCCTGGAATAATAATCACTAATTTGTACTCTTCTCTTGAAAGTCCCTCTAAAGCAATTTAAAGCTGGTTATTAGATGGTTATGGAACTGTCTCTGAATATTGATAATCGTCTTTTTTCCCGTACCTTGGATATTATTACAACTACAATCAGTTCCATTGATTTCATTCTCCAAGCAGTAAATTTGAAGGAACTTATGCTAATGATTATCTGGTGGAAGCAAAGACCCAATTCTACGGTATATTTGGTCTTAAGTCATAAAAACAAATGAAGAACCTGGCACTTTCAATACTGAATCCACTTCAAACGAAGTCTTCTCAACGCTTCCATTATGTTTAAATCACGCCTTGATTCATTACATCTGTACACAAGTATACTTTTTATTTATTTGCTCATTAATTTATTGTTTAATTAGCTTGACCAGATTAAGGCCTTAAGGCCCTCTCTTACATCTGACCAGGAACAGCCCATACAAATAATATTACATAAGAATCTAAATAATAATAATTTTCATTATTAATAAAAATAATAATTGTCAATAATAATAGTAGTAATAATAATAGCACTAACAATAACGATAAAATAATTAAGGAATTAAGAATAATGTTAATCAGTTATTTTATAAAAAACTCATTAATAATTTGCATAATTAACAAAAGCAATAACACACACTAATTATAATAATATTAACAACAGTAATAATGAGAAGAAGACAGCTGTGGAACTGAGAATGATATAGATTAGGTTATCATTTTAGAAGCCTTGTTTGGTACTGAATGGCTCTGAGCACTATGGGACTTAACATCTGAGGTCATCAGTCCCCTAGAACTTACAACTACTTAAACCTAACTAACCTAAGGACAGCACACACATCCATGCCCGAGGCAGGATTCGAACCTGCGACCGTAGCTGTTTTCTATTGAAGTGGAAGGGATAATGAAAGAGGAGATGACTGAAATGACGGTTACAATGGCTGTTAGGGAAGAAGAGAATTTCAGTAGAGAGCTCTGTAGACAAGTGGTGGGAGAGAGAGGGTTGATGAGAGTGAGCTGCAAGAACAGATAGCTACTGTGATAGAAGGTGGCCATTCAGGTGACTTTTGAAATTTGAAAGGATTTTAGTTTGTCTAATATTTTAAGGAAGATTGTTCCAAAATCTGGTCTTGATACGTGAAATGATTTAAAGACATATCAGTGTTGCGTAGTGGTAGATGCTTTTACTTTGCTGAGAACGAGTGTTTCTGCTGTATTGTTCAGATAGTAGTGTAATGGTTGAAAATAAAAGGCAACAAATGCAATGTCTGAGAAGACTATAAAGAAGACATAGGATACGATAATCTCTACACTTATCGGCAAGTATCCATGATAATTGGTCGTAGGCGGAAGTGATATGGTCTAAATAGCATACGTCGCAAATATATTGCACCCAAGCATTCATCATCAGATGCAGCTGACGTGAGTTATCATATGTAAATCCTTAGAGAATTGGATCACCACAATCAAGAATGGGGGCTATTAGTGACTCTGAGAGTTTTTTTTTAAGTTTGAGAGAAAATACTCTTTTATATTTCTGTAGAGGACCTCCTCACTCATTACCTTATATTTCTGTAATGAATGAACTAATGCCGACACCGTCTCATAGACTGCAGTTGTATGTTCAGTCCAGTCTAAATAATGGTCCAGAATAATTGTCCCCAAAATCTCTGCAGAAGAAGAAAATCTCATTTTTGTGTTGTTTAGCGTTAATGGTGAAACGGATTCTATGATTTGAGGAGTAATAAGTCTTCTGTGAGCGACTAAGTTTGCTTCTGTTTCAGATCGGTGAAGGTTCAAACTTACGTTCGGCGCCCATTCTGATGCGGAAAGTAAGATTTATTGGGTTTGCACTTGGGTGTAACTGAAGATCATCAGCATGTAAATGGTATTTGAAATGGTAGATAGTAGTCGACACATCATTAACGTACAATGAGAAAAGTAATGGGCCCAATAATGAAGCTTGTGGGATCCCCTATACTACAATTTTTCATTGTGGTCTCTTCGTTCCATTCATTACACACTGTTGACGGTACGCAAGGTATGAGTGGAACTGTACAGTGCTTGAAGAAGAGTTTTGATTTTTGTGTTTAAAAACAAAAGGTTCAAATTTCTCTGAACACTATGGGACTTAACATCTGATGTCATCAGTCCCCTAGAACTTAGAACTACTTAAACGTAACTAACCTAATGACATCACGCACATCCATGCTCGAGGCAGACTGAAGAACCTAGAACCGAACGGCCACAGCGGCCGGCTTTTGAGTTTAACAAGTAGAACATCACAGATCGATACCTAAAATGATACGAACTTGTAACTGTTCTAATATCTCTATAGCTCTTACGACCACGTACGCTCTGCATCAAGGTCCGACGGATCTGAAATTGCTCCGAGGTCTGTTGCGTTCGAGTAACTTAGGAATCTCAAGTTCTGTTTGATCTAAGCACTAAATCAGAATTACGTTTCCGGGAAGATCTTTATAGTTACTATTAATAGTTTTAAATATTTTATTTGTCTCCACAAAAACTGACCAGCTATGGAAAGTGGTGTACCAAATCAATATCATAGCGCACTCTGATATTGTATCGTACTGTCACTGAATAATCTGTTAACACTAAGAGTCGACGGCCGCTGTGCAAACGGCCGTTGTCAGCGAGAAAAAGTTTCATGAAGGTTTGAAATTATGTGTAAAGTTTGTTGCAAGTCACTAACTACTCTCATTCTGAAATACTTGGTTAGTGATATCTAGGTATTCGGACTTGTTGGGCTACACATCTTTTTACAACTGCAGTCCTCTCATAGATAGGTGGTCCTTACTCCCAAAAGTAAAGTGTCCTATTTATTTATAAGTGCAGAAGAGTGCTTCAAGCGCTGTGTGTTAACATGCGCACGCCACGCTGAGGCTCTCAGTCTTGGCTTGGCAGCCGTTGAGAATGGAGCTCCCGTTGGATGTTACCGCCAAGTGCGAATTGCGCGCAGTTATTCGTTTTTTGAACCCAAAGGGCGCTGCACCGATTTAAATCCATTGCCAATTGACGGAAGTGTATGGTGAGTCGCTTATGGATGTCAAAAAGGTTCGTAACGCGTGTAGAGAGTTTGCAGCTGATTGGACCGAAATTCACGACGAACGAAGGAAATGGAGACCGTCAATTTCTGAGAAAAGTGTTGAAAGTTGAGCAAAGCATGCGTGAGGATCAGCTTCTCATCCTGGATGATGTCTGCACGTTGGTTCCTGAGGTTTCCCGAAGCACCACTCACAGAATTTTAACGGAAACATTGAACTACCGGAAGACGGGTGCCACGCATGCTGACTGAGGACCACATGCGCCAACGAGTTGATGCTTCTCGTGCATTTCTTCACCGCCTTGCAGCCGAATGGGACAACTTTCAGGACTCAATTGTCACGGGTGACGAAACCTGGGCATACCACTTCACACCTGAGAGCAAGCAACAATCACGCCAGTGGCGGCATCCTTCTTTGCCAAAGCCATGGAAATTCAAGCAAACACAGTCTTCCGGTAAAGTCATGACAACCGTTTTTTGGTATCGGAAAGGGGTATTGTTGGTCGACTTTATGCCCACTACGTCCACAATTAACGCTGACAGGTACTGTGATACTCTAGAAAAACAGATTCCCTGTAACGTGCATTCCACTGATACCCAATCACTGCCATTTGCGGCCTCAGTGATGTCAAGTGAGAACTTATTGGAGTGAAGGGTGGGGGTCTGTTGCGTTTCCTGCTAAAAGCTGGTTCTGCCTCGATGCCAGTGTTGGCCGTCTGTCGATTAGAAGGAGGCCATTTGAAGGCGTGCAACCGACCTCTCTGTAGCCTAGACACACTGCACCTACAGCTGGAGTTGTGGTCTGGGCTGTCATTTCGTACGACAGCAGGAGCACTCTCGTGGTTATCCCACGCACCCTGACTCCATAATTGCATGTCACATTGCTAAATCGAACCGTTGTGCTGCCATTGATGAAAGCGTTCCAGGGGTGTTTTCCAATAGGATAACACTCGTCCACATACCGCTCTTGTAACCCAACATGCTTTACAGAGTAAACAGCACTAAGCGTCCCCGTACTGAGCGATCAAGTGCAACAGGCATGGGACTAACTACCACAAACTGATATCCGACAGCCGGCCGGGATGGCAGAGCGGTTCTAGCCACTTCACTCTGGAACCGCGCGACGGCTACGGTCGCAGGTTCGAATCTTGCCTCCGGCATGGATGTGCGTGGTGTCCTTAGGTTGGTTAGGTTTAAGTAGTTCTAAGTTCTAGGGGACTGATGACCTCAGATGTTAAGTCCCATAGAGCTCAGAGCCATTTAAACCATTTTTTTGACATCCGAGACCTATAACGTGCAATGCATGTACGTTTGCATGCTTCCATTTAACATTCTGGCGGTTACATCGTTTATTAATGTACCAGTATTTCACACTTGCAATGGTTTATCTCGCGCTCTTGCAAAGTTATCACTTAAATATGTTACTTAGACAAATGTATTCCCAAAATTTCATTACCCTGCATTATTTATTACTTCCTGTTGGGATATTCCGTCAGCATACATACATAAATTTTGTAATATGTATGGGTACCTTCTTGTTTTCTGAACTCGGCTTCCTAATGAATTGAAATGGCTCTAAGCACTATGTGACTTAACAAATGGATCAAATAGCTGTGAGCACTATAGAACTTAACATCTGAGGTGATCAGTCACCTAGAACTTAGAACTACTTAAACCCAACTAACCTAAGGACATCACACACATCCATGCCCGAGGCAGGATGTAACGTCTTTTCAGATCTTCAGTCTTTGCTAACACTCAGCGGTAGAGCAATGAGATTGTATGTATCGGTGTCGAAGTTACAAACAGAACATTGATGAACTGAACTCGCGACTTGTGCAAGATATTTACTTCACCAAATGTCGTAATTAAATCGTTTGTAATCGATGCTGCGTCAGTTGCTATTTAAATATTAATGATAAGTTCAAATTAGTTCCAGTGTCACCAAATTGCCTATAGACTGTTTTTAATCTCAAATCTATAATCAGTCGTAACAGTGTTTTTAATTCCTGTCGTCAAGGAGTTTCTATATAAGCGCCGAGCGCTTCAGTAAAATAATATCGCAGCACGTTATCTCTATAAGTAATATTGTAAAACTTGAATGATAAATGCATGAACTGACACGATATGCTTGTTTATTACACAATATTAGTCACTTCCTAACAGAGCCGTGAGGAAGAAGCATTCCCAGGTGTTGGGGGAAGTTATAAATGATATGCTTCGTAACTATCGCCAAGTTCCATAGTCCATTAGTTATTACGAATGAAATTGTCTGTGGTCACTGCCTAAATAGTATTAACTTGAGGTTATCAAATTAAAAGTCACTTTTGTCTAATATATGCAAGTCCGCTATCTGAATTCTAAATAACGTAATATTTCAAGTCAAAGTATCGTTTCACTGAGTCATAGTAGATCGCAATAATCAGTTGTGAAAAAACAATCTAATTGCGCCTATATATACGAGCATTCAAAAGTATTACCTGCTTTGGCTAACTCTCGTAACGTAGTGACAGTGGACTGTATTATCCTTAGCCATTACTGACGAATCACAAAGAGTGGCTCAAATGGCTCTGAGCACTATGCTACTTAACTCCTGAGGTCATTAGTCGCCTAGAACTTAGAAGTACTTAAACCTAATTAACCTAAGGACATCACACACATCCATGCCCGAGGCAGGATTCGAACCTTCGACCGTAGCGGTCACTCGGCTCCAGACTGTAGCGCCTAGAACAGCACGGCCACTCCGGCCGGCAATCTCAAAGAGTACTCACACGAAGTATTGTTTGGGAACGTTGGTTATACTTTGCGGATTTTAGTTATAATGATTTTGCGATTTACTATGATTTTGAGTTTTGAGTTTGATTTTACTGGAATCCTATCTTTCTATCGAATGTTAATAAATTACTAAGTATTAAATTCCTGATTCAGTTACTGGTTAATATCCAAATAATAGTGTTAACAGGAAATTTGTTTGCTTGTTCATTTTTCATGGAATTTGGAACTTGTTTTGGGGAAATCTTTGGAAATTTTGGCGCTAATTTTTGATTTTAATTTCTCGTCCGCGGAAGTGGCATTACAATGATTTGAACCTGCGACCGTAGCAGCAGCGGGATTCCGGACTGGAACGCCTAGAACCGCTCGGCCACAGTGGCCAGCCCCTCGTTAATTAATAAATTCGTAAGGTCTGCACGTAGCTTTACAGGTAAGTTCTGAATCGTAACCAAAATGAGATCTTGAAACTGCTTTCTGGCATAATCCTGGGCATCGTAATACAACGTACTACTGCAGCAACGCCGTGGACTCATAATACCTATAAAGCGACATGCACTCTCTGTTTGCTTTCGCAGAGACAGTGCTGCCACTGCGCCGCAGTACAAAACTCGTCCTGTCCCGGCTGGTCAGAGTAACAAGCCGGACTGACGAGTTGGCGGCTCCCGTTTGAAGAGCCCCTGCCGCCAGCGCTGGCACGGGTCCCTCACTCGACGCGGTCGCCGCAGCAGAGCGCCGCACTACTGACAGCTGGTGTGGGCCGAGCAGGGCCGGCTTCCCGCCAGCGGCGCGGAACGGCGCAGCACGGCGGCGCAGCGCCTGCAATATTTCGCCGGCCTCGACGTCGCAGGAGTTAATTACATTTTTCCACTTTCGCCTCGCGTGACGGGAGCTCCGCAGATAAATTACCCCTACAGTTAATGAGACTGGCTCGCTGAAGAGCAGGGCCCTGCTAAAAAAAAAAGGAAAAAAAAAGGTGCCAGCACGCGAGGCAGGTGCATACGAATAGCGCTGCTGGCGACTCGCCCCAAATACGGCTTAATGCCTTAAAGTTGACAGGCTAAGCAGGAAACTAACACGAAATCTTCCTAACGGCAAAACGATGAGGTGTCGCGTACGTCGCAGGTCGTACGAGGCGCAGAGTAGCATCTTACGTCAGCAAGACCGCGTCTCGAATTTCATTTGCGCTTTCGAGTCATCTCTGCCTGCGTATGAGCAAGAAGCAAATCGGAAAAAAGTCTAGGTACAATTTGAAATCCCAACAGTTGACGTAAGACTTAAAAAAAAATGGTTCAGTTGGCTCTGAGCACTATGGGACTTAACTTCTCAGGGCGTCAGTCCCCTACAACTAAGAACTACTTAAACGTAACTAACCTAAGGACATCACACACATCAATGCCCGAGGCAGGATTCGAACCTGCGACCGTAGCGGTCGCGCGGTTCCAGACTGCAGCGCCTAGAACCGTTCGGCCACACCGACCGGCTGACGTAAGTCTTAACAAACAGAGGTTGCGATGCTGAAAATTATTAAATTTGCACGACGTGTCACATTTATGCGTTTTCCGTGATTAATTTTTGACATTAATTCACCTAGTTACTTTCGAGCTACCTATGAAGTTATATGCGAAATGGACAAATAATTTTTCAGTTTCCCCAAGAGGCATCACCATTAAAAACGTGTAACACGGGCTCCATCTTCGATTCTTTTTCCTTCTTTTAGTCATCAGTTTTACGACTGGTTTGATGGGGCCCGCCACGAATTCCTCTCCTGTGCCATCCTCTTCATCTCAGAGTAGCGTGCCCTCTGTGACTCAGATGGATAGAGCGTCTGCCACGTAACCAGGAGGTCCCGGGTTCGAGTCCTTGTCGGGGCACACATTTTCAGCCGGCCGGTGTGGCCGAGCGGTTCTAGGCGCTTCAGTCTGGAACCGAGCGACCGCTACAGTCGAAGGTTCGAATCCTGCCTCGGCCACGGATGTGTGTAAGTTCCTTACGTTGGTTAGGTTTAAGTAGTTCTTAGTTCTAGGGGACTGATGACCTCAGATGTTAAGTCCCATAGCGCTCAGAGCCATTTGAACCATTTCTTTTCATCAGAGTAGCAATTGTTACCTATGTCTTCAATAATTTTCTGGGTTGTCTTCTTCCCAGTTTTTACCCTCAACAGCTCCCTCTACTACTACGGATGATCCTGTCTTGTCAGTGTTTCTCAAACGTCCTTTCCCCGCCAATTCTGTGGAGAACCTCACTCATTACCTTCTCAGTTCACCCTGATTTTCAACATTCTTCTGTAGAATCCTATCTCAGATGCTTAGATGGTTCAAATGGCTCTGAGCACGGTGGGACTTAACATCTATGGTCATCAGTCCCCTAGAACTCAGAACTACTTAAACCTAACTAACCTAAGGACATCACACAACACCCAGTCATCACGAGGCAGAGAAAATCCCTGACCCCGCCGGGAATCGAACCCGGGAACCCGGGCGTGGGAAGCGAGAACGCTACCGCACGACCAGATGCTTAGATTCTCTTCTGTTCTGGCCGGCCGGAGTGGCCGTGCGGTTCTAGGCGCTGCAGTCTGGAACCGAGCTACCACTACGGTCGCAGGTTCGAATCCTGCCTCGGGCATGGGTGTGTGTGCTGTTCTTAGGTTAGTTAGGTTTAATTAGTTCTAAGTTCTAGGCGACTGATGACCTCAGAAGTTAAGTCGCATAGTGCTCAGAGCCATTTGATCCATTGGTCTTCTGTTCTGTTTTTCCCTCAGTCCATACTTCACTACCATACAGTGCTGTGCTCAAACGCATATTATCAAAAATTTCTTCCTCAAATTAAGGCCAATGGTTGACAATAGTTGACCTCTCTCGGCCTGGAATGTCCTTTTTGCCAGTGCTAGTCTGTTTTTTATTTCCTCCTTTCTTCGTCCATCATGTGTTATTTTGCTGCCTTGGTAGAAGAATTCCTTAGCTTCGTGATCCCTAATACTGACGTGGTTTCTCACTCTTCTCATTACTCCTACCTGTTAGTACTTTCGACTTTCTTCGATTTACTCTCAGTCCATATTCTGTACACCTTAGACTCTTCATTCCTTTCAACAGATCCTGTATTTCATCTTCACATCCAATGGGTGTAGAAATGATAACAGCGAAACTTATCATTGGTACTCTTTAACCTTGAATTTTAATCCCCACCTTGACCATTCCTTTTATTTTCGTCATTGCTTCTTCGAGTTAGAGATTGAACAATAGTGGCGATAGAGAACATCCCCGTCGTACACCCTTTTTAATCCGCGCGTTACGTTGTTGTTCTTCCAGTCTTACTGTCTTGATAATTCAATTCGGCGAGGAAGGAAAACAAGTATACCATACGCAGCTTAAGACACAAATGATTATATCCAACAGAGCTAGGCAAACGCTGTATATTGAGTACTACGTTTCAAGGTTGTTCGACACAGACCGACTAATTTGATGTGGGATCCAGATCTGGCGATTTAGTGTGCTAGTCGAGGTGTGACAGGGTGCCCGAGCATTCGTCAAGTGAGGAGCGAAACGATGCAACTCCGCGAAAATGGCCGTTCTCATCCTCGAAGACTGCAATGTCCACGCCACATTCATTACGAAGATTTTGGAGAAAGGGCGACACTTTTTCACCTATAATACTGAAATAAACATTGTGTCTTTCTTGAACCCGACTGAATGAATGGAAGTCATGGCACGAAAAGCACACCCACAACATCGTGCAACCACTGACCACCTGAACTCTACCTTCTACACACTGAGGGGCAGACCCCTCATATTTTGAAACTAGAGAAAATCGCGACTCGTAGGACTGCACTGCATTGGTCGACTCAAGTACTGACCAGTTGCCAGCCGCTGTGACCGAGCGGTTCTAGGTACTTCAGTCCGGGACCGCGCTGCTGCTACGGTCACAGGTTAGAATCCTGCTTCGGGCATGGATGGGTGTGGTGTCCTTAGGTTAGTTAGTTTTAACTAGTTATAAGTTCTATGGGACTGATGACCTCAGATGATAAGTCCCATAGTGCTTAGAGCTATTTGAACTACTTGAACTGACCAGTTTCTTTGTTGTTTGGCCCACTAAAGACATATAGCTTGAGGTGCTCGTGTGAGTAATGGCCTTCCGTGGTGTACCCGGCTCCAAAAGACCGTTGCATTCTTTATAGTATTCGCTTCGAACCCATGTGTGATGAATCTGAATTTATCAGTAGCAACAATCTCTATCATGTTTTAAGCCGACTTTCACTGGTAAGGCGTTGCACTCGTTTCTGTTTCATATCGGTTAGAATCTTCTTACCACCACCACCACCAACAACAACAACAACAACAACACTGTTCTTAACCCGATCTCAGTAGGCGCACCGTACAGAAGGGGTGGATACGCCAATCAGTCGGGCAGTGTCATTCACTAAGTAGTGATGAGTACCACGTCCAAATAAGATAGGTCCTTTCTGCCAATGTGTCATTCTCTACGTCGATCCATCTCACAACCGACGAGCGCATTCCGCTGTGAGTTGCGTGAGTAACTGACTGTCCTATGACCGCCTGTTACCAGTTTCGCACCATCTACAGAGCTTCAGACTGACCATTAGTTCTTTTAATGCGATGACTAATAATTTGTCCGGTAATGTTATGGGGCCCGGCTTCAACTATAGGTATATTAATGCAATAACGCGTTCAATGATACCATAATTAAAAGTACGAAGGATGAGAATAAACGATATGAGTATCGCTGAAGTTCTTCTGGAACTGAGGAAACTGCAAATAATATTCATTCAGAAGCCACAGAACAAAAATTCACGAATATCTCAAGTAATAGCGAAGCGATACCTCTTAACGTCTCATTAGGTAACATGAAATAATAAGAAATTGTGATAAATGTGCCGGCCGGAGTGGCCGAGCGGTTCTAGGCGCTACAGTCTGCAACCGAGCGACCGCTACGGTAGCAGGTTCGTATCCTGCCTCGGGCATGGATGTGTGTGATGTCCTTAGGTTAGTTAGGTTTAAGTAGTTCTAAATTCTACGGGCCTGATGACCTCAGATGTTAAGTCCCATTTGTGATAAATGTGTGAGAAATGCTGAAAGTTTTGACGAAAGTGGCAGATATTTCTCTACAAAAGTATTTTTTCATGGTATGGATCCGTACGTTAAACACATAGACAGCAATAATGGGACATAGGAGGAAACATATTCTCTTTCAGGAACCTAACTCCAAATTCAAGGTCTGGCGTGGAGAGAAAACAAATGAAACGAATTAGATCTCCAAGACACAGTACAACGTCTAGTGTTTCATTCAATTAATAACTACACTGACGGAAAAAATGCCAACATCAAGAAGGATTTATGCGAGATAAACGAAAGTCGGTAGCCGTGTTTCTACAGTTGGAAGATGACGTCTATTCAAATTTCGCGCCATTCGCATGCTTCCCACTGACCCCATACCACCGTCGTTTGCGGCTTCAGTGCCGCCAGGCGATTTCTCATTGAGGGTAGAGTGGATGTCGTATCTTCTGATAAAACCTGGTTCTGCCTCGGTGCCAGTGATGGCTGTACATTGGTTAGAAGGAGGCCAGGTGAGCACCAGCAGCCAACCTATCTGAGGCCTGGACACTCTGGACCTACACCCGAAGTTATGTTCTGGTGTGCCATTTCGTGTGAGAGCAAAAACACTCTTGTGGATATTCCATGCGTCCTGACTGCAACTCTGTAGGTCTGGTGATTAGATATGTTGTGCTGCCATTCATGAACGGCATTCCAGCGGGAGTTTTCCAAGATGACAGTGTTCGTCCATATACCGCGGTTGCTGCCCTTCTTGCTCTGCACAGTGCCTACATGTTGTCTTGGCCTGCTCAATCACCACATCTGTCTCCATACGAGCACGTACGGGATATCATCAGACTATAACTCCACTGTCATCCATATCCAGCATTAGCGTTCCTTGTACTGACCGACCAAGTGTAACTCCACCCTACAAACTGATATCCAGCACCTGTGCGACACAATGTATACACGTTTCCATCCTTGAAACCGACATTATGGCCGTCACACCGGTTATTAATGTACCAACATTCGTCGGTCGGTGTGGCCGAGCGTTTCTAGGCGCTTCAGTCAGGAACTGCGCGACCGCTACGGTCGCAGGTTGGATCCTGCCTCGGGCATGGAAGTGTGTGTTGTCCTTAGGTTAGTTAGGTTAGTATTAAGTTCTAGGGGACTGATCATTTCAGATGTTAAGTCCTATAGTGCTCAGAGCCATTTGAAGCATTTGTATCAGCATTTTACGTATGTAATAGATTTTCTCGCGCTTTCATTAACCTGTGATCCAGCAACGTTAATCACTTAAATATGTTGGCTGGACAATAGTATTCCCGAAATTTCATTACTGTACATTAATTATTTCTTGGTGCTGGGAGTCTTTTTCTATCAGTGTACATCTTAGAGCTCAGTAGGTGATTCGACAAACCTTGGTGTTAGACATGAAGTTAATAACACTTTTTTCCTAATATAATAACACAGCATATTGGCAACACAGTTTTATTGTTATTCGATTGTCTAATGAAGAAAAGTATTTGTCAGCGATGAGTAGTTACAATATACGGAAAGGCAATATACGTTCTGATTTCTAAGTAGGGAAGAGAGATGCAACAGAGTTCGACAAAAATGAGGAAAAGCAGTTACGTGTTATTCAAATTGCGATAAAAAAGCAATATCATTAAGAAATAGGAGCTGAAAAGGACACAATGGAGTGTTGTACTTCACTTACAAAATCTTAGAGATCAGACCTTTGTTCTGTAACAGTGCAGACCTCGTAGTATTATCAAACGTGTCTGGTATAGAAGAAGGCATCATCAGAAGGCTTTAAGATTACAGAAGCGTTAAACAATATCAAGAGCTCTTAACGAAAACGGGAATGTGGCTCTGAGAAGGGTACATGAAAGATCAGTGCCTACGACATATTTCAGGGGATACTCTGCAAAGTTGCACAAACAAGCTGTAATCATCAGTTCTCTTTCACACTTTCAAGAAGCAAAACGAGGTATTAACAAATGACTGAAAAGGTTCAGACCAAAATACTAGTATCTACTTCCCGATGGTGATTATGTTGGAGATTCGGGTAATACTAGCTACAGATAGCGATTAAAGCTTCCCGTGGAAAGATAGGGTAGTTATCTCGGTTCCGAAGAAGTGGTACGGGTACAATGACGGAACAGGAAAAATGGAAGACGTCGCCTTCGCGTTCAAAATAAACAGAGATTTTAAAAGAATGAGCAGTCGTGTTGTTCCATACCTTGTGGCACTACTATTTGAATGCGAGCATCAAGGCAGATACCTCAAACTTGGAGATCAACAGAATTAATGATTGTTAGAAAATAAGATAGAGGTCCAAAGGGCAGATAGTGTTACACGCTGGTTTATTTATTAAATACGCAAGGAAAAACAGAAGAGAAAATGGTGTGCATTAGTTTGAAAGGACATAGAAAGTCACCCAGTAAGACCGAATTTCAGGTTCGATCCTGAAAAGGGAAGAGAACTGACGAAGCTGAGAATCAGGTGCTAAAAATGATCAAAACTTAACTGACCTAACGATAAACGTTGCCGAAGCTTCTGATTTGGTTGCTGACCATTATCTCCGGATTGAGACAAATAGGATACCCAAGAAATCGCCACTTCTGTTTCCGAGACAACTGTAGAGTCTGGAAGACTGAACTTGCGGCAAAAAAATGAGCGAAAACATGTCCATAGGGCTCTGTATATAGAGCAAGAATTTGGGGGTATTGACCCGAAGTTCTGTTACCGAAAATAAACCAACTACGAAATCAAAAGGATGCATCGCGGATGCTGATAAGTTATTTTAATACAACTTTGTTTACCATTTGAACTATGACCGATCTATTTTCATTTTATCCTTCAGAAGATTTCGTTTTGCTCATGAGGTAGCGGACCGCAGACCTAGACTGACGGTTGTTTGATCCTAACAGCCGGACTTGCAACGGACTGTTTGCAGCGGAAATGACCGCCGGCACCTGCTACGGCCCTTTCAGGGGTCGCACCGCAACACGGTTAGCACGGAGTTAGGGAGCACCTGTCGCCGCGCAAGGACCCTAAGTTAGGCCGTCCTAGCCGCGAGTGCCGACGGAGCACCTGTGCCCAGCCACTGGTACAGTAGTTACACCTTCTGCGATGACATGGATTAACTTTTATGTTTGCACTGGTATTGGTTGCTTTCTGTGTATACCCATTTACTTCCTCCCATCATTGTCAGGAATTATTATGTCGAGAAAGGTTAGGCATTTTTCTTTTTTTCGCCCGAATGTGAAGTTAATTTTGTGCTGCACAGTGTTCATTTTCCTAGGCACTTCTCGCGTTTCATCGGCATTACCTATGTATAATAAAATAACGCTATCGCCATAACATTTGTAGCACTAAATTATCTGTGCTATGTATGATTTCCTTGAAGGCATTTGTTCCGTAGGTCAGTTGTTATTGATTTTTTTTTGTCTTAACCCTTTGTTGCCTGACGGTACTTAAAAAGAACCAGTAAGTTTTGACTTTCATTATTTTCTCGTGGTGCAGTTTCGTGATCTGAGAGCCTGTCGGTACGTAACAGTAACTCTGCTCTACTGTTTCATAGATGTTATTGTGCAATACATAGACCTCTCTGGCGGTCAGAGCTTGAAATTGTTTTTCGCGCGCTGCTGTGAAAGCAGAAGATTGTATGTGCTTGTTTCCATGGTGTTGCCTGAATTTGTGCGCAATTTATTGAAACTTCCGTTGAGTTTTCCATTGTACGTACTTACATTCTTTGTTTTTTTATAATAGTTTGAAGCGTTACGTTACATGTGAATGAGATAAAGTGGAAAATATAAGGTGGACTTATTAGTACCGTCAGGTTGTGTGAACACTTTATTGTAGCAACAATGCATTACCTCTCACTACTTGTTCTGTCCACTTTTTTCTCACACAGAAATCGGTAAATACATTTGCCTGTGGAACAATTAGAACAAACAGGAAAGGTTTTCCAGGGAATTTACCTAAAGAAAAATGTCTAAATCAAATCACAGAGAGTCATCTTTAGACCTAACAGTATTTCAATGGAAGGAAAATAAAGTAGTGTATTTTGCGTCAAACTTCCATGGCACTGAACAGAGCGTAGTGACAAAAAATCAGAAAGATGGAACTAAGATGACTATACCATGTCCAGTTATTGTATGTGATTACAATAAAAACATGGGTGGTGTGGATCATGCAGACAGATTACGTTCAACTTATGGTCTTGACAAGCGATGAAAGAAATGGTGGCACCGTCTCTTCTGTGGAGCAATAGAAATTGCTGTTGTCAATGCTTACGTCATTTTCAGTGATCTACATGGGGCACTGCCACTGCTGGAATTCAGGCGTGCTGTGGCACTAGGGCTAATGAATGAACAGCAAGTGCCAAATCTCAAAAAGAGAAACACTGGTAAAGATGAAATAACTCTCCCAAAGAGAACGAAGGATAACTTTTCTGTTCCGAAGGATGTACGTCTTGGCAACCGAGGAAACCATTTTGTAGTGTTCAGTTGTAAAAGAGGACGATGCGAAATGTGTGCGAAAAATAAAATTCAGTCGAGACCACATTCACAATGTAGTACATGTAAAGTATATTTGTGCTGCAATGAAAAAAAGAACTGTTTCCTACGATTTCATAGGTATCACTAAATATGTGGTATGTATACACTGTCAAAAATGTATAGCTAAGTTACTATGCATTGTGAAGTTATTCTAGAATAAATTTATGCGAAATTTAAAAAAAAAATTAGAAATATCATATTTCTGTTAATTAATTTTATAATGTAAAAATATTTAATATTTACGTGGAATAAAGTATAAGTTATAAAAATTGGAGCATTTTTCTGCGCATTTTGTGATTCTGTCCATGGAGTCTGACGGTACTTCTGAGTACCAGGAGAGAAAAAAGTTGTGCAAAATAAAATAAAATTGTACAAAAAATTCTACCGTCATTTGAGGCCACAATAGCATAAATTCTGCAAAGAAAATGTTAAAAAGCAAATTTTTTTCTTATGTCAGGAAACAAAGGGTTAAGCAATGAAATGGTATTTTTACACTAGACACGTTTCGCTTTCTTTTACAAAGCATCTTCTAAGTTCTTTCTGAAAATATGGGTACATAATATGTCTGTGCCTTTTCGTCTTTATAGATTAACATCAGTATTTCCTTATAAAGATGACATACAAATCACTTAAGGCATTTTCCATTCTTGTTTAGTTTATCTAAAACCCACTGCTTTCTCATTCGTTGTTAGGTAGGTAGAGGTAGAAAATTGTTTTCACATTCAGTCATGACACTGTTTTGCCATTTTTGAAAGCACTTTTTCTTACTCTGCACTGGCATTATTTCTATTTCGCCTCACTAACTTAACAATAGAATCAGAACTGTGGTGTTACGTGTTGCACACACAGCACGGTGTTTATTCATTTTTTTACTAGGTTGTGAGCGTGAGTTGTGTGTGTGTGTGTGTGTGTGTGTGTGTGTGTGTGTGTGTAGGTGTGTGTATGGAATGGAAGGGGTGCAGGATTGAGAGAGTGAAAGAATAGGAACATAGGAACAGAGAGATGAGAGACAGAGAGAGAGAGAGATAGGGAGAGATGGCGATGAACGAGTAGATGGAGGAGAGGGGTACAGAGAGGAGGGTAGAGAGGAACAGGGAGAGGTCATTTCTTCTCAAATTTGTTGTAAAGATTGTGCTATTGTCTTGGACAAACAATTGCCCACTTGATACACGTAGTTAGCAGATTTAAACGAAAGCAATAACAACAAAAATTATTAATTCCAAGTCTTCACCTCTCCTAATTCACTAGAATTGTATTAAAGTTTTTTAATTATTTCAACAGATTCCTTAATAAATATATTTGCATGCCAGATTATGATGCCAAAGAATCCTGCAAAGCTCCATCTAGAATTTTAATGTCACTTATAAATGCTGCATAACTGTTAAAGTACATAAAGCTGAATGATTTTTCGATGGAATACGCTGTTTTTGTTTCTCCTATACAACCGCGCATTTTCCTTAAAATTGGTACGAGATCTATTTTTCATCCTGGGTCGAATTGGATGGTCATCCTCAAGCAACTTAATCTATGAATGTCATGTCAGTGAGGATGGATTCAACACTTCCACTATCTTTTAAACATGTCCTCCTCAAATAAGAAGTTACGTGCCTCTACCTTCTTTTTCATTTTCATTTACACTGAATGTCCAAAGAAACTGATATAGGCATGCGTATTCAAGTACAGAGATATGTAAACATGCAGAACATGGCGCTGCGGTCGACGAAGCCTATATAAGACAAAAAGTGTCTGGTGAAGTTGTTAACTCGGTTACTGCTACTACAATGGCAGGTTATCACGATTTAAGTGATAACAATTGATGGGACACAGCGTCATCATGGTAGCAATGAAGTGGGGATTTTCCTTTACGACTATTCCACGAGTGTAGCCTGAATATCAGGAATCTGGCAAAACATCTAATCTCCGGCATAGCTGCGCACGGAAAAAGATCCTGCTAGAACGGGACCAACGACGACTGATAAGGACCGTTTAATTCTGGGCCATCAAAAAGTGTCAGCGTGCGAACCATTCAACGAAACATAATCTGTATGGGCTTTCGGAACCGAAGGCTTACTCGTTTTCCGGACTGTTGATGACCGAAAACACTATGGCTGGTCGGACGAGTCTCATTTCAAATTCTAACGAGTGGATGGACATGTACGGATTGGAGACGACCTCATTAATCCATGGACCCTGCATGTCAGCAGGGGACTGTTCAAGCTGGTATAGCTTGTAATGGTGTGGGGCGTGTGCAGTTGGAGTGATGTGGGACTCCTGATACGTCTACATACGACTCTGACAGGTGACATGTACGTAAGCATGCTGTCTCATCACCTGCATCCATTCATGTTCATTGTGGATTCTGGTGGAATTGAGCACTTTCAGCACGACAATGCGACACCCCACAGGTCGAGAATTGCTACATACTGCCTTCAGGAACACTGTTCTGAGTTTAAACATTTCCGCTAGCCACAAGACTCCCAAGACATGAACGTTATGGAGCGTGTCTGGGTTGTCTTGCAACATGGTATTCAGAAGAGATCTCGACCCCCTCGTACTCTTACAGATTTACGGACAGCTCTACAGGATTCATGGTGTCAGTTCCCTCCAGCGCTACTGCAGACATTAGTCGAAGCTGTGCATCGTTGTGCTGCGATACTTCTGCGTGCTCGCGGGGGCCCTACACGATATTAGGCAGGTGTACCAATTTCTTTGGCTCTTCAATTTGGAACGAACAAAATGCGTTTCTTTTTATGCCTGTAATTCTATTACTTCTACCAAATTTCTCTATTTTGTGGACGTAATCTTCATCATACATGATTACGACTACGTCACATTTGTCTCCCTACGTGGAAGTTCCTCTTTCCTGTTCAGAATGTTTTAAACTTGTTGATAGTATCTTCATCCGTCACTACTATTCTCAGATAACTGCTGCTATTTTGATAAGACTTTGTGGAGACTAGCTCATTTCTGTCAGCCACTTTCGTAAAACTTTGTCAAGTGACATGAGCTTTAAACTTCGCGATCATTCTACTAACTAATTTATTAATTAATTGTGCGTTCATTTTGACGGCGATATTATGCTTTAATCCTTTATCTAACAACACCAACTCAGCACTCATAAAGATCTTTTTGGCAACGTTAATTACTCCCTGAGGAAAGTGATGTACTTCACTTCATAGTTTATCTGATGTCCTAAGATATTGGTTTCGTAAACACCATATTATCTTCTTGTGCCTTTTCCTGTTATCATTCTGCTATTCAATTAACAATTCTAAATTTTTCGACGAACTGGCAATGGCTGTAAGGATAACACTAAATTGTCTAATCATAACCGTAGACTGAATGCTTTTTGGTTACCTAGGGATTTCCATTCATCACCTTCCCCGATATCGGATTTGCCCACGTCAGCTCTGTTGGAAGAGACTTGCAATATAGGAATTGTCTTTAACTTTAACCAAACAATTTACTCTAGACATCTCCAGTAGAAATTGTGGTTCATAGTACTTAGCACCACACTGTTTTCTATCTTAAACAAAGTAATGAACTGATGCTTAGTCTGATCAAGCATCAACTTATTTTGTGAATGAGTCTTACGATCTTCAAGGATATTTTGTGAATAAAACCGTGTGAATCACGTCAAATACTACTTTATTTGCAAGATAACTTTGCCTGCTAGCATCATCACACTAACAAAGAATATTGAAAGAATGTAAGGTTGAGAGGTGTTTTTTACAAATGAGTAGGCTAAAGAGGTCAAAAGCAAAAAGACTAAAAAGCTAAATCCACCCACCAAAATTTAGAACTTGTAAACCAAAGTCCAATGTTAATCAGTACTTGCTGAATCAATTTTTTTCACTTAAAAGCATTTACTGCCTACATCAGACTTTATGTTACGCAATTAAAGCAAGGTGACTAGTTTTGGTCGCTTTCAGCAACCATCTTCAAATCGTTTATATCGTAAAAACGAGTTCAATATAACTGAGAAACATAACCATGAGCAACAGTCATGCATTTGTATTATGGGCCAACAAGACTAAATCAGTATGTAGTAAAAGCGTCATCGAGAGTGAGCCAGGTTGTAAACCATGATCTCGCAAGTCATAAAAAAGGAGAATGGCCAGTTGCATAAGTAAAAATTGCATGGCATGCCCGTTACGTGCACTTGTACAACAGATATAATAGCGAGCAAAATTTATGCACAGGTAGCAGATATTCTCAGCTGTTCCATACCCTGGTTTACAAAGCAATGAGCCATCATAATGTATAAAATAACCATACTTACAAAATGTGCACAAGCTGAGGAATAAAAGTAAAATGCCTCAAGCCCAACCAGCGTGGTAGACACGTTGTTGGCCCATAATATGAAGACATGTCACTGTGTGACTGTTGCTACTGGTAAAGTTTTTCAGTGTGTATTCAACTTCATATTTACAATTTAATCGCTCTGAATATCATTTTTGAAAGGGACCAAAACTAGTCACCGTGCTTTAATTTAGAACATAAATTGCTGTCTAGGCACTATAAGCTCCTTATGTACAAATACTTTTTCAGTAGTTACGTTATGATGTCTGTCTAGTTCCATGCAATGTCAGGCTTCAATATTAATCAGTAAAACCTATGATTAAGTGGGGCAGCAACTATCAACTGTTTACAGAGATTTTTACAGAGTATTTGAAACTATTCGGGTAATTTAGTTCCTTTGTCAATAAGTTGATGCAATTTCAAGCAGAGTGAGAATTGATATTCTTTATGATGAAAAAGCTTGTGTTGTGAAGCGTTTTGAAAACTAAATTGAGTGATAGACGATTTAAAAAGTATGATGTTACACCCAATTATACCATAGTTAAAATTAAAAATATTTCATTCCCCAAACGTACTTGGTGAGGTTAAAAGTTTCATTCATAATGACAAAAATCCAATTTTTAGGTATCAGAAATGCTACAACAGCAACTCTGATAGTCACAACAGCATGTCAAGATGAAATATATTTAATGGCATGGTCTGTTGTTTTTACTAGTAATTTTTTATTTAATAAGTCAAGAACCTGAATAGATATTTAAATGAAACTTCAGTCAAATAATTATTATATTGTGACCTTAACCTGAAAAGAAAAATTAAAAAATTTAGAATACATAGTGCAGTTAATATTCATTTTTATCTTATTATGAGTAATTTTTATTTTATGTATACTTCCACACTATCAAAATAAAGGGTCAAAACAAATTTTGTTCTTTTAAAATGGTTCAAATGGCTCTGAAGACTATGGGACTTAACACGTGAGGTCATCAGTCCCCAAGACTTAGTACTACTTAAACCTAACTAACCTAAGTACATCACACATATCCATGCCAGAGGCAGGTTTCGGACCTGCGATCGTAGCGGTCGCGCGGTTCCAGAATGAAGCCCCCAGAACTGCTCGGCCACACTGGCAGGCTGTTCTTTTAATTATTATCTTGTCGAAACAGTAAACCAGGAATATTTAGCAATTTGTGGTTTTTTATGTTAAAAAATGTTTTCTCTTGATAATTTAAGAATATATGACATGCTTCAGCTTAACTTATTTAATACTTTGTTAACTAATTTGCTTCATTGTGAAGGCAAACGCTATATTACCATTCATGCTAAATTCTTCTTTTATAGCTTTAATACTGGATAAAAGAATGACATTTAAGTATGCAAATACTTTAACTTTGGGAAATTGTAACAAGAGATTTACATGTCATTTTCTTCTGAAGATAACATGTAAAAAATATTTCAGTTCCATAATCTTGTTGATACTGAACGTCCTTTTCAATGTTTTTAGTTTTGTAATTATGGCCTCAATTGTCATTCTTTCACAAGCTTTTTTCAACTTGAGTGACACATTACCTGTCCACTCAAGGCAGGCCAGTTTTCATGTTGTCCTCAGTTTTGATGTATAGCCTGCTCATGATTTTTAATCTTCTTGTTACTCTATCATTAAACATATCATGGCGTCCATCACATCGATCTGAAACGCTGGTATGCCAATAAAACTGTTTTGGAGAAGAATTCCCAAATACAGTTACTGGAGCTTTCATTTAGATTCTGTGGTTCTCCATATAAACATTTTCCCAGGAGTATAGAATCTTAAAGATCCCTATGTATTGGCTATATATGTTCCTCAAGGATACCAAATGAAGAGCTGCCATGGAAATAGTGGCATCGAAATTAAATACGCAAGGTTTCGTGTTTGATAGTAGGGTGACACCTAGGTACTGATGCCTGCATCTGCTGTAGGAAGTCATTTAAACACGAAAATGGTAAGATACATAGTTTTAGAATCAGGCAGAATCGCGGTTTTTTTTTAAATGAAAAAGTCAATTTTTGGGACTCATAAAGTGCAGATCTCCTTACTGTTGAAGTTTTACGTAGTTGTGGTACAGACATGATTCTAGAATACTTAAGGAAAATATGTTGTCATACTTAGTTGAGCTTCAGATTATTTTTGTCATCTCAAGAGCTATTTTATGAATATTGATCATGTTCTATAATTTGAATTTGACTGATTATAATTGTAGAGAATGAATGTCATTTTTTAAGTAAGAATTGAAAAGAGAAAGCAAAAACATGTCCATACACTAGCATCATCCACCGGCTACCATCTGTTTCTCATTAAGTAAAAGTAATCATTTTTTGAAGCCAAGCCAAATGTTCAGCCCATTTTATTCATTGGACCCAAATGTTGTTTTACAATGTCTTGTGTTTTGTAACTTATCTTTAACATGTTTTAAACTTTGAAGTTACTATTCTTTGTAGCCTTGTAATACGTAGCATACATTTCTCATTCTTATATTCCTTAAATCTTAGATGATGGCAGTAGCCAGATCAATGTTATGAATAGAGTAATACAAGGTTTAACAAAAGTGTGTGACGAAACTTGCAGCAAAAATTAATTGAGAAATAAAATATGTTATATGGACATAGATTCGTAAATGTTTTATTTCCTTACAGCTCACTTTCTACATCTCTTCATAATCACATTAATCATGGCAAACACGTAAAAACAGCCGGCCGGTGTGAAAGAGCGTTTCTAGGCGCCTCAGTCTGGAACTGTGTGCCCGCTACAGTCGCAGGTTCGAATCCTTAGGTTAGTTTGGTTTAAGTAGTTCTAAGTTTTAGGGGACTGATGACCTCAGCTGTTAAGTCCCATAGTGTTCAGAACCATTTGAACCATTTTGAACGTAGAAACAGAACGTACCAGCAATGTATGGAACATATTCCTACAGAAAAAGTTCGAAATACCCTCATAGTCACGTTTGATTAGGATGTACATTAAGATATAATGCGTAGGTTCACCGTCAGTACTTGTTGTTCCAATTAAATAAAGGTTGTATTGACATGTGACTAATTCCATTGCTTGTACTGACATGCGACTAACTTCATTAATCTACTAGGACCAAGCAAGTATCATCAGCTGTTTAGTGTTGATCACGGCCTGTGCAAGCACGTAGCACAAGCTGTTTAGCGTTCTTCACTGATTTAGTTGCCAGTGCAGGGCGGTAGAAGTGTACTCAAATGCAGAGTTGCGAGATCTCCTTTTGCTGTACGAATTAGGGGATGGTAAAGGACATAGCGCTCAGCGGTTTTATAGGGAGAGATTTCCACAACAACCGAAAAGAGGGCGTTTGAAGCAGTTGGCTATTATCTTAGGAAGCATGGCATGGGGCATGTAAGCCTTCTATTCGCGACTGTGGAAGGACTAGAAAGACGAGGACACCCCAACTGGAGCCTCCTCCAATTGAGTGCAGTGAATGACAACCCTTAAGTCAGACTGAGTCTTTTAGCTCCGGCGAAATATATTGACCACATGACTGGCCGGAGAGAGCTAAATGGCTTCTAGCTGTATCCATACCACGTACAGGTATGAGTTATCAGCAGCTGATTTTCGTGCACAGATAGATTTCTACAAATGATTTCTTCAACAGTGTGTCAACTCTTTCTTCAGTGCAAGTGTGATTATGAGGAGAATTCGTTTCAACACAATCAAATTATACATTTTCATAATCAGTATGTATAGACTGTCGAGAACCCTTACGAAATTGTGCAATCACATCACGAACAAAGATCTTCTGTAACTTTTCGGCCAGCATTGTTGGTGTTTGTTTGTTAGGATCTCATGCTTTTCCGCCCAGCTCAACGGTAAAAATTGCCATACTTACTTAGTCTGTTGTGCTAGAGCAGGGCTTTCCTTTTTCAGGCGGAAATCCACAGTGGACCAATTGTCGGTCAAGCGCACAATAATTGTTGAAATTTAGCGCAAAGCCCACGGGAACTGAAAACTTCTCAATGCAAGTACCATTTTTCCACTACCCCGACGACGAATCAGAAATCTTTGGTTCACAGAGTAATGGAAAGAACTTGGAACTAACGTCGTTCCCGTTTGTCACAATTTTGCTGCTGCATTTACTTCCGTAGTTCAACACACCTCTTTCTCCGTAGAAACTGTTTCTTGAACACCGATAGAAATACTATCAGTCTTACAACATGGGAATTATGCATCATTACCAACAGTACAAAAAATGCATTCTTCAAACAGTCGTGTATCAAACGTTCTTTTACACTTACAGAAAACGAAAGTGATTCAAAAATCATTAAACGCAGTCTTTCACATACGTAACACCATCATGATGAGAAGCATACAAATGAAGTGTTAAATTTCTTGAACGGTCGAATTTTGTTGTTGGCAGTGACCGTTGTTAAGCTTTTCCCTTGCAGTGAAATATTAGTTTCGTTCATTTTGGAGAAAATATCTGCCAAATAAGCAAATATACAGTACCAATTTTCGTCATTAATAAAATGTGGTAATTTGTATTATGGTCTGAAAATAAAGCTAAGAGTTCTAAACGCATTTCACATAATCGAGAGAGTGTATTCTGTCCTGAAAGCCACCACACTTCTGTATGAAGGAGCAGGGGCGATGAAGGGTTCTCATACCTTCACACAGAGCTGTGAAAGTCTTGGCTTTAAATGAATTGCGTTGGATGCGAGAAACCAGAGGCTGTTTCACATCATGTGACATGTCAAATATCTGTCTCTTAACAGTACTGTTTGATAGTGGCAAAAGGAGATACAAGTTTAAGTGCCTTTTCGTCTAGCATACAAGAACCAATATCGCTAACACAAGGTTGATGAGGGTTTCCGAAATGGCATGAGCTTCGCCTGTCTTTGTCAATCGGTAGCTTACCAGGAAAGAAGCTTTTAATGAGTTTTCAGTAATTGTGTATGCATGAGTCTTCATGTATTGTCGAGTAGCAGCTAATTAAGTCGCCTTGCTCTTGAAACAACAACCCGTTTAGTCTGTAAGTCCTGATGAATACCCTCAGAAGGACGGCGCAATTTAGCTAGAACTATCGAACTGTTCCGAAGGACTCGTGCGCAAATTACAAACTGAGCTTAACCGTCCTCTATCTTGATAAAGCCCATTTCTAATTAGCTTTCGTTGTAATAGCGCTGTTTAGTTGTTGCTATTCACAGGGTGGTGCAACTAATGTAGCGTTTCAGAGTTTTCGCATAGTAAATCCTGCTATGTCGCTTCATGTGATTGTTCATTTGGCTGTCCTCCCTCCTCATTAATTTCATCAGCCATCGATCCACGGCGAGGTGGCGCAGTGGTTCGCACAATGGACTCTCATTCGGGAGGACGACGGTTCAAACCCGCATCCGGCCATCTTGATTTAGGTTTACCGTGATTTCCCTAAATCTCTTGAGGCAAATGCCGGGACTGTTCCTTTGAAAAGGGCTCGGTCGACTTCCTTCCCCTTCCTTCCGTAATCCGATGAAATCGATGAACCCAACCCAACCCGATCCATGTGGAAGTAATAAACTGGTCAAAAGGAGAATGATGAAGCACGTAGTGCATTCACGAAGGACGTTTAACACTGAACCGTATGCGAGCCAATAAGTGCTCCGAGTGGTCGACTGAGCTCGCACCATTTCAGAATATGCGCAAAGGGTTTCTGCGCATCAAGAACTATGAGCCGGCGCGTACGCGAGCTCCCGAGTGCTGCAGAAACCGGTGTAGGGAGGTCGTGTTCACCGCCACTAAACAGCGTGCGGGTCCCCATTGGGGAAAAGCAGCCGCTGCTTGGGAACGCGACCTGACGTAAAGGTACGAAACGAAAAGGGATAATATTTATGAATTTGCTTTTTAAGTTTTAAATTAATATGTTAACTCATTCTTTTACACGTTTTGGTCAAGACTGTCCACGGACGCTCTAGAAAGAGCCGGGGGACCCACAAGGGGTCTGCAGACCGCACGTTGGTAAGCCCTGTGATAGAGTGTATGCATTCAGGAGTGAGATAAACATGCACTTCGCAGATGATGGACCACCTCCTCGTCTCAGTGTTAATTTTAATAGGCATGTAAATAAGGAATTCCATGACAGATATATGGGTGGAAGTGGACCATTTCCTTGGCCTTCACTCTCTCCAGACTTGAACCCACAAGACTTACGAGGGATAGCTGAAAAGTAATGACACTGAATTTTTTATGTGAAAAACCTCAAAGCTTTTTCAATAAAACAACGTTATTAATAGTCAACATCTTTATTCTTCACAAGTATACATTTGCAGCCATCTTCCGTCAGAAGGTGCGAATTGTAGCGTTTAACATGCCGGTGTACAACATACACTATGTGATCAAAAGTATCCGGACACTTGGCTGAAAATGACTTACAAGTTCGTGGCGCCCTCCATTGGTAACGCTGGGATTCAATATGGTGTTGGCCCACCCTTAGCCTTGATGACAGCTTCCACTCTCGCAGGCATACGTTCAGTCAGGTGCTGGAACATTTCTTAGGGAATGGCAGCCCATTATTCACGGAGTGCTGCACTGAGGAGAGGCATCGATGTCGACTGGTGGGGCCTGGTACGAGGTCGGTGTTCCAAAACATCCCAGAGATGTTCTTTAGGATTAGGTCAGGTCTCTGTGCAGGCCAGTCCATTACAGGGATGGTATTGTGGTGTAACCACTCCGCCACAGGCCGTGCATTATGAACAGGTGCTCGATCGTGTTGAAATATGAAATCGCCATGCCCGAATTGCTCTTAAACAGTGGAAAGCAAGAAGGTGCTTAAAACATCAATGCCAGCCGCGGTGGTCTAGCGGTTCTAGGCGCTCAGTCCGGAACCGCGCGACTGCTACGGTCGCAGGTTCGAATCCTGCCTCGGGCATGGATGTGTGTGATGTCCTTAGGTTGGCTAGGTTTAAGTAGTTCTAAGTTCTAGGGGACTGATGACCACAGATGTTAAGTCCCATAGTGCTCAGAGCCATTTGAACCATTTTGAAAACATCAATGTAGGCCTGTCATAGTGTCATGCAAAACAACAAGGCGGGCAAGTTCCCTCCATGAAAAACATGACCATACCATAACACCACCGCCTCTGAATTTTACTGTTGGCACTACGCACGCTGGCAGATCACATTCACCCGGAATTCCCCACACCTGCACCCTGCTATCGTTTCGCCACATTGAGTACCGTGATTCATCACTCCGCACAACGTTTATCCGCTGTTCAATCGTCCAATGTTTACGCTTCTTGCACCAAGCGAGGCGTCGTTTGGCATTTACCAGCGTGATGTGTGGCTTATGAGCAGCCGCTCGACCATGATATCCAAGTTTTCTCACCTCTCGCCTAACTGCTTGCAGTGGATCCTGATGCAGTTTGGAATTCCTGTGTGATGGTCTGGATAGATGCCTGCATATTACACATTACGACCTTCTTCAACTGCCGGTGGTGTCTGTCAGTCAACAGACGAGGTAGGCCTGTACGCTTTTGTGGTGTACGTGTCCCTTCACGTTTCCACTTCGCTATCACATCGGAAACAGTGGACATAGGGATGTTTAGGAGTGTAGGATTCTCACGTACAGAAGTATGACACAAGTGACACCCAGTCACTTGACCACGTTCGAAGTCCGTGAGTTCAACGGAGTGCCCCATTATGCTCTCTCACGATTCTAATGACTATTGAGATCACTAATATGGAGTACCTGGCAATGGGTGGTAGCACAATGCACCCAATATGGAAAACGTTAGTTTTTAGGGGTGCCCGATACCTTCGATCACATAGTGTAGCTATTTCGGTGCGTGAAAAACAGCGATTGTGTTCGAGTTTCGAATTCAAGAGTTCGTCCACACATGAAGCGTACTCTCCTTTCGGATGACAATGCTAGACCACACATCTGCAAACATCTGACGCCTGGGATCCACTGTCATCGATCATCCTTCTTACAGTCTCGACTTGACTCCATCCGAGTTTCATCTATTTCCAAACCTGAAAGAACACCTTCTAGGACTACACTTTGATAGTGATGAAGCGGTGGAAGCAGAGATGAGGTGCCGGCTCCGTCAACAAAGCAAACATTCTACAGTGGCGGTATCAACAAACTGGTCTTTCGTTAGATTAAACATGTTCGTCTACAGGGTGACTACGTTGAGTAATAAATAAGCAGACATAAAGAACGAAGAAGTAGAATTTGAACAACGGTCGTCTTATCTAAAATGCTTTAAGAATTTTGACATAAAAATTCGGAGTTATTACTTTCAGCACGCTCTTCTATATTGCTGAGGCATTTGAAAGCTATCGTGTGCGGAACCCTTGTACAAGATGTACAGTCTTAGTGCCCGTATTGTGGAAGGCTCTAAAAATACACTACTGGCCATTAAAATTGCTGCACCAAGAAAAAAATGCAAATGATAAACGGGTATTCACTGGACAAATATATTATACTAGAACTGACATGTGATTACATTTTGACGCAATTTGGGTGCATAGATCCTGACAAATCAGTATCCAGAACCACCACCTCTGGTGGTGGTTCTGGATACTGATTGAATCAGACAGAGCTTGGATGGCGTGTACAGGTACAGCTGCCCATGCAGCTTCAACACAATACCACAGTTCATCGAGAGTAGTGACTGGCGTATTGTGACAAGCCAGTTGCTCGGCCACCATCGACAAGACGTTTTCAATTGGTGAGAGATCAGGTGGATGTGCTGGCCAGGGCAGCAGTCCGAACATTTTCTGTATCCAGAAAGACCAATACAGGACCTGCAACATGCGGGCGTGCATTATTCTTCTGAAATGTAGGGTTTCGCAGGGATCGAATGAAGGGTAGAGCCACGGGTCGTAACACAGCTGAAATGTAACGTCCACTGTTCAAAGTGCCGTCAATGCGAACAAGAGGTGACCGAGACGTGTTACCAATGGCACCCCATACCATCACGCCGGGTGATACGCCAGTATGGCGATGACGAATACACGCTTCCAACGTGAGTTCACCGCAATGTCGCCACACACGGATGCGACCATCATGATGCTCTAAAGAAAACCTGGATTCGTCTGAAAAAATGACTTTTGTAATTCGTGCACATAGGTTCGTCGTTGAGTACACTATCGCAGGCGCTCCTGTCTGCGATGCAGCGTCAGCGGTAACCGCAGCCGTGGTCTCCGAGCTGATAGTCCATGCTGCTGGAAACGTCATCGAACTGTTCGTGCAGATGGTTGTTGTCTTGCAAACGTCCCCATCTGTTGACTCAGGTATCGAGACGTGGCTGCACGATCCGTTACAGCCATGCAGATAAGATGCCTGCCATCTCGACTGCTAGTGATACGAGGCCGTTGGGATCCAGCACGGCGTTTCGTATTACCCTCCTGAACCCACCGATTCCATATTCTGCTAACAGTCATTGAATGTCGACCAACGCGAGCAGCAATGTCACGATACTATAACCCGCAATCGCGAAAGGCTACAATCCGACCTTTATCAAAGTCGGAAACGTGATGGTACGCTTTTCTCCTCCTTACACAAGGCATCACAACAACGTTTCACCAGGCAACGCCGGTCAACTGCTGTTTGTGTATGAGAAATCGGTTGGAAACTTTCCTCATGTCAGCACGTAGTAGGTGTCGCCACCGGCGCCAACCGTGTGTAAAAGCTCTGAAAAGCTAATCATTTGCATATCACAGCAACTTCTTCCTGTTGGTTAAATTTTGCGTCTGTAGCACGTCATCTTTGTGGTGTAGTAATTTTAATGGCCAGTAGTGTATAAACAATTTTCTAGGTCTGTAGCACCGCATAAGGAATGCAATGCGACGGCGAGCTGTTACAGATATCCTTGCTATCGGAGGGCATTTTGAATATTTCATTTAGGAACGTATTTCGTGCTGAGCTGATACATCCTTTACCTGTGTGTTTCCCATGATTAATGTGTTCAAGATTTTTGCAAACAGGAAATAAAACATTTTCGGACCCATGTACGTCCAACATACATTCTGCTTCTACATAAGGAAACTGAACGGTTTTATGTACAAAATACCGTAGTACGCCGTTGAGGAGCCTATACATAATTTTGCATCCCCTTCACAAAGTGGAATATCGTACGCTAAATGGTTTTCTCTATCCTAAGGGGAAAACAATGCAGCAGCCTATGCGGAATTGGTGGAAGTGTACTGCAGCAATGTAACTTTATATGATGCATTCCTTAGACCCTGCTACGCTTCTAGCATGGTAAAACACATATGTATGCCGAAGTAGCAGACAGCTCTCTGTGAAGACCGGAAATCGCAAGAGAGTAGAGGTGTCGGTGCACAGAGACAGTTGTATCTCAATCGTGGCCAAAATGCGAAAAAAGATAGCTCAGTCGTGGTACAGGGCCCAACAGTTTGCAAGACATCTGAAAATGGAAACGTCATTGCCGCGGGTTACCGAAACTACTATTATTCACACTTTTTTAACAATAAATAAATAAAGAACTCTTCACCACAAATGGATGGGCTAAGTGTATGACTGTGACAACGAGAGAAAGTAGTAAAGGAAAGGAAGCAGTTGAAGCATGTGGATTCATCATCACCGAAAAGGCAAACTTACAGCCGTCATCGGGCGACGTGATGGTAGTCGTTTTTTGGAACTGCCATGGTACGAGGCTAACAGATTATGTTTCTAAGAGGCAAACCGTCACAGGAACACACCCTTCTAGACGTTATGGGAGCCTGCTAAGATGAAGCACGGTGGAGAGCTGGAACGTCGCAGTCAATGCCACAGGTCAAACACACATGGGACTGCTTCGGACTATCATAATATGCCCTACTCACCGTGTAGAAAATGATAACATGATCACAGACTTTCAAGGTAACCTCATTAATTTTTCAAGGTGATAATTAAAATTTTATGAACATTTTTGTGCTGGCAATGTGTTACATTGTACATCTCCCTTTCATGTTACTGTTACACAACGCCTCTTTTTTAGATACGGACAAAGTCTGTTTTTGCTGGTGCTACTGAGACTCAGTTACTTGCTACGACTCATAAACAAGTCTGTCACGTGTTTACTTGTAATGCACGCAGAGGTATACTGCCTAGCCGAGAGCACAAAGTTGGCGGCGATGGCGGCGAGAGTTTTAAAATAAATTAAGTTACTAGTAGTAGGAAACGTTACGATTTACACACATATTCCAGAATGAGATTTTCACTCTGCAGCGGAGTGTGCGCTGATATGAAACTTCCTGGTAGATTAAAACTGTGTGCGGGACCGAGACTCGAACTCGGGACCTTTGCCTTTCGCGGGCAAGTGCTCTACCAACTGAGCTATCCAAGCACGACTCAAGCCGCGTCCTCACTGCTTTACTTCCGCCAGTACCTCGTCTCCTACTTTCCAAACTTCAAACTTGTCCGCGAAAGGCAAAGGTCCCGGGTTCGAGTGTCGGTCCCGCACACAGTTTTAATCTGCCAGGAAGTTTCATCACACATATTATTCACAAGGTTATTTGTCTTGTTTCTCCATGCTTGGCTGTTCTTCAAAATCTATTGTAGTGTATTATTATTTAAATGTTCGCCTGCTTAGCTGGGTGGTAACGTGCTCGCCTCCATGCAAGAAATCCCGGGGTCGATTCCCGGCCGGGTTGGGGATTTTCTCTGCTCGGGGACTGAGTTCATCTTCATCACCGGCGCGCAAATCGCCCAATGTGGCGTCGAATGAAATAAGACTTGCACTTGGCGGCCGAACTTCCCCGAGTAATGGCCTCATGGTCAACGATGCCATACGCTCATTTCCATAGTACAAATGCATGCGTATTGAGCCGTGGCGACTGGCGCTAGTTATGCTCCACTTGCGTCGCTGATATTGACACTCGTGTGGTCTCGTATCTCTGTTCCGCCTTTGGTTTTCCGGTTTGATGTGTGGCCGAAGGCTCTCTCCGGTCGGCGTTCAACGAGGCAACATGTTTTGAAGGCGGGTACTGCCCTCGTCTCTATCCGCTGTGCCCGGAGCCTCGCCGTCCTCGCTGTCCTTGCCGTTTTGCTCCGCGCCGGGTATACGGCGCTGATTAGTCGGCGCGTTGGCGTGCGAAACGGTGGCGGGTTCGTCATCTCATGCTGGACATCTTCTCATCGCTTAACTGGAAGCATTAAGTTCCGTATGATTCATATGCTGCTGTTAACCTGTGAAGATTTGTGAAACATATGGTGGCACTTCGTATCTGCCGGAGGTCAGTTAAGGACGGTTCTGAATAAGAGAGTGTTATACTGAACTCCCGAAGTGTTGTTTCCGTGGAGCGGAGTCTAAGCATTTCGGCAAATGCAAAAGGGAATACAGTTTCACTGCTTGTTTTTAGAGGTTCCTTGCAGTGTTAATTTGATGTAGCATGTTAATTAGCGTGATCCTCGTCCAGTTTTAGTTTTAGTCTTTCTTTTATTATGAAGGACAGGCCTTTCTTAAGTCAGTTTAATTTTAATTGTTCTTCTATTCGGTAAATGTCTCAGTTTGGTTTTCAGTTATGTTACAGATAGTCACGTAGCTAGTAAGCATTGCATGGTCTTGAAAAAGGTGGATCACGAGTTGAATTTGTCTGCCGCGGCCCGCATCTCGTGGTCGTGCGGTAGCGTTCTCGCTTCCCACACCCGGGTTCCCGGGTTCGATTCCCGGCGGGGTCAGGGATTTTCTCTGCCTCGTGATGGCTGGGTGTTGTGTGCTGTCCTTAGGTTAGTTAGGTTTAAGTAGTTCCAAGTTCTAGGGGACTGATGACCATAGATGTTAAGTCCCATAGTGCTCAGAGCCATTTTTTTGTCGGCCGCGTGAATTATTTGCTGTTGCGGAAATGGTCTGGTATGTGGGGCAGATGAGGTTTGTCGCCTTGGCGGGCAGGCTGAGATCGTGTGTGCGTTCGGCGTCTTTTCTGCCCTGGCTTGCAGCCTGGTCATCTGCGAAATTGCTTGGCGGTTGCTTTTTACTCGTTTGTTCCGAGTACCGCCTTGTATAAGCCGTGCCCCCATCCTTTAGTTGAATATCTGGCCTGTCGGCGCGCCGTCTCCGACGAGATCTTCCTATAAGTGACTTAAGGTGAATCATTAGAGTTGTGTAAATTTTGGTTACGTAACCAATGAACTGAATAGTGTGCTTGTGGTGATGACTTTCTGTGATCATTTTGCAGTAACATCTAATTATTATCTTCAAAATACTGTTTTTTTATATTAATTCATGATTTAAATGCATAGTTTTTCTAAAGTCAGTTGTATATTTTCTTAAGAGTACAAAGGTCCGAATTAAATTTATGTATTGTTATTCTGATGCTCAAATTCTGTAATAATGAGTTTTTTCTGTAGTTGAAATTAAAATTACCTACCAACCACAAGTCTATCCATCAGCAAAGCCCCGAGCTTCCTATCTCTTTTGTGTAGCTGTGATTAAATTTCAATTTTGGTTTCTCCAGCACGTAATTTGAGCAGTCACACGTCTCACGCATACATCACAATGTGCAATGTTTTCATTGAGTGACGCGTATGAATTCCACCAGATCAGTTACATAATGATAATCATATCAGGCAGATAACATGTTTTGTAATTTTCTATCCGTTTTTCTTTCGTTCTTACATACTTTTTATGTATTACTCAGGCGGTTATTCTGAGATCAGAGCTGACACTTGATTTTCTTGGTTCACGAGCAGCTGCGCACAGAAGTGAAACGGCGGCAGGGTTATGCACAGATTCCTCATGTCTCTGCGGTTGGAAACAGTACAGCAAGACTTGGATGTTATGCTAAGGAGGTATATATGATAATGATAGGGAAATGACACTCTGTGTGGCTTACTGGTCTGCTATTTATTTCTTCTTCGAGTGTTTGCAACGAACAGGTCGAAGAGCAAAGGCACTAGTTTATTTATAAGCTCAATAAGTTTAGTACTCAGTTAAGATTTACTAGCTCCTCCAATCAGTTACCATAATAAACGAACACCCCGGGACACAGCTTTGTTTATATTCGTGTTTACACAGTGATGTATGGTACTACAGACCACGAGTCATGGAAGTGTCATATTCTATTGCTGTAATTGAATCCTAAGGTTGAAGTTCTCGTCATAATGAAAGTTTTATACTGACATAGGTACATTTAGGCAAATTTACGATGGAAACCAACAATTCTAGTCCAGAGACACTACAGGTAAGTTTTGTAAGTCCTTCTTAGTGTACAAGCTTAACTGAAGATAAAGTTCACTTACATAGGACTTTTTGTAGGCTGTCTGTCATCTCAGGGTGCTCGAGCTTGATGTCTTCTCGGCCTTCAACTATGCTGCTCGCTGCTACTCTCAAAATCTGCTCGCTTCGCTTTTGACGGCTTCCGTTCCGGCATTTGTGCATGGAATGTGACTGCGTCGCGTTTTACCTCCTCTTTGCACTCAGTGATGGTGAAATCTCTGGTTTTCCTCGTGACCTCTTAATGGACTGGCAGAAGCGATTTGCACTGTACACTCCTACCTAAATTAAAAGGCTTACAGCTAATATTCATACTGGCACGTTTCGCGATTCGGTCAATACAACACAACAGGAAACCATAAAACCTATAACTGATCTACATTTAGTCCGAAACCTATGAAGCTGGTGGCTGGCACAGATTGTGTGTCGAGTCTTGCTACTTCCATAGATGGTCACTACACTACGTCTGCTACCACCTGTCCTACAAGGGGCGATGAAAGTTTCCATTCGAAGGCCACACTAACCCCCTGCGTACATGTCGGTGCTTGTACAACCGCACTGGAGTCGCGCAGAGTCGCTTGTATGGCCTTCAAAAGGATACTTCGTGATCGTTCCTTTTAATATGGATCTAGAGGATTGTATACTCGGGCTGGAAGCAAGCCACCACAAGATCTCCAAGACCACAACTGTTCTCCACAACCACTACATAAGGCAGTCAATAATGGAAATTTTCACAGGCTGATTTATGGACTGGAACGTCTGAGTCACTGGTTTTCCCTTCAAGTTCCAGGTTTGGAACGGCATCCTGGAGAATTCCAGCGGCTATAAAAAGTGATTTTCCCCACGATTCATACCAGAGGACCTGTCTGTGGTTTTCCTCCGCCGGTACATGTGGTATGTGAGCTGCAGCTGGCTGTGGATATGGCTCGGTCTTGCTGGAATATCTTGTTCTAATAGTATACAGATCCATGACGCTACCATCTTCCTCCTGTGATAACTCTTCTAACATAACTCCTTCAATTTTCCGTTGATTTAAATCTAATCTGAAACGTCCAGAATTTTTATCACATATTTTCATTTCAATTGCCGATACCTTATTTGATGTTCTGTCAACTAACACATCTGATATTGAAAAGAATAGATACCAAAAAACTGCTTACCGCAAGTTATGGTTAATTGTGTTTTCAATTGGTTGCCAGTATAGACTGAAGTCAACAATCTACACCAGTCTTTATGGTATCACTGTTTTTCAACTGTTAGAAACCCACTTCAACTTGAATTGCGTTTGGTAGTTTGGACATTACTTTATTTAATTTGTAAGTTTTTTCTGTTATCTTATAATGTATAAGATACAGAGTAAAAATATACACTTACAATGATATTACCTGACACAACATGAATGACATACAATCTATCAATGGGAATACATAGACGAAGGTGAGGCACACGAACCTATTAACTTGTCTACTATTACTATTTTGTGCGAGTGAATGGGGAACTGGAGGTAATGCAAGAATATGACGGACTTTAAGTGCAATCTAGCGAAAGGCCAGTCCGTGAGCTATCTTATCCTAATGGGAACAATTTATAGGCAACAGATCGGGTGGGGGGGGGGGGGGGGTGGGGGGGTGAGGGGCGGTCCTTATTCGGTCGTATTTCCGACATTCTTTTTGTGGTGTCACCGCCGTTAGTATATGACGGCCCCGCGTGTCGCCACTATCAGTGATTGCAGACCGAGCGCCGCCCCACGGCAGGTCTAGAGAGACTTCCTAGCACTCGCCCCAGTTGTATAACCGACTTTGCTAGCGATGGTTCACTGACGAAATACGCTCTCATTTGCCGAGACGATAGTTAGCACAGCCTTCAGCTACGTCATTTGCTACGACCTAGCAAGGCGCCATTATCAGTTGCTATTGATCTTGTTAATCATGTACCGTCAGACCGACGTTCACCATTAATGGATTAAAGTTAAGTATTCCACCAGCTACGTCCGTTTTTCTAAATTCTAATTTCCTTGCCCTGTTCCAGACCTCACGCCAGCCTGCGTGAGCTAAAACGTGCCTTTCGGCTTCCTCTAAAATTCCTGGGTTGGCTCTCCTGCCAATCCACAACATTTGGCGACGAGGATGGGATCTGCCGCTCGCCGTCTGCTTTCAGCGACGGTACCGTCCGGTCAGCGCCCTGGGGAGCCATCCACTGGCTCGCCTCAGTCCCAGGTGTTACCGACGCTGCCTTCCATTTTGCCCCATGGCGACGCGCCGCCGCCGCCGCCTGTTCTCCCGCCGGCGACGCCCGCCGTGGACGCGTCGCTGCAACCGCCGGGCGTCTCCCTGGGTCACGCGCCGCCGATCGCTTCCAGTGACCGGATGTCCTCCGACGTAGAACTCTTGCCCGCTCTGGACCATATGTCGTCTCCGCCCATCGGGTGTCCCGGCCCGATGGAGGTCGACCCTTCGACCCCTCCTGTCTCTCTGCGGGCGCATACACCGCATGTTGGCGTGCACCCTGGAGCAGGTTTTCAGGCGTTTCCTAGCTCCCCGCGGTCCGAATGGCAGGGTGCGGGTGGCACAACCTCGCCTGTTGTTAGGCTCCCCACCTCGTCGCATACGTCAACATGGGGTCCTCCCCACGGCGGGCGGAAGCCTTATAACACAACCGTACGCCGGTTTGCGGGGGAGGAATGTGGTGTCACCGCCAGACACCAAACTTGCTAGGTGGTAGCCTTTAAATCGGCCGCGGTCTGTTAGTATATGTCGGACCCGCGTGTCGCCACTATCAGTGATTGCAGACCGAGCGCCGCCACACGGCAGGTCTAGAGAGACTTCCTGGCACTCGCCCCAGTTGTATAACCGACTTTGCTAGCGATGGTTCACTGACGAAATACGCTCTCATTTGCCGAGACGATAGTTAGCATAGCCTTCAGCTACGTCATTTGCTACGACCTAGCAAGGCGCCATTACCAGTTACTATTGATATTATGAATAATGTACCGTCAAGAGCGACGTTCACCATTTATGGATTAAAGTTAAGTATTCCATCAGCTACGTCCGTTTTTTCTAAATTCTAATTTCCTTGTCTTGTTCCAGACCTCACGCCAGCCTGCGTGAGCTAAAACGCGTGCCTTTCGGCTTCCTATAAAATTCCTGGGTTGGCTCTCCTGCCAATCCACAACACTTTTCACGGATTGTTTATTGAAATATGTGTTAAGCAAATTCCCGTTGTGCAGTGCTTCCCTACTGAGAAAGGAGGACCAGGTACTGATTTTGGCCAGGGGAGTACGTCAACATTATGTACATAGCCCATAGTCACGTGCCGTATGTGGACGAGCGATGTTCTGCTGAAAACAGATACCAGGACACCTCTCATGAGAGGTAACAATTTGGACTTGGGGTGCCTGTGACGTGCTATTGTGCAATGGTAGTCGTTGTCCTTGTGTTCTTCACCTCGAAGACTGATTCGTGCAGCTCTGCATGATACTCTGTCCTGTGCAAGCCTCTTCGTATCCAAACTACTATTGCAATCTATATCGTTTAGAACCTGCTCACTGCGTTCATTTGATGGTCTCCCTCTGTATTTTGTAGCACTCACGCTTCCCTCTAGTACTACATCGGTGATCCACTGATACCTCAGAACGTGTCCTATCATCTGTCATTTCTCCTGGTCAAGATGTGCCACAAGTTTCTTTTCTTCCCAGTTCTATGTACCTCCTCGTTAGTTGCATGATCTACTTAGAAACGTCTTTTTTTGCCATTGTTTTTCATATCCTCCCTACTTCGTCTGGCTTCAGTTATTTTACTGCCAAATAGCAACATTCGTCTACTACTTTCAGTACCTTTCTTTCAACTGCAATTCCCTCAGGATCTCCTGATTTAATTTGACTAAATCCCATTATCATTTTTTGCTTTAATTGAATTTCATCTTACATCCTCCTTTGAAGACGTTGCCCCTACCAGTCAACTGTTCTTCCATGTCCTTTGCGGTCTCTGATAGAATTATAATGTCATCGGCACAGCTCAAAGTTTTTATTTCTTCTCCCTGAACTTTAATTCCTTTTCCAAAATTTTCTTTTGTTTATTTTACTGCTTCCTTGGAGTTAGATTGATTAACCTTGAAGATAAGTTACAAACCTGTCCCACCCTATTTCCAACCACTGCTTCCCTTTCATGTCCATCGGCTCTCATAACTGCCATTTTGTTTCTGTACAAGTTGTATATAACCTTTCGCTTCCTGTATTTTACCTCTGCTACCTTCAGAATTACAACCATTGTATTCCATTCAACATTGTCAAAAGCTTTCTCCAAAGTATCCCTTTCAAGATCCCGAAATTCCTACCAGAGATGACCTGAACTCTTACCTGATGATTCTCCACACCATGATGCTAGTAATAACAACAGTATGTCTTTCCAAAACATTACTCCTCTGTGCTACCCTACTAGCTGGTGATCCCAGATAGCACAGCGCACAAGCTGAGGATGAAGCGACACCATTCGTTAGCAGTCCATTCTTTCCGACTACAACATCATCCATAAATGTGCTCCGACAAGTAGAGGCTTTGGACCCGTTAGTTAATAGTGACATCGAATCTGACTACAGCATTCGCACTGTTGTTGTAAATATGATATTAATGCATAGTGTTTCATGTTTTTGGAGCACGTGTGTGTTGCACGAAGTCAAAAGGAACTTCGAAGTTCTGGTCCACCCAGTGAATCGGGTAGCAAAGAAGGGTGCTTGTGAAATATTGATTACAGCGACGCACTATTTGTTTCAGTAACGAAACGACACCTAAAGGAGCAGTCTTTGGAAAGTCGATATCTTCCAAGTTTCTTTCTGCGCCATGTATTGGCTCCGAATACGATACCGCATTTCCGATTATTCCGAGAGCATGGCAGTGGTCAGTGTAAACGACACAGACCCGACGTACATTCGAACGCAGCAGTACCATACTTTTTGCAATTTTTTGAATGCTAGTCTGGTACCACTGTAGTGAAGTATCGGACCGTAATCCAAATGAGACAACACCGGCGTCGGTAGTGAGTGTTGCCGTAGGGTGAACAGCGTGCCAAGTATCTGCCAACACACAGAGATCGTGTTTCCCAACCACTAGTCTGAAACGAAGAAGTCCGACATGAGAGAATCAATTCAGTCGTAGATAAATCCCAGGAATCATGCAGCAGTTCAAAGTTCCATCCGTTCTACAGCAGCCATCTTGGAGAGACTTCGTATTTGATCAATGAAAAATCGTCTATATATTATAATTACGTAGCAGTTGGTGACAGAGATGTTTCGTTATAAGCAGTACAAACGGCGTATAACACTGGGCAGAACATAAACTCTTAAAGGAAACTTTCGGATATACTTGTGTTGGAGCGCCATCTTTTTGAATAACCGACTGAGTGATCATCGAATGTGAAATGCTCAACACAGATGTTTTATATCACCAAGAGTTCATAGGACACAAGAAATACGTTTGCCTACTTGGCAATGGAGTTTACTGCGTCATTAATGGCTGGACTATGGAGAGAGTTTGCTGACAAAATTCTGTAACAAAGTATTAAATTATACTTCTTCCATGGGTTGTATTAGCTCCTCGTGTGTATGATTCCACACGCACTGGAGCAACTGGAACTAGTTATACACTCACATTGCACAGTACGTAATACGTAAACTAGTATTTACAACAAAAAATGACCTGTCCGTATCCATACAAAAGTGAAGGTAGTAGTTCGTTTCAGTGGCATTTTTAAGGGCGGAAGTTGTTCGACGTAGTCTCCAAGAGTTCTCTAGAGGGAATGTGTTGAATTGTTGTTAAATTGCAAATTATATTTACCTTTTTAGCTATAAAATTACCATAATTTTAGTAGGAGGAGAAGGATATAATAAGTAAGAAACAACAATTCACAATATAAACAGGTTCATTTATTAAAACAGTATTACAGTTCTTAGCTACCGTATGATATCTGTCTTCACGAAACTTTAATTTATTTACAATTTTTCTTACAAAAAGAGTTTCACCGATACTTCTACCTCATGATTTTTCGTAAGACGTCTGTACTACAAAAGATCGTAAATATAATGCTCTATGGCTGTGCTACAAGTTGTAGACTTCTCCAACTTATAACTTACCGAATTTTTTCTTTTTTGTAGCTTAATCTGTTACTTATGTCCATGATTGATGAGACATTCAACCACGTATTAGTTATTCTTTGCTGAAATATCTGCTGTACAGCATGAGTTTTCCAAAGATATCAGAGCTACAGCAAAGTATTTTCTGTAAATTGGCAATTGCGTATCATTTCTGGAGAAAGAATAACTATCTTCCATGTTCATCATATTAACCGTCAGTCTAGACATTCTTTCCTCTTATAAGATTATTAAGGACAATATTTCTGTGGCCAATGATGAGAACTGATATGCATGAATATCTTCCATATTTTACCACCCACTGCTTCATTATTATCTTCGTCGTCAACGTATATCAAGGATTGCAGGTTATCTCGTTATTCTAAAACCATTTTGCTATGTGCTCTCGTCGTACACTTAATAAAGCTGGAAAATTTTCCTTTAACGTAGTTCTTATCGTTTATATCAGGAATGATGATATCAGTTTGCTGCTGATACTTGAGGAAAAAGCTGATATGTCTTAGAAATTTAAATATTTGAAGCTGACTTCCACTTCACTGTGGTTTAGTTACGTCTCGAAAAAAACTTCACATTTCCCTGTAACGTACTCATAAATGACTGAAGACACATAGAACATTTGCGCTCAGGCTATGACATTTTCCATGCCTTAAAATAGTAGATACAGTTGAACATGCACGACGTGTTGCGGAAAGTAAACTTGTATTGCTACTGTGTCACCAGCTAAGTCTCTATATGTAGAACAGCAGGTTCATTAAATACAGCTAATGTAAGTAGCAGTGAAACACATATTCGCTAGGTAAGAATATATAATGTGGACATGACCAACAACATTTTTTTATTTAGTAAGAAATTACCATTAGGGATTAGTTCTGTAATTTTAAAACAAGCTAGACGTGATGCAGAAAGAAGAAGGAAACAACAGTTCAATAGTCTGGCATTTCTCAGTAAAAATGTACAGTAACAATTTGAGACAGTTGTAGCCACTATGTTAATGACGTGAACGAAAAATCACCATTCATCTTCGTAGATTTAAGTAATGTTTCGTGACAAGATAAGATTACGAACTGCAGGAGAGAACTTCAGAAGGTACTTCTTATCAATTTGTGAATTCGTATCACGTCGTTGTTTATTCCTCAAAATGAAGTACATGATGTGCTCAACAGAGAATACATTAGCAGAGGTAAAGAGTCTGCAGAGATCTCACCAAAATGTATACTCGAAACGACTGTCGACATATAATTCCGCTACGTAATCAGCGCGATGACAATCTTTGTAAGTTAGTATCAGCAAATGAGGATATAGTAGGGCTACTTTGGCAATTTCTCCAGCGAAGTATGGATTGAACGAACCGTCATTCATATGCATCCTACGGGAATTCGTGGACCTATCAGCCCATTTTGTAGCATTAGATCTGCAAATTTTGGTACCGAAAGCGGGGAGATATCCTTCACTCTCAACAGTTTGCTGCTAATAATTGAGAAGAAAGCTGATATGTCTCACAAACTGAGTATTTGAGAGTTACTTTGACTTCACTGTCATTCAGTTATTGTCTCCACAAGAAATCTCACATTCTCCTGTAATGTACACCCATAAATGAAGGCAACAAGAGATTTTGAGCTCGGGCTATAATATTTTACATACGACGGAATTGGAGACAGACTGTAGACAAAGCTGAACATTCACGATGAAACTTCCTTAATTAAAATAGTTGTTCTCATTTTTGCATTATGATGCTTTTTTTACAGTGGAATTTTTTTATTGTTCGCAGGGTCAAAGTTATTTACATTTGTCTGCGAAGCCTAGATCAGTGTCTGATGATTCCAAAGCAAGATGGATTGGTGTTTAGCGTTCCTGCCAAGACCAGGTGGAGCAGGAGGATACTGGCCTTGTACTTTTCAAAGGAAACGTCCAGGCATTCAACTTGATATGTTCAGAGAAATAACAAAGAATGAAAATCTAAATGGCAGAAGGTAGGTTTGAAACCCTAAATGTGACCACAATAGCAGTAGCATATGTGAACCCGTTGTCTTTTATAGTAGTCTGCCCAGTTTAAGATCACTTTACCGTGAAGCGATATTGCGGCTGGTAAAATCTCACAGCATTTTAATGGCCATAGAGCAATTGTCTAGACCAACTAATTCTAAAATCGCAAAGAGTAATTGCTTTCACTTTTGTTCTCTAATTTGGTTGCATATTGGGGCGGTGATAATGAATAAATGGCGAAGTATAAACGCTTACCCAAATGTGTGTCTTGGCATAAGTAATGCCAAAGTAAACCCAAATGCCGATAAATTTCTGAGTCCTGCATGCTGTTATTGAACAGAGGAAACGTTGAAATTGTGTACATGTGATATTTCGGAACGAATTTATGATTCTTTCAACACCAAATTAATGATGTATCTCAGATTTTTTAAAATTTTAGGCAGTTGCTGTTTCCAAGATGGACATTCCGTTCCTAAATAATTTCGAAGCTGTTTAAAGCTAATGGTACTTTCGTTATTCACCTCTTGGCAGGTAACTTGATGAACGTAGCTACTGAATATATTTTGTCAATATGACAGCTTATTTGGCAATCTGAAATGACAGGGAAGGTATTTGAATTTCAGCCTGACGGTAACCCATAGGACAAATTTGTAAAAACATTGTTCTCCGGCAGTTGCGTGAAATTTGAATGGTAACTGAAGAAATGCCTGTCGAATCGGTCCACGAGTGTAAATTTATTCCTTTCTCTTTATTGAGCTTTACAGAAACCAGCGAAGACACTGTGGGTGTATATTGTGTGAAATTTGCAATTGCCCAGACACGCTCCGACGTTTGGGTCTCTGTAGATCGTGTGGATACAATTTTCTTTTCCTGCTGGTAGATATTCCGTGCTGCATGTTCGTGGCCCCTGAAACTTTTCCGTTGCTAAAGTTAAGTTCAGAGCAGCACTGGATATATTCAGACTTGCTCGAGGTTGAGAAGAGTCCTACCAGTTGGAGAGATCCATGAACACGTCTAAAGATTTCTGGCGCTGCTCTGGACCAAATGTTAACCACGGGAAAGTTTTATGGGCCACTACCATACAAACAAACAGCTAAGACATCCGGTCGTAAAAGCTTTCATCGTATGATAAACCTTCTTTACCTCGAGTGGACGCAATACGAAGCCTCTGGTTCTGTATTGCAAACGTCTCCATCGTAGCGTGTTACGGAAAGACACGGTGCTGATAAACGCGCGAACAGGACAAGTCCCTGGGCTCTGACGTTGTCGAACGGCTCGCTCTGTGAAGTGCAGTGGTGGCGGTGGCGGGCCCGAGGAGTCAGGCGGCGCTGCGGGCGGCGGGGGCGCGTCGCGGCCGGCGTCACTGCAGCCGCATGGAGACCCAGGCGAGCGCCCGCGGCAGCGCCACGCGGCTGACCTCGCAGTTGACGGTGCGCGTCGCGCCGTTGAGCACGAAGAGAGCGTCGGCGGCCGCGGTGGCCAGGTAGCGGCCGAAGACGCCGGGCGCCGCGATCGGCCGGTTGGGCGCCCCCCACTCCGCCAGCTGCGCGGGCATCGCCGCCCCGACGCCCGTGATCACCTCCACCTTGCCTGCACAAATCGCGTTTTTTTTTCTTCTATTGTAGTATGCTAAAAGGAAGGGAGTGAAGTAGGTTTGAAGCCTATCTGCGATGTTATTTAACCCTAGCTATACCATCGAATTGTCCATACATAAAGTGCATTACAAAAGTGTGGGCGTGGGGGGGGGGGGGAGCAGTAAGCGAATTACACACACTATAAAAATTTTTAAAAAAATCAAATTCGTTATAGTTTGTTCAGTTACACACCGAAGCGCCAAAAAAACTGGTATAGGCATTCGTATTCAAATGCAGAGATATGTAAACAGGCAGAATACGGTGCTGCGGTCGACGACGCCTATATAAAAAGACAAGTGTCGGCCGCTGTTGTTGGATTGGTTACTGCTACTACAATGGCAGGTTATCAAGATTTAAGTCAGTTTGAACGTGGCATTATAGCAGGCGAAGGAGCGATGGAACACAGCATCTTCGAGGTCGCGATGCAGTGTGGACTTTCCCGTACGACCATTGCACGAGTGTACCCTGATTATCAAGAAATTGGCGAAACACCAAATCTCCGACATAGCTGCGGACGGAAAATGATCCTGCAAGAATGGGACCAGCGACGATTGATAAGAATCGTTCAACGTGACAGAAATGCAACCCCTCCGGAAATTGCTGCAGATTTCAGTGCTGGGCTGTCAACAAGTGTCAGCGTACGAACCATTCAACGAAACATATCGTTATAGGCTTTCGGAGCCGAAGGCCCACACGTGTATCTTTGGAGTGCACGACACAAAGCTTTATGCCTCGCCTGAGTCCGTCAAAACGGACATTGGACTATTGATGACTGGAAACATGTTACCTGGTCGGACGAGTCTCGTTTCAAATTTTATCGAGTGGATGGACTATAAGGATATGGAGACAACCTCATGAAGCCATGGACCCTGCATATCAGCAGGGGACTGTTTAAGCTGGTGGTGGCTCTGTAATGGTGTGGGGAGTCTGCAGTTGGAGTGATATGGGGCCCCTGATGCGTCTAGGAACGTCTCTGACAGGTGACACGTACGTAAGCATCCTGTCTGATCACCTGCATCCATTCATGTCCATTGTGAACTCCGACGGACTTAGGCAATTCTAGCCGGACCTTGCGGCACTTCACACGTCGAGAATTGCTACAGAATAGCTCCAAGAACACTTTTGAGAGTTTAAACACTTACACTGGCCACCAAACTCCCTAGACATGAACATCATTGAGCATATCTGGGATGCGTTGCAATGCGCTGTTCGGAATAGATTTCCACCCCCTGGTACTCTTACGGATTTATGGACAGCCCTGCAGGATTCATGGTGTGAATTCCCCGCTGCGCTACTTGAGACCCTAGTAGAGTGCATGTCACGTTGTGCTGCGGCACTTCTGCATGTACAAGGAGACATACACATTATTAGACAGTGTGCCAGTTTCTTTGGCTCTTCAGTGCATTAACAACATGGTTTTGAAACAGACTGGTGTGCTAGTACAACCCGTAAATATCTTTCAGCAATATCAATGTATTTTCAGTGACGTGTACTGCCAAGCTGGGAGTGCTTAAAGATCACCACAAAAAATTCTGAAACGCAAATTTCGTTAATTTTTGCTGTCGTTTGCTCATAACATATTTTTTAAAGAGACACTGATGTGAATGTAAGGCCTTGAAGCTAAAAATAGTGTATATTACGTCCATTGTGGAAGGTGTCATCTACTACTAAGACTTAAATTTTTGGCTTATTCCATTCCATGATGAGTTCATTTTGTACAGCAACTGATACTTGAAATTATGTAAAGAGACAGTCTCAATTGCCGTATTATTAAAAATAACGTGTTTCGCCTGTTTAAGGCTTCTTCAAATTTTCGAAAAGAAAAGAAAAATCGAGGATGTAATTATACAAAATTGCAAATTAAAGATCATAGTTTCAAGCATACATTAGTTAAGTTTCAACGACACCAGCGGCTTTTGTTGTTGTTCACGCCACTAGCGTGGGCACTCTAGTTTCAATGTGGCCTTCTATTAGAGCCTTTAGTTCACTGGTGGCCAAGATCTTAGCTTGCAGGCCATGCCCGTATCCGAGTACCAAAGCGCTCAGCCTCTCTTCACATTTCCTCTACTGTAGCACTGTGCCGTCTGAGTGCCAGAAGGAGGGAGAGGGGAAAACAGTGAACGCGCCGCATTTAAATGGCAAAAGATATTCCGTATGTAGCCGGCCGCGGTGGCCGTGCGGTTCTAGGAGCAGCAGTCCGGAACCGCGGGACTGCTACGGTCGCAGGTTCGAATCCTGCCTCGGGCATGTATGTGTGTGATGTCCTTAGGTTAGTTAGGTTTAAGTAGCTCTAGGGGACTGATGGCCTAAGATGTTAAGTCCCATACTGCTCAGATCCATTTGAGCCACTTTTTTATTCCGTATGCCTTGGTTTTGTATTTCACATTGATCAACAACATAGGCCACAAACAAAACAAATGTTCGGAATTAATTAATTATTTCTGGCGTGCTGAAGACATTATATAAATTTTATCTGGTACAGACTATCGACAATCGGACACACGCTAAAAATTTCACAATGTTTTGCAGTCAAGTTACTACGTAAATATGACATTTAGTTTCGTTATCGAAAAACAATATTTCACACAAAGATGTCGATCTTAATGTTGTAGCATTTTTGCAACCTCATTATGTAGACTTGGAAAATATACCTGAGAAAAGCAATGTAGACATCCTGGACAGTTTTAACGTAAAAAGAATTGTTAATAAAACTGAAATAACGTTGCAGGTCAATCAGTTACATGTGCAAAAGCTCAAGGGTGTTTCAAAGTGAGACAGCAAACTATCTCGAAAACAGTTCTGAAACAAATGTAAGGTTGACAGTGTCCTCATAACCTTTATTAATCATTGTAATTCTTGTACAGTCTCAAAAAATTCTTCAAACGTCATACCTACCTTAAAGTTACTAAGGCTAGGGAACTGGATTGTCTTTGTCAGAATGTTTTCCTTCTACAACGTGATTTTCTTTCTAAATGTTGTAAGTAAGCTGTTTAGGTTTTTGTGTTGGTAACACCACGTAGCGCTCTATATGAAAATCACTGACTGTGCTGCGTGCAGTCTGTGGCTGGTTGGCACTGTTGAAATATTCGCTATTGTATTGTTGGGCAGTTGGATATGAACAGCGCAGAGCGCTCGCAGTTGGAGGTGAGCCGCCAGCAGTGGTGGATGTGGGGACAGAGATGGCAGAATTTTGAGAGCGGACGATCTGGACGTGTGTCCATCAGAAAGAGTAAATTTGTAATACTTGCTCAGCTGTTTGAAAATCAAATAACGTAGAGGTTTTCCAGCAGAGTAAAATATAAATTTTCCTAAGGGGCGGTTTCAACGTATCCCCGTCAAATCATAAAAAAGTTACCTTGCAGTGTCATACTGCGGGCAGTGTGCATTCAAGTTTACTTAAAATGCGAAGAATGTTATAATTTTCTTTCCTGCATTCCTTTTCCTTCATAAATTCAACAATAGCGAGATTTAAATAAAAAAAACAGGCGTGCTCGTTGAGTTAACAAGCGCACTTTGCAGTAATATATGAAGTCTCCATACTCTTAGTCGTTTCAGCGAACTGCTGCAAACGAAAATGGAATAATGGGTGTGACTTCAGAAATTTTAATATTCATACCATCAGTTTCTTCAAGTGCTCCATGCCTGAAAATGTAGCACAGAGTGCTTCTTGCTGTACAGAACAATGGACCCCGTCTGTCAGTTGTAATTTTTTACTCTTTCATCGTCATCTAAAAGATTACGTTCTTCCTGTATGGTACTATAACGTCGTTTCGTAGCAAGTAAGCAGTACGCGTCGCTTATGCAGCCCTCTCTTCTGTTAATTCCATTCATTTTAAAGTATAGAGAAAATAGATAGCTTGACTGCCTCTCGACCACAGCCACTCGACCTGTGGAGTTCCTTCATACCACGAACAAATAGCGAAGGGTTAACAGCGCTGACGTCACGATTTTGCCGATCTCGGACAGTTGTGCCGACCGCAAAGTGCCGCACTGCAATGCTAAATGAAATGTCACGCTGTCCCGGGTACTTCCGAGAAAGACCGAACAAAGCCGAGTGGCAAGCCCGGCCTTGGTCCGCCCGTGACCCGCACACGCTGCGTACGTGAAGTTCGGCACGATGTGGCCGACCCTGCTTCAGTCACCTGATATCCAGGTTCAATCTATGTACGTTTGGCTGTACACTGCACTTCACCCGGGGGCTCTGACTATTTTAAGGTATTTTCTGTTACCTTATTTGTCTGTGCCCCTTCCTTTTATCTTTGCCTTCATACGTTTATCGCCGTTTTTTATCTTTTTAAATTTACACTCCTGGAAATGGAAAAAAGAACACATTGACACCGGTGTGTCAGACCCACCATACTTGCTCCGGACACTGCGAGAGGGCTGTACAAGCAATGATCACACGCACGGCACAGCGGACACACCAGGAACCGTGGTGTTGGCCGTCGAATGGCGCTAGCTGCGCAGCATTTGTGCACCGTCGCCGTCAGTGTCAGCCAGTTTGCCGTGGCATACGGAGCTCCATCGCAGTCTTTAACACTGGTAGCATGCCGCGACAGCGTGGACGTGAACCGTATGTGCAGTTGACGGACTTTGAGCGAGGGCGTATAGTGGGCATGCGGGAGGCCGGGTGGACGTACCGCCGAATTGCTCAACACGTGGGGCGTGAGGTCTCCACAGTACATCGATGTTGTCGCCAGTGGTCGGCGGATGGTGCACGTGCCCGTCGACCTGGGACCGGACCGCAGCGACGCACGGATGCACGCCAAGACCGTAGGATCCTACGCAGTGCCGTAGGGGACCGCACCGCCACTTCCCAGCAAATTAGGGATACTGTTGCTCCTGGGGTATCGGCGAGGACCATTCGCAACCGTCTCCATGAAGCTGGGCTACGGTCCCGCACACCGTTAGGCCGTCTTCCGCTCACGCCCCAACATCGTGCAGCCCGTCTCCAGTGGTGTCGCGACAGGCGTGACTGGAGGGACGAATGGAGACGCGTCGTCTTCAGCGATGAGAGTCGCTTCTGCCTTGGTGCCAATGATGGTCGTATGCGTGTTTGGCGCCGTGCAGGTGAGCGCCACAATCAGGACTGCATACGACCGAGGCACACAGGACCAACACCCGGCATCATGGTGTGGGGAGCGATCTCCTACACTGGCCGTACACCACTGGTGATCGTCGAGGGGACACTGAATAGTGCACGGTACATCCAAACCGTCATCGAACCCATAGTTCTACCGTTCCTAGACCGGCAAGGGAACTTGCTGTTCCAACAGGACGATGCACGTCCGCATGTATCCCGTGCCACCCAACGTGCTCTAGAAGGTGTAAGTCAACTACCCTGGCCAGCAAGATCTCCGGATCTGTCCCCATTGAGCATGTTTGGGACTGGATGAAGCGTCGTCTCACGCGGTCTGCACGTCCAGCACGAACGCTGGTCCAACTGAGGCGCCAGGTGGAAATGGCATGGCAAGCCGTTCCACAGGACTACATCCAGCATCTCTACGATCGTCTCCATGGGAGAATAGCAACCTGCATTGTTGCGAAAGGTGGATATACACTGTACTAGTGCCGACATTGTGCATGCTCTGTTGCCTGTGTCTATGTGCCTGTGGTTCTGTCAGTGTGATCATGTGATGTATCTGACCCCAGGAATGTGTCAATAAAGTTTCCCCTTCCTGGGACAATGAATTCACGATGTTCTTATTTCAATTTCCAGGAGTGTATATACTCTTGGTTTTGTTCCACTTATCTTGTTTGGCGATTGTTCCTTTAGACGGTTTGTTACCATTTTTCCGACTAACCGCCCTACCAGCTGGTAATATTTAATGCCCTGACAGCCTTCAATCAGTGTTAATTTGATTTTTAAATTTTTTAACATTTTTTTTCGAAAGCTTAACGCAGCTTAGAACCATGATCCTCAACGTGTAATTTTGTGTAATTACATCCTTGCTTTTCCTTTCCTTTTAAAAAGTTTGAGGGTGCCTTAAGAAGGCAAAACGTGTTATTTGTAATAATATAGCTTTCCAACCAAAACTATGATAAAATTATAAAATTTTTGGGTTAATTTTAACAGAAAATTTAAAACGTAGATGAAATCTGGTAGAAGAATCCTTGAAAAACAGTAAGTATCCTTATTTTCAAAATATTTAAATATAAAGTAAGACTAGATTATAACAGTTTGCTTATGACACTGTAATTCTGTCCGATAACATAAGAAGAAAATTTTAATGGGATGGATTGTGTCTTGAAAAAAACTGTAAGATAAACATCGAAACAGCTTAAAACGGAGTACAATCGAATTAAATCATTCGATGCTGAGAGATTTGCATGAGGAAATGACAAACTAAAAGTAGTAGATGAGTTTCTATTCTTAGCAGTAAAGTCACTGATGATTGCCAAGACAGAGATGACGTAAGACTCTGGCTGGCTGTAGCAATAAAAGAATTTCTGAAAAAGAGGAATTTGTTAACATCTAATACGTAGAAATGAATATTTGTTTGTTGTCTGTTATGCATTCCTATACTATTCATGTGAGGGCAATGAATCTTTGGTGAGATTTGTACGGACACCTACGAAGGCTTATGTGGGTGTAATAGGGGTGGAACTGAAATAGGGGTGACATAGATCTTAGCACAGGAACATCTAGAGTATTTCAGTCAAATGTTCTTATGCTTGTTCCGCTATTTGTATAAAAATATTGTGGGGGCAATACACCCTACCACTAGTAAGAGTGGGGATAAGAAGACATCAGATGTAAAAATGTTCGTAGAGACCAATATTACTATTCAGTTCTTAGTTTTGTTGTTGTTAGGTTTATTGTTAGACTATTGAGTTGGAGGTGGGTGCCAAAAAGTGAAATATCTCCACAATACCTCAAGAAATTTGTGCCAAAACTGTCACTTCTATCACCTGCTCTTTGGAAAAAATTACTGTGCCAGTAATACGGCGCTAGCAGCCATAAGGCAGGATGGTTTATGGCGAAAAGGCGTGAAATAAAAGCATAACTCAAGAACAGCTGGAGTAATTTCAATCACATCTGGTACATACTCGACTCCTTATTTGTATACTCAGAAAGTATTCCTGAACAATCACTGAATGTTTGTCCTTGGAGTATGAAATAGATGTGGAAGGTGAAGGCGGGCAAAGCCGCGTACGAAAAGGCAGAATAATAGAAATGTCCACGTTGAATAGTATCTTCTGAAGACATTTGCCTCGTGCGTAGCCTTGTACGCGATTAAAAAGTGGACGATAGCCAGTTCAGACCAGAAGAGAGTGGGATTACGTGGGTAGATGGAATAGCAGACGAGGAGGTACTGAATCAAACTGGGAGATTGAGAAATTTATACACAACTTTACTGAAGGAGGGGATTGGTTGATAAGAGATATCCTGAGGAATCAAGGACAATGGAAGAAAATGTGATGGGTGAAAATTGTAGGAGTCGAGCACTTCAATGCAGTAAACAAGTTCGAATGGACGTAGGTTGCGGTAATTATGCCGAGATGAAGAGGCTTGGACAGGATATAGTAGCAAGGAGAACTGCATTGAACCAGTCATCTGACTAAAGAAGACAACAGCACCTGACTGAAGACCAAACAGGTACAAGAATACAACAGACACGTCTCTAATACAATGAGACCACATTCCTGCATATGCGGGCGGGCTCACATCTTTCCTATATTGTTTCGAATATGCTGCAGACGTTTCGTCGGGAAGCCGTTGCACAGCCCTCATACAGTCCAGATCTTAGGCAACTACAAAATGTTCCTTGAAGTGATTGACCGTCTCGTCACATTCTGCGATAAATAGATTAATAGTTATTTCGATTGCTTTTGTAATAATGAAGAGTTTACTTACTTTTTTCCGTCTGTCTCGTTTTCATTCGACTGCCCCTTATATTATCGCATGTATCTACCTACTGGGGTTCCGTCATCAAAGAAGCCAATGTGATTAGAATGTGTAACAACAGCTTTTGTCGGGGCAGCGACAACACCCTTAGTGATGAATAGCAAAGGGCACTTGATGCCGAAAGGTGATATAAAAATAAGCTCAGATATCCACCATCGAACGAAATCGGCATTGCTGCCAATAATCTTTACTCACTGAGTTCAACATAATCTCTCGTGGCATAAGAAAGTTCCGTAACTTTGTGGCGTCTGCATCACATTCTTCGGCCAGTTCAATAAAGTATCTTTCGGTTTATGAAATCTCCTGAAGATGGCGACAGCGGAAGTCATCGAAAGCCTCACTTTAAATACAAACCTGAAGCGTTTATTTTTAATTTGTTTGCGACACAATACATCTTACTCATAAATATAAACGTCTTGTGTGTGTACGAGGGTATATTCTCGTAAAGAGGTACTTTCAAAATGTAATATTCTTCATCTTCTTCAGATTTACGGGAGTGTAAATCAGACACAACTGATTTATGGACCGTTGCTAACTTCTAACTATCACTTGCAAGAATGTACGAAATCAAAAAAGTCTTCATCAGAGTGTCTGGAACAGAAATGTGATTTTCACTGTCTTAGACACTGAGATACCATGTTCTGCTATTGGTCTTGATAACTATTCATTCATGATTGTGAGTAGGAAATATGGAGTAGTTTTCCTCAGGGAATGAGGTCTCCTACTGTTTAATTATTGTGTGAAGGTTGTCTGTGGTATCTGACTACAGAGCCATTACAAAAGAGGAATCTTGCAATCAGAAGAAAAAACAAATCGTAGAAGTACCCATAAATTCTCAAACATAAAGAGGATGTCATGGTTGTGAATATGACCATTTAAGTTTTAACCGACATGGTTCAAATGGCTCTGAGCACTATGGGACTCAACTGCTGAGGTCATTAGTTCCCTAGAACTTAGAACTAGTTAAACCTAACTAACCTAAGGACATCACACACATCCATGCCCGAGGCAGGATTCGAACCTGCGACAGTAGCGGTCTCGCGGTTCCAGACTGCAGCACCAGAACCGCGCGGCCACTTCGGCCGGCTAACCGACATGTCCAGGTTACTTACCTATTAGCGTTTCCATTATCACTACCAACTCGGGATTTGTATTAACGAGGAAAACACGGCAAGAGCTATAAACCGATTTCCCAGAAACGTCGGATCAGAATAAGCAAACACGTGTCTAGGCTTTTCCGTACACACTCGGCCGTTTCTGAGGTAACGACTATCAAAGTTTTTGTGGTTCTATATGAGCCTTTAAAAAGTGACTAATTCAACCGAAGCAGTGGCACAGTGCCCGGTTTCAACAACTGCAATCCGTGTTCGAAAACCGATTATTATTTTTGTTTTTTTTTTTCTATTCATCTACCCGCTTTCGTAAGAATAGCTACATGAATGTTTTCCAGGGTATGCTCAAATCATTTCTTCTGTATTCGTCTACTCATTATATGCCAGGTGCATGAATTTTAAAGAATTAAATGAACCGGAAATTTATATGAAATTGTTTTCGGTAAAATGCCCGTAGTGTAGTGTAGGCGCCAGTTTTCGATAAAGTGATTCGTTATGCGCAGTTTGCAGCGAAACTTACCAATGTGTGAAACCTTCAGCAACGTTTACAACATTTCTTTCGCGAGTGCAATTGTCACTGTTGCAAATCTGCTTTCGCGCGATGCTCGTGTTGATCGGAATTTATGTGTTTAGAACGTGTCTACGATCAGTATAATCCAAGGGAATGCACCAGATCTCAAAGAAGAATAAACATAAGAATAAAATATAATAATTAATACAGAAATAGATAAAAGAATGAATTATAAGAATAAGAGAATTTAAAAAGATTGTATCCCCTGAATATACCATAAGCACATAAATTTTATAATAAATGTATGACACTTATTGTGAAACCCAATTTGCAATTAATATAACGCCCTTGTATCCCATAACGAGATTAGGAATATTCGTGTAGAAGCCTTCTACGGATATGGGTAGATTAATAAATAATAAAAAAAATGAAGTTCGTCGAAAACTTCGACTGTCGTTCCCTCAGAAACTCTTATTCCGATTCTTCTTCCACAAAGTGAAGTTTCTGGGAAATCGGTTATGATAATTTCCTTCTTCTTCTTGTAAGTGTAAGGAAAACGTGTTTTAGTTCTTAGTTAAAGGTGAAGTATATAGCAAGAACATGCTTTCATTTTCAGTTGACTTTACGGGTTAGTTCGTTGTGGCGCCGGTCGCTTGTTACCTGAGGACAGGTCCAGGAAGAGGACGTCCTCCTTGTCTGACGCACTCGCGTACAGGTCGTAGCCGTGCGTCGTGCGTGACGGGTAGAAGGCCACGTCACTGATGTTCAGCGTCGTCTTTACGTCGAAGGAGAACCTCAGGTCACCGTCTGAAAACCACAATGCAAAGTGACGTCTCTGGAAGTGAACGTGTAGTGAATGTTAGAAATGGTACAGGTAGGGGAAAATGTTATTTCATCGTTAACACCGAATAATACCAATAACAAAGGAAAAATAAAATCATCTTATTGCGAATGCTGGCTTTCAAAGCAAAATTTCACAGAGGAAATTTTAACTGTTCGTCGACCGAACAACTCTGTTGCCTAGAAATATAGTTTCGACAATCGTCGTACAAGGTATCCGTAGGTGAAGAGATGCATGCCTGCACGAAGTTACCTTTTCTGGAGTCTGAACCGCACTCCTCTCCCGAGATACGTCGGGCGGACCAAATGCGTCCCGACAGGTGTGTGCGGAGCCAAGTGCTGGTATCGGCTGTGAATGGCACCCGCTGTCTGAGCCACCAATTTCAGCCAACAGCCTAATGCAGTAATTCATACAGACCTGAACTGATCCCCAAGACTTTTGATTATTCATATTTTCACCCTCTCGTTGATAACCGTGTTCCAGACCCAGGTGCTAAGAAAATTCACTTGTCTGTTGAAAGCCATCGTTGGAACTGTGTCCTCCCTCTATAGATTTGTTTTTCAAAACGAGGTGAACCCTTCTTCTGTCATCACGGACAGTACGAGATACACAACATGTCTGTGCTACTACCAAATCGGCAGTCAGCAACAACACACCCCGAGAGGGATTTTAATCCGCAACGTCGCTTTTCCATGAACTGCTCCTCACTGGTTGACCTATTCGAGCACACTTCAAGCCCATATTCAGCATCAGCATCTTCGGAAAGTAAGTTCATCGGTCGAGAAATGATGGCGTAAATGGCTCTGAGCACTATGGGACTTAACATCTGAGGTCATCAGTTCCCTAGAACTTAGAACTACTTAAACCTAACTAACCTAAGGACATCACACACATCCATACCCGAGGCAGGGTTCGAACCTGCAACCGCAGCGGTCCCGCGGTTCCAGACTGAAGCGCCTAGAACTGCTCGGCCACACCGGCCGGCCTCGCGAAATGAAAACCACAGTGTAAATCTGATGACGTTTTGCACAGATATACACGGTAGTGTCTCTAGTAAGCGCGTCGATAGCGGAAAATCACTCTTCTCAATTCTGAGCTCGCAGTGAGCACTTAAAGATGCCTAGAAAATAGTGTCTCCCGCCAAGTATGAGGGCCTGGTGAGAGATTTCGCCTGATGTCGTACAACCCACATAACGTAACTGTCATGAGTTTCGTTCTTCAAGACAGTTCTCGGCTGTACCCTGCAGGACAATGAAGATGCTCCTGCAGCCATTTTAGATGGGGAGTGTTTGATCACCCACAACACAGGTTGTAACTGGCTCTTCCAGAGTTTCGTCTCTGCTCTCATGAACACTCGAGCACAGTCAATTAGTTGTAGACGAGCTTAGACACTTGACGGAAAGTTGCCTACTAAGACGGGGGTATTGGATAGTTGGTACAGCGCTGCCAGAAATATCTAAATCGGAATGACGACTATGTAGAGAAGAAGCTGTAAGGGGTAGCTGACTGTTGCAAATAAAACATTTTTGATTTTCTCATTGTTTCCCATTTCGCGACAGATCGGAACTTACTTTCCGAACAGCCCTCGTACTTCAAGTTTTACTCTGTCTGGAAATTTCAGTGACAAGAAATAACGGACAATGGCTCTGTCTCCAGGATATTACTGCAGGAAGGTGCGCAGGAAATCGACCAAACATACGGGTAGTTCAAAGATGTGAGAGATACACCGCAGTGGCAGTAGCTGGATGAATCGCAAGATAGCGTACACCTTCCAGGTCACTGATGTTGCTGGCCTTAGGCACGGTTGTAGCACATACTAGGAAGTGAAAAGCGCTGTTCCAGTACGATGCCCTCCTCAACGTTTTCTATAAATTGGGTTCAAAGACTTACAAGCAGTCTAATATCGTAGCAGAGCGTCAAAATTTGAGTAGTGGCGTTAGATCAGCAGCGAAAGGCAGCAGACGAGACGTCTGCACACATTACATTCGAGGCTCGTCACTTTTTTCCTTATCTTTCGCCAAACACATGCTGCGCTACTACAAATTATATTTATTTGAAAAGAAACAATAGTTACAACAACAAACCTAATCACAGTGATACATTTGTCATAAGTATAGTCGAGGTGTAATAAGGAACTTTGGTGAAATGAACCTACATTCATCGAGAGATTCAAGCGCATGTCTCAGTGAATGACCGGTATATTCATGCTTCAAATAATTAACATCGTGAGTGTAATGCTTTTGGAGCACCAACATGGAGGAGGTGCGTCCCCTATTCACGGTATGGACCGAGGTATGCTGTTTCTCCAGCTACCTGAGTGCAATACTAGAAGTGGTGAAGTTGCTAGTCAAAGATTTGTAACTGCTCCGGACGCTCGTGCTGTACTATTCACTGCAAATGTAAGTTGTTTACTACGATTGTGATTAATATTATTGCTGCTTTCTGAAGAACCATGAATCGTTGTAGTGATACAAACCTTTGGTAGCAGTTAAAAAATGATAATGACAAGACTCGATCGCACTACGGACAGACTTGTAGTCTGGGGTCTTACCCGGTTGCGTTAATGCCCCTGCTCGACTGCCAGTGCACTCGTGTGCTATTCAAATGGTCTAAGTGTGTACTACAATATTTGTGTGCTGCAATACAACTGAAGAAAAAAAATCGCTCTAATTTTAAAATGTCGTATCTCCACCCATGGGCCTTATACTTCGTTTCTGCTTTCTAGGTGACCTCGAACCATAAATATCATTAATAGGTTTGATCGTGCAGGCAGAAACATTTTTTAAGTCGCCAGAGTATCGAATGAAACGAGACCGAAAATAAGAGCGCATCTGACTTACGAAAACTCTTAATGAACGCTACCAGAATAAGAAGATCGAGTAAATTTTTATTATTCTCGTTCTGTCGGTGAAAATTGAAACTGAAAGGGTAGCATAGGTATACTTGCTCAAGTGAGCGCGTTCTCGTTATCTCAAGAACAGAAAATAGCAAAGAATTCTCTACGTCAGAACATCCGTGTGACGTCGCAGCTGTGGGAGTAGCGAGGTATTGCATCGTGTGCTTCCTTGTGCGATATCACATACTGGTGTCTTTCAAACACCTTGCAGTCTCTGGCGGCGAAAATGAGTACAGATTTCACCAGTTTCTAGCCGTGGTAAATATTAAATTTTAAATTGATTTCCTATCTAATATCCGATTGACAGGCGTCGGCAATATTCTTACGTGTATGGGGTCCCTAATTTGTTTTGCAAACTGTGAAAGGTGCGAGGACATAAAAGCAAAGTAGAAAGATGGTAATTGCTAATAAAAACAGTGATATACACTTAAATCAGGATTGAGCAAACTAAGATTTTTAGCAGAGGGCAGAATTTACTGACCTATCAGAGACCAACGGCACAGATAGATTGGTGCACAGAATTGGGATAAAACCAGAGAGAGAAGGTTGAAACATGAAAAACGCATAAATGTGACAAAGAGGGAGATATCAGTAAATAATACAAGGCTTGCGGTCGTAGTGGGATATTCGCGCTCACCATGCAGATGAAACAGTGCGTGTATTGGTACGATACTATTGTGTTCTGTTCAAGGAAATGAACAGCTAAACTATTACTGATAGTACAGTGAAGGCTTACACGATCATACCCCCCCCTTTTTTTTTTTGAGTCAACAGTCTTTTAATGGTTAGACGCGGCCCGCCACGAATTCGTCTCTTGTGCCTCTTCATCCCAGAGTAGGGCTTGCAACCTACGTCCTCAATTATGTGCTGGATGTATTCCAATCTCTGTCTTCATCTACGGTTCTTGCCCTCTATAGCTCCCTCTAGTACCTTGAAAATCATTCGCTGATGTCTTAACTGATGTCCCATCTTTGCTGTTTCTTCTCCTTATCAGTATTTTCCACATGTTGCTCTCCCCTCCGTTTCTGCACAGAACCACCTCATTCCTTACCTGATCAGTCTACCTAATTTTCAACATTCGTCTGTAGCACTACATCTCAAATGCTTCGATTCTCTTCTATTCCGCTTTTCCCGCAGTCCACGTTTCTATACCGTACAATACTCTGCTCCAAAGGTACATTCTCAGAAATTTCTGCTTCAAATTTAAGCTTATGTTCGATACTAATAGATTTCTCTTGGCCAGGAATGCCCTATTTGCCAGTGCTAGTCTGCTTTTTATGTCCTCCTTGCTCCGTCCGTAATTGGTTATTTTGCTGCCTAGATAGCAGAATTTCTCAACTTCATGTACTTCGTGACCATCAATCCTGATGTTAAGTTTCTCGATGTTTTCATTTCTGCTACCTCTCATTACTTCCACCTTCCTTCGATTTACCCTCAGTCGATATTTTGTACTCATTGGGCCGTTCATTCCATTCAGCAGATCATGTAATTATTCTTCACTTTCACTCAGGATAGCAATGTCATCAGCGAATCGTATCATTGATATCCTTTCACCTTTAATTTTAATTTCACTCCTGATTGTTCTTTTATTTCCATCACTGCTTCTTCGATGCACTGATTGAGCACTAGGGGAGAAAGACTAGACCCCTGTCTTACACCCTTTTTAAGCACTTCGTTCTTGGTCATCCACACTTGTTATTCCGTCTTGTCTCTTGTACATATTGTATATTACCTGTCTCTCCCTACAGCTTACCCCATTTTTTCTCAGAATTTTGAAAGCCTTGCAGCATTTTACATTGTCAAACGCATTTTCCAGTCGATAAATCCTACTAACGTCTCTTGATTTTTCTTTAGCCTTGCCTCCATTATCAACTGCAACGTCAGAATTGCCTCTCTGGTTCCTTTACCTTTCCTAAAGCCAAACTGATCGTCATATAGCACGTCCTCAATTTTCTTGTCCATTCTTCCTCATATTATTCTTGTCAGCAACTTGGATGCATGAGTTGTTAAGCTGATTGTCGGATAATTGTCGTCCTTGTCAGCACTTGCAGTCCTCGGAACTGTGTGGATGATACGTTTCCGAAAATCAGATGGTATGTCGCCAGACTCATACATTCTACACACCAATGTGAATAGTCGTTTTGTTGCCACTTCCCCCAGTGACTATAGAAATTCTGATGGAGTGTTAAGCACTCCTTCTTCCTTATTTTATTTAAGTTCCTGCAAAATCTGTACGGTCGAGATCCACGAATCTTTTCCGTTGCTAACATTTCGTTCACAGCTGTGCTGAACATCTTCAGAGAGGCTCGTGGTTCGTGAGTCGGCAAGAATCGGCGGAACCACGAGTCTCTCTGAAGATGTCGAGTGCATCTCTGTACGAAACATCAGTATCGGAAAAGTTTCATGGATCACGACCACACTAACCTGAAGATTCACCAGCAGCTAAACTACTACAATTGCATAGCGGCGAAAGCCTACAGAAAGACAGGTACCCGAACGGTTACGAGGCTGCAGTCCCGGACCTCAATCTGAACGGACCGGGCGTAACGAAGGCCAGATATTTTATGGCCTTGTTGACGCTCTACTCCGGTAGTCTTCCGACTTCAAAAAACAGATGCCTTGCAAACTACGTGGATAGTTGAGTTTTCTTGTACTGGCACAGTCCCAAGCATCGGAACGGCAGCTTTCACTGCAGCACTACGTTTCCCAAGAGGAAGAAGATGCCTGTTTAAGCCTTGAGCGGTTTATAATGGTTGTTATCATCTGGAGAAAATTATTAACTCAGCACCATGTCAACCGAAATCCGTTTCCAGTTGTCACAAATTACTATCAGGAAGTTCCTTTGTCTGGAAACTTTTGTTAGTGACCAGAATGAGATTTTCACTCTGCAGCGGAGTGTGCGCTGATATGAAACTTCCTGGCAAATTAAAACTGTGCCGGACCGAGACTCCGAGACTCGAACTCAGGACCTTTCCCTTTCGCGGGCGAGTGCTCTAACCAGTTGAGCTACCCTAGCACGATTCACGCCGCGTCCTCACAGCTTTACTTCTGCCGGTACGTCGCCTCGTGCCTTCCAAACTTTACAGAAGCTCTCCTGCGAACCACGCAGAACTAGCACTCCTGAAACAAAGGATATTGCGGAGACATGGCTTAGCCACAGCCTTGGGAAGAGCACTTGCCCGTGAAAGACAAAGGTTCCGAGTTCGAGACAGTTCTAATCTGCCAGGAAGTTTCAATTTTCCTCTCATTTATCGGTACAAATTTTCGCCCTTTCAACGAGATTTTGGACTCCGGAAATAAAAGGAAAGTCCTCAGGGGCCAAGTCAGGGAACAGAGCATCAGACAGCACTGATGCACTCTACCAACTTTTTTTTTTTTTTTTACTCATTTTGTTCGATATTGTTCGTTGCGTTTGGTCGGGGCGTACGTCACAAGACATCCGTTCAAATTGATCGGTGGTTCCTTCACCCAGCCCTCTGACCGAACACGCTGAGCTACCGTACCGGCTGTCCAACTGAGCTACCCTAGCATGACGCACGCCCCGTCCTCACAGCTTTACTTCCGCCAGTACCTCGTCTCCTACCTTCCAAACTTTAGAGAAGCTCTCGTTTGGAAGGTAGAAGACGAGGTACGGGCGGAAGTAGAGCTGTGAGGACGGGGCGTGAATCGTGCTGGGGTAGCTCAGTTGGTAGAGCACTTTCCCGCGAAAGGCAAAGGTCCCGAGTTCGGGGTCCCGAGTTCGAATCTCGGTCCCGCACACGGTTTTAATAGGCCAGGAAGTTTTTGTTAGTGACTTAAACTGTGACTGATTTTCCAAGTAGCTTTAATTAAAATTGAAGGAGGAATTATGAGTACATCCATGAGTAGTTCCTGTATTTGTCACCTTATTGTTGGGTCCACATGTCGCGGTCCTGGGAAGATTCGTTGTGTTACACCTTGTCAGTCGATAAATACAGAGCAGACGAAAAGCTAGCTGTGACAGGTCAGATGGATTTACTGCCAGGCAGGGGCAGAGGGCGGCTTACCAGCGACGCGCTGTACGACGAGCGTGACGCCGTCTCTGGCGCGGTGCAGCGTGACGAGTGTGCGGCTGTCGGGGCTGAGGTGCGGCCGGCCCAGCAGCGAGGGCCGCTGCGACACCACGGCGTCCGTCACGGCGTCCAGCACCAGCTGGCCCGCCGGCTGGCCCGTCGCCGGCTCCTCGCACTCCACCACCACCAGCCCGACTGCGGCATTTCGAGACCCCAGCAGCTGTAGGACGCACACTACAGAGAGCTGCTTACCGTTCTACATCTCGTAACTGTGCCACATCTACCGGGAAGGAGAGGGAGGTGGGCGGTTTCTTTTGAGATGGACACTGATTGCCAATTGTCGTTCTGTCCATTACAATTATCCGGGTTGTTATGCCGTGGTCGGTTGATGAATTTTGTGTCAATTCCCAACGTTTCGTCCCCGTCTGCGGAGGACATCTTCAAGGGGGTCTGTAGCTCGATGGAAGGTCCAACACACCCACTGGCATATTACTATAAACATAACTAGGTCTAGATTGGGATTTAGCATCTATTCCACAATGTCAGGTCTCGTAAGCGATGACATCTCGGTCAGCGAATGATTCCAATCCAGGTAGAGAGGCATTCTCACATCGGACAATAGCTAGAGTAAACCATGCACTTGCAGTACTCCCTGTGCCAGCATCAAGACTGAAATTAATTCGATATCCACGGAAAAAAGAGGTCCATTTAATGTGACAGTTTGTGCAGTGCCATTAGTTCCAAGTTTATTCTCGAGGCTTATTATGTGTTTGTAGACTGGCATGCGGTGGCGACATCGACGATACACACGTCGACGAGGCATAGTGCTTTCTATGCTCTTGCAGATAGAGCTCACAGCGGAATGGTTCCACTGTCGTGCACTGTCCTCTTATATAGAGAGCGACCGACCTTGGTTACGTAACGCGGCTGATAAGGGACTTAGACTCTGCAGGCACCAGCAGGCGACCGTTATCCCGTACGCGGACTCTGGGTGTTCTAGGAGCGCGAGTCTGCTGGCGCCGAGCCAAGCGGGTTGCGTAACCAGACGCTCCTAGGTCAGTTCGCTCTCTATACAGGGTGTTACAAAAAGGTACGGCCAAACCTTCAGGAAACATTCTTCACACACAAATAAAGAAAAGATGTTTGTGATTATGTGTCCGGAAACGCTTAATTTCCATGTTAGAGCTCATTTTAGCTTCGTCAGTATGTACTGTACTTCCTCGATTCACCGCCAGGTGGCCCAATTGAAGGAAGGTAATGTTGACTTCGGTGCTTGTGTTCACATGCGACTCATTGCTCTACAGTACTAGCATCAGTCGAAGTGTTCGTACGCTTCTCAACAACAGATGCGGTGATCGATGGATTGGTAGAGGCGGACCAATTCCATGGCCTCCACGCTGTCCTGACCTAAACCCTCTTGACTTTCATTTATGGGGACATTTGAAAGCTCTTGTCTACGCAACCCCGGTACTAAATGTAGAGACCCTTCGTGCTCCAATTTTGGACGGCTGTGATATAATACGCCAATCTCCAGGGCTGCATCAGCGCACCAGGGACTCCATGCGACGGAGCGTGGCTGCATGTATCCTCGCTAACGGAGGACATTTTGAACATTTCCTGTAACAAAGTGTTTTAAGTCACGCTGGTACGTTCTGTTGCTGTGTGCTTCCACTCCATGATTAATGTGATTTGAAGAGAAGTAATAAACTGAGCTCTAACATGGAAAGTAAGCGTTTCCGGACACATGTCCACATAACATATTTTCTTTCTTTGTGTGTGAGGAATGTTTCCTGAAAGTTTGGCCGTACCTTTTTGTAATACCCTGTATAAGCGGGCAGTGCACGCCAGCGGAACCATTCCGCTGTGAGCTCTACCTGCAACAGCATTGAAGAAGCACTATGCCTCGTCGACGTGTGTATCGTCAACGTCGCCATCGCATGCCTGTCTACAAACACATAATAAGTCTCGACAATAAACTTTGAACTAATGGCACTGCACAAACTGTCATATGGCCTTTTACATTGTCGTAATATTCGTAATGACGAAAAAATACACGTATGGATGAAAGGACTTGGTGTACTTGCTGTAAATGTTACTCTAACTGGTGATGTAACCCTGTACTATAATTATTAATAAAGTGTGATCTGTAGCATCAGCCATTAACCGTGGAGTGTACATCGCGAAACGGGGGCTCAAGCATGCAACAGTTTGAAAAAATTCCAAAGCATAGCAGTGCTGACAGTCAGCAGCGAGCCAGTAGGTGTGTTGGATCTTCCATCGAGCTGCAGACCCCCTTGAAGATGTCCTCCGCAGACGGGGACGAAACGTTGGGAATTGACACAGAATTCATCAACCGACCACGGCATAACAGCTCGGATAATTACAATGAACATGACATTTCCGGCCTTGAAAGTCTGCATTTTAGTATCACTGTCTTTCTGTCAATGGAAGCTACACTGCCTGACAAGGAAAAGTGGATCACCTACAGGGGGAGGAGGAAACGGAAGGAATCCTCTCGGCCACAGACTGATGTTATACGAGTGATCACGAGACTGAGTCACCTTAACAAATAACTTGGTACTGTGAGCCCATTTATTAATATGACGTTTCACCCGATCTGGTCTGTAGGCATGCAGTGAGTCGGTTGGGAAGCGGTTGCACCCTCTGCTGAGGCACGCTGGCCCGTAACTCTTGCAACTCGTTCTTGATCACCTGGTGACTGAGACTAGGGCAGAGTTGCCGTCTGAGTTGGCCACAAAGACATTTTTCGAGGCACAGTTCATAAAGCTATTGTAAATGTAATACTGCCATTAATCTGTATATTTTTAAATTTTTTTGTTCCGTAATAATTTCGAAAAATTAACCAAATATTATAACGAAAGTAAGCTTTTCTTAAGTGTAGTTTATCTGTTTAAAATAGCCTCTTTGACGTAAGTGGAATAAATGTTTTAAAACATATTTTGTAAATAATCATGTAATATTTCAAGTATAACTGTAATTAATTACATCGATTTTGCATGTATATTCTGTCATGTAATTATAGTTGGTTCATACTTGGGGTTCTTGTAAGCAGAAGCGTAAATTGAAAAGGTGTAGGGGTCATAGGTGGAACGGAACTCCGTTCTGTGGTGGAATGGAAAAGGTGGTGGGGCTCGCGAGTGAGAATTGGCGCGCAAGTGGCTCAGACAGTCGGTAGCTGCCCTGCAAGTGGTGAATACGCATTACGTTGGTCAAGCAGTAGAGGCCCCGAATTTACCTGCAAGACTGGGTTTTGGCCTCGGACGTGTTCTACATGATTGGTGCAGTACGGCAATAAATTAATAGCTCAGAGATTTGCAATTTTATTGTCGCCACCAAGAGGAAGACAGAGCTATGTACATCAAGAGCCGTAGCTGCGCAATGTTACTTCGCAGCACCGCCTCACGCCACCTTCGACATCAGTAAGAGGCAAAGTTTTTTATTTAGAAGTGTATCACAGTTTGAACCATCCATCTTCAATCAGTGGAATATAAGTGTTAAATGTACTCTTGTGTTTAACCGTAATTTTCCTTTTTCATTTAGCTCACTAGGGTCCTTACCTAAACGAATTTATTCCGAGTATCCTGACGTTTATTGAAGCTTGAATAATAGTAAATTATTGGCAATAGTACTGTTTTGGTAGTAAATTCTGAAAATCATTACTAAATACTGAGGTTTGCACATATCAGTTTAAGGGCCACCGCTTTGCGTGACCATGAGGGTAAGTTTTCAATAGTATTTCTGACAGTAAAGTAACTTAACTGTTTAACTGCAACAATCTTAACAGTAATTGTTCGTGTTGCTTCTCCATGTCAAAGAAAGCCAGACAAATATTGGTGTTAGTAAAACATTAACAAATAACAGTCTTAAAGAAATGAAATTTAGTCGTGTTAAATAATAGTTTTGGTCATATGAATGATAGCTATAAGTTTAATATTTTTGTATCCTTGTTGAAACACATGTGTGTCTTCTTTAAATAATTACTGAGGTATACTGATACATTCCATAAGTAACAGAAAGTGAGATCAATAGTACTTACTGCAAAGTGACCGTAGTAAATGGAAATTAAGTGGTTATGTTTAAATTACGTAATAAGTGAAAGTACTTATTTATTCAGTGTCGAAAATTGACTTCATCTTTCGATGTAGACACTGTCCCCTATTTGGGCTGGTGGCCGTTTTATTAAGCGAAACAGTTTTTTGTTATAACAGGCTTTGTCTGACAAAAGGTTTCCAAAAGTAATTATTCTCATTGCCTTTCCCACAAACTTTATGATTCGGAGAAAAATAGTTCGATACTTTACCTTTAGGTTGAACGCGATTAAAATCTCTCTCCGAGACTCGATGGTTTGGAATGTTAGTGCTACGTAATCGTGTGGTGGTGTTCCTGCCGCTACTTACTACACAGTTCTGACATTCCGAATCGCGGATCTTCCGTCTTTACAGTGGTAGAACTTAAACGTTCTGATACCGTATTGACGAGAACGCGAAAGCACCGTTGCAAGTTGTAGTGTCTTGTTGTCCACTGTACTCAAATTCACGAAGGCAGTCCATAGAAACACGCGCAATCTGTGGACGAGAATTGCGCCTTTGAAAAATGGCACCACGAAACATTGGCATAATGAAGACGCAAGATGCATGTGACATACCGTTTTGCCGTCAGCGGAAGACGTGAAGTGAGAGACGATGGCTCCCCACACCACGATACCAGGAGTAAGACCGTTGTGCTTGTCCATAAGACTTTAAAGGATGAGACCTCAGCCCAGATCGGTGCCATACTCGCCGAAAAATGTCATCCGGGGTACGGCAGAACAGCAATGCATCGCTGATCACCATACCAAGCCGTTTATCAGTAACTCACACTTCACTCTCGGCACCATTCCAAACGCACTGGTTTCTGTTGTGTTAACGGTAATTCCCTAGTCCTGCTGTTCCCAATCTCTGAGCAATCATGGAAGAAGACACAGAATGTTACACGGGGTCCACTACTTGGCCCCGGATGGCAGGTACAAATGTGAAGGGGGTTACGATGTCTTTGGTGCACAATAAAGCGATCTTCCCTTGTGGTTGTCAGATATGGTCGAACGCACCGTTATTAGCTAGTACAGTACGTATGCTCTCATCCTCCTATGTAGTCCAACACCGGGCCATAGTCACATCCAGATGCCATCCAAATGCTCCACAAATCTGTTCCTTTCAACCATCTGGTGAAATTTGTATTTACGATAAGGGCCCTTTCTAACGGTTAGGTGCTGAAAACGGTGTCTACCACGAGAACGAAGTATCTTCAAGTCCTCCGTAGTGGTCGCTACATCTGAGGCTGCTCACGCCCTATATATACCCTACTACAGGGTGTCAATTATTGAACTATGCGACTATAAAACGTAAATTAGATGCAAACTATGGGGTGAGCACACTTTCTTCAACATGTGAGTCACTACAGATATTCGGATTTAAGTTAAGACATGTCCGATAGCCCTGTCGTCATTGGCGATGATGTGACGAAGAAGAATAGCGAAATTCTGCATGACCCGCTGAAGTGTTGGAACATCGATGGTGTCGATGACCATCTAAATGGCTGTTTTCAGCTCAGCAATGGTTTTATGGTTATTGCTGTACACCTTGTCTTTAATAGAACCCCAGAAAAAAGGAGTCGCATGTGTTCAGATTCCGAGAATATGGCGGCCAATCAAGGCCCATGCCAGTGGCCTCTGGGTACCCCAGAGCCAGAATGCGGTCCCCAAGGTGCTCCTCCAGGACATCAAACACTCTCCAGCTTCGATTCGGTTGACCTCCACCTTCATGAACCAAGTATTGTTGAAATCAAGGTCACTTTGGATAATTGGGATGAAACCTTCACGTATCGTTCAGTAGGTACCGTGCCATCAAGAAATATCGCACAGATAATTTTTTCATTGGACATTCCTCACCTCACAGTCACCCATTGACGATGAAGAGACCTCTCAATCGCAAAATGCCGATTCTCGGTCCCCCAAATGCGCCACTTTTGCTTATTGACGAAACTAGAAAGAAAACTGGCGTTCTACGGATCGGAGCGTGGAATGTCAGATCCCTTAATCGGGCAGGTAGGTTAGAAAATTTAAAAAGGGAAACGGATAGGTTAAAGTTAGATATAGTGGGAATTAGTGAAGTTCGGTGGCAGGAGGAACAAGACTTTTGGTCAGGCGAATACAAGGTTATAAACACAAAGTCAAATAGGGGTAATGCAGGAGTAGGTTTAATAATGAACAAAAAATAGGAATGCGGGTAAGCTACTACAAACAGCATAGTGAACGCATTATTGTGGCCAAGATAGATACGAAGCCCACGCCTACTACAGTAGTGCAAGTTTATATGCCAACTAGCTCTGCAGATGACGAAGAAATTGAAGAACTGTATGATGAAATAAAAGAAATTATTCAGATAGTGAAGGGAGACGAAAATTTAATAGTCATGGGTGACTGGAATTCGGTAGTAGGAAAATGGAGAGAAGGAAACGTAGTAGATGAATATATATTGGGGATAATAAATGAAAGAGGAAGCCGCCTGGTAGAATTTTACACAGAGCACAACTTAATCATAGCTAACACTTGGTTCAAGAATCATAAAAGAAGGCTGTATACATGAAAGAAGCCTGGAGATACTAAAAGGTATCAGATAGATTATATAATGGTAAGACAGAGATTTAGGAACCAGGTTTTAAATTCTAAGACATTTCCAGGGGCAGATGTGGACTCTGACCACAATCTACTGGTTATGAACTGTAGATTAAAACTGAAGAAACTGCAAAAAGGTGCGAATTTAAGGAGATGGGACCTGGATAAACTGACTAAACCAGAGGTTGTACAGAGTTTCAGGGAGAGCGTAAGGGAACAAATGACAGGAATGGGGGAAAGATATACAGTAGAAGAAGAATGGGTAGCTTTGAGGGATGAAGTAGTGAAGGCAGCAGAGGATCAAGTAGGTAAAAAGACGAGGGCTAGTAGAAATCCTTGGGTAACAGAAGAAATATTGAATTTAATTGGTGAAAGGAGAAAATATAAAAGTGCAGTAAATGAAGCGGGCAAAAAGGAATACAAACGTCTCAAAAATGAGATCGACAGGAAGTGCAAAATGGCTAAGCAGGGATGGCTAGTGAATAAATGTGAGGATGTAGAGGCTTATCTCACTCGGGGTAAGATAGATACTGCCTACAGGAAAATTAAAGAGACCTTTGGAGAAAAGAGAACCACTTGTATGAATATCAAGAGCTCAGATGGAAACCCAGTTCTAAGCAAGGAAGGGAAAGCAGAAAGGTGGAAGGAGTATATAGTGGGTCTATACAAGGGCGATGTACTTGAGGACAATATTCTGGAAATGGGCGAGAATGTAGATGAAGATGAAATGGGAGATATTATACTGCGTGAAGAGTTTGGCAGAGCACTGAAAGACCTGAGTCGAAATAAGGCCCCGGGAGTAGACTCATTCCATTAGAACTACTGACGGCCTTGGGAGAGCCAGTCCTGACAAAACTCTACCATCTGGTGAGCAAGATGTATGAGACACGCGAAATACTCTCAGACTTCAAGAAGATTATAATAATTCCAATCCCAAAGAAAGCAGGTGTTGGCAGATGTGAAAATTACCGAACTATCAGTTTAATAAGTCACAGCTGCAAAATACTAATGCGAATTCTTTACAGACGAATGGAAAAACTAGTATAAGCCGACCTTGGGGAAGATCAGTTTGGATTCCGTAGAAATATTGGAACACGTGAGGCAATACTGACCCTGCGACTTATCTTAGAAGCTAGATTAAGGAAAGGCAAACCTACGTTTCTAGCATTTGTAGACTTAGAGAAAGCTTTTGACAATGTTGACTGGAATACTCTCTTTCAAATTCTGAAGGTGACAAGGGTAAAATATAAGGAGCGAAAGGCTATTTACAATTTGTATAGAAACCAGATGGCAGTTATAAGAGTTGAGGGGCATGAAATGGAAGCAGTGGTTGGGAAGGGAGTGGGACAGGGTTGTACCCTCTCCCCGATGTTATTCAATCTGTATATTGAGCAAGCAGTGAAGGAAACAAAAGAAAAATTCGGAGTAGGTATTAAAATCCACGGAGAAAAAATAAAAACTTTGAGGTTCGCCGGTGACATTGTAATTCTCTCAGAGACAGTAAAGGACTAGGAAGAGCAGCTGAACGGAATGGACAGTGTCTTGAAAGGAGGATATAAGATGAACATCAACAAAAGCAAAACGAGGATAATGGAATGTAGTCGAATTAAGTCGGGTGATGCTGAGGGAATTAGATTAGGAAATGAGACACTTAAAGTAGTAAAGAAGTTTTGCTATTTGGGGAGCAATATAACTGATGATGGTGGAAGTAGAGAGGATATAAAATGTAGACTGGCAATGACAAGGAAAGCGTTTCTGAAGAAGAGAAATTTGTTAACATCGAGTATAGATTTAAGTGTCAGGAAGACATTTCTGAAAGTATTTGTATGGAGTGTAGCCATGTATGGAAGTGAAACATGGACGATAAATAGTTTGGACAAGAAGAGAATAGAAGCTTTCGAAATGTGGTGCTACAGAAGAATGCTGAAGATTAGATGGGTAGATCACATAACTAATGAGGAGGTGTTGAATAGGATTGGGGAGAAGAGAAGATTGTGGCACAACTTGACTAGAAGAAGGGATCGGTTGGTAGTACATGATCTGAGGCATCAAGGGATCACCAATTTAGTATTGGAGGGCAGCGTGGAGGGTAAAAATCGTAGAGGGAGACCAAGAGATGAATACACCAAGCAGATTCAGAAGGATGTAGGTTGCAGTAGGTACCGGAAGATGAAGAAGCTTGCGCAGGATAGAGTAGCATGGAGAACTGCATCAAACCAGTCTCAGGACTGAAGACCACAACAACAACAACATCCATATGAAAGCGGGTTTCATCACTAAACCAAACATGCACGCGCATAGTAACTCCCATCTTACTCGACAGCCAAAGGTGTAGTTTAAACCTCCTAACACAAACCTTTCAGTAGTTATGACGATTTTATTTTATATAGTTCAATATTGGTCACTCCGTACACACGAGTAACATTAACGCACTCTCCTGAGCTTTCTACCTATCACAGACCATTATATGTCCGGTCAATTACATATCTGTCGATGGTGGCACTTGAACGAAGTTCACTGAGATGCGACCATCTTCCCTGGGGCCTCCACTTTTTGTCTGGGAGTGTATTCCGACTTGAGGAGCGTTTAGTAGTCAAGTATGAGTCGAGAAAGCCACTATACCATGTCGGATGTGGAGGTAGGCAAACTTTGCACTTGAAAAGAATTATATTGCTAATTACTGAGGATTAAAACAGGAATAAAGGGCTACAATAAGTGACAAGTTAAAGTGTGATGCGTGAAAGAACATAATTATAGAATTCAGAGGAAAAATGAGGAACGAGAAACCCTTAACGAAATTATGTTCAGGTTATAGTGTCTAAAATGTCGATTTGTGACAATTGCGTGTGCGTATGAGAAACAGTGATAACCATGGAAAAACATCCAAACAAAACATTAGCTAGAGTGAAATAGCATTGGAAAATAGTGGCGCGTGAGTGTGAATTGAAGCCTACTCTGGCTGAAACTTCTGCCTAATAAACAGTGACTATTATTAAAAGTTGTCCTATTTAACCCCTTTGTTTAAACCACGCACATAATATTATGTTTTAAGGCGAACAGTTTATCAAACGGCATTAGAAGACCAAAAGAGACGCATGCGATTAATACTTGTCACGCAATCGCAGCTGCTACGTTTACTTTTATTACTCTATATTCCTGAGCCGCTTTAGTTGAATTTGCGACCGTTCATAACCATTAATAACCATTGACACATCACGAAGAGGGTGGGACTTTACAGTATACCACTAAGCACAAGACACTTTACGAATTGCACCTAAGGCAACTTGTGGTACCACTATATTTTGCCCCTGCCCTGTCATATGTACGCTTACAACATGCGAATAACGACTTTCAATATGCATCCTTATGAGGCATGTTTTCTCTCATTTTCTCGTCGTTGTCATTTCGCAAGACTATGTGGAAGGAAGTGATATGTTTTCCAACTCTTCCAGGAGCCTGTGCTCTCCGAAAGAGGAAACTCTGGAATTTAACTTCTCGTCGACAACGGGGTGATTGGAGCACAAGCTCGGATTACGAAAGTATGGGGAAGGAAGTTGTCAGTGTCTTTCAAAGGAACCATTGCGACATTTGACTGGAGCCATTTAGGGAAATCACGAAAAACCTAAATCAGGATGGCCGGACGGGGATTTGATCCGTCGTCCTCCAGAACGCGAACCCAGCGCGCTGACCACTGCGCGACAATGTACCGTTGTACTGTCGGAGTTTCAACAATTAACTGTGATGGACTCTCCTCTAGCGTAGCGTCTTCCGTTGTAGTTGGAACCTCTGGCGCCTATTAAACGGTCGCGTGACGAAACTCCCTGCTCTTCGTTGGGTCTTCGTATTTCCTGTTAACACATCCTGGTACAGGTTCAAGAATAACGAGCAGTACCTAGGAATCAGTCCAACAAATGTTCTTTAAGTGACTTTTTTCGTAGATGGACTACATGGTAAATCTCGGCCTTGCATCTCCTTTTCCCACAAGTAATTTGATAAGGTTATTCCACTTGAAGCCGCTCCTGAGCGGTATTTCTGTTTTACGACTGCTACTGTTTCCAGTCATTTATAGCCTATACTTTAATACAACATCAGCGGTTCTGTTCGCTTCTTTGTGCTCAATGTGCTACATTTATTTAAGTTTACATTCAAACCCAGAAATGCCGATCCTCTGGATGTGTTCCTGAATTTAGTTCCAGTTTTTTGGCATTTCAACAGAATTATACGCAAACTGTTACACGGAGCCTTCAAAATCATCCAACAGATCTCTGGAAGGCAACCTGGACCATACCATCTACTAGTGGGTGTTCCAGGTTTAATGATGTGCGGTACGCTGTAGGGGTTTTAAAAAGATTTTCTTTAGGTTATCATAAAATTTTGCTTTAAACTACACACATCAAGAAAAGTGTTGGGATCAGCCCGGTTACCAGAACTTCTGAAGATAGACGATGACTGTGGACATTGTATCACAGACACAGTCCCTCTGACTGTTCAGAGATGTCACTAAACCCACCCAAAGATTTAAACAACCATGCATGAGCAAAGCCTATTAGACGGAAGGCATCCGACAGCCGATCAGTTCCAGTCATTTCACCAGGAAGGAGGTACACGCCTCGGGTTGTCTGTAGTTCAACCATGCCTAGACGGTCAATAGCACGGTTCGATCGCGTCCGCATTGTTACTTTGTGCCAGGAATGGCTCTCAAGAAGGGAAGTGACCAGGCGTCTCGGAGTGAACCAAAGCGATGTTGTTCGGCCATGGAGGAGATACAGAGAGACAGGAACTGTCGATGACATGCCTCGCTTCCCAAGGGTTACTACTGCAGTGGATGACCGCTTCCTACGGATTATGGCTCGAAGGAACCCTGACAGCAAAGCCACCGTGCAGAATAATGCTCTTCGTGCAGCCACAGGACGTTGTATGACGACTCAAACTGTGGCAATAGGCTGCAGGATGCGCAACTTCACTCTAGACAACCATGGCGAGGTCCACCTTTGCAACTACACCACGCAGCGTGGTACAGATGTTTTTAACAACATGCCGAATGGACCGCTCAGGATTGGCATCACGTTCTCTTCACCGATGAGTGTCACGTATGCCTTCAACCAGATAATCGTCGGAGACATAGAGGAGGAAACACGGTCATGCTGAACGCCTTAGACACACTGTACAGCGAGTGCAGCAAAGTGGAGGTTCCATGCTGTTTTGGGGTGAAATTATGTGTACGCCGTTGTTGGTCATAGAAGGCGCCGTAACGGCTGTACGATACGTGAACGCCATCCTCCGACTGATAATGCAACCTTATCATCAGCATATTGGCGGCGATGCATTTGTCTTCATAGACGACATTTCGCGCCCCCATAGTGCACATGTTGTGAATGACTTCCTTCAGGATAATGACATCACTCGACTAGAGTGGCCAGCACATTCTCCAGACATGAACCCTATCGAACATGCCTGGGATAGATTGAAAAGGGCCGCTTATGGACGACGTGGCCCACCAACCACTCTGAGGGATCTACGCCGAATCGCCGTTACAGGGTTGTTCAACAAACTCTAGCAGTAGGCAATACGAGTACTAGGAAGTTATTGCGCCTCACGGAAAGGCTGTGTTGAAATCCCGAGAGTGCACGTGCTAAACAGAGCTGATCCATACATGTCTCGTGAAATGATGATGAAATCAGACGAATTAAAGCTTATGAGTAGTCTTGGCGACAACCGCAGAGAGAATGGTCTAAATGGTAGAGATGCCAGTCGAATGCACGCTGTGCCATGCACCACAAGATGACTTCAGTATAATGCAGATGTTGGAGATAATATAAGCTCTAAGACTGAAAAACAAATGAAAAAATCAGAAAAATAAACGACGTACCATGATGAAATTATCCGAATAGTACTACAATAAGTAGATATGATGCACATATGAAGACAAACTAATGATTAATTCATAAAAATTTCATGATATGTTCAAGAGAAAGAGCTTCACGAACTGATCAAGTGAATAACTCGTTGACCAGTCTCTGGCCGTTACGGATATAGTTGTTAGATGTCCTCCTGAGCGATTTCGTGCCAAATTATGCCCAACTAGCTCGTTAGATCGCCCAAATCCTGACAGTATTGGAAGGCTCTGCCCACAACGTTCGAAACTTTCTCAACTGGGGGGAGATTCGGCGGCCTTTTTGGCCAAGGTGGGGCTTAGCAACTGCCCTGTGCGGTCGGGAATTATCTTGCTGAAAAGTCAGCCATGGGTGGTTTCCCACAAATGGCAACAAAATGGGACGTAGAATGTCTTTCACAAACCACTGTGCTATGAAGTGCCGATGATCACAACAAAACGTGTCCTGTTGTGAAACGAAACCGCACCGCAGACCATAACTCCTAATCGTCGGGCTGTATGGCGAGCGGCAGTCAGTTCGTATTCCACTGTTGTCCGGGGCACCTCCAGACAGGTCTTCGTCCTGGATGGTTCAAATGGCTCTGAGCACTGTGGGAATTAACATCTGAGGTCATCAGTCCCCTCGACCTAACTAACCTAAGGGCATCACATACATCCATGCCCGAGGCAGGATTCTAACCTGCGACCGTAGCGGTTGCGTGGTACCAGACTGGAGTGCCTAGAACCGCTCGGCCACAACGGCCGGCTGTTCGGCCTGGAATCTCATTGAATGAAGTGGAATTGTGTTCAGGGTTGAGTATCGCTGCGAACTGAGCCCCGATGACCAGTGAAGACGTATCAGGAGACGTCCCGGACAGTGGTCTGATATCAACCTGACCGATGTCTACCATACAGCCTAACGATCAGGAGTGATGATCTGGGTTGCCACTTGTTTTCACAGCAGGACCCCTTCAGTTGTCATCGGCGGCACCCTTACTTCACAGTGACACGTCGACGATAATCTAGTCCCAGTTATCTTGCCCTTTATGGCAAGCCATCTAGGGCCTACATTTCGGCCAGATAATGCCCACTCGCACACGTCTCTGTACTTGTCAAATCCTACCTTGACCAGCAAAGTCGCCGGGTTTCTCCCCAGCTGAAAAAAGTTTGGAGCATTACGAACGGTGTCTTCCAACCATTTCGGGATTTTGACTATCTATGGCACCAGTCGGACTATTTTTGACTTGATGACCCTAAGAAGCACATCCAGCAACTATATCAATCAGTGCCAAGTCGAATAACTGCTTGAGCAAGGAAAAGAATCAATTTATCTGGAATCTTAATCATTTGTTTGTCTGTACATGTACTAATTTCCGTTCCATTCGGATAATTAGTTCGTCGTGCGTAATGGCTGTTTCTCCTTAAATAAAAAAAAAGAGTGTGCGAAGAATGCAAAAGGTATCTGCGACTGTTACTGGTTTCTCCTCAAGAAGAGAATGCTTTCGATCTATCGCAACGATCGATTTCTTCCATTGCTACTAAATCATTTACATATTATTCTTACAGGAGGCAAGTTATCTAGCTTCTGATTTAGAGATTACGAGACAACTGGAAGGTCTTGTGGCTTATACAGCATTTCTGAGTCACCTAACAATCTTTCGGCAGTTTACTGCTTCAGGAAGAGAACGAGGAGGAGCGCGGGACGGAGGGAAGTCAGTGGGTGTCACTCACAGAGCGAGGAGTACTGCAGGTGGCGCGGCAGGCAGGAGCGCTCGGAGAGGTCGACGTCGCGCAGGTAGCGCAGCGAGGCCAGCTCCAGCTTGAGCAGGCCGCGGCGCCCCGCGTGCGACACGTAGCCGTGCCGGAACTCGTGCTCCACGTCCTGCAATCACACACAGCACGCACCACCACTCATGCAGCCATCTGCGAGCCGGGTTCCCTATCCACTATCAAATGACCGATTGTAGTAACGCAGGAGTGGCAATAGTCTAACCACTGGGAAAAATCTGAAATTTTTTTATTTTGTACATCTCAGTCTCATTTATTACTGCAGGGGTTACCAGTTTCGGGCCTAATCGCCCATTCTAAAACCACACACCTACAGATTACAAAGTACATGTACACTACTGGACATTAAAATTGCGACACCAAGAGGAAATGCAGATGATAAACGGGTATTCATTGGACAAATATATTATACTAGAACTGACATGTGATTACATTTTCACGCAATTTGGGTGAAAAATCAGTACCCAGAACAACCACCTCTGGCCGTAATAACGGCCTTGATACGCTTGGGCATTGAATCAAACAGAGGTTGGATGGCGTGTACAGGTACAGCCGCCCATGCAGCTTCAACACGATACGACAGTTCATCAAGAGTAGTGACTGGCGTATTGTGACGAGCCAGTTCCTCGGCCACCATTCAAAAATGGTTCAAATGGCTCTGAGCACTATGGGACTTAACTTATGAGGTCATCAATCCCCTAGAACTTAGAACTACTTAAACCTAACTAACCTAAAGACATCAAACACATCCAAGTCCGAGGTAGGATTCGAACATACGACCGTAGCGGTCACGCGGTTCCAAACTGTAGCACCTAGAACCGCTCGGCCACCCCGGCCGGCCGTCCACCATTGACCAGAAGTTTTCAGTTGGTGAGAGATTTGGAGAATGTACTGGCCAGGACAGCCGTCGAACATTTTATGCATCCAGAAAGGCCCGTACAGGACCTGCAACATGCGGTCGTGCATTATCCTGCTGAAATGTAGGGTGTCACAGGGATCGAATGAAGGGTAGAGCCACATCTGAAATGTAACATCCACTGTTCAAAGTGCCGTCAACGCGAACAAGAAGTGACCGAGACGTGCATCCAATGGCACCCCATACCATCACGCCGGGTGATATGGCAGTATGGCGATGACGAATACACGCTTCCTTTGTGCGTTCGCCGCGATGTCGCCAAACACAGATGTGACAATCATGATGCTGTAAACAGAACCTGGATTCATCCGAAAAAATGACGTTTTGCCATTTGTGCACCCAGGTTCGTCGTTGAGTACACCATCGCTGGCGCTCCTGTCTGTGATGCAGCGTCAAGGGTAACCACAGCCATGGTCTCCGAGCCGATAGTCCATGCTGCTCTAAACGTCGTCGAAATCTTCGTGCAGGTGCTTGTAGTCTTGCAAACATCCACATCTGTTGACTCAAGGATTGAGACGTGGCTGCACGATCCGTTACATCCATGCAGGTAAAGATGCCTGTCTTCGCGACTGCTAGTGATACGAGGCCGTTGGGATCCAGCACGGCGTTTCCTCCTGAATCCATCGATTCCATATTCTGCTAACAGTCATTGGATCTCGACCAACGCGAGCAGCAATGTCGCGTACGATAAACAGCAATCGCGATAGACCACAAACCGACCTTTATCAAAGTCGGAAACGTGATGGTACGCATTTCTCCTCCTTACACAAGGCATCACAACAACGTTTCACCAGGCAACGCCGGTCAACTGCTGTTTGTGTATGAGAAATCGGTTGGAAACTTTCCTCATGTCAGCACGTTGTAGGTGTCGCCACCGGCGCCAACCTCGTGTGAATGCTCTGAAAAGGTAATCATTTGCATATCACAACATCTTCTTCCTGTCCGTTAAATTTCGCGTCTGTAGCACGTCATATTCGTGGTGTAGCCATTTTAATGGTCAGTAGTGTAGTACAAAAACATTTACGTACAGTACACAATTACTTCAGTATTACAACTTCTTACAGGATTACTGACATAACTTCTTATTAACCGTAACTAGGTATACAAAATGGTACCAAATCTAGTTACCCTTAATCACAACGCATGTTCCAAAATGGTTCAAATGGCTCTGAGCACTGTGGGACTTAACAGCGGAGGTCATCAGTCCCCAAGAACTTAGAACTACTTAAACCTAACTAATCTAAGGACATCACACACATCCATGCCCGAGGCAGGATTCGAACCTGCGACCGTAGCGGTCGCGCGGTTCCAGACTGAAGTGCCTAGAACCGCTCGGCCACTCCGGCCGGCTAACAACGCATTTCTATAATCACATGGGTACTTGCAATATAAAGCATGCCTTATGTAAATATTTTTGCACGGCAAATACTCTGTAATTTTTGGATGTGTGATTTGAGAATGGGCGAATCAGCCTGAAACCGGTAACAATAAATTGTATATTCGTGGAACTAAGACGGATAAAAAAATTTATCAATTTTTCCACAATACTAAGCGGTTGCGGACCTTCCAGTGCAAACCAGCATGCCCCGAATCCAAAAATCTCCCTACTGATCACTTTGTAATGTTTAGTCCAAAATCTGGTTTGATGTAGGTCTCTACGGTAAGCTATTCTGTACAACTCTCTTCGTTTTTCCATAACTGCTGCACCCCTCATAAACTTGTTGGAACTTTCAAATCAATGTCCTGTTGCCTTTCATGACTGGTTCTATAATCCTGTTACTTCTTTTAGTCCAGTTTTATCAAAAATTGTATTTCTTCCCCGTTAGATTCAGTACCTATACGTGTTAATTACATGCCAGATATAACTTAATAATTTTCATTACTTTGTGGCATCACATTTCAAAAGCTTCAATTCTTTTCTTGTCTGACTTGTTTATTGTCTATGTTTCGCTCTCATGTAACGTCAAACTCCAGACAAATTGCTTTCAGCAAACACTTGACTTTTTTTTCCTTTGGGGCTGAAGCATTATAGAAGTCTTGTAAGGACATTCGATGATAAACAGACTGCTGAATTAGCGCTACAACAGTCCGCAATACAGAAGGAATACAAGATTCTGAAACACATAGCACAACAAAACAACTCGAACCCCAACATAGTCAACCAAATCTATGATAGACACAACAAACCGAGACATATTGTGATTCATAACGACATAAAATTAACAAGAGAGGTACCAAAAAATCAGACAACAACATACATACAACAGAATTATGTTGGAAATATGTGAAACAAACTTAAAACATTAGAAAATTCCACTAAGGTAAAACATAAAACAAATTTGGAGGCAAAAGCAACACCAGCGAACATAAGCAAAGAATTTACTACTAGCACATACAACTCTACACATTAATAAGCCAATTTTGTAATTATATAACATTGTTGACTTAGCTGTCAACGGAAGCGTTTCAAACTTACGAAAAATATTAAATAGGTGTTGATTAATGTTGCTCAGCAACAAAATCCACTGTTGAGACATTACGTATCCACAGTTTTGTCTTCGCTACACGTAGGACAGAAAGCAGTACAAGGTGTGAGTACTAGAGAGCGACAACGTTAACGATGTGTTATGGAAGTAAGTACGACAACAGATATATACAACATTGTTATTAATTACAAATAGCCAGATATATATCCAATAACAGCTCCATATGTTTGCAGATAGCTTTGTGATGGCCATGGAGCCGAAATAAGCTTATAGCACAAAAATAAACCATTGTAATAAAAAGTCTTTAAATATAGCAGCGTCTTGGCTTACTAGACATGTAATGTCCTCAGAAGACTCTAATTTGTGTGAAACTTGAGTTTATCTTGGTCTATAAAATGTTAAAATGTTAAAATAACTTAGATAATGCAGCCGCTTCATATCTTCGACAACTGCGGATATTTCAACACCTCCACGCCCCGCCATTTTCAAGGCACAAATGCATCGAGGGAGCGCCATGTGAAGAAATTTAAAACATCGGTATGCAGAGCGTATGCAGAAAGATAAAACACACACACACACACACACACACGCGCGCGCGCACACACACACACACACACACACACACACACACACACACACACACACTGTAAGCTCTAGAGCCATCACACAATCAAAGATGACCAATGTTAGAAGTCATAGAAAGTAAATATTAGTAACCAATAGGTGAGATGGAATTAACACTGTCAGCCTGTTGAAACTTCCTGACAGATGGAAACTGTGTGCCAGACGGAGACTCGAGCTCGGGACCTTTGCCTTCCGCGGGCAACTGCTCTACCAACTGAGCTACCAAAGTACGACTCTCGCCCCGTCCTCACAGCCTTACTTCTGCCAGTACCTAGTCTCCTACCTTCCAAACTTCACAGAAGCTGTCCTGCGAACCTTGCAGAACTAGCACTCCTGAAAGAAAGGATATTGCGGAGACATGGCTTAGCCACAGCCTGGGGGATGTTTCCTGAATGAGATTTTCACTCTGCAGCGGAGTGTGCGCTGATATTTAACTTCCTGGCTGATTAAAACTGTGTGCTGAATCGAGACTCGAACTCGGGACCTTTGCCTGAGCTACCCAAGCACGACTCATGCCCCGTCCTCACAGCTTTACTTCTGCCAGTACCTCGTCTCTCGCGTTCAGTTGGTAGAGCACTTGCCCGCGAAAGGCAAAGATCCCGAATTCGAGTCTCGGTCCGGCACACAGTTTTAATCTGCCAGGAAGTTTCATATCAGCGCACACTCCGCTGCAGAGTGGAAATCTCATTCTGTCAACCTGTTGTTTGACCAGGACGTCAGCAAGATTTCACGCAGAGTTTAAGTGAAAACCTCCATTTTTATTTGTAAGATCACTTGACAATTTAATTTCAACTGCTTCGTGAATAACTCTACCCCCATAATCCGCAAGTGCACGCCAGAATGTTCGTGTTGTTATATTTCACAGGATGACTAGCATCAAGGCAACGTGTAGTAACAGATTTGCTCGGTTGTTGTAAGCGTGCGTGATGCTTATGCTCAGTACTCCGGTTCTCCACGGTCCTGATAGTCTGACCAAGATATGACATATGTCTACCAGAAGTCCATGTTGTACGATACCTTACGTAAAATAATAACATCCTTACGGATCCTAAAAAGACCATTGCCTTCGATAGTGGTCGAAAAGCACATTTCACGTCATATTTACGCAGAAAAAGACTAATCTTGTTGGAAATGCTTCCTGTGTAATCAAAAAATGGCGTCCACTTTGGTGCCATCTCGTTTTCAAAGACCTGATTCAGCCGGTTGCTTTCTGCGAATAGCGGTGGGAGGATTAATATTATGCACATCTTCGGCAAACGTTAGAACTACATTATTATCTCGACATCAAAAAGGACAACGTACACTAAAATCTCATTCTACTACTATATTATTTTCGGCCATGTAAACAACACTTTTGTTATTTGCCATATCCAAGTTAGAACTTAAACGGCCTTTCAGAAAATCTCTTCCGATTATTCGCTTCACGATGGAGGTGAGGAAGGATGGCTGCCTTGCCTTGCTTGACGTGTTGGTCAGGACGAAGGTTATTGGTACTTTGGGACATGGCGTTTACAGGAAGCCAACTCACAACGATTTGTATCTACAGGCTCTTGGTGTCAACATCCGACTCACCATGAAGGGCGTCTTCGTACTTTGTTGCAAAAAGTCCATGTCATGGAGTATCAGACTTTGATTCTGTGCGGAATTCTGCTCTCAGCTTGATCAAACGATAGAGGGACAGATTTAATGCTATCTCACATTGTGGTTGCTAAAATTCACTGCGGGTAACTTCCGACGTTGGTGATCTTTGCCGGTGTAGAGGCGCTAGTGTTCATAGTATATATATGTTATTTTACCGCATATGCCCTGCATTCCGAAATTTAAATTTCCATCTACAGTCGCTGTAGTTGGATCTGTAAGTTGAAACCGGCGGGTTGTCCACCTGTCGGAATATCGGCTGTTGTCGAAGACGTCGCAAATTTGCCGTTGCATAAGTTATTTAAATAGTTTGATTTATATTGTTGTTCAGATATTGGTACCGCTCTTTTCAAGGGGATCTTTGAAGGACATATAAGGCATTGATTTCATACGGAAATCAGTTTCACAATATTCTCGAATCGAGGATGCCCGATAAAACAGAGCCTTTGTAACAAAACCTTGTCACAGTAAGGAGAATGAGTGACGTAGAGAGTTTGCATGGTTTTAATGGAAACAAGCACGTGCATAACATATGGATTTTATTCCCAAACTCTTTATAACACACAGAAAGCCATTCCAGTTGAGACAGTGAAGTAGTAAACATATTGCTAAAATGGACCGTTGGTGCCGGCCGGGACAGAGATTTCGATCTGAGCAGTCTAATCATGAAATGATTGTTATCAAAGGGACTTCTTTCAGTACTTTGTTCACCAAATCAGAAAAAGAGAATCTCGAGCTCCCCATTCTTTCCAGTTTAAGAACAGGGGCATCCAACTAGGAACAACGGTGTTTTATATGCTTCTCGTATAACCGACAATTGTAATTGACACTCTCCTTCGAGCATCCATATTTACATTCAAGTGGAATCTAACTGATTAGAATCAGTGTAATAGTAGAGAGAGCTTCTGCCTCCCTCTAATTCGTCTCTCCTAGCTGAACAGCGAAGTCATTGTGAGTGTGACGCTTTCCACGTATGACATTAGTGAATTAACCTACTGCCATTAGCCCTCAGTTTAGCTGTACTTCGAAGTTTCGTTTGTAACTTTGTCTTTCTCGTTTTTCATTACTACTACAAAACAAAAAAATTTAAAAAACACTGTCTAACTGAAATATAAACGTTAATGCTCTCGACAATTGAACAATTCTTGATTTACATTTTCTCTTCTATCTTACTTCAAACTAATTTTACGTCAGTAAAATGTGATTAAATCTACATAGTATTCCCTCCGTATATTTTAAAAATGTAAAATTTACGACTGAGGCAAATGTTAGGTGCATGCTATAAGTTCGTCGTCAGACAAGCGAAGTATTTCTATCTGCCTTGTTGCCGTGTTGCTTGAGACCTGCTTTAAGGACGCCAGCCATAGATACCTCCCGACAAAACCTTCAACAAACCAGCTATAACATCATCGCCAACCATAAAATCATCCTTCCTGAATAACTGGACCCAATGTCAGTCGCAAATATTTATTGCACTCATTACGCAAATTCCAGTAGTTTACTGCGAGTAGATATTTGGACAACTGCCATCGACCAGGCAGTCATAAATTCAATTTCCGTTTACGACACTTTCTCCACCGCAGAAAGTTGCCACAATTTTCTGCGGTCAGAGAGATTCTGCTCCGCCCTTCGAGTTTTTACAAATGATTTAGTGTGAGCAAATATCATGAAACCCGGTGTTTAGACGCCCTGGTGCAGTCTAATGAACTGTGAGTGTGAAAGAGAATTTCTTATGAATTGGGAGGGAGTTAGTGGACTATCTGAACGTTATTGTGGACCAACTGCATGACTTTAGTATAGGCGTCTACATATATATCTACATCTACTTGATTACTCTGCAATTCACATTTAAGTGCTTGGCAGAGGGTTCATCGAACCACAATCACTCTATCTCTCTACCATTCCACTTCTGAACAGCGCGCGGAAAAAACGAACACCTAAACCTGCCTGTTCGAGCTCTGATTTCTCTTATTTTATTTTGATGATCATTCCTACCTATGTAGGTTGGGCTCAACAAAATATTTTCGCATTCGGAAGAGAAAGTTGGTGACCGAAATTTCGTAAATAGATCTCGCCACGACGAAAAACATCTTTGCATTAATGACTTCCATCCCAACTCGCGTATCATTTATGCCACACTCTCTCCCCTATTACGAGATAATACAAAACGAGCTGCCCTTTTTTGCGCCCTTTCGATGTCCTCCGTCAATCCCACCTGGTAAGGATCCCATACCGCGCAGCAATATTCTAACAGAGGACGAACGAGTGTAGTGTAAGCTGCTTCTTTAGTGGACTTGTTGATCTTCTAAGTGTCCTGCCAATGAAACGCAACCTTTGGCTCGCCTTCCCCACAATATTATCTATGTGGTCTTTCCAACTAAAGTTGTTCGTAATTTTAACACCCAGGTACTTAGTTGAATTGACAGCCTTGAGAATTGTACTATTTATCGAGTAATCGAATCCCAACGGATTTCTTTTGGAACTCATGTGGATCACCTCACACTTTTCGCTGGAAATGGAAATGAGCGTTTGGCGTCATTGGCCGGGAGGCCCCTCGCGGGGCAGGTCCGGCCGCCATATCGCAGGTCTTATTACATTCGGCGCCACATTGGGCGACCTGCACGCCGGATGGGGATGAAATGATGATGAACACAACACAACACCCAGTCCCTGAGCGGAGAAAATCTCCGACCCAGCCGGGAATCGAACCCGGGCCCAGAGGACGGCAATCCGTCACGCTGACCACTCAGCTACTGGGGCGGACACACTTTTCGCTATTTAGCGTCAACTGTCACCTGCCACACCATACAGCAATCTTTTCTAAATCGCTTTGTTACTGATACTGGTCTTCGGATGACCTTACTAGACGGTAAATTACAGCATCATCTGCGAACAACCTAAGAGAACTGCTCAGATTGTCACCAAGGTCATTTATATAGATCAGAACCAGCAAAGGTCCCAGGACGCTTCCCTGGGGAACACCTGATATCACTTCAGTTTTACTCGATGATTTGCCGTCTATTACTACGAACTGCGACCTTCCTGACAGGAAATCACGAATCCAGTCGCACAACTGAGACGATACCCCATAGGCCCGCAGCTTGATTAGAAGTCACTTGTGAGGAACGGTGTCTAAAGCTTTCCGGAAATCTAGAAATACGGAATCAACTTGAGATCCCCTGTCGATAGCGGCCATTAGTTCGTGCGAATAAAGAGCTATCTGCGTTGCACAAGAACGATGTTTTCTAAAACCATGCTGATTACGTATCTATAGATCGTTCCCTTCGAGGTGATTCATAATGTTTGAATACAGTATATGCTCCAAAACCCTATTGCAAACCGACGTCAATGATATAGGTCTGTAGTTCGATGGATTACTCCTACTGCGCAATTTTCCAATCTGTAGGTACAGATCTGTCGGTGAGCGAACGGTTGTATATGATTGCTAAATAAGGAGCTATTATATCAGCGTAATCTGAAAGGAACCTAATCGGTATACGAGGGCAGTTCAATAAGTAATGCAACACATTTTTTTCCTCGGCCAATTTTGGTTGAAAAAAAACCGGAAATTTCTTGTGGAATATTTTCAAACATTCCCGCTTCGTCTCGTATAGTTTCATTGACTTCCGACAGGTGGCAGCGCTGTACGGAGCTGTTAAAATGGCGTCTGTAACGGATGTGCGTTGCAAACAACGGGCAGTGATCGAGTTTCTTTTGGCGGAAAACCAGGGCATCTCAGATATTCATAGGCGCTTGCAGAATGTCTACGGTGATCTGGCAGTGGACAAAAGCACGGTGAGTCGTTGGGCAAAGCGTGTGTCATCATCGCCGCAAGGTCAAGCAAGACTGTCTGATCTCCCGCGTGCGGGCCGGCCGTGCACAGCTGTGACTCCTGCAACGGCGGAGCGTGCGAACACACTCGTTCGAGATGATCGACGGATCACCATCAAACAACTCAGTGCTCAACTTGACATCTCTGTTGGTAGTGCTGTCACAATTGTTCACCAGTTGGGATATTCAAAGGTTTGTTCCCGCTGGGTCCCTCGTTGTCTAACCGAACACCAAAGAGCAAAGGAGAACCATCTGTGCGGAATTGCTTGCTCGTCATGTGGCTGAGGGTGACAATTTCTTGTCAAAGATTGTTACAGGCGATGAAACATGGGTTCATCACTTCGAACCTGAAACAAAACGGCAATCAATGGAGTGGCGCCACACCCACTCCCCTACCAAGAAAAAGTTTAAAGCCATACCCTCAGCCGGTAAAGTCATGGTTACAGTCTTCTGGGACGCTGAAGGGGTTATTCTGTTCGATGTCCTTCCCCATGGACAAACGATCAACTCTGAAGTGTATTGTGCTACTCTTCAGAAATTGAAGAAACGACTTCAGCGTGTTCGTAGGCACAAAAATCTGAACGAACTTCTCCTTCTTCATGACAACGCAAGGCCTCACACAAGTCTTCGCACCCGAGAGGAGCTCACAAAACTTCAGTGGACTGTTCTTCCTCATGCACCCTACAGCCCCGATCTCGCACCGTCGGATTTCCATATGTTTGGCCCAATGAAGGACGCAATCCGTGGGAGGCACTACGCGGATGATGAAGAAGTTATTGATGCAGTACGACGTTGGCTCCGACATCGACCAGTGGAATGGTACCGTGCAGGCATACAGGCCCTCATTTCAAGGTGGCGTAAGGCCGTAGCATTGAATGGAGACTACGTTGAAAAATAGTGTTGTGTAGCTAAAAGATTGGGGAATAACCTGGTGTATTTCAATGCTGAATAAAACAACCCCTGTTTCAGAAAAAAAATGTGTTGCATTACTTATTGAACTGCCCTCGTACAATCTGGACTTGAAGACTTGCCCGTATCAAGCGATTTGAGTTGCTTCGCAACCCCTAAGGTATCTACTTCTAAGAAACTCATGCTAGCAGCTGTTCGTGTTTCAAATTCTGGAATATTCCATTTGTCTTCCCTGGTGAAGGTATTTCGGAAAACTGCGTTCAATAACTCCGCTTTAGCGGCACAGTCGTCGGTAACAGTACCATCGGCACTGCGCAGCGAAGGTATTGACTGCGTCTTGCCGCTTGTGTACTTTACATACGACCAGAATTTCTTGAATTTCTACCAAATTTCGAGACAATGTTTCTTTGTGGAACCTATTAAAGGCATCTCGCATCGAAGACCGTGCCAAATTTCACGCGTCTGTAAATTTTAGCCAATCTTCGGGATTTCGCGTTCTTCTGAGCTTCGCATGCTTTTTCCGTTGCCTCTGCAACAGTGTTCGGACCTGTTTTGTGTACCATGGGGGATCAGTTCCATCTCTTACGAATTTATGATGTATGAATCTCTCAATTGCTGTTGCTACTATATCTTTGAATTTGAGCCACATCTCGTCTACATTTTCAGTCAGTTCAGAAGGAATGGAGATTGTCTCTTAGGAAGGCTTCTAGTGACACTTTATCCGTTTTTTTAAATAAAATTATTTTGCGTTTGTTTCTGGTGGATTTGGACGAAACGGTATTGAGCGTAGCTACAACGACCTTGTGATCACTAATCCCTGTATCAGTCATGATGCTCTCTATTAGCTCTGGATTGTTTGTGGCTAAGAGATCAAGTGTGTTTTCGCAACCATTTACAATTCGCGTGGGTTCGTGGACTAACTGCTCGGAATAATTTTCGGAGAAAGCATTTAGGACAATCTCGGAAGAAGTTTTCTGCCTACCATCTGTTTTGAACAAGTATTTTTGCCAACATATCGAGGGAAGGTTGAAGTCCCCACCAACTATAACCGTATGAGTGGGGTATTTATTTGTTACGAGACTCAAATTTTCTCTGAACTGTTCAGCAACTATATCATCGGAGTCTGGGGGTTGGTAGAAGGAGCCAATTATTAACTTAGTTCGGCTGTTAAGTATAACCTCCACCTATACCAATTCGCACGGAGTATCTACTTCGACTTCACTACAATCTGCAGCCAACACCGTCGCAAAACCGTCTGAGCCTCTGATTCAGACCCTCCATCCAGCTCTGCACCAATGGTCCGCAGTCGGTTCTGTCAACGATGCTGCAGATGGTGAGCTCTGCCTTCATCTCGTAAGCAAGAGCGGCAGCCTTCACCAAATCAGATAGCCGCTGGAATCCAGAGAGAATTTCCTCAGATCCAAAGCGACACACTTCATTAGTGCCGACATGTGCCACCATCTGCAGCTGGCTGCACCCTGTGCTCTTCATGGCATCCGGAAGGACCATTTCCACATCATGAATGACTCTACCCGGAATGCACACGGAGTGCACACTGGATTCCTTCCCCTCCTTAGCCGCCATATCCCTAAGGGGCCCTATTACGCGCCTAAGATTGGAGCTCACAACTAACAATAAGCCCACCCTCTGTGATTGCCCGGACCTTGAAGGCTGAGAATCATCCTCTGAAACAGGGTAGGCAGCTGCATCTGGCTCAGCCAGAGACATTACCTGAAACCTGTTTGTCAGACGCACCGAGGAGGCTTGCTGATCAGCCTCCAGGGACGTCTTTCGCTGCCTGCCACGCCTTGGAACGACCTCCCAATCAACCACAGGCGAGGGCTCAGCCCCACTGCAGGCAGCAACCGGGGCAACCACAGCGGCAGACCGATCTGGGGACAGACGGGACGAGGTTGACATCCCCTTGATACCCAAGTCCAGCTCCCCACAGTGGTGCCCATTGACAACAGCCTCAAGCTTCGCGACCCAAGTCAGCTGTGAGCGAAGGGATGCCAACTCAGCCCTCATCCGAACACAGCAATCGCAGTCCCAGTCCATTCTAATTTATGTTGAACAACAGTTACTGAAACACGAGTCCGTGCCTAGATAACGCAAGGGAAACACGCAAAAAATGTATGAACTAACCTGTACAAATGCATAACGGCTGCGCTACAATCTGCCTGAATTTACGATTACAGTAACTAAAACTCGAAATTACTCCTCCTATACGAAACTCACACCCAATTTAAGTAAGAATCTACGAAGTAAACACAGAAAAGCAGCTACATACGTATCTTTCTGCGCTGGTGCTGTATACCTTCGGAAACCTTGTCGAATCCATGTCGCGCAAAAATGCAATTATTTGGCATTCCAAAAATGGGTCTACACGCTGTTAAAAAGGTAATCATGTTGTTGTGCCTCGTGAGTGTGTTTTAAGTTACATTCGTAATTTCGCGCCAATGGTATGGTGGAGCGAAATGTGGTTGGCATCTGTGCACAGGTCTGGTTTTAATGTGTAACTGCGAGAAGTTTCGTTGCTGTATGTCTGTTAGTTATTGTTCAGTGCTGTATTGACTGGAACGTTGTGTCGCACAGTCTGCGAATTTCAAGGTTGCAGAGGTAGTGGACCAACGGTCTGCGTTAAATTTTGCGTGAAACTGAAAAAAAAGTAATACCGTTACAGAGACACACCAAATGATCTAGGAAGCCAACGGTGATGAGTGTTTAAGCCGTACTCGGTGTTACGAATGGTTCATACGCTTTAAAAATGGCCGGACGGAAGTTAAACGTGACCTTCATTCAGGACACCCTTCGACGTCTACCGATGACGCTCATGTCAGGAACTTCAATGAAATTGTGCGTGCCAATAAAAGACTGACTGTCCGAGAGATTGCAGAAGAATGTAACATTCTGTTGTATCATGTAATGAAGTCCTGACACAGAATGTTGGAACGCATCGTGTTGCCGCCAAGTTCGCCCCACTACTCACAGGACAAGAATGGCCTCGCAATCTGTGAAGAACTTTCGGATCGCGCAGATGACAACGAGATGTTACTTAAGAGAATCACAACTGTCGATGAGACGTGGGTCTACTGTCATGTTGAAACCAAGGTTCAATCTTCACACAGTGGTTCAGGGAGGGTTCTCCAAGACTAAAGAAGTTCGTCAGGTCAGGTCAAATGTCAAAGTCATGCTGGTAGTTTTCTTTGACTTTGAAGAATTAGTTCATCATGAATTCATGCCACAGGGCAAATTGTTAATAAATGGTGCTATCGGGACATGTTGCGACGCCTGCGAGAAAATGAGAGAAGGAAACAACCTGAAATATGGCGAGAAAATTCATGACCCTTGCATCACGATATCGCACCCGCACATTCATCCCTGTTGGTGCGTGAAATTGCATAAGAAACGAAATACAATGCTGTTTGATGCTCTGTTCCCTGACCTAGCCCCTGAGGACTTTCCTTTTATTTCCAGAGTTCAAAACGTCGTTGAAAGGACGAAGATTTGTACCGATAGATGAGAGAAAAGTTATTTGCGCGATTCAGTGAGAGGGGTACCAAGACCGCTTCCGGTATTGGAAACAGCCTCGGGAGCGGTGTATCGGTTGCGGTAGAGAGTATTTCGAAGGAGACCATGCACAGTGAGTAAGAGGTAAGCGTAGAAAAATTTTGTGGACAACGTTCCGGAATTTTTTTAACACATTTCATATTTCCTAGGCAAATTGCGCATTATTCGGTCGGCTAATCGTCTGTGACCTCTGGCTTCATATTTCCTAGCCGGCGATGACATTTTTAGATGTTATCATTGGTGTCGCCTATTTGGCCTTGGGCCTCTTACCTGTATAGGAGGAATGAAGAGTCCGCTGACCAGGTCGAACTGTCCGTCTATGGGCTCCGGGTGGACGGTGTGGTGCTTGCGCTTCTGCGCGGCGTCGCGGATCACCTGCACCGTCTTGACGCCACGGTCGCGCTCCGACCGCCAGTTGAGCACCCACACCTGGTCCAGGTGCGGCACGTAGTGCAGCTCCACCGGCATCTTGTCCGTCGTCACCACCTGCCGGCGAGAACAGCCAGGGGTGTTTCGAATACGTCTATTAACAGCACATGGCAACGTAGTGGACTGCGTAGTAGGTAATGTCTACAGGTCTCTGACGTCGAGGCGCAGTTCAAAATGTCAGACATATGTATGTACTAAACTATCAGTTTCTGGAGCCATACTCCTCTTGTGTTACCAATACTTTCGGATGTTGTGGAAAATGTGACGTCACACGAAGATACAGAGTCGAGCGGCACGAAAATAAACGATACAATATGAATAAACTGCCAGATTTGGCCGGCTACGAAGTGCGCTGAAGTCGAAGGAAAAGCCACTTGCTGAGTCAAAAGATCATTGAGTTTTATCGAGATCACATCCCCTTCACTTCTGATAGAATGACGAAGAAACTTTACGCGTTGCTACGAGACCATACTCTCGCGGCATTTGTGCTAACACTCCAACAAGGACTTGCAGTTTGACGAGGTTTACCTGAAGTACTAGAGCAGTGTAGCGTCGTATTAGCAGTGTACCGTGACCTACTGGAGCTCTGTAGAGATGCAGAATACCCAAAGAAGAGCGGCGCGTTTCGTCACGGGATCCCTCAGTCATGCGAGAGTTTTACGAATATGCTCGACAAATCCCAGTGACAGTCAGCACGAGAGTGGCTTTCTATGCACGCATTTATATAATTCATACAAGGGGCTTTGTGCCTCACAGAGAGGCTACCTGTTGACATTCCGAGAGAAACTTTCTCCAGAAATGACCACAATGATGATATCAGATATATCAGAGCTAATACCGATTACCGACAATCATTCTTCTCACGCGCCATTCGTGAAAGGAAGGGGAAGGGCGTTAACGATAGTGGTGCCAGAAGTACCCCCGCCACGCACCGTCAGGTGCCTTACAGAACACAGATGTATCAACGGTTGCTGGGCCAATGACAAATTACGTTATATTGTTCTGAACGCTCAGTTTTGTCAATCTGGGATGCCACATCTGAAAGAAATATCGGTAAGGTATCGGTAAGGTATCTATAAAACTTTTAGTTCAACTTGTCTCTGCTGAGTCCCTAGGTGTGGAGTCTGTACGACCCCAAACCAGGGTTTTAACCACCTGCCACCCTGGTTACTGGAGAGACCCAGAGTTATCTTAGATTTGATGCGGTACAGGAGAGATAGCACTCCTGCTTCCGTTTTTAATGCGGTATTTTCTTCCGTTTTATCTGAGCACCACGACCATGTAGCTGCTTTTACGGATGGGTCGAAGCAGGGTGACTTTGTTGGTTGCTCTGTCGCCTTCCCGGATCGTCACCTCAAGGTCAGACTCTCTCCCGAATTTACGATCTTTGACGCAGAATTATATGCCACCTTACGGGCAGTGGAGCAGATGAGACTTTGTCCCAGTGTTAGATTTCTCGTCTGTTCAGATTCTTTGAGCACCCTTTACTCTCTCCAGCGTTTGTACCCAGCAGCAAGGGAATCCAAACTATCCAGGACGCCCTCCCCCAACTACAGCGACTGGGGAAGCAGGTGTCTTTCTGATGGGTAGCAGGGCACGCGGGAATTCTGGGGAATGAAAGGGCTGATCGAGCAGCCAAGGAGGCTTGTCGTGACCGTCAGGTCTTTCAGTGTACTATCCCCCTGCATGCCCTCACCTCGCTGTTGAGGTATAAAGCCCTGTGTCGCTGGGAACATGAGTGGCTAGAAGTGACCGACAACAAGCTCCGAGTCGTCAAGCCTACAACTCGACCGTGGCGTACTTCCTCCCAGCCACGTCGACGGGACGAGGTCCTCCTTACCCGTCTTCGCATCGGACACAACCCTATGACGCATGCATTTTTACTCCGGTGAGAGGATCCTCCGATGTGTGGTGCTTGTGGCGTACAGATCAAGGTGCACCACATTTTATTAGACTGCATTTTATTTGCTGACCAGCGGACTGCAGCGGATTTTCCGTCGGATCTGCAGTCTATTTTATGCAATGCTCAAACGAATGTGGTTCGCGTTTCAAAGTTCTGTGAATTGTCCCACATTTTTAACAAAATTTTGGGGAGATATTTTTAATGTGTCAGCGGGGAGGCTGGCTCAGCCAAACTTCTTCGTAAGTGGTCAGCCAGTCACATTTCCAGTTGCTGTTCTTTTTAGCTCTTTTATGGTTTGTTTTCCCTCTGCTTTAATTTCCTGATTGGCTATCTTGCCTCCTCATTGGTTTTAGTGCATGTGAGAGTGTCTGTGCGATAGAGTCATTGTGTGGTCGTTTCGTGTGCATGCGTTTACGACAGTTTTAGTTCTTATCCACATTCGTTTGTTTTAATCTATGTCAGAGCGCTGATAACCTCGCCGTTGGGCGCCCATAAGATCCCAAACCACACACTTGTCTCTGCTGAAATTCTCTGCTAGTTGGTGTCATTTCGCAACAGAGTAAAAACAGCTTTCAATAATATCCACATTGTTATTAGAATTTAACATTTGTGTTTTATCCGTATTCCTTATATGAACTATGAGATACGTTCAATAATTAAAGCAACACATACTTTTCTGAGAGCAGGTTCCTTTTATTCAGGATTCCGGTACACTATGTTAGTATTATTCCCCAGCCTTTTGGCTGCAAAACCCAATTATTCAGCATGATCTCCGTTCAATACGACGGCCTTACGACGCTTTACTGGTAGGGCCTTCACTCCCGCATGGTAGCACTGTACTGGTCGCCGTCGGAGCCAACGTTTTGCTGCAGCAATAACCTCCCCATCACCCACGTAGTGCTTAACCTGGGGTATATTCTTCGTTGGGCCACACAGATGGAAGTCGGAAGGTGCGAGATCATGGCTAAGGGGAACGAGGAATAACAGTCCAATGAAAGCTCTTGAGCTCCTCTCGGCTGCTCAAACTTGTGAGGCCTTGCATGCCACCGAGAAGGATAATTTTGTTTGCATTATTGTGCCGTCGACCGCAGGATTAGCAGAGCGGTCTAGGGCGGTGCAGTCATGGACTATGCGGCTGGTCCCAGCGGAGGTTCGAGTCCTCCCTCTGGCGTGGGTGTGTGTGTTTGTCCTTAGGATAATTTAGGTTAAGTAGTGTTTAAGCTTAGGGACTGATGACGTTAGCAGTTAAGTCCCATAAGATTTCACACACATTTGAACATTTTGTGGCGTCGAACACGCTGAAGTCGTTTATTCAATTTCCTGAGGGTAGTACAATATGCTTCAGAGTTGACCGTTGCACCATGATCGATGATATGAAACAGAATAACCCCTTCGGGGTCCCAGAAGATCATAGCTATGACTTTACCTGCTGAAGAAGCGGCTTTTAACTTCTGCTTTGGAGGCGGTGTGAGACCACTCCATGGCTTGCCGTTTTGTTTCTAGTTAGAAGTGATGAACGGCAACGGCCTTGCCGCAGTGGATACATCGGTTCCCGTCAGATCACCGAAATTAAGCGCTGTCTGTCGTGGCCAGCACTTGGATGGGTGACCATCCTGGCTGCCATGAGCTGTTGCCATTTTTCGGGGTGCACTCAGCCTCATGATGGCAACTGAGGAACTACTCGACCGAATAGTAGCGGCTCCGGCCAAAGAAAACCATCATAACGACCGGGAGAGCGGCGTGCTGACCACACGCCCCTCCCACCCTCATCCTCAGCTAAGGATGACACGGCGGTCGGGTGGTACGGATGGGCCACTTGTGGCCTGAAGACGGAGCGTTTGTTAGAAGTGATGAACCCGTATTTCAGCAGCTGTAACGATGTTGGGAAAAAATTATCACGATCAGCCTCGTACTCAAGCAATCCCGCACAGGTGGTCCTCTGTTGCTCTTTATGATCTTCTGTTAGGCAGCGGGGAACCCAGCGATCACACACCTCTGAGTACCCCTAATGGAAGACGGGTGTGATACACTCGTCACCATTACCGACGAAGACTTCAATCTGAGTAACGAGGTGTTTGACTGTGATCCGTTGATCACCTTGAATGAGAGTGTCCGCACGTTCCAATATTGCAGAAGTCACAGCTGTGTGCTGCCGTCTGGTACGCAGGATATGGGATGGGATTCGACGACCTTGTTACGATTACGACAGACGCCTCGCCCAAGACTCACATCACTGACAGGTCTGCGTAGACCTTCTCCAAGCTCCTATGAGTATCTGCTTTTCTCTGGTTTCCCGACAAATGAAACTCAATGACAGAATGACAGCTCTCTGTTTGGAGCCCTCCTCCGTTACAGAAGCAATTTTGAAGGCAATATATAGCGCCGCCACCTATCGGAACTTCATGAAATTATAGGGGCTGAAGCGGAGATATTGCACCATGTCCCACAACAAATTCAAAATTCTTTTCTCAACTGGAATTGGTCCAAAAAAATGCGTTCCATTACTTATTGAACGCCTTTCGTAGGTTTTGTATTATAGGTCAGTAATAGTATAACAATAACTTTGAAAGATATTTGCTATGCAGATTTCGTTGAACATTTGTCACCATGCATTATTTCAAGTTATAGATTTCAGACTGTGGTAACGAATTACAATTGTTATTTTTAAATGACTGCCGTGTAGATGTTTTCCATTTTGAAGGCAGATACGAAAATCTAAACATGAAGGAAAAGATAGTGCAAAAACCCTCGATAGAAATTGGCATTGTTTTTTTATTGTATTACATCACGTAAAATATCCGCCTCCTGAGGGAAGTAGCAATCGCATCTGACTGCCAGGTGGACTACTCGGGTTCAGTTCCAAGTACTGTCAAGGAGTTTTCCTATTTTGGGAAGACTCGAACGAGACGCACAGAAGTTACAGAAGAGAACTGAGGAGTCACTGAAATGAGAAGCACGTGGAAATCCGAAAACCGGTAAGAGTTGCAACTCACCTGTATTGAATGTTACAGAATTTATATTGGCACGCTATGAAGGGGTTGCTTATTCTTGCTGTCTGGAACTTCTTTTATTCTTTTTTGTTCCGGCATGCTGTGATAGAAAATCTTGGGCACATTCTTATGTTTGGCGACGTAGCCTTCTCTGATTATTTTGCCTGTTATTTTGATTAAGATTTAGGCCCACCTATGTTTTCAGAACAATCTTTATACCGATTGAATTTATTATTTCCGGGTGTTCCTTTTCACCTACGGAAATTATAAGGACGCAACGGATAGAGCAAAATTATTTTGGGGGGCAGTCAGAGAAAACTATGTGCTGTGAACTAATCTTGTGCCAAGAACCCTAGATTTGGGAAGCGTATTCATCAAATACTACTAATATGACACTCATTTCCGGCATGTTGCGAAATAAATAATCATAACGGAAATTAGCTTCAAATGACAAAATCTTTATTTTCGATTAATCTTTTGCACTTTTAACGATAATCTTTTTGCATTTAACAGATGGACAAACGTTCATGATATTTTTAGAAGGTATCCTATGTCTTCCTCATTTCAGAATTACAAGCCGCGTTGCCTTTAATCTGCATAGTCCTGTGGGGATCGGAAGATCTGGGGAGCACGTGGTCACTGCTATATTTTAAAACAAAGACATCCACATGCACTCAATCCACACGGGCAAGCGGAAGTCGATAGCATTTTTAGTCAGAATAATTGTATACACTTCGTATCTGGCATAGAGCAGGATTTGGTGGCAGCATATTTTTAGCGTGAAGCGCTTGGAAACAAATCGACTCATCTTGCAACATGCACACTCGATACAGTTTCTTTTTTTGATAGTTAAAAAATTTTCACCACAAATAAAAATAAGAAGGCAAGTTGTAACCTTAAGGTTTGGATTGAGATCTGAATCTCTACATCGCGTGGTCGCGCCTTACGGAAATCACATTATTGTTCACCCTATTAATTGAACTAAAAATTATAACTGGTAGATAAATGATCATTGCAAAAACAGCTACGAGAAAAATAGTTGAATTTAACAAATAAGTAACATATTCAAGTACCTCTTATCCCGTGTTCGACGCAGCCGTTCTGAGGGAACGGCTGGTCGCTTACCTGTCTTCAAACACACTCTTGACTAACCGTCCCCCGAGTGGGGGAGGCCCATGACCAACATCTGCTAGGAAAACGTTTAGCTTCACACATCTTTAGCCAAACCCCCCTGTTACTGCTCTCTACATTCCACTGACACCTGTTAGGTTGGCAGAAGATTAAGAAACCCACCACTTCTCTGGTTCGTCTGCTACTACATTCAAATCACTCACACATGACCACACACTTTAATGAATGGCGAAAAAAAAACGGAAATAAGGACACAGGACGTGCACAACAATGAAAAAAAAGAAAATACGCCGGCCCATATAGTTTCTACAGGCACGCGGTTGTTGGGGCTGAGATTATTTCACAGTTAATTAGTTGCAGAAAATACCGATTTAATTCTGATTTTTGTATATCAAATAGTACGAAGGTTTGTTTTAGCACTAATTCTAATCATGTAACGACACCTGTTGTGACGTTACAGAGTATTATGTTGAACCAGGGCCCTCCACAACTTTTTTCTTTTAGTCATCATTCTTCTGAGCCACAAATTTCTCTCCTGTGTCAAACTTTTAGTCTCAGAGTAGCGCTTGCAACCTATGTCCTCAATTATTTGCTACCTGTATTCCAATCTCTGTGTTCCCCCACAGTTTTTACCGTCTAAAGATCACTCTGGTATCATGGAACTTATTACGTAATGTCGTAACAACTGTCCTGTCATCCCTTTTTGTTGTCACTGTTTTCCGGGTATTCTTTTCCTCGCCGACAACCTTCTCACTCCTTAGCTTATCAGTCAACCTAATATACAGCAGTCTTCTGTAGCGACGCAACCCAAATGCTTCGATTCTCTTTTGTTCCGGTTTTCCCACGGTCAGTGTTTCACTACCACAAAACGCTGCGCTCCTAACGTACTTTCTCAGAAATATCTCCCTCAAATTAACATCTGCGTTTGACACTAGTCTTGGCCAGAAATGTCGATTTTGCCAGTGCTAATGTGCTTTTTATGTCCACCTTGCTCCGTTCGTCAAGGGTTATTTTGCTGCCTAGATAGCAGAATTTCTTGACTTCGTCTACTTCGTGATCGCCAATTATGATGTTAAGCTTCTCGTTGTTCTCATTTGTAGTACCTCTCTACTTTCGTCCGTCTTCGATTTACTCTTAATCCACGTTCTGCACTCATTAAATTGTTCATTCCAGTCAATACATCCTCTAATACTTCTTCACTTTCACTGAAGATAGCAATCTCATCAGCGAATGTTATCACTTGTATCGTTTCGCCTTGAATTTTAATCCCACTCTTGCGCCTTAGTTTTATTTCCCTCATTGCCTCTTCGACGTATAGATTGAACAGTAGGGGCGAAAGACTACATCCATGTCTTAAACATTTTTTTAATTTGAGAATTTCGTTCTTGGTCTTCCACCCTTATTGTTCCGTATATTTTCGTGTTCATTCTTGTACATGTTGTATACTACCAGTTTTTGTCTGTAGCTGTTTTTTCTCGGAATAACGAATGTTTTGCAGCACTTTACATTGTCGAACACTTTTTCCAGGTCGAAAAATCCCATGAACGTGTCTTGACTTTTCTTCAGTCTTGCTTCCAGTATTAACTTCAACGTCAGAACTGCCTACATGGTGCCTCCACTCTTCCTGAAACCAAACTCGTCATCATCTAACACATCCTCTATATACTCTTCCCTTCTTCTGTACGCTATTCTTGTCATTATATCGGATGCATGAGTTTTCAAGCTGATCGTACGATACTTCTTGTGCTTTTCGGCTTTTACAATCTTCAGAAATGTGCGGATGATTTTTTTCCGTCAGTCTGATGGTTTATCGCCAGTTTCATACACACTACCCTCAAAATCGAATCCAAATGACACCATAAGGCAGGGAATGACACGGTGGTCTGTCAGCACCTGAGGCTGTCTCTGGGTGTCGGAGCTTGCTTTAGACAAAATGCTGAACATACAAACTGTTGGCGATCGGCAGCTCACTTGAAATGGTTCAAATGGCTCTAAGCACTATGGGACTTAACATCTGAGGTCATCAGTCCCCTAGACATAGAACTACTTAAAACTAACTAACCTAAGGACATCACACACATCAATGCCCGAGGCAGGATTCGAACCTGCGACCGTAGCAGCAGCGCGGTTCCGGACGGAAGCGCCTAGAACCTCTCTGCCAAAGCGGCCGGCACAGCTCGCTTGAAACTCAGAAACACTGTTTATTACGCGAGTCCGATTTTATTCTTTCGGGATGCACTCAGCCTCGTGATGCCAATTGCACTCAGCCTCGTGATGCCAATTGAGGAGCTACTCGACCGAATAGTAGCGGCTCCGTTCAAAGATAAGCTCCATAACGACGGAAAGAGCGGTGTGCTGACCACACGCTCATCCTATCGGCATTCTCAGCTGAGGACGACACGGCGGTCGGATGGTCCCCATGGGCCACTTGTGGCCTGTAGATGGAGTACAGAAACAAAAATTATATTTTAATCACCATACCGGACAAAATTTATGTCGCCCAACAGGAGACGTATCGGTAACACCTTGTGAAAACGCCACTACTCTTAATAATGACCTCATTTCAGTGGCAAAGACAGACCAGAAGTTCCTTGAAGGTTGCCATATACAGCTGAAGCCACACATTGATGACTGAATCCCGCAGAGGTACGAAGTTGTGGGATTGTTGCTCGTTACTTGTCCCCCACTGAATAGCCCTATATTTACAAGCATTAAGATCGGGTGATTTAGTAGCATGACACTCGAGCTGCGGTAGAGTGCCTTACTTTTCGTTAAACCAGGAGAGTATGCAGGGAGACTGTTAAGAGGGCTGTTGTCTTCTTCGATGACGGGAGTTCCCACAGCATACTCATCATGAAGCTGTTGAATAAATAACAACACTGGATCATCGAGATGGTCGAAATAAACTTAGTGGTACATGTTCACGGTAACCTCAATGAGTGGTCCCAAGTCAAAAAGTACAAAAAGCATTCCCACAACATCACAGAACTGCCTTCGGGTTGAACTACGCCATCCACAGTATAGATTAAGCGCCTCGTTGCGCTTTCCGTGCCCTGGACATCCTGCATTATTTGAAAAGAGGCAAAACCGCGACATGCTGGAATACACTTCAGGCTTCCAGTCAGCTACCGTACAGATTCTGTGTTTTTGTTTTTTGATCATCACTAAAGGCGTTCAGCTTCATGTGGCGCTCCGAGCGCTGGCATTTCGCAAGGTATTCGACTTGAACTCTCCATTGCAGGCGGCTCCGCAGCCAAGTTTGTTTGGTAAATGGTTGAGGTGGACTCGCATACACTGGCAAGTAGCAGTTACCGTCGTTTATGAAACTGATTGTCCTTTACAAAGGATTGACACCCGCCCCAATCCGTGTCGGTTAGCATCTCCACACAAACACTTTTCTCACACCGTGTACATGACTGCGAGTGGCATATCCATTCCTAGTAGAGACGTTGTGTAGACTGCGGTACACCCACAAATCGGTTAACTTCACTTACGGTGAGGTCGCAAGCAAGTCCAAAACTGACAGCTACTTTGAAATATTCTGTCACGTGTCCCTATTGCCCGATCTTACTGTGCTAATTCCATACAGCCGACTGGCACGTAGAAATCATTTTGCTGACTTGAATTACAGTCCGCGTACAAATGATTGGTGTTCACAGTTCGAGAGCCCAAGTGATAATTTGCCGGATATGGTGTAAGGCTCCCGGATAGCAATGCCTTGCATAGTCTAGCGACAAAAAAGCTACTTGCCTGCTTTATTTGTATGTATAAATTTATGTACAGTAGGTACTTCTAACACACAACTTAAGAAATTACTTAAAAATGTTCAATGTTTAGTTAGCTGAATATTTTAATTTATTTGTTATGCTTCACAATGACATATTAATTACTTTTTCAGCATTGTAGAACATTCGCAGCTTTGTTTTTCCTGTTTAATATTGTCATTATTAACTGTTTCTACCAACGAGCGACAACAGACTATCGTGTCTTCAAAGTGTCAACATGTAGATCCTAATGCTGTCCATGGTACCCATTTTTTTAAAATTTTATGACGAAGGCTGAGTGGCTGATTAACGTAACTGTACCATCTATACACGCAATGACACAAATTATGTAATATACTAGATTTACTCAGGTCTGATAATGATCATCGTTTATTGAAATTAATTACCTGATTAACAAACTTCTGTGGCTCATGACATGATTTATAATGCAATAAATATTTAAAGAATCGGAGTGGAGCCTTGTTGTGAACATATCGCAACTCGTGAAAAGACTGTCAGCTTATTAAAAGGTACATTTTCAAAATAATATTAACAATGTGATAATATGTCACAATGTACAATTTACTGTTCTTTCTGTATCGTTACGAAAATGCATTTTCTGTTTACAAACCTCAGCAATAACAAATAAGGTCTGAATAGTCTTCTTTTCTTTTTCAGTGCAATACCTTGCCGACCTCACGAATTTGCTGACCTGTCTATGTTTTCCTCTTCATATCACTTCTTGTGTTCGGCTCACACCACTCGTCGCACTTTACGTATTTTTTGATGCAATAAAAGTAAAGTCACACTGAAAACAACAAAATCGAATTACAACACGATCTAAATTTCAAGTCAAAGAAAGCAAAGCGATGGTACCAGTTACACATAAGAGATTCACTCTTACGTCTCACACAGTCGGGATTGTTTTGCAGCGCAACGACGATGTTCACGCTACCTGCTGAAGCGCCGTCCGTCACTGGCTGGTATCCTGTGGTCTCTAGGCGACAAAATGGCGCTGGTGACCCGTCGTCCCCAAGTAGTGGTCCCCTGGACAATACATCAGTGATGGAGGGACACATGATAGCCTGACATCAGTTTTACCGTGCTCCATTGCGACCAGTGTGTTCTGTCAAGGGGGTGCCCAATATTTTGTCTGGTGACCTATATGGCTGCTCCTAATAGGGTGGTCCATTGATTGTGACTGGGCCAAATATCTCAAGAAATAAGCGTCAAACGAGAAAAAAACAAAGAGCGAAACTTGTCTAGCTTGGAAGGGGGAAACCAGATGGCGCTATGGTTGGTCCCCTAGATGGCGCTGCCATAAGTCAAACGGATATCAACAGCGTTTTATTTAAATAGGAACCCCCATTTTTATTACATATTCGTGTAGTGCTTAAAGAAATATGAATGTTAGAGTTGGACTACTTTTTTCGCTTTGAGACGGATGGCGCTTTAATAGTCACAAACGTATAAGTACGTGGTGTCATGTAACATTCCGCCAGTGTGGACGGTATTTGCTTCGTGATACAGTACCGTGTTAAAATGGACCGTTTACCAGTTGCGGAAAGGTCGATAGCGTGTTAATGTATGGCTATTATGATCAAAATGCCCAACGGGCGTGTGCTATGTATGCTACTCGGTATCCTGGATGACATCATCCAAGTGGCCGGGTGGTTCGCCTGATAGTTGCGTTACTTAAGGAAACAGGAAGTGTTCAGCCACATGTGAAACGTCAACCACGACCTGCAACAACTGATGATGGCCAAGCAGGTGTTTTAGCTGGTGTCGCGGTTGATCCGCGCCTCTGTAGCAGACAAATTGCGCGAGAATCGGGAATCCCAGAAACGTCGCTGTTGAGAATGCTACATCAACATCGATTGCACCCGTTCCATATTTCTGTGCACCAGGAATTGCATGGCGACGACTTTGAACGTCGTGTACAGTTGTGCCACTGGGCACAAGAGAAATTACGGGACGATGACAGATTTTTTGCACGCGCTCTATTTAGCGACGAAGCGTAATTCACCAACAGCGGTAACGTAAACCGGCATAATATGCACCATTGAGCAACGGAAAATCCACGGTGGCTGCGACAAGTGGAACTTCAGCGATTTGGCGGGTTAATGTATGGTGCGGTATTATGGGAGGAAGAATAATTGGCCCCCATTTTATCGATGACACTCTAAATGGTGCAATGTATACTGATTTACTACGTAATGTTCTATCGATGTTACTACAAGATTTTTCACTGCATGACAGAATGGCGATGTACTTCCAACATGATGGATGTCCGGCTCATAGCTCGCGTGCGGTTGAAGCGGTATTGAATAACGTATTTCATGACAGGTGGATTGGTCGTGGAAGCACCAAACCATGGTCCGCACGTTCACTGGATCTGACGACACGGGATTTCTTTCTGTGGGGAAAGTTTAAGGATATTTGCCATCGTAATCCACCGACAACGCCTGACAACATGCGTCAGCGCATTGTCAATGCATGTGCGAACATTACGGAAGGCGAAGTACTCGCTGTTGAGAGGAAGGTCGTTACACGTATTGTGAAATGCATTGAGGTTGACGGACATCATTTTGAGCATCTATTGAATTAATGTGGTATTTACAGGTAATTACGCTGTAACAGCATGCGTTCTCAGAAATGATAAGTTCACAAAGGTACGTGTATCACATTGGAACAACCGAAATAAAATGTTCAAACCTACCTACGTTCTGTATTTTAATTTAAAAAAACCTACCTGTTACCAACTGTTCGTCTAAAATTGTGAGCCATATGTTTGTGACTATTAGAGCGCCATTTATCATAAAGCGAAAAAAGTGGTCCAACTAAACCATTCGTATTTCTTTACGTACTACACGAATATGTAATAAATAATAGGGGTTCCTGTTTAAAAAAAAAAGTTTATATCCGTTTGACCTATGGCAGCGCCATCTAGCTGGCCAACCATAGCGCCACCTGGTTTCCCCCTCCAAGTCAGACAAGTTTCGTTCTTTGAAGTTTTTTCGTTTGGCGCTTATTTCGTGAGATATTTGGCTCGGTCATGATCAATGGACCACCCTGTATATATATAAATATACCTGGAACTTAACGTTGCCTTTCACCTAGTATATAGTGTGACATTACGACTAATAACAACCTCAAAACTAAAGCAAAGAAGCGGCAGTAATGCAGAAGCAGGTCGGGCATTACTTACGTCAACGACGACCATCTGTATCTTGCTGATGACGAGGACGCGGTCGTTGCGGGGCTGCGCCACGTACACGTAGCGGTTGGCCACGTTGATGGCCTGTCCCCAGCTGCAAGCGGTACCGCTACTGCCGCACACCAACTGACGCTGGGAACAAACATTTTAAACAAGCTTTCACTTGTAACTCAGCCGCACCATCATTTCACTCCGTGAAAGCGTATTTGAAATATAATGGCAGCTCGCTTTATAAAAATAATAAGTCAAATATGAAAGTTATTATTGGCGATTTTAGTTACCTACAAGCATTCTTTACTTTGCCACGTAACATCAGCACAGTTCTAAGAACCATTCATACCGGTGCACTAGTTTCTTCAAAACCTCTCCAAATCTCTGCCCTATAACTGGCCTAGTTGACAACGGCAGTCTTGAGATCCTTCTCATCTTCATTCCGTTGGCTACAAAGCCGCTGTTTCAAATTCAAGAAGAGATAGTTGTTACCGAGGATGATACCATAAATGACTACAGATGTTACAAGCAATGTTGAGAAGTGTCGGAAAATATTTTTCCTTAGCAAGCGTGACGGGATACAAATTACAGAGTTGCTCAGTAGTCCACATCAGATATTCGACATGGACCACGACTGGAATAAAAAAATCAAATGCATCCTTCAATACATCTTAGATAACTATGTGCCGAGCAAAGTTTTAAGGGATGGGAAAGACACACCATGGTTTAATAGCCGTTAGAAAACTACTAAGTAAACAAAGAGAGCTCCATCGTAGAGTCAAGAGAAGTCAAAATGCAGCTGACAAGCAAAAGATGAACGAAGCGAAAATGAGCATACCGACGGCATTGAAAGAAGTGCAAAGTAAAATTTTGTCAACCGATTTGAGTAAAATCCCAAAGAGGTTTTGGTCTTGCGTAAAACCATTAAGCGGTTAGAAAACAAACATTCACTCACTCAGTAGTCACAATGGCACCGAAGTGGAAAATGACAGAGAGAAGGCCAAAGTACTGAATTCGCTCTTCCTTGTTTAACCGCGGATGATCGTAATAGATCACTTCTTAAAATCAACGTACGAACTTCTAAATTGCAGATACTGAGATAACTGATCACGGAATAGAAAAACAACTACAATTGCTTTGTAGTGGAAAGGCATCAGGATGAGATGAAATACCTGTGACATTCTACGGATATTATGCGAAAGAACTTCCTCCCCTAGTAGCAGTAAGTTTATCGCAAGTCGCTGGAGCAGTGAAAGGTATCTAGCGACTGCGAAAAATTGCAGGTCATTCCCGTTTTCAAGAGTAGGAGTAGGACAGACGCGCGTAACTACAGGCCTATATCATTGACGTCAATCTGTTGTAACATCATGGAAAAAGTTTCATGCTCGAGAACTATGAAATATTTCCAGGACGAAAATCTCCTCTATTAATATCATCATGGATTCCGAAGTCAGAGACGTAGTGAAACTCTGTTCGCTGTTCCTCAACGAGGTACATAGTGCCGTATACAACGGCGCTTACATTGATGCCGTGATCGTTGACTTCAGGAAAGCATTTGACACCGTCGGGAATTGCTGTTTAGTGAAAAAATACGAGTTTATCGAGTATCGAACCAGATTTGGAAGTGGAGACTTCCTCGCAGACAGGATTCAACACGTCACTCTTAACAGAAGAAATTCGCCAAATTTAAAGGTAATTTACGGAGTACACCAAGTAAATGAGACATTGCCGTTACTTTTTACAATTTATATAAATTATCTAGTAGAAAGCGTCGGAAGCCGTTTAAGACTGTTCACAGACGACAGGGTTGTCCGCAAGAAATTATCAAAACCGGAAGACTGTACCGGTTTGCAGCATCACCTTCACAGGACTGATGAATGGTACAGGCTCTCTGACTGTTGACCCTGAAGGTAAATAAATGTAAGGCATATATAGGAAAATAAATCCATTACTGTACAATTACGGAAACACTATATACCATAATATATCTAGGAGTAACTATTCAGAGCGACCTTGAGCAGAATGACCGCATAAAACAAATAGTAGGAAAAGCAGATGCTAGACTGATATTCACAGGAAGAACCTTAGGGAAGTGTAACTTATCCTCGAACGGAGTAGTTAACAAAGCGTTTATTGGACCGGTTCTTGAATATTGGTCATCAGTATGGGATCTCCACCAGGTGGGACCAATAAAATACATAGAGATGATCAAATGTAAAGCGGCGTGGTTCGTCACGGGATCGTTTATTCAGCGTGAAAGGGATACAGAGACGCTCAACAAACTCCAGTAGGGAACGGTACAAGAATGGCATTGTGTATCAAAAGAGGTTTACTACTCGAATTTCTAGAGAACACTTTCCGTGAAGAGTCGGACAACACATTACTTCCTCCCACTTGTATCTCGGATAATGGGGACAACGAGGAAGTTCGAGACATTAGAGCTAATATAGAGGCTTACCGACAATCAATCTTGCCATGCGCCAATTGCGAATGGAGCAGGGAAGGAGTGATGAGACAGTGGTATTACAAGAACCTTCTGACACACACCTTCAGGACTATTAATGTAGATAATGTTTAAGTAAACTGTGGAAGTTTAAAATGGAATGTTCCGTGGAAACATGCTTCGTCGAATGAGAACAGAGGGAGAGCAATAACAAAAAGATCTATGGCTCGCGGAAGGCAATGTCATCCCAACAGACTGGAGAATTGCCTCCCATTCGGCGCAGTCTGGCCCACATTCGTTCGTTGTAGCACACGTTTGGTACATACACTCAACTCCTCGTAGAGACTTACATATATTTAAGGTATACCACGTTGCCTCACAGCTTGTCGTCTTTTGCTGCTCTTACTGTGAGTATTGCGATTTGCACCAATGTATGTTGCCTACCATTCAGCGATGCAGACAGTTTTTTTCTGAAAGGAGATACAGTCCAGAGCCGTCAGTGGAGACTTCAGAGCAGCGTACAAGGGAAAATTCCCTTGTAAAGCTTCCTGGTATAACGCAAGTAAGGTATGTTGGAGTGGGAAATGAAATACCTATACCCTTTTTTTAAATTTTTTAGTCATCAGTCTTCTGACTGGTTTGATACGGCCAGCCACGAATCCACGAATTCCTCTCCTGTGCCAACCTCTTCGTTTCAGAGTAGCACTTGCAACCTATTTGCTGGATATATTCCAGTCCCTGCCTTCCTCTACAGTTTTTGCCCTCCCTCTAGTACCATGGAAGTCATTCCCTCATGTCTTAACAGATGTCCTATCATTCTGTCCCTTCTCCTTACCAGTGTTTTCCACGTATTCATTTCCTCTCTGATTCTGCGTAGAACCTCGTCATTCCTTACCTTAGCAGTCCACCAAATTTTAAACATTAGTCTGTAGCACCTTATATTAAATATATCAAATGCTTCGATTCTCTCCTGTTCCGGTTTTCCCACAGTTCATGTTTCACTACCAGACACGCTGTACTCCAGACGTACATTCTCAGAAATTTCTTCCTTAATTTAAGGCCGATATTTGATATTACTAGACTTCTCTTGGCCAGGAACGCCTTTTTTGTCATAGCTAGTCTGCTTCTGATGTCCTCCTTGCTCCGTCCGTCATTGGTTATTTTACTGCCTAGGTAGCAGAATTCCTTAACTTCATCTACTTCGTGACCATCAATCCTGATGTTAAATTTCTCGCTGTTTTCATTTCTACTATTTCTTATTGCCTCCGTGTTCCTTCGATTTACTCACACCCCATACTGTGTACTCACTAGACTGTTCATTCCGTACAGCAGATCATATAATTCATCTTCTCTTTCACTCAGGATAGCAATGTCATCACCTAATCGTATCAATGATATCCCTTCACCTTGAGATTTAATTCCACTCCTGAACTTTTCTTTTGTTTCCATTATTGCTTCCTCAATGTACAGATCGAACAGAAGGGGCGAAAGTCTACATCCTTGCCTTACACCCTTGTAATACGAGCACTTCATTGATGATCGTCCACTCTTATTATTCCCTCTTGGCTGTTGTACATATTGTGTACAACCTGTCTCTCCCTATAGCTTACCCTACTTTTTGCAGAATTTCGAACATCTTGCACCATTTTATATTGTCGAGCGCTTTTTCCAGGTCGACAAGTCCTGTGAACGTGTCTTGATTTTTCTTTATTCTTGCTTCCATTATTAACCGCAACTTCAGAATTGCTTCTCTCGTGCCTTTACCTTTCCTAAAGCCGAGCTGATCACCATCTAAGGCATCCTTAATTTTCTTTTCAATTCTTCCGTATATTATTCTTGTCATCAACTTGGATGCATGAGCTGTTAAGCTGACTGTGCAATAAATCTCATATTTGTCAGCTCTTGCAGTCTTGGGAATTCTGTGGATAATATTTTTCCGAAAGTCAGATGGTATGTCGCCAGACTCATACAGTCTACACATCAAGGTGAATAGCCGTTTTGTTGCCACTTTGTCCAATGATTTTAGAAATTCCGAAGGAATGTTATCTATCCCTTCTGCCTTATTTGATCTTAAGTCTTCCAAAACTCTTTTAAATTCTGATTCTAACACGGGATCCTCCATCCCTTCTAAACCTACTACTACCTCTTCTTCTACAACATCAGACAATTCATCCCCCTCATAGATGCTTTCGGTGTAATTCTTGCCGCCTTTCCGCTCACTCATCTGCATTTAACAGTGGTATTTTCATTACACTCTTAATGTTACAAGCCTTGCTCTTAATTTCACGGAATATTGTTTTGTCTTTTCTATATGCTGAGTCAGACCTTCCGACAATCACTTTATTTTCGATTTCTTCACATTTTTCATGTACCCGTTTCGTCTTAGTTTCTATTCACTTCCTATTCATTTTATTCCTCAACGACTTGTATTTCTGTCTGTCAGAATTTCCCTTAACGTTTTTGTACTTCTTTCTTCAATCGACCGAAGATTTCTTTGCAGTTACCTTCTTTGTACCTATGTTTTTCTTTCCAACTTCAGTGATTTTTAGAATTGTCCATACTACTGCAACTGTACTACCTACTGAGCTATTCCTTATTACACTGTCTATAACCTTAGAGATTTTCAAGTTTATCTCTTCGCTCCTTAGTACTTCTGCATCCCACTTCTTTGCGTATTGATTCTTCCTGACTAATCTCTTGAATTTCAACCTACTCTTCATCATACGACATTGTGATATCAGTCTGTATCTGTTCCTGATTACGACTTACAATCCAGTATCTTATCGTGATGTTATCTAACTGAAATCTTACCGTGTCTCCCGGCCTTTCCCGAGTACACGACCTCCTCTTGCAATTCTTCAAGAGAGTATTCCCTATTCCAGTCCCTCATGGCTATTGGATTTTCGTCTCCTCTTACCTACTGAATTACGCACTCAATATCATCATATACTTCCTCACTTCTTCATCTTCAGCTTCCATCGGCGTCTATACCTGCCTATCGTTGTCGCTGCTGTTTTGCAACCTACTCTAATGAGAACAACCGTGTCACTGAATTGTTCACAGTAACACACTTTCTGCCCTACCTTTTCATTCATAATAAATTCTACTCCCATTATATATTTTACTTCTGCTGTTGATATTACCAAATGGTCGTCTGACCAGAAATACCGGTCTTTTGTTTCCATTTCGCTTCGCAAAGCCTTAGCATTTCCCTGTCAAGACTTTATAGCCTCCCAACCACGTTCAGGCTTCTGATACTCCACGCCCCGACTCGTAGAACGTTATCCTTTCGTTGGTTATTCAATCTTTTCTCATGGACACCTCTCGCCTGACAGTTCCCACTCAAAGATCCGAACCGGGGACTATTCCGGAATCTTTTGCCAACGGAGAGATCATCGTGACACTTTTTCAGTTACAGGTCACATGTCTTGTGGATACACATTATGTGTCTTTAATGCAGTGGTTTGTATTGCCTTCTCCATCCTCATGCCGTTGACCATTCGTAATTCTTCTTCCTTTAGGGTCAGTTTCCCACCCCAGGGGCAAGACATTTCCCTGAACATGTGTCCGCTCCTCCGCCTTCTTTGACGTTGCAAATGAGGATGAATTCTTACGCCGGAAGTATCGGCCAACAATGCTTATGAAACTTCCTGGCACATTAAAACTATGTGCCGGATCGAGACTCGAACTCTGGAACTTTCCTTTTCGCGGGCTAGTGCTCCACCGTCTGAGCTACCCAAGCACGACTCACGCCCCTTCTTCACAGTCCTACTTCTGCCAGTATCTCGTCTCCTACCTTCCAAACTTCACAGAAGCTCTTCTGCGAACCTAGCGGAACTAGCACTCCTGGAAGAAAGGATATTGCGGAAGCATGGGTTTGCCACAGCCTGGGGGATGTTTCCAGAATGAGATTTTCACTCTGCTCTTCTGTCTCCGCAATATCCTTTCTTCCAGGAGTGCTAGTTCTGCTAGGTTCGCAGATGAGGTTGGAAGGTAGGAGACAAGATACTAGCAGAAGTACAGCTGTGAGGAGGGGACGTGAGTCGTGCTTAGGTAGCTCAGACGGTAGAGCAGTAGCCCGCGAAAGGCAAAGGTCCCGAGTTCGAGTCTTGGTCCGGCACACAATTTTAATGTGCCAGGAAGTTTCATATCAGCGCACACTCCGCTGCAGAGTGAAAATCTCATTCTGGCACCAATGGTTGTTTTTAATCAAAGTGTAAGCGATGGCGGAGTCGGAACAAGGGACCGAGGACGTTTTGATTACCAATCAAAGACGCTGCTGCTAAACCGTGGGTGCATGCTCGAATGTGCTACCCCTAGAGCACGGCTGAACGATAATTATCTAGCAATAAATACTAGAGGATCCAATCAGAAAAGCACAAGGCCTGGCAAGTTGCCTCGGGACATTCTGTACACCGTTGATTTCTAGATGTTTCTCCGCTGGTGTTTCCCTTCACAGAAAGGCACTGAGTCGTTTGGCGAATGTATGGTGGCGTTATATTTAGAGAAGAGGGCAGATTATCTTGCCGAGTGATTCATGTCGTCGTTTCATATGGTGCAGCCCTAGAAAACGCAAGAACATTGACACTAGAATGAAAAGATCTGAATTCCTTCAGGCAAATGCCGAGGTGGCTCCTTTCAAAGAGCACGGCCGATTTCCTTCCACATCCTTCTCTAATCCGATGGGACCTATGACTTCGCTGTTTGGCACCCTCCACCAAATCAATGAAATCTCGTCGGGGACTCATGACTATTCTGCACCAATCTCTTCTCTGAGAGTAGTAGTTGCAATCTACGTCCTCACGTACTTGCTGGATGTATTGCGATGGCTGTCTTCCTCTACAGTTTCTACCCGCTACAGCCTCCTCTAGTAGCATGGAAGCCATGCCCTGATGTCTTATCGGATGTCCTGTCATCCTGTCTCTTCTTCTTGTATAATATGCTATTCTTCTTGTATCATAAAGTCCGTCCTCACGAGTTCTGCCGAAAATTCCTCACCTAATCTATACACCTAATTTTCGACATTTTTCCCTAGCGCCACATCTCAAATGCTTCGATTCTCTTCCCATTCGGTTTTCCAACAGTTCATGTTTCATCCCATACAATGCTGCGTTCCGTTCGTAGATTGTCAGAAATTTCTTCCTCACTCAGTGCTTAAAGTCGGACACCAGGAAAGGAATGACTTTATCGCTCATTTGACGCGTTTCGGAATTTATCTGTCATCAGATATCCAGAAGTGACAACTGAATTTAAATACAGCGTTTCCAGTTGAACGTGAAACAAAAATTTGATCAATAGTCTACGAATGCTACAGTGGATTATTATAGTGATAGTGGCCTCTCTTCTGCATGACTTAACATCATATTTGTATAAAAATACTAAATTCTCCTTTGAAAATGGCAAAAGGCTGAAATATCCTTCGTGGATTTCATAAGGAACTGATTTTAACTTATGGAATTATGAATGGATCTTTTTTAATGTAACAGGCGAACCTAATCAAGGAAAATTGGCCTTAAATATACTTTTGTTCCAGTCTTGATATATAGCATTCATCATGTTCAGGTGTCCCTCTGATCTTCATCAGTTTTATAATACAAGGAATGATGCCACAGATCGTTCACCACATGGTGAAATAAGTAGACTGACATCAGACATTATTTAGTTGTCTGTGCAGCTCGACGCTTTTGTGTGTGCTATAGGTTTTCCTCGTGGTCTGTTTGCAAAAGCGAGTGTTTTAGGCCGTTCCTCTGACGCAGAGCTATAACGCTGGCCGTGTGTCCCTCTGGGAAGGCGACGCCATATATTCTACAGGCGCGGCGTCAGCAGCCAGCGACGGCGCAGGCGCCGGTGCTGCTGCCTTACTGTGCCCTGGGGACGCGTCCTAATCGAAAATCTACGGCCTAATTTCGTGACTTGCCTCGGGTCGTAAGCGAACAGTGTAAACTTAGATGGCGTCGCCACTCTTGTCTCACCGTAATTACCGTGGGTGGATACTGATCAAAATTTAATGGAATTGAAGGTCCTGGCTTTAGTTAGTCTAAGTTGACAAACAGAAGCTAAAAAAGCCAAGAGTACGTAAACATCGGGGAAAAATAAGAACACCAAGTAATAATAAATCGAGTGCACATTAATATTTTAGCTACCCCGGTGGGTAGCTAGGCTTTTCGTTTGTGCCTATGCTCGAATAGTCGGCATAGGAAACAAACATCATTTAATATTAAATAGTACGAGTGCATGGGAATTAAATGCAGAAATCCACATCAGCTCTTTCCTGCAACGAATTTTTGACAAAAAACAGTAAGTGACTGTTACAAAGTACTTCACTGTACTACTGCCGTAAGATGGGGAAATATCGGATAAAGGGGTAATTTCGGACGGGTAACAGCATACTTATGTTTTTACGTTGGTATCACTGAATGCAAGCTTTTATTTCACCCGCGCGTTTTGCTGTGTACACCTTACATATTGTCAAGCGTATACGAGCACACATCACTGCAGTTGTACGTTGAAATATTAGTGTATAGCGGGTTACAGTGCAGTGTACAATTGTTGCTAGTTGTCTTTATACGAAAACTTTCGTTATTGTACAAGAAGAGAAGAAACTGGTAAGCTTAATTTGCTTATTGTTTACTTATTTAAATCTTAAGAAGGAAATGTGGGCCGGCCGGAGTGGCCGAGCGGTTCTAGGCGCTTCAGTCGCAGGTTCGAATCCTGCCTCGGGCATGGATGTGTGTGATGTCCTTAGGTTAGTTAGGTTTAAGTAGCTCTAAGTTCTAGGCACTGATGACCTCAGCTGTTAAGTCCCATAGTGCTCAGAGCCATTTGAACCATTTTTGAAGGAAATGTGAATACAGTTTGTCTCCACATCTCACTTTCGTTAATGTCTATTGAACTACTTACAGTAACTACACACGTTGATGTAATATCGGACAATGCCGGGTACATACAAAAGGAGGCTTGGTGCTCTTCCGAGGCGCAATTACGATCCTGAAAAATCTTGAAAAAGTGCTTGTTGCTATAACATCGGGAAAACTATGGTACAGAAAAGCGTCAAGAAAATTCAAAGTACCACGTTCAACGTTAGAGAATAAAGTTAAAAAATACAAACCCTCTAGTAATTCTGTCTTAAGTACCATGAAGATAGCGCACTTGTCCGTGGTATTTTAAGGGCTACACGCTGGGGTTTTCCTTTTACCTCTGATGATGTTAGGTACATAGTGAAAAGATGTCTTGATAAATATGGACGAAGGGAAAAACGCTTTCCTCGTAACATGCCAGGGGCTGAGTGGTCGCGTTCATTCTCACAGCTTCGCTCTGCCATATTAAGCGTCCGGCTATCTGAGAACATTAAAAGGGAACGTGCTGAAATGAGTTATGAGACAGTGAAACCATATTTCCAGAATGCCGTTGAAAAAATGGAAAATATCGATCCCAAAAATGTAATCAGTTATGAAGAGATCAATCTATATGAGGACCCTGAGAGGAAGTATGTGATAGTTAGGAGGGGAAGAAAACATTCTGAAAGGATTTTAGATTCTTTTATAGTTTTTCACTAATGATGGCTGCCACTGGGGACGGAAAATTGTTACCTCCCTTTGTGGTCTAGAAATCGGAGCATTTATGGGACACATGACAAGAAGGAGGTCCCAAAGGATTCCACTATAGCCGCAATAAATGTGGATGGTCTGATCTGTCTACATTTGAAGACTGGTGTATTGCTATTCCGCTGCCTTACCTGAAATCAAAGGAGGGGCAGAAAGTTATGATAGGAGACAACCTTTCAAGTCACATTTCGCTGCGAGTATTTGATGAATGTGGGAAGAATAAAATGTCTTTTATTTTATTGTCACCAAACAGTACTCATATTTTAGAGCCATTAGACGTAGATTTCTTCAGACTTTTAAAAGCTGCTTAACGGGCAGTGCTTACACAATGTAAGAAAAGCTCCGGCGTGGGCCAATATCGAAATACGCTTCCCACTCATTTTTGCAGGAAATGCTCAAAAAAGTGTCTGCAACTGAAGAAGACAAAATAAGAAGTGCATTCCGTGCAGTGCGATTGATTTCGTTTGAGACTGAAAGAGTCCTCAAAAAATTACCTGATGGAGATAATTGACAAAACAATTTTTTCAGAAGAATAGTCTTCGAGCTTTGAAGATATGCTTCAGAATGTTCGCTATGGAATTAAAAGCAGCACAAGTGTCCAACAAAAGAAAAATTAGATGTTGCCCCAAGGAAATCCATTTTAGGCACCGATATGAGACAGCGAGATAATGATGACTCGGTGTGTGAGTCGCTTGTGAATAATAATGCAATACCCACTGGTGACGAAAGCAGCAGAGCAGAGGAAGCACTTGTGGAAGCGCAGGCTTTTGTTCTTGTGGATTATCCACACGTGATTTGGGGTGGGGGGGGGGGAGGGGGGGACAGCAGTTTGTAAGAATCGCAACAGAAGTGGGCGCAAAAGAAGTGGAAGTCAGATCTCTGCGTCCATATCAAGGCAGCAAACCTGTGTTTATTTCTCCTGCCATTCCCGATGATGATACTGCACACAAAGGCCAAATTGTAAGAGTGTTGCCGACTCCAAGAGAAGAGAAGGGAAAGTTTTCTTTCACTGAGAACATATTTTAGATTATTATTGATTTGTTGTATGAGTAAATTGTCTTTATTAATGAAATATTTTGTAAGTATGTCTGGGAAAGTTTTCTAAATATGTGTCAAATGTTTACTGAAGATGTGTAGAATATTTTGTAACCATCTGCAAAAAAATATTTTCTAAACATATAAAACATGTTTTTAAGAATGGGTATTATTTAAAAGATAGTCACTATCATAAATTGTCCCATTAGAGTGTAATATGGACTTTGGTGTGCAAAATTCAATGAATGTCCGAAATTATGCCAGCAAAGGGGCAACATCGTACAGTTTTATTCGTTAGATTCAGACAAGTTAAAAAATATTTTTTACTAAGTTTCTTTGATCATATTATTCTCCATCGTCACCAAAATATCTTCCACTTTTTTTCGCAAGAATTTAATTTTTTTTACGAAGTTACCTTAACGAATATGAAAATTCCATCCGACATTTCTCCACCTTACGGTAATTCAAAACATTATGGCTTCGTCTCCTCGGAGCATTAACAAAAGTGGTCATTGTGGCTTCAGAGTCTAAATAAAGCACATTTTCCGCCCCCTAATTGACCTGTCAACGCAAGGAATAATAAGAGGATATCTGAAGGGTCAGTAGCCCAGAAGCATATCTAGGGACTTCATGACGTACATTACACACATCGCACGCTAACGTCACTGCGCATCTGGAGCTGTGAGCAAAGTGTACTGTACGGGTTTCCTGCAGACACAATTCTGCTGCGACGCGGATAACAAAATTGAAATACACGGGACAGTACGAGTCTTGGGGGCAAAATTGTACCCATACTCACAGTGAAGTTGTGGCGGTATATGGACCACATGAAATCTCGCAGCCACCCGTAGTGAATTGTGGCCAACAATTTGACCAAGGCAGCACAGACGGAGGTGAGACTGATCCACATATTGCACCATAAGATATCGATCTTTTCAGCAAGCTGAAATGGTGATGAGGACGTTCCAACAGCGATTCTGGAATGGCTACCTGCCTACGGAGTGTATTTCGGCCATCGGGAAGTTGAAAGACTGGTAGAGCGTTCCGACCGTTGTTCAGTGACAGGTTGTGACTATACTGAAAATTAGTGTCATGTATCTATGTCATTTAGAAGTGTAGTGCAGCACTGAATGAAATAATTTGTAACCTTACTTTTTGAGTTTGCCTCCGTAGCTTAGTGGACAACATGTCAGGTTGCTATGCGGAGGATCGGGATGTGTTTCCCGTTATTGACAGCGAATTTTCTCTTGATCAGAGGATCGGAATGTGTTTCACCCAACCTCGTGATGGCAATTGAGGAGATACTAGCGTGAGAAGTAGCTGCTCCAAGGCGGGAAAAGCCGGCAGTGGCAGTGAGAGTGGTGTTCTGACCATTGTACGTCCATACCACATCCGGCTAACTACACGGCGGTCGGTAGGTCCCGATTGGGTCGTCTGCGGCAAAACGTGGTGCTTTGCTCTTTCCTTATCTTTCACAGTCTCTTCTTATACTCTTGAGATCCGACACCTCCCCAACTAGACAACAGCACGAATACCTTCAACGATAGCCGAAACGTTAGTTGTTTTATTTACAGTATGCCCCAGTACCACAACAAAAATACTTTTGTTGAAACTCACTGCAGCCGAGAAAGCCTACTTTTAAACGTTTGCTGCGTACCGATACTGGCCTTACCGGATGTTGACTTACTTCACCGTTGCACACTCGTCTGTGCAAACAGCGCCCACTCTATTGTCCCATCTCAGCTGTGGGTAGTTTCCCATTGCTTAACATAATTAATTTTGGAGGGGTACAAATGTTACAGGATTATATTTCAAGTCACACCAAGTACTGTCATCATGGAAATCGTTACTGGCAACTAAAAGAGTATGAATGTCGCCAACAGTATGCTTTTCCGAGAAGAACCCTTTCATTCATCACACCTTCCGCAATTAACACTACGGCTGCGGTTACAATGGCACCGATATTGGTGGATTCCACTGACGACCGACACAGGTGGAAGACAGACTGTCTTTTCAAATCACTACTGCAGTGCGACCAATGTCTATGTCCGAACGTAAAGACTTCGGACGACAGTCGGTGAAATTAGATTCAGTTTGTTTTTTTCGTTCAAATCGACCGACGTTCCTACACACGAAGTATAGACTGTGCGAAGCTGATACGTTTACACCAAGAAACGGAATTTGTGGTAAAAACTGCAGCTTGTTGGAAACCACGAGTAGGTAAAATCTCTATTGTAAATATTAGGCGTAATTTATAACCTCAAAAAACAATTTCTTCGAGTGAGAATGGTGGCGTATCGTATGCTTATACTTACTATAGTGGATCTTTTTGAGCTGTGGTAGGAGGGCAGTAGCTGTCTACCAATAATTAATACCGATTACTGCCGTTTTTATGCCAGTAGGGTGGTCACTATTATATAAAGTGTTCTGCAAATGTGGTGCTTGTGTTTCTACTTTTCAGTGCAAGGTATTCAGAGTACCTTATTCGAAGCTTTTGCTTGTGTTTCACACTTTGTTGAATATGAGCCATTGAACGTTAATGGACGAATGTCTGCACAACTTCAAATAAATACAGATAAACGGAGTGTTTATAATCTTGCTTTTTATGGTCAGCGCGAATGGTCTTGGGTGTATGACAGAAACGTTTCTCCATTAATCTCAAATATTTGAAAAAGTTGTCTGGTTATTCCGATAACTATGGGTGGGATGATATTTTCTCGTTAATTTGGAGACAGATGTAGACACTTTGTTACTCTTGGCGTCTCTTAAACAGTAAAAGCAACAATGGATGCAGCACTCGTCTCGAAACAGAGACATCATGGTATCGATCTCATCGTAGGCTAAAATCTAGTATAACTGGGAACTCTCATTGAAGCTATTTTCCCTTTCACGCGGCAAACTGAGATTGAAAATATTTCGAATTACACGCTGTGTTATGTGAAAGATGTCAGACTTGGATAGGTTTCACTCATTACTAATGTTGCCTATACGAAATTGTTACCTGTATCAGGAAACAAAACAAAATAATAAGTAATAAGGATAACACACGTGGTTTTCCCCCATTGCATCACATACAGAGCGGGAGTTATGCCAGACAGTAGTGACCATTCAACCACGAAACGTACTGAACCACGATGCTCGAGAGTTAGCTCCGCAAAGGACATGCTCAAAAACTATAAGTTACACACAGATATGATGATACATAATTGTAATAAATTAGGTAAGTATTTGAGCAGCAAGTAAGAGGTTTGAACACGATTTTCGTATAAACATTTAAAAAGTAGCTCTAAGCGTCGGATGCATCTCGACTCTATGGTTTTGAGGTTGGCGAAAACTTGTCTGTGGAGAGAAAGTCTGAAGTCACCTCACTCGGCCTCAAGTCGCACAGTTAGAATCATCTACATAGTGACGCTTCAAACCCAGCCACCAAGGTGGTATCACATCGAGAGGCATGCATTAGGCTAGGGGTCATTCATTTGTCTATTTTTATGGTTCATATGTGCAATGGTATTGTTTCTCTATTGATAAGGTAGTGGTGATTAAATGACTGCGTTTCGCGATGTGTACTGTCAAATGTAAGGATAACTTACAATATTTTTAATAGACCAAGTTTACTCATTTCTTCATTATACTGGAAACCAAAAACAGTCATATCATTCTTCGCTGGCGAAATATTTCGAAAAGAAGCTCCATCTGCCTACTTCATAACTAGCAAAGATTATGAGTTAAGAAAGTAGCATCAGTTTATGATTGGATTTTCCGTACATGTCCTAAGTTGTCTCACAATGGGGAGGTCCCTTAAACGAAGGTAGGTTAAAATATTTTCTTCACTCTTCAGTCCCACTTCTCGCCCAGTATTCTATGTTGACTGTGTCAACGAGAGAATGACCAATGCGAAAACTCACAGTCAGTGTTGAACGTTCTCCAGGAAACACGTAACGCACAGGGTTTCAAAATATTAGTGGATACGTACCTGTGTGCCAGGTATGATGTCGCTGCCCCTTATGTGATGGTACAGGCGACAAGCCGTCGGCTCGTACACCGAGATTCCAAAGTCATGGAAAGCGAAGAAGCGCCGCTCCTCCTTCGGTGATGCTGCAACGAAGAACGAGTACCAGAACAGAGAGACAGGCTGTGAATTGCAGGAAAGAACACCAACCCAGGGTCGCCAGTATGTACAGTTAAGCAAGATCTGGTTAGCTCATAGATGCCAAATCAATCTTTTCTTTTTCTGAAGTTATCCTCAAACTCACTGAAATAATCTGAAAACATTTGCTACTGTGCTATTGAAAGTATTGTAGAAATTACTTAAAACTAGGATTTGGAATAGATCTGCTTCTATTTATAGCAAAATCGATTTCAGAAACTTACGCCTTATTTTAAATAGTGTTGACAGTTACTCATCGGCAGTAATTACATTAATTTTAAGATGAAATGTAATATTCCGAAATAAATTATAAAAATTTAACTTAGCATGGTTATTGGATGAACAATTACCACATACCCTAATCATGAATCACATATTTCCATGATGTTATGAAAAGTGCTAAAACGTGTCAGAAACTCTTTCCTTGACGAAAAATATATCTTAAAGCCCTTGTTCCGCCCACAACTCCTTACCGTAAGTTGAAAAAAGGTTTCATTCGATAAGTTCTCTCCCGGATTACCATCTTGTTTGTAAGGTTATCTGATTTTATACGTTGTCATTTGACTGGAGCTGCTACAGTACGTTGCTAAATTAGGTCAAATGGTTTTGATCAGTCAGCCAGTTATGGAGACGAGTGTAATGCGAAATCTAATTTGGTCCTACCGTTGTTAGAATATGATCTAGGACGAGATGGACACCTTAACTAGAGCTTAGTATCACTAGCGTGGGACACAATGTCATTCACTTAGATTCATTGCGACTATTTCTTTCGAAATTGCATACATAACAGAGTGTAGATCAACGGCTTCAGACATTTGACAGACTACTTTTTTTTTTAACCAAAGGGACAATAAGTTAGTGTTCTAACAATTTTATCTCCAGGAACCGTAAAACAGTAAAACAGACATGAAAAAATACCGAAAGCTAAATGTATTTTCATGACAGAGGTACTTTATCATTCAACGTGCATTTGTAAAGATTGTTTCCGTGTTTAGCACAAACTGAACACATTTTTCCTACAAAAACGTAAAAATATTGTCCTCTAATGGAGTAGCCATCAAAATTCATGCGTTCTTACTGGCGACCCTGCCTTATCTATGGAGACCATAAGTGCACTACAGATGACGTAGAATAAAACATTGTGAAATAACAGTACAAGCGGAATCACAGACAGAGAAAAATAGATCAGGTAGAAAAATACAGATGAAGAGATTAATAGCTACGTAAAGGTATGTGAAACTGGAACTTAAGTAGTAAATTACGGTGAAAGAACAGGGGAACAAAGATTTAGAGAACAAAATGGTTATAATGAGTAAGACGTGCAGTGTTAGCTGTTTTTATGCACTAACCAATTGTCGTCTGCATCCACGAATATGGGAAACCTAGAAAAAAAATTAAGCTGTTTCAATATCGGACATATCTTTAGCTCAGAGATGTGCATATTAAATTTATTATCGAAAACGAATGGACAACCATGCAGGAACTTGCTGTTACGAGTTCATTGTGTAGCTGTTTTGTAATTTTAAAACATTTGGAGAAATTATTTACTGAAACTATTCATGAGACTTATTTTCTTTATGTCAGAAGATAATAAAAATAAAATTAAATAGTATTTAGTGCAAAGAGAACTTTAAAATATAATATTTGATGAATCCGTTACGAAAATTTTTAATGCCATGCACAAAATATTGTCTTGCTAAAATGTTATATATATGAAGAACTGACGTAAAAGTGTATTACATTGAAGTTTAATTATTAGTTTTGTCCGCAGGTGCGTGACTCATTGCCATCCTTCATCCAGCTACAATTGTTTGCCATGCTCTCGTGATTATAAAACCATGATTGCAAAATGAAACGCGACCCTCCTACATTATTTGAGGTGTTTCATATTTGCTTTGCTCATAACTAGCGTAGTTCAAACGACTAATTTGTCTAGATAAGATTTTTCAAAGATTGTAACTTCCTGTATACATGTGTAAATCGTCTATTTGAAATTAAAAAATTATTTACACTTCAAAAATTAAAATCAGCTACAGAAACTATGTGTTGAAAACAAGAGTATTGGAGACGATGCAAAAGAATAGATTTCCAAGGTGACATTCAGATCACTCTGGCTATAAAAGAAAAAAGGAAACACCGCGATCAGGCACTGAAGAGCACGCGACACTCGACGAACCGTCGTGTCACCCTCAGTCATTCATCATCGGATGCGGTATGGAGGAGCGTGGGGTCAGCACACTGCACTCCCGGCCGCTATCGACGTTTCGACCTTAAGAGTCGCTACCTCTCTATCTGATAGCTTCAAAGCTGGCATCACGAGCCTGATGCACCGCAGTCCATTCCTCTCACCGAGGAAAAGTCGAAAAAACCCTACCAGTACTGGGAATGTAACTCTGTCCCCCTCATGAGGGTCTCTCGTGGTGACACAGCAAAATAAAAGCCCACTATCTCGGCCCACGCGCGCGCCTTCTCAGCATGGTGAATGTTCTGGGCATATTTCTTCATCTGTTTGTAAAGGATCATTATTGTCCCTGTTTCCTAGTTTAAATGGATTTTTCCTGCCTGTAGGTATTTTTTGTCCTCACATACACAATAAGAAAAAAAGAGAAAGCAGCCACACGAAGGAATTATCCGAACAGGACCTAAATCAGTGGATTTTATGTGCCTGTAAAGACAAACAAGCGATTATAGTTTCAGAGAAATAGGATGATTTATTGAAGAAAAAGAGCTTTTCAAATAGTGCAAGTCTGTAGGGCCCTTATGCAAGCAGTTATTCGGACTGTCATTGTTGGCTTTGGCTGATGTCCTTGTGAGGGATACCGCGCCATATTCTTCCCAACTGGTGTATTAGATATCAAAATCCCCAGCTGGTTGAAGGTTCAAATGGCTCTGAGCACTATGGGACTCAACTGCTGTGGTCATTAGTCCCCTAGAACTTAGAACTACTTAAACCTAACCAACCTAAGGACATCACATACACCCATGCCCGAGGCAGGATTCGAACCTGCGACCGTAGCAGCAGCGCGGCTCCGGACTGGAGCGCCTGGAACCGCACGGCCACCGTGCTGGTTGAAGGGTCCTGCCGATAGTGCTGCAAACGTTCTCAATTGGGAAGAGACCCACCGTACTTTTTGACGAAGGTTTGGCAAGCGTGAAAACAATCAGTAGAAAACCTCGCCATGTGCGGGCGGGCAGTTTGCTTCTGAAACGCGATCCCAGGATGGATCGCGGTGAAGTGGAGCCAAACGGGGCGTCGAGTCTCGTCCACGTCCCGCAGTGCTGTGAGTATGCCGAGGATGACGATGTTCTACGCCCCGTTTTGCTGTCCCTCTTGGAACGTCATTCTCGGCTTACATTTCAGCAAGATAATGCCCGCTCGCACACTGCGAGAGTCTGTCTTCGTGCTTGCCAAAACATACCTTCGTCAGCAAGGACACCGGATCTCTCCACAATTGAGAAGGTCTGGAGCACCATGGGCAGAGGCCTCCAACCTGTTCGGGATTTTGAAGATCAAACCCGCGAAGTGAACGGAATCTGGTACGATATCCCCCAGGAGGAGATTGCGAGCTTTCACAATACAAATCGTGGTGGTGTGGTGGCCCTCAACTATGTACCCTCTGGCTCAAAGTTGAAATATTAAAAGTTTTGGCTGGTTTCGTTATCTAGGGGCTGGGATACGTAGTTGCCGCATTACAAGCTAAATACTGCTGAGTCTACAGTATACAGTATAAATATATATACATGAAAGGAATGGTTAAATATTCCTATCACTCGGAAATTGTGAATGTAACGTAGAAATTTATAAACGAAAGATTGCAATTAAATAAAATCTGCAGGTACTATTTTAACGACTTTAAATGATGAGTACGATAGCAGAAGTACCTTTAAGAATGCCCTTCATTACTGTAAAACACTATTGGTGTCGATGGTCCAGCAATTAAATAAAATGTAAGTTGAATAACAGGGAAACAACAGATCCCTACTTCACGTATTTAGTTATGAGCAGCAACATATCTCACGCGATATTCACTTGTAAACGCATACTACTTCTTCACTTCAGAAGCCACGGAAATCTCACAAGTGCACTTGTTGGCACTACGAAATATTTCTATCGGCCACGACCACGCGCAAACTGCTCCACCGTCCTAGTCTTTTCTGCGACCGTGCGACCGCCGTGCCGTACTCTCCAGGACTCTCCGTGTGTCCTGTATGACAGCCCCTCGCGCCGCACCGTCCAGAACTCCCCTCCATTCACTTCGCCTCCCCTCCATTCCGTTCGCTTCCCTTAGTAACGGACGCTGTGACTGATGATAGCGCTCCCGTCATGTCTCCAAGCCAATGAACACTCACAAACATTTTTAAACACATTCGAAATACTGGATTTACATTTAAATAACTTGAAATTAAATAAATATTCCTACGGCTGGACCATAAACACGCTCTAACACACATTATTAAACACATAAACAGATTAAATAAACATATATCACAGGGATAGAACAGAAGTAAGCTAGTAGCCTAATGTCTCTGTGCTTTCTAAAACACAGTAAATAATTGACCAATTTCTTCATGAATAGCATATATCGGATATAAACAAAGACAAAGATGAATAAATATATTTATAAGCGTGCTGCTACCTTTTTTTCGTGTAACTGTGGAGTATTTATGGCCTGACGCTATCGATAGTAGTCGGCCACTTTGACCCCTAATGACTCATGTACTATTCAAGTTAGATGCCTATAATTCATATCAATTTAGGTTTACACTAATAGCTTCCTAAAGACACGTCGAACGACAAAATCGGATGAACCGTTTAGATTTTGGAGATTCGTTGCTGGGTGTTACTTGTGTAATTTACAGTCAGATACTAAACTTTAAACTAATGAAAATATTGAAAATCTGATTACACCATCAGAATCGTCGTGCAAATAATGGTAATGTAAGGGTGGCGCACGAAATGTGTTACCATTTTGTTTTTGAATATGAACTTTATTGTCAATACAATCTGAAAGGAACATATACTACAATGAAGAGCCGTCCATGGAGATTTGTTCTAACTCAGCACATGCTTAATATGTCCATCATTTCGTTTCCAAACTTCCTTCAAACGAACATTGAAATTAGTGATTACCCTACGGCACGTGTCTTCCGTAATTTCACTGCAAGCTTGAAGAATAAGTCTTCTGAGCTCCATTAAATCACGTGGACGTTCCGGGAATTTTTTTCCTTAAGGTACCCCCAAAGAAAAAAGTCACATGGATTGAGGTCTGGACTATTTGGGGGCCAATTTTGTCCGTCATTGAAGCGACCTGGAAACCTGAGTGAAATGATCAGCATGTCGAAATGCTCGTGTAAAAGCTCCAACACAGTGTTTGCAGTATGTGGCATTGCTCCATCTTGCATGAATCACTGCGTGTTGAAAGGCAAGGCAGTAGCAAGAAGCTGTGGAATGAAGCTATTGCGAAGCATGCTCAAACAACGGTCACTGTTCACAGTTTCTTAAAAGAAAAAAGGTCCAATAAGTCCGTGACTGGAAATTGTTGCCCACGCTGTAATCCTCGGAGCATAATGTTGTCGTTCATGAAGCACTTGTAAGTTTTCAGTGGCCCAAAAACGTACATTTTGTTTGTTAATCACACTGTCTAAATGAAAATGCGCCTCGTCTGAAAACCAAACGTTGTTGAGAGTTTCTTCCCTGTCCTCCGCCCACTGAGCAGACAGTAGTCTGTGCTGCTTGTGTTCTTCAGTGAGCTTCTGTGCACAGGTCATCTTGTATGGGTACGTAAGGAGGTCACTTAAGAATGCGTTGAACGGGCGTCTGGATATTCCCAGTTGGACTGCTGCCTTTCTACACGATTTCCTGGGGCTTCTCTGTACTGCAACTCGTACCGCTTCTATATTCTCCGGCGAACAAACAGGCTTAGGCCGAGGTCGCTTCGCTTCCAATACTGTTCCTTCCTGTACAAATTTATCGTACAACCTGTGGATGGTCTTCTTGCAAGGGAGCCATCGTGTGTTAAACTGTTGTCGAAGACGCCTCTGAGTCACAACAAGACTTTTCGTTTCATGAAAAAGTAACACAACTGCCGATCGTTGCTGTGTCGTCCCTCTTCCATTGTCAGCCATTGCTGCTTACTAGTCTCCTAGCGGCAGTATCGTGAATCACACGTCATTTCGTAACTCATTTGTTTTTCCAGGCTCTGCTAGTACTTCTGTAGCGATCCCAGCGTGATATCTAATGCGCATCGTAAATTGTGAAAGAAACAATTGGTAAATAATTTCGAGCGCCACCCTGTACATGTTTCCTTTTAAGGTATCACGATTCATCTGGCTACTATTAATTTCTATACGAACTGTCAAATGTCTGCCATTAAGGTTTCACAAAGTCCGCCATCTTCGGCACTCTCGACATACAAGTGTCTTTCATCGACACAGTGTCACCAAGGAATTCCCAGCCATGCGTTCAGCTAGCAACCACGTGATCCAGTTATTGTGCAATATCAAGCGGTTGCTAAAGAGCCGCGGCTTTGACGAGCGTACTTTGCAGCCGCCCCAACTTCTAGCATAGAATATTTCCAGGCGCCACAACTCGCCTGTTACGTCACAAGATACAATAATTTATTCAATCAGTGCCAAGCCGAATAAGTGCTTGCACAAGAGCCACTGGTGGTCCAATGCGTTAATGACTTGCTCAATTTGTAAAGCGCCTCCTCTTGTATAAATAATCCAATTTTTCTGAAACTGTAATCATTTACTTGTCTGTACATGTACACCACATGTACCGAATCGGATTTTCTTACCATATCTATTATTTTTTAAACTGGTACACCTGGCTACATGTAAATGCCTATTACCGTTATAAAACTATCGTTTTCATACTGTCACCAAGCGCAACAACACAGTTCCGCAGTAGTCAGCGGCAGACTCACTGCAATCAGATGTGTCACAAAGTAGACTCTAGTAACCCTCTGGTCCTGCTACCATAAAACTCCAAAAGTTTTATATAAATCCATCTAAGTTCAGTCCCTGCTAAATTGATGTAAGGATGGAATGCTATAATCGTACCTCGTTTGCAGAAATTGCGTGTCTGGCCGCTTACCAACGGCTCCAACACTCACATTTTTGGGTAATGATAATACTAACACTTTGGTTACAGCCCTCAAAAACTGCCGTAATTCGCCTACATGTTAATGATTCCGTCGTCTTTTCATCTTCCCGTTCCTCACACTGACATAGTTATCTCATAACAGCAACAACAAAAAGAAGACTATTTCAGAACTCACAATTCGACGATAACATCAGAACAGAATAAAGAGTCTAAATGGCTCTGAGCACTATGGGACTTAACAGCTGTGGTCATCAGTCCCCTAGAACTTAGAACTAACCTAAGGACATCACACACATCCATGCCCGAGGCAGGATTCGAACCTGCGACCGTAGCAGTCGCACGGTTCCGGACTGCGCGCCTAGAACCGCGAGACCACCGCGGCCGGCAAAAGAGTCTAAAATTATGAAAGTAAAAGCAGTGAAATTTGGGATTATCGTCTCGTAGACGATAAGGTCATCAGTAACAAGCTGTGAAAGAAGGAAATCGACTGCGTTCCTTTCTTCGTCTACGATTACAACTAGCTTTGTACTCCGACCCCACCTTATGGTGCGTGGCGTAGCGTACTTTGTGTACCACTGACCACCCTTTTCCGTTCCAGGGTCACGAATGGGCCCCTGGAAGAACGATTATTGGTAGTCTCCGCGTAAGCCCTCAGCTCTCTAATTTTATTTTTATTGTCTTTTCGCGAGATGTACATAACAGGAAGCCAGATAGTATTTGACTCTTCCAGTAACGTACGCTCTCGGAAATTTAACAGTAAATCACAGAGTGACTCAGAACGCCTTTCTTGTCGTGTCTGTCATTGGGTTTACCTGAGCGTCTCCGTGACGTTTCCGCGCTTGCGGCATGAATCAGTAACGGAAACAGCAGCTCTTACTAGAATCTTCTCTATTTCCTCAGGCAGTCTTACCTGGTACCCATTCCAAAGCGAAGATCAATATTCAAGTATTGGTCGAATGAAGTATTGTAAGCTCCCTCCTTTTTGGTGGGACCGTTCCAAAGAAATCATCTCGGTAGTAACCTCAAACGATGTAGGAAAACCACCGAAAACCTAGATATAGACATGATACAGCCGTCTACCGCACGTCTCTAGAGGAACGGAAGGTTCCAAATGATTGGAAAAGAGCACAGGTAGTCCCAGTCTTCAAGAAGGGTCGTCGAGCAGATGCGCAAAACTATAGACCTATATCTCTGACGTCGATCTGTTGTAGAATCTTAGAACATGTTTTTTGCTCGAGTATCATGTCGTTTTTGGAAACCCAGAATCTACTATGTAGGAATCAACATGGATTCCGGAAACAGCGATCCTGTGAGACACAACTCGCTTTATTTGTTCATGAGACCCCGAAAATATTAGATACAGGCTCCCAGGTAGATGCTATTTTTCTTGACTTCCGGAAGGCGTTCCATACAGTTCCGCACTGTCGCCTGATAAACAAAGTAAGAGCCTACGGAATATCAGACCAGCTGTGTGGCTGGATTGAAGAGTTTCTAGCAAACAGAACACAGCATGTTGTTATCAATGGAGAGACGTCTACAGAGGTTAAAGTAACCTCCGGCGTGCAACAGGGGAGTGTTATGGGACCATTGCTTTTCACAATATATATAAATGACCTAGTAGATAGTGTCGGAAGTTCCATGCGGCTTCTCGCGGATCATGCTGTAGTACACAGAGAAGTTGCAGCATTAGAAAATTGTAGCGAAATGCAGGAAGATCTGCAGCGGATAGGCACTTGGTGCAGGGAGTGGCAACTGACCCTTAACATAGACAAATGTAATGTATTGCGAATACATAGAAAGAAGGATCCTTTATTGTATGATTATATGATAATGGAACAAACACTGGTAGCAGTTACTTCTGTAAAATATCTGGGAGTAAGCGTGCGGAACGATTTGAAGTGGAATGATCATATAAAATTAATTGTTGGTAAGGCGGGTACCAGGTTGAGATTCATTGGCAGAGTGCTTAGAAAATGTAGTCCATCAACAAAGGAGGTGGCTTACAAAACACTCGTTCGACCTATACTTGAGTATTGCTCATCAATGTGGGATCCGTACCAGATCGGGTTGACGGAGGAGATAGAGAAGATCCAAAGAAGAGCGGCGCGTTTCGTCACAGGGTTATTTGGTAACCGTGATAGCGTTACGGAGATGTTTAACAAACTCAAGTGGCAGACTCTGCAAGAGAGGCACTCTGCATCGCGGTGTAGCTTGCTCGCCAGGTTTCGGGAGGGTGCGTTTCTGGATGAGGCATCGAATATATTGCTTCCCCCTACTTATACCTCCCGAGGAGATCACGAATGTAAAATTAGAGAGATTAGAGCACGCACGGAGGCTTTCAGACAGTCGTTCTTCCCGGGAACCATACGCGACTGGAACAGGAAAGGGAGGTAATGAAAGTGGCACGTAAAGTGCCCTCCGCCACACACCGTTGGGTGGCTTGCGGAGTATAAATGTAGATGTAGAATGTAGATGTAGATTTCAAATATGCTCCTCCTGCACGAACACCCAGTCTCTTCACATCTGTGACACCTCACTCTGTAAAGCTATTAACTGGGCATACATATATATATATATATTATCTATCCTATTATCTGATATAAATGTACAGGGTATGTGATAATTAATGACGTTAACGCATACAGTTGGAAGTACACAATACAAGAAGGAAAAAATTCTTGCTAAACATACGTCCGCAAACGAAGTGTTTGCGAGATATTTGCAACTTCGTGGTTTCCAGCAACCGCTGACGTCTCCGTATAAACGCTACCGCAATTAGGGAAAGCCATAAATACTGGACACATAAACAAAAGTTATTTGAGATACTTTCTTAGAAGTGCAGCTATGTTTACTGAATGTGACAGCAGTTACATGACTGTCCTTGTAGTTGAACGCGTGCAAAGTGTCGTCCAACGTGTTGCTCACGGATCCAAGTCAATCCACGTTGCCGCAATGAGTTTCGAATACTTTCAAACACTCCTGGAAAACTTCGAAATTTTTGACAAGCGCTGACATGTCTGCTCCAGTTCTTCAATCGTGTTAACCTGACTGGCGTACATGAGTTCTTTACGGTAGCCCCAAGCATTGAAATTCACGGGGTCCAGATCAAGTGGTCTTACCCAGAGGTCAGCCGGCCGGTGTGGCCGAGCGGTTCTAGGCGCTTCAGTCTGGAACCATGCTACCGCTACGGTCGCAGGTTCGAATCCCGCCTCGGGATGGATGTGTGTGATGTCCTCAGGTTAGTTAGGTTTGATTAGTTCTAAGTTCTAAGGGAGTGATAACCTCAGATGTTAAGTCACATAGTGCTCAGAGCCATTTGAACCATTTGAGCTAAGAGGTCGCGACGCAGGTTCTGCTCGCCCAGTCCATCTTTGGCCGTATCGGCGTGTTAGAAGTCGTCTGACCATAGCAGCAGAAAGTGCCGGTGCTTGATGTATGTACGACAGCTTCTGGCTTGGTCCAACGGAACATCCTCACGCAAATCCTGGGAGAAGATGCCACAGAAACCGAATGTAATTAGGTTCTGTGAACTTGTTTGGAAACATATACAGCCCAAAAAGACCATCACGTAGTGGAGACACATGCACAGTATTTGGATTGGAACCTACATGACTTCAAACATGAGAACTGTCGTAATTATACTAACCAACAAGAGCGAACACTGCTTCATCTATAAATAAAGTGTTATTGTCAGACGTATGGTTGCCTACAACTTGTAGTAGCCTCCACCGACGGAACATTAGTGTAGGGCGAAAGTCTCTCTCACTAAGACACCCAACCCATTGGAGGTGGCACGAGTATATCGCATTGTGACGCATTATTCTCCAGACACTACTGTGGCATTTTCCAGACATTTGTGGCAGACGTCTCCTTCTCCAGATTCGAGGAGAGTGATCCACTGCTTCCAGCACCGTACCTTAAGCGCAAGTATAATTCGTGAATAAGTGAAGCTCCCAGTTTCTCGGAGGCATTAATGCACCCGTGATAAACGTTTGACTCTCTGGATGTCTTCGGGAAGTGTATGCTTTTTGATAAAAGCGTGCAGTCTCCCGTGCTCTACCATTGGCCCAGCATACATGAAATGCATATCTGCATGCTTCTCGTTATTGTAATGTTCCACCTTATCACCAACACTCGTACAACACAGCTGAAACTCCTCAAACAACTGACACGAGTGTCACTCTGCCTGCATACTGTACTGTTGTATCCATTCCGTATACAATTCCACGTTTCGAAAATGTAACCAAAGACCACACCACGGACCAGCATGCAGTGTTTACATGCAATAACCATATACAGACAAGTATCGACCTCCTAGTCCCCCGAAAAATAACTGTTTTGCATCGTTTTCGTAAGCTGTACAACAAAACAACTTCCACCGCCAATGTGTTGCTACGGCGATTGAGCATTAGGATCCACCATGATATCTGCGTGTTTTAGACAAACTGGCATATCTGTGTATGTAAGTATATGTATATGTAAGTAGTGGCTCATAACCACAAATTCGCAATTATCACCCAAACGGTCCATTTCGGAACTTATGTTTACTGACACTATTTTTCTTCTGGTATCGTGTACTTTGAACTGTATGCATTTATTTAATTACATACTCTGTATAAATATCCAGTTACTGATTAATCTCATTGGAGACAATATAAAGACAAAATAATTTTTTAACATGTTCTCCGCCAATTTGTCTAAAACACGCAGATATCAAGGTGGATCCTAATGCTCAATCGCCGTAGCAACACATTGGCGGTGGAATTTGTTTTGTTGTACAGCTTATGAAAACGATGCAAAACAGTTATTTTTCGGGGGACTAGGAGGTCGATACTTGTCTGTATATGGTTATTGCAACTGTCACACTCTCGTAGATCTATGTCCGATTCTAGGTGATGACTCATGATGTGAGGTTATCCACAAGTTGTGATCACACAGATTGGTCTTTTGAGCTATTGCCTTAAATTAAGTTATCCGAACAACATTGCACTTCACAGTTGCTTGATATAACAGCGAGATCGCGCAGTGGTTAACACCTCGGACTTCCATTCGTGACCATGGATATTCAAACTCACCTTCGGCCACCCAGGTTTAGAATTTCCATGATTCCCTTAAATCATTCCAGACATAGTTCATTTCAAAGAGCACTATCTATTTTCTTTAGTATCCTTAACAACATCAATCTAAGCTTGTGCTCTTGTGCTCCATCTCTAGTGACCTCATTGTCGATGTTAGACCGTCATTATCCTTCCTTCCTCTTTTGATACAAGAGAGAAAACTTTCACGGCCTGTGTCATCTTGAATAAAATCGTTTTGCGTATCGGACCATCTCAGTTTTAAACTAACACCACCTGGATTGTGACTGACCCATCAATTTTCAAGAAGTCCGTTTGCTTGCCCAGCAGTCACCTATGCAACAACAGAAAACTATAGAACCTAGTGGAACAATTTAGGGCCGCAGTAGCACGAATGGACAGGATAGCTTCATACAACACGATATGATACGATAATGCAGTGCCTGTACTACGAAGGAACACTGCATCTTAATTCGAATAACACAGGCACGGTAAAATATTTATTCGCGACACTAGGCAAGTAACTTTAAAGTAAAATATCTCCCCTGTACGGGAATTTACGTAATGGATGAATGAGTACAGGATGTACACACATGGAAGTTTGGGTCTGGCCGTGGGTCGTGCTCGGATACCCGCATGGTATGGCGACGCTCGCGATATGCGGGAACTTTGGGTTCCACTCACGATTCGGTACAAATTTAGACTGTCGTCATTCAATTATACAGATGATGTTTCTCCATATTTACAACTGCGAATATATTTCATTTATGGGATGGCTACAAGTTGCCTACGATCTCAGTTCCACTGATCCAACTCCAACGGGCCGCATGTGTTTGTTAGCCAGCGGCTGTTCTGGACCCAGAGGTAGCTGAGTGGATGCCGGCACGGTAGCTCAGCGTGTTCGGTCAGAGGATCAGCTGCCCTGTGTAATAAAAACCTGGGTTAATCGATCAACTACGAACTTAAACGGATGTCTTACGATGTACGCCCCGAGCAGATGCAACGAACAAAAGCGAACAAAATGAGATTAAAAAAAAAAGAAAAAAGAAAAAAAAAGGTGGTCAGCGCGACAGAATATCAATCCTAAGGGCCCGGGTTCGATTCCCGGCTGGGTCGAAGATTTTCTCCGCTCAGACACTGGGTGTTGTGTTGTCTTCATCATCAATTCATCCCCATCGACGCGCATGTCAACAAAGTGGTGTCAAATGGAAAGACTTGCACCCGACGAACGGGCTACTCGCCGGGATGCCCTAGTCACACGACATTTACATTTTACAGGAAGAGTGTCGCACCCCACGAAGTCTTGCTACAGGAAAACGTTGCTGTCCTGCCTGCCTGCCAATAAGCAGCTAGAGCAGCACAGATGATAGTCCCTCCACAAGAACCTACACTTTTTTTTAAAAAATTGCCGTTGTAGTATAGTAAAACAGATCGTCAGATGACAGCCAGATTAGGACGGTACATAAGAAATGCCATCTCCAGAAACCAATAACCCAGTCACCCTTATAAGAAGCCGTACAAGGCGTAGTTTAAAATCCACAAAAGGATTTCATCAGATGAGTAGATCCTCCTCTTGTGGTTTTCGGGCAGCTTATGCGTCATTACTAGATGAAACTTATTAAATAACTCAGTTAGCCTTTCAAATGTACAACTGAGCAAACTCATATACTATCTTATAAATTGCTGGCTGAACTGCACCATCTACTAAATCGCGATGTGTATTTACTTATTTATTTATTCTGTTGTAGACCTCTGGTTTCTCCTTCCCGCAATCCATTACGATAACTGAACCGACCGTCGTGTGTATCGGTGCCGTGAGGACGCGGAGTGCCGAGGGCTGAGTGCGCGAGCGGGGATCTGCCTGGTGAGGTGCAGCAGACAGCAGACAGCAGACAGCAGACGGCGGCCAGCAGACACCTGTTGCTACTCACTGGGCGCGGGGTCGTCCTGGACGACGAGCGAGGAGAGGTCGGTGGCGGCGCCGGCGGCGCTGCGCGCGCTGCACGAGTAGGCGCCCGTGTCGGCGTAGGCGAGTCTGCGCACGCGCAGCTCCGTGCCGTTGCCCACCAGCTCGTACTTGCGCTGCGTCAGCCGCAGCGGCTCGTCGTTCTTCAGCCACTCCACCTGACGAACGCATCGCGTTTGAACCCACCGTAGCCAAGATGACCAAGGGACCGAAATTTACGCACTGCCATTTCGCCGCAGCATCGGTTCGAAGCGAAATACCATTAACACAGGGTTTACCCCGATTAGCAGCGGAAACTGACAGTGGTTGAAAGCACCAGGTGATCAAAAACTCAGTATAAATTTGAAAACTGAATAAATCACGGAATAATGTAGATAGAGAGGTACAAATTGACACACATGCTTGGAATGACATGGAGTTTTATTAGAACCAAAAAAATACAAAAGTGCAAAAAATGTCCGACAGATGGCGCTTCATCTGATCACTATAGCAATAATTAGCATAACAAAGTAAGACAAAGCAAAGATGATGTTCTTTACAGGAAATGCTCAATATGTCCACCATCATTCCTCAACAATAGCTGTAGTCGAGGAATAATGTTGTGAACAGCACTGTAAAGCATGTCCGGAGTTATGGTGAGACATTGGCGTCGGATGTTGTCTTTCACCGTCCCTAGAGATGTCGGTCGATCACGATACACTTCCGACTTCAGGTAACCCCAAAGCCAATAATCGCACGGACTGATCGGACGGATGCAAGCGATCTTTCACGCGTATAGCAATATGGGGTGGAGCGCCATCCTGCATAAACATCGTACGTTCCAGCAGGTGTTTATCAGCCAGGCTGGGGATGATGCGATTCTGTAACATATCCGTGCACCTCTCACCCGTCACGGTATCAATTTTGCTGTCCAGCGCCATCTGTCGGACATTTTGTGAAGTTTTTTTGGTTCTAATAAAACCCCATGTTATTTCAAGCATGTGTGTCAATTTTTACCTCTCTATCTACATTATCCCGTGGTTTATTAAGTTTTCAAATTTATACTGACTTTTTGATCACCCGGTATATGATAACTGAAGGAAGAACGTTGGAGGGAACATGGATCCGCAAACAAGCTGTTTGCGAGATAATAGCGAACGTAAAGTTACGAGTTGCTACTGACCGCAGTATGAAATATTATCCTAGCAGTACAAAATGAATGTTCAATGCATTACGAAGAAAAAGGATCACTTCTTCGGAACCGCGTAATTGTCTCCCATTATGAAAGCATTATTTCGAAATTTGGCTCGAAGTTGCCTACAACTTACCTCTATAATGATGAAAAATCGTGTGCTGTGCAACGTCACATTCGGGTTCGGCGATGTTTCAAACTGTTAGGTGTCGCCAAATGCGAAAAGCAGGTCAGAGCTCAAAAGCTCATGTAAGATATAAGGTAGTTTAATAACGTCACACTGGCACCAACTGTCTCCACAATTTGCCCATCGCCACCGTGAGCGTGTCAAGCGATGGAGAGGTCGTCATCCTCCCTCCCTCTTTCCCTTACTCACATTTCACCCCTCCTCTGCCATGGAGACCAGAACTAGCGTTGAAGCTGTGCGCTTTCCTTATGGCTGGCTAAAGTGAACGTTTCAGACACAGTGCTGCTCAGAATCAATACAAAAAGGCCTTAGGTGATGGCACAGAGGTGGCCAAAGAAACAACCTCTATCGTTGAGCGTTGATTCCCAACATTTCGCGGTCTAAAATGACAGTTTGTAGTATGGTGAGCAATTGGACGATGTTCTTCACAATTTTTGTCGCTGCTGACAGCCCATGGACTGTTCAACTATTCTCTGATGACATCGAGGTACAGCAACCGCAATGAAAGCGATCGCAATCTCCTGGAGTGCAGTGCTACCGAAATTTTTGCTGTTGTGTAGAGCATGCAACCACAAGGGACAGCTTAAAACCATTCGATGAAATGAGTAGGATCAAATGCAGGAAAGGCTGTTCACATTTTTCCGTACTTCGTATTTCGAGCGCTCCTGTGGCGTAATCAAGAAGTGAGGGTGTTTGTGTGTGTGGGGTGGGGGGGGGGGGGGGGGGGGTAGAGTGGAGCGGGACAGATGGCGGGGGAGGTTTATGACATTGGCACATGCATAAACAAAAGGGCAAAAGTTTCCTCCCTAGTTCGGCAACACCCTCCATATTATTCGCCCTCCTTTGTTGATGTCTTGGCAATCTGTATATACAGAGGCAACCAATGATAATAGCCCTAGGAGCTGCAAGCAATATACGCTGCTCCTCTTATGCCTATTAGCAGGCATCCCGAACGGTTTTCTTGTCTAGAAGATCCTATGAATACGCAGCAGGTTTTCGCAATACAGGTACATTTTTAAAGTGCTCAACAAATACAGGTGGGGGAGGGAGGGTACAGAGGGTGTTGCTGCACTAGATCATGTCCTTTCACTGATGCATGTGTAGTGAAGTCGAAAGAAAACAAGATATCAGGTCAGGGGAGTAGGCCTATAGGGTAATATCCACAGCAGCAGAAAATGGTATAGCGGCAGTAAGATTCGTTATGAATAGGAAGGTACGGCAGAGGGTGTGTTACTGTGAACAGTTCAGTGATAGGGTTGTTCTCGTAAGAATCGATAGCAAACCAACACCGACAACGGTAGTTCAAGTATAAATGCCGACAAATCAAACCGAAGATGAAGAGGTAGAGAAAGTCTATGAGTACATTGAAAGGGTAATTAAGTACGTAAAGTGAGATGAAAATCTGATAGCCATGGGGGACAGGAATGCAGTGGTAGGAGGAGAAGTGGAAGAAAGAGTTACAGGAGATTATGGGCTTGGTAGTAGCAATGAGAAAAGAGAGAGACTAATTAAGTTCTGCAATAAATTTCAGCTAGTAACAGCGAATACTCTGTTGAAGAAACACAAGAGGAGGAGATATACTAGGAAAATACCGGGAGATATAGGAAGATTTCAGTTACGTCAGGCAGAGATACCGAAATTGGATATTAGATTTGAGCTGTACCCCGGAGTAGATATAGACTCAGATCACAATTTAGTAGAGATATTCAGGAAAATTCAGGAATTCAGAAATACAAGTCACCTAGGAATTAAATAAATAGGAACTGCAAGGGCAGCTATGGCGCAATGGCTACTTGCAAAATGTGAAGAAATAGAGAAATAATTGTCGGAAGAACTGACTCAGCATACAGGAAAGACAAAATCGCCTTCGGTGAATTGTAAAGCAAGAACGGCAACATTAAGAGCGAGATGCGAATTGTACTCTTAAATGCAGAGAAGAGGGCGGATAGGTGCAAAGAGTACACTGAAGTGATAGAAGAAGAAATAGGAGATCCAGTATTGGAATCAGAATTCGAAAGAGCACTGTATGACTTTAAATCAAGTAAGCTGCAAGGATAGATAACATTGCATCAGAATTCCTAAAATCATTGGCAGAAGTGGCAACAAAATGACTATTCACGTTGGTTCGTAGAAAGTATGAGTCAGGTGATATACCATCTGACTTTCGGAATAACATCATCCCCACACTTCCGAAGACTTCAAAAGCAGACAAATGCGAAAATGATCGCACAATCTGCGAAACAGTGTCCAAGACACTGACAAGAATATTATACAGAAGAGTGGAATGGAAAACAAAACTTAGGATTTGTAAGATGACGATCAGGAAAGGAACAGGCATAAGAGAGGCAGTTCTCAAGTTGCGGCTAATAATAGAAGTAAGACTACAGAAAAATCGATACGTTCCTGTGATTTGTCGACCTGGAAAAAGCGTTTGACAATGTAAAATACTGCAAGATGTTAGAAATTCTAAGCCTAATAACGGTAAGCTCTGAGGAAAGAGGGAGAATATACAATATGTACGACAGTCAAATGGGAACAATCAGAGTGGAAGACCAAGAATGAAGTGCTCGGGTTAGGAAGGCTGTAAGACAGGGATGCAGTCTTTTGACTCTACTGTTCATTCTATAGATCGAAGAAGCTATGACGGAAGTAAAAGAAAGTTTCAGGGGTTGAATTAAATTTCAAGGCGAAAGGATATTAGTGATAAGATTCACTGGTAACAATACCATCCTCAGTGAAAATAAAGGAGAATTACAAGACGTGTTGAGTGGAACGAACTTTCTAGCGAGAATAGAATATGGACTGAGGGTAAATCGAAAAAGATGAAAGTAATGAGGAGCTGCAGAAATGAGAACAACGAAAATCTTAACATCATGATTGGTGATCACGAAGTACATGAAGTTAAAAATCTCTGCCACTTATTCAGCAAAATAACTGAAGACGGATGGAGCCAAGAGGAAATTAAAAGCAGACTAGGACTTGGGAAAAGGGCATTCCGTGCCAAGAGAACTCTAACAGCACCAATCATAGGCCTTAATTTGAGGAAGAACTTTCTTGGAATGTACGTTTCGAGCACGGCATTGTTTGGTAGTGAAACCTGGGCTGTGTGTAAACCGGAACAAGAGAGAATCGATGCATTTGAGATGTGATGCTACAGAAGAATGCAGAAAATTAGGTGACCTGATAAGGTAAGGGAAGAAGAGGGGAAATGAAAATATGGAAAACACTGACAAGAAGATGGGACAGGACGGTAGGACATCTGTTAAGATACCAGGCAGCAGTAGCTTTCATGTCACTAGAAGAAGTTGTAGTGGATAAAACTGAAAGGGAAGACAGAGACGGGAATATATGCAGCAAACAATTGACGACATAGTTTGTAAGTGCTACTCTGAGATGAAGAGGTTCCCACACGATAGGAATTCGTGGCTAGGTGCGTCAAACCAGTCATAAGACTGATGACTCAAAAAACAAAACAGAAAACCACGAATGAAATTTTGTTCACGAGTGCGACATTCAGTTCTGTACCTGTCGTCCTCTTACTTTTCTTCACAATCCTCATCAATGATTGTTCGTGAGGATCAGCGAACAGACACGTTCATCCGCATTATGAATTGTGACTTAGCGTAAGATGGTTTTCCGCTTTCCCTGCATACGATATGATTTTCGCTGCGGTGTCTCTTGAACCACTGTCTTGGTTACTGAACACCAGTCATATGAACACCAACTACTTGCCCACGTTCACTTCACTTAGCTTCGACATAATGCATTCACAATTACATAAAACACTCTTGTCACCACCTATGACACTTGCAGTGTGTTGTGGATATTGCACAGGTGCCATCGGTGGTCAAATACAACACTGCAAGCTGCAGACTTGGCTATCATCTGCATTTCAAGCGTTTTCTGCGGACAAGCAATGTGTCCATATTTTCTTCTTTTACAGTAGAGACAGAAAACTGAACTAAATCGGTTTCGTGCAGTTAGTTATATACATGTAAAAGTCAAATATGACCTAAGGAGAAAGAGGAGGACGTCTTTGATGGTGCTCGACACGTTCCTTTTCTGCAGTATACTGGAGTTTCAATTTAATATTGGGATCATGGTGCTTCTTTCGAAATTCAATGTTTCTGAATAATATTTTACTTTTTGCTTACCCAGTCAGCATCTAAAGCACGAGATGTCGTTGTTGTCGGACATGATGCTACTGAATCCCAAACCTGCGTCTTGTCTTGAGAGTTATAGACTAAAGTTTATTTCACGTAATTTTGTTGTTTTTTATAGGCGGTGTGGGTACGTAGGCGTACTTCCAGAGGTTGTACAGCTTCTCTCAGTCGATAATTGCCCATCGTCAAGACGGCAATATTTATGTTGCACGTAGCACTGTGCAGACTTTCAGCTGAGAAGGTCAAGTCATGGTATTCTGGAATAGGGAGAACTCTTTTCAGGTTTCTAGGAGCGAATTTACCATACGAATCATCGTTCAGCTAGGTTCCTTTATAGAATGTAGGTCATCAAGTTCCATAGTCGACGAAAGATCAGTATAAACCTTGTTATCGTTTCTTGAGGATTGTGAGCTGACCAACGTCATCCTCTGTGTCTTCCCTCCTTCCACCACCATGCTTCGGACTAGTTCCTTATCTGCAGTGAATGTAAAATTGACGGCACTGCGAACCCATGTTATCGTGCAAATAAGTTTCCTTTTCGCTGCAAAACAGTGCGCTGATCTACTTAGAACCATAATCGTCAATAAAAAGGGGAAATATATTTTGAAATAGTTGCCTTTCTACACTAAGCGATTCATTTATGTTCAAGCAAGCATTTCTCGTGTTTGTTTTCATCTTTTTGTCCAATCCCTTTAGTTATGATGTAAAATAAGACGGTGTGTTACCCAGATGCCGTAAGGAGCTGGTGCACGGAGCTGCTGCGTAGAACATACTGATGCTCATCACACACTGCCAGCTAGCTAGTAAGGCTAGGAGTTATGGAGGGAGGCTCCGCTCACCAGTGCTCACGTGAACCGTAACAAAATGGAATAAATTTGACAAATGTAGGGTGTATAAATATAAAAACACTGGACCTGAAAACAAATACATTATTGCTCAGAATATTCTAAGGTATTTAAATAAAAAATTTAAAAAGATATAATTAAAAATAAATAATATATATTGCTATCAGGACTGATTTTTATTGTAAAAGCATTTTCGAAATACTATATTTCAACTACGTTTGTACGAACTTGGCCAATACTTTTTAGTGAAGTCGGTGGGGACAAGCAACTACACATTTGCTACTATCTTGCCAACAACACATTTTCAGGAACTTGTTTGCTGGAATGTTTTAGATTCTATTATCGTGTATTTTCACCAGACTCAGTTTCCACTGTTAATTCTGAAACGAAATCACGGGAAAACGTCGTTTATTCGAAACATAGCTTCGCATCAGTCATGGGAAGACCTAACACACTGCAATAAATACCAAGTCTGTACAAATCTACTGTTTTCTAAGAGTGAACGTGATCGGAAAGAGCGCAGAGAGCGGCTTTTCAGGAACGTACTTACGATGTCACTGTACTCATACCGACAAAAGAAATGCCTCCACAAGAAATCGGAACATGTGTTACTGATACAAATTTAATTGTTTCTGACGCTAAACTTTTGTGAATGTATAATACATACAGCAGACTAAACAAAGTGTTTATTTTCGTCCAAATCCCTATAAAAAAGAGGAGTCTTCCACTTCGGCTGTTGGTGACAAGTATTCGCTTTATTAAAGCTCGTATGACTGGCCAACTTTCAAGCGCAGTATGCACAGTATATTGCAAACTTTTCCAATTATTATACGTATAAGCTTCAAAATTAAAGCCAGAATGTTTACTGGCAGCCACAGTGCTCATCTTCCAAACATGGTTTAATGATCGATTAATTTTACAATATATTAATACCTATTGCACTTCAAAATGGCCCTTAAGGCCGTGATTGTCCATTCGTGCGATCTTGAATAAAGTGGATAATTAGCAACAACAACCGAGGTGGGAAGCTTTAAAATGTCCTTTAATGTCCCACATGAAGACAATTCTTAGTGTTCGGTTTGTCTACTGCTACCTACAATTTACACAGTTTCCATTATTTACCTTAGGGAAAGGTTCTCCGATGACGTGGCAAAACATGGTGGCCTCTTCTCCGGGTCGTTTCGACTGGATTCGGGGTGTGACTTTCACCCGAGGCGTAGCTGCAAAACATAGAAACAAGAGTCTTATAAATCTAATATTTCTGATATGAAAAAAAAAGTTATTTTCACTTCACCACATTACAGAAAAGAGAACGTCTGAGGAGATTATCAAATCATGATCAATGGCAATACTGCGTAGTGTGAATTCAATCATATCGTATTTGGCCGCTCGCAGACGAAGCTATAAATTATTATCTTTTACGACAAATTTTTCTGTGACTAATGATCCACACGTAATCAACGAAGTGTTATAGGAAACAATAGCACATCTAATAAATTTTACTTGCAATAAAGTTCAGCGAATATATCAGTAAAGGTGTATCCATTATAGCGTTCCTATGAGATAGGAAATTTTATAACTTGGGAACTTACGGGCAAAATTAAGGGGTATCTAGTTAAGTGTATTTTTTACAGCTTCCCTGAGCGTTAAGGTAAGACATAGCTAAGGCTTAATGTCCCATCGTCAATAGGATCATTACTGAGTAAACGAGGATGTAAACTGTGAGAAGTGGAGACAGCTTGATTTCATCGGTGCTTTTCTGACTCCTTGGAACTAGCCCTTCGCGAGAAGCGGTCGTTTTTTATCACAGATTAACGTGCGTGTCCTACAGCAATCCCGCTTAATGGTTCATGAATTCGGCCCAGAGGTCACTGATGCGGAAATGTTGACCTCTATCAACGAATCCAATCTAGTTGTTATGTCATAGGCGTCGACTATTCCTCAGGGTCGTAACACAAGAGAATTATTGTTCCTCACTTCTGCACTGTAGACTGTCTGAGGAAAACCATCCGCACATTAGTGGACGTTAATATGGGGAATGTCCACCCTTCGTCTTTATGACGGCCTGAACTCTACAGGGGATACTTTTGACAGAGTGCCTCAATCTCTGTGATGGAATGGCAGCCCATTCTTCCTCGAGAGCCAAAACCGGGGAAAATAGCGATGTCGGACACTATGGTCTGGAGCGAAGTCGACCTTTCAACTAAACAACGGGTGTTCTGTTGGGTACAGGTCAAGACCCTGGACAGGCCAGTCCATTTAAGTGATGTTACCGCCCAAACAACATTGCCTGAAAAGATGCTGCTTTATCAGAGTTATGCTGATAAAAACATCGTCTCCGACGTATTCATCAACTCTAAGCACTACGCTATGTTGTAAAATCTGTTCATACACTTCCGCATTTAGTTGTTTCTTAAACGCAATACATGAAGGACAACCTAGCAAGGTAAATCACCGCCTTATCAAAACACCAGGTACTCAGCGCTTTACTGTTGGCACTACAAATGATGGCAGGTAACTTTTCACAGGCATTTGCAAAACCCTAACCCTTCCATTAGATTACTACAAGGTATAGCGTGGTCCGCCACATCTGGCATCGCTAAACATTGAGGGCATAAATGTACCCCTGAGACAGGGGAAGCGTCTTAAGACTGGCAATCAAAGCCTAGCCACTACGTAACTTCTTCATTAAAAAAGAAAAAAAAAACGCATCAGGAATGGCGGCAGAAGACTTCCCCAGTGGAAGCAATCCTCGTTCTGCCAAGGGCCTTGTCAGGCAGGGCGAAGGGGCGAACAGACGGTCAGGGCACTGTCTTGCTCTTGAGGCGGAAACTGCACATAAAAAGGATGAAGAACCAACAATGATCAATGGTATGAATATGCAGAAGACAACAGGAATCTGATAAATTGAACAACCAACGAAAGGGTGACACTCTACGAGTCGGAGCATGGAGTGTCATAAGTTTGAACTTGGTAGGGAAGCTTGGAAACCTGGAAAGCAAAATTCAACCGCACAATCTAAGCATTGTGGGAGTCCGCGAAGTGAAAATAAGATAAGAATTCCAAGTTCGATGAGTGTAGGGCAATCCTAACACAAAATGATTTAACAAGAGTAGGATTCAATACCAATAGGAAGGTAAGGAAGAGAGTGAGTTACTGTGAACTCTTCAGTGACAGGGTTGTCCCCATCAGACCAACGCCTGAGATAGTAGTTCAGGTATACATGCCGACGTCACAAGTAGAAGACGAAGAGAGGCAGTACACGTGATTCGGACAGCGTGCGATCTGCGGACCGCAGTTTGACTGAATTAAAATGTTATTTCGATTTTCTTTTTATCGAAGATAAAGTTTTGAATTTATTCGTCGTTTTTGAGCTACCTGCCTTTGTGAGCTGTTTGTAAAATTTACAATCAATATGGAATGTATGCCACTTCGTTACTTTGTTCTTTGATGGCTACTGATAAATTATTTCCACTGTTAGTATGTGTTCACAGAGTCTCGTTGTAAAATAATTCCCACCTTGACCGAAAAATAATTTTCCACAGTCAGTACTCAAGATCTAAAAAATATTGTGGGTTGTTGTAGCCAATGGCATATGTGTACTCTTATTGTGCTCTGCAACCTGAACCCGGTTTTTAGGTTTTGCATTTGTAGGACGTGTTGGAGTTTACCTGATACTTTCCCCAAGTCAGATAATGCAATTTATTTGTCTTTCTACTTATTTTGCCCTCAGTTAAGTGAAAATTTCTACTTTTAATTTAATATTATTAATTTCGTTTATTTTGCAATAAATCAAGTCGAAAATATCCATTGTATGCTATAGTCTTTGGTTACTAAACACAGGATTTAATCCGAAGAAGAAATTTCTGAGAATGCAAATTTGGAGCACAGAATTGTACGTAGTGAAACATGGAATGTGGGACAAAAATCGAAGCGTCTAAGATAGAGCTAAAAAAATATAGTGTTAAAAGTTGTATAGCTTTATAAGATAAAAATGAGAAGATTGTTAGCATAGTCGGCGAGCAAACAAACGGAGAACACTGTCAAAAGAAGCGACAGGATGACAGGACATTTGTTAAGACGTTAGGGGATAACTTCCATGATACTGCATGGACCTGTAGACGGTACAAACTGTAGATGAAGATTCGAATACAAATAACGAATAATTGTGGGCATAGAGGGAAGTGGTACACTGCGATGAGGAGATTGGCACGATAAATAAATTCGTTGCGCGCCCACATGAAGCCAGTCAAAAGATGAATGACAAAACAAAGACCTAAAAAAAGAAAAAGAAAACAAGCAATAACATTTCTGCAGAAGGTGGCATCTTTTCGTTGTTACCTGTTCCGATGTTTGTGGAAGCCACTGTATGGTAACGTCAAGGCTTGTTTCTAGCTTGATGTGAGGTTTCTCAGGAATTCTAGGGAAGACCCTGTCAGAGGTCCACTCTCTGGGTGTTCGTGTATTACTACGAGAATGCTTCCGCAACTAGATGAACGTCGGGTCAATTACTTGATATTTCGGATGAGGTTTAAATGCAGGAAATATTGCAGAAAATTGGAATACTACGAGCATACCATTAAAGTTATGTTAAACAGCATTTTCATTTCTTCATATGCAAATATTGCAACAAAGAGCATCCTTGGTGCCTAAATAGTTCAAGTAGAGTTGCTAAAATTAGATTACGAACAGTAGTTTTCATTCCGCTTAAAATCATAAAGAAACAATTAGGAAGTGATTAACCGATAAACTTGTAATGGGTTGGCAACACTAAATTTGCTGTCAACGATGAGTCCAGTTTAGCACTCTCATTATCAATCATGCCCCTTCTAAACGGGCTTAAGAGATAGTGACTATTTCACGACAGCAGATAGCTTCCATCACGCGCTGCAAATAAACTTTTGAAAAGACTTGACAGGAAGTGGCATCTTCTGCAGGAGTTCTGTTAGTGGGGGAAGGATTTGTCCAATGAAATGTGACCAGTTCTGACTCTGAGGTATATTTGTTGACTGGGCGAAATATTAAAACAAGTTCATGGAGCAGCTAGACGTGCTCTCTGGCGCGAAGATGGCGGTTTATGGCATTCAGGAACTGGCTACAACCAACTTAAATACACAGACCAAAAAAAAGGAAACGAGTGGTTGTGGTAGGTTCGTTTCTACATCTGAAAGACGATATCTATTCAGATTTTGCTCCAGTCGTATGAAATTGGTGCTAGTAGCGCCACTATGAGGATACAAATCAGATTTGCTTTAAATACGCGATGTAACGGTCATGAGAGTTAGCTACCATTGAGATTACGCATGGTGAGTTGATGTTAGTCAAGAATGTCTTTAAGGCGGCAAAGGCACCTTTATCAACACCTCATTGGGTTTGAACATGGTGGCGCAATTGCGATTCGAGAAGCTGGATGTTTCTTTTACGATACTTCAGAAAGACTTGACCGGATTGTAGCCACCGTACATGGTTGGCTCTGAGCACTATGGGACTCAACATCTTAGGTCATAAGTCCCCTAGAACTTAGAACTACTTAAACCTAACTAACCTAAGGACATCACACACACCCATGCCCGAGGCAGGATTCGAACCTGCGACCGTACATGGTTGCTGGCAGCGGTGGACACGGGTATATGCGGTCGCAAGAAGCAAGAAGACCGGCCTCCGGACAGCCACGTGGCACTACCGACAGGGAACATCATCGTAGTGCATCTGCAGCAGCAATCTGAGCAGTAGTTGGGACTACAGTAACACAACGAAATGTTAGATGTCGGTTACGTCAAGGACGGCTCCGAGCCAGACGCCTTGTAGCATGTATCCCACTAACCATAGACCACCACCATTTGCCATTTCAGTGGTGTCATGAGAGACGCCACTGGAGGGCTGGGTGGAGGTCTATTGCGTTTTCTGATGACAGCTGGTCTGCCTCGGTGCCAGTGATGGCCGTGTGGTGGTTAGAAGCAGACCGACTAAGGGCCTTCAACTAACCGGTATTCGTATTAAGACCCACCTGGAGGTTTGGTCTTGGTTGCGATTCCGTATGATTATCGCATGAAATGGTTCAAATGGCTCTGAGCACTATGGGACTTAACTTCTATGGTCATCAGTCCCCTAGAACTTAGAACTACTTAAACCTAACTAACCTAAGGACATCACACACATCCATGCCCGGGGCAGGATTCGAACCTGCGACCGTAGCAGCCGCGTGGCTCCGGACTGACGTGCCTAGAACCGCTCGGCTACCGCGGCCGGCTTATCGCATGAACCCTGACTGAAAATTTTCTACATAAATCTAGTAATTCGACCTGTTGTGTTGCCATTCATAAACAGCATCCCATGGCACGTTTTCCAAAAGAATAAGGATGACCTCATATCGCTGTTGTAACCCAACATATTCTATAGAGTGTGAGAAGTTGCCTTCGCCGTCTCTAATGCAGACCTGTCTCCAATAGATCGTGTATTGCACATCGTCGGAAGACTACTGCAGCGTCATTCACAACCAGTATTAACCCTTCCTGTATTGAGCGGCCTACTCCAACAGGCATGGAACTTCATCCAGCAAACTAATGTCCGGCCCCTATACAAAACAATGCGTTCACGCCTGTATCCTTGCATTCAACATTCTGCCGTTCACACCGGTTATTAATGTAGCAGCATTTCACATTTGCAGTGGCCAGTCTCACGCTTATATTAACCTGTGACCTTGCAGTGTGAATCATTTAAATTTGTCACCTAGCCAAATACGTATATTCCCAACATCTTATTACTCTACATTCATTATCGTTTGCTGTTGCGCTCATTTTTTTCCGTCGGTGTACTTCGCCAACTGCGCTTTGACCTGTGTGTGAGAAGTGAAATTATCACTATTCCTAGTATACTAATAAATTTCTTACCTCTTCTTTTTTCTGACCTTTATCCAGTATACGTATGAGGTCGACATATTAATTTTTGGATTTGCCAGTGTTTGTGGTAGAGCGTGGCCAGATGCCCTTATAGATTCCATTGCCCCTCACCTCTACTCCCAAAAACGGAATTGGTGCATTCGTATCAACACCTGCCTGCATCCCATGAGAAAAAGTGGGAACGTTTTATAAATGTTTTCAGATCGTGGAAATCATGCGGGACAAGCGTAGCAGCTAAGAAGCCGAGTATTCAACTAGTGGGTATGTAGGTTACTATCTAAAACCTCCGTTTAGGCCGGCCAGCACATCGGTTCTCGTCGTTAATCCGCCAGGCGCTTCTCTCCGAATCCCCCCAGTGACGTGCTAACGCGACCGGCTTTCCGGCAGTCTCATGACACACATACGTACAGGGTGAGTCTGGTGAGATGTAACAGCCCTTTTACTTCGTGAACGGCTACACATATCGAAACGTGGCCGTAGGCAAATGTTAGAGCGTCGAGGATCACGTATGTTTTTGTTTGATTCGTCTTTATAGCGCTGGTATTAATGGAGATGCTGAAGCGAGCACTTTCTTTAAATAGAACCCTATACTTTCTATAACTGCATCCGATAGCTCTTGAGAAGATGGTTACAGTGTTATAGCGTTGGTTAATGTTGGCGTTGAAACCTGTAGTAAAAAATTTCGAGAAATTTCTTCGCATGTGAGGGCATGGTGACCAAAAACGGCATTTGCGTTAGGAACACTGCCAAGGAGGTCTGTCGGACCAGGCTGCATGTTTGTATACCCTAATGCAGGCCTGTGCTTCCAGAATAAAGCTTTATTTCTCCTTTAACCAAATTACGACCTAGATGCACGTTCAATTACGAGTGTGTGTATGGAAATACGACATAGACTAGAATGTAGCCGAACACAAAGGGCTTAGGAAACCTATTTCACATTTGTGTATCCTCCCAGATCCACATGCACTGAAACAGTGAAATCAACTGTTGATTCTTCCAATATAAAGAGGTCTCATACGCAGCTACGGTATTAAGTATCTAAATGTTATAGGGAAGTTTTGACCTGCATTCTCTTGTATATGGCTGTGTGCTTCTTAGAGGTAAAAATACATGCTGTTGCACAACTGTCTGCACCTATGCTTCTCTGAATTATATCATATGGGAAACATTCGTTGAACAAAACATTTTATTGAAAATACACTCCTGGAAATGGAAAAAAGAACACATTGACACCAGTGTGTCAGACCCACCATACTTGCTCCGGACACTGCGAGAGGGCTGTACAAGCAATGATCACACGCACGGCACAGCGGACACACCAGGAACCGCGGTGTTGGCCGTCGAATGGCGCTAGCTGCGCAGCATTTGTGCACCGCCGCCGTCAGTGTCAGCCAGTTTGCCGTGGCATACGGAGCTCCATCGCAGTCTTTAACACTGGTAGCATGCTGCGACAGCGTGGACGTGAACCGTATGTGCAGGTGACGGACTTTGAGCGAGGGCGTATTGTGGGCATGCGGGAGGCCGGGTGGACGTACCGCCGAATTGCTCAACACGTGGGGCGTGAGGTCTCCACAGTACATCGATGTTGTCGCCAGTGGTCGGCGGAAGGTGCACGTGCCCGTCGACCTGGGACCGGACCGCAGCGACGCACGGATGCACGCCAAGACCGTAGGATCCTACGCAGTGCCGTAGGCGACCGCACCGCCACTTCCCAGCAAATTAGGGACACTGTTGCTCCTGGGGTATCGGCGAGGACCATTCGCAACCGTCTCCATGAAGCTGGGCTACGGTCCCGCACACCGTTAGGCCGTCTTCCGCTCACGCCCCAACATCGTGCAGCCCGCCTCCAGTGGTGTGGCGACAGGCGTGAATGGAGGGACGAATGGAGACGTGTCGTCTTCAGCGATGAGAGTCGCTTCTGCCTTGGTGCCAATGATGGTCGTATGCGTGTTTGGCGCCGTGCAGGTGAGCGCCACAATCAGGACTGCATACGACCGAGGCACACAGGGCCAACACCCGGCATCATGGTGTGGGGAGCGATCTCCTACACTGGCCGTACACCACTGGTGATCGTCGAGGGGACACTGAATAGTGCACGGTACATCCAAACCGTCATCGAACCCATCGTTCTACCATTCCTAGACCGGCAAGGAAACTTGCTGTTCCAACAGGACAGTGCACGTCCGCATGTATCCCGTGCCACCCAACGTGCTCTAGAAGGTGTAAGTCAACTACCCTGGCCAGCAAGATCTCCGGATCTGTCCCCCATTGAGCATGTTTGGGACTGGATGAAGCGTCGTCTCACGCGGTCTGCACGTCCAGCACGAACGCTGGTCCAGCTGAGGCGCCAGGTGGAAATGGCATGGCAAGCCGTTCCACAGGACTACATCCAGCATCTCTACGATCGTCTCCATGGGAGAATAGCAGCCTGCATTGCTGCGAAAGGTGGATATACACTGTACTAGTGCCGACATTGTGCATGCTCTGTTGCCTGTGTCTATGTGCCTGTGGTTCTGTCAGTGTGATCATGTGATGTATCTGACCCCAGGAATGTGTCAATAAAGTTTCCCCTTCCTGGGACAATGAATTCACGGTGTTCTTATTTTAATTTCCAGGAGTGTAAATGTTCTTCTTAACGAAACCTCGTTTCATGTTGAACGTATGCGTGTAATAGCTACATGGGAAACACTGTGTCACACTTCTTTGATATTGCAATGCAATTTAGTACACACGTAAATGAAATAAAGAAATTACTGTCAATGATTTGGCAACCACACAAGAAAATAACATAAATTTTTCTTCCAAGAAAATAAATTTATCCGTTATTTAAGCATGAGTTCAAACTGTTCACCAAGTACGGAAAGGCGAATTTGCAATGTCCGTTCGAAAGAACGACGAATAAATGCAATTACAGTGGATGATACTGTAGGACATGCGCTGTCGATTCGACGACACATATCACCTGATGTAGGCGAGGTTTCGCCATAGACTGCACCTCTGTGTGCTTTCCAAACAAATAAACCAAGAGGACTCAAATCGGAGAACCTCGCAGGCCATCTGACAATAGAATTTATTCCCATCCAACGTCCAGGAAAATTCCCATTCAATATTCGCCTTACAGCACGGGACGGGTGAGCTGGACAGTCATCGTGTCGCAGCTACATACACTGTTGACTTCCCAGTGCTACCACTTCTAGAATATTCGTCAGAAAGAGTGCGTACGAATGTCTTTCTTGAACGCCTCAGATGATGTAAGGTCCCACAATGTAATTTCCTAATATGCCACACCATACAGTTGCGCTCCACAGCCGTTGATGTTGCACCTGACGAAGCCAGTGTGGATTTTCGGCTGCTCAGTAGTGCACGTTGTGCAAATTTACATTAGCGTTGTTAGTAAACGTTGCTGCATCGGTAAAGAGCACACGTTGGAAAAACGTAGGATACGTCTCTCAGTTGCTGAAGAGCAAACCTACAAAATCGTATACGACTTCCGAAATCAACGTCGTCGAGTGCCTGATGTAGTGAAAACTGATAAGGATGGAAATTCTGGCTGGATGCCAAAGACACTCGTCAGGCTGATACTACCTTCAAAATATGTCTCATACTACCACGCGGAATCATTAACGTCGTAGCCAGAACAGCTTCTTCGTGTTCACTGTCAGTTGCAGTACTCTTTCTTGTCCTCTTTCTGACGTTCAAACAGCCTGTCTTAATGATTCGTGGATCTACCAGGCACCTAGGATTTTGGGGATCCGGATGGATAGCCCTGAGCCGCCGAATTGTTTTTACTGCATACTTTCATAAAAAAGTAGCATATCCAATTTTTCCTCATTGGTGTACATGTCTACAGGCAACTAATGTTAGCCGGCCGTAGTGGCCGTGCGGTTCTAGGCGCTACAGTCTGGAACCGTGAGACCGCTACGGTCGCAGGTTCGAATCCTGCCTCGGGCATGGATGTGTGTGATGTCCTTAGGTTAGTTGGGTTTAAGTAGTTCTAAGTTCTAGGGGACTGATGACCTCAGTAGTTAAGTCCCATAGTGCTCGGAGCCATTTGAACCATTTTTGAACTAATGTTAAAGCAGAAATGAGCGATCTGCAGTACTGACAAGTAAACAGGCAAATGTGCCGATTCCGGCCGCCATGCTCTCACATTCCAGGAAATTTCTGAATTTTTATGACAGGTTTCAATGTCAACATTAACAACGCTGTTTCACTGTAATTGTCTTATCAAGAGCTACCGAATGCAGTTATTGAAGTGTACGACTCTATTTAAAAAACGTACCTGCTTTAATATCTCTGTTGATGGCAACAATAAAAACATTACTTAAACAAAAAAACACATGCCCCTCGGCGCTGTGACATTTGCTGACAACCACATTTCGACATGTGTAACCGTTCACGAAATAAAAGGAATGTTACTTCTTACGTGACTCACCATGTATAGTAGTAATCTTTTCTCTCTCTCTCCTCTTTTTGAACCATTAATCTTTGGACTGGTTGGATGGATTCCGCCACGAATTCCACTCGTGCGCCAACCTCTTCATCCCAGAGTAGCACTTCCAACCTACGTCCCCACTAATTTTTAGGATGTATTCCAATCTGTCTCTCCCTCTACAATTTTTACCCTCTACAGATCCCTCTTGTATAATGGAAGTTAACAGATGTCCTATCATCCTGTCCCTTCTCATTGTCAGTGTTTTCCACATATTCCTTTTCTCTTCGATACTTTCAAATTCATCTACGGCACCACAACTCAAATGCTTCAATTATCTTCTGTTCCGTTTTTCCCTCAATCCATGTTTCACTACCATACAATGCCGTGCTCTAAACGTACATTCTCAGAAATATTTCCCTCAAATTAAGGCCTATGTTTGATCCAGTAGACGTCTCTTGGCCAGGCCCTTTTTGCCATTGCTAGTCTACTTTTGATGTCCTCCTTAATCCGTCGGTCACTGGTTGTTTCGCTGCCTAGATAAAAGAATTCCCTAACTTTATCTACTAAGTTTCTCGCTTTTCTCATTTCTGCCATTCCTCAGTACTTTCGTCTTTCTTCGATATACTCTCAATCCATTTGCTGTACTCATTAGGCTGTTCATTCCATTCAGCAGATCATGTTGTTCTTCTTCAGTTTCACTCAGGATAGCAATGTCATCAGCGGATCGTATCATTGATACCCTTTCACCATGGACTTTCATTCCGTTCCTGAATCTTTCTTTTAATTCCATCACTGCTTCTTCTATGTGCAAACTGAACAGGAGGGGCGGAAGAGTGCATCCCTGTCTTACATTGTTTTTAATCCGAGCACTTCATTCTTGGTCGTCCACTCTTATTATTCCCTCTTGGCACTAATATGTATTATGTATTACCCGTCTCTCTCCTACAGCTTTCCTCTATTTTCCTCAGAATTTCGAACATCTTGCACCATTTCACATTATTGAACACTTTCTCCAGGTCGTGAACGTGACTTGAATTTTCTTTAGTCTTGCTTCCATTATCAACCGCAACGTTAGAACCGTCTCGCTGGTGCCTTTACCTCTCCTAAAACCAAACGTATCATCATCTACCACATCCACATTTTTCTTTTCCATTCTTCTTTATTTTATTCTTGTAAGCATCTTGGATACATGAGCGTTAAGCTGATTTGTGATAATTCTCGCGTTTGTCGGCTCTTGCAATCTTCGGAATTTTGCGGATGGTATATCGCCAGACATACATTCTACAACCAACGTCAATAGTTTTGTGGCCACCATCCCAACGATTTTAGAAATTCTGATGAAATGTTATCTGCCCCTTCTGTCTTATTGGATCTTAAGCACTCCAAAGCTTTCTTAAATTCTGATTCTAATACTGGATCTTCTATCTCTTCTATATCGCCTCCTGTTTCTTCTCCTATCACATCAGACAAATCTTCCTCGTCACAGAAGCCGTCAATATACTCTTTCCACGTATCCGCTTTCTCCTCTGCATTTAACAATGGAATTCGACTTGCAATCTTAATGTTACCACCCTTGCTTTTAATTTCACCAAATGTTTCCAGAATTAAATGAAGTACTGGTGGAAGTAAGGACGTGAGGGCGGGTCCTGAGTCATGTTTGGGTAACTCAGATGGTAGAGCACTTGCCAGCGAAAGGCAAAGGTCCCGCGTTTGAGTCTCTGTCCGGCACTCAGTTTTAATCTGCCAGGAAGTTTCACCGAAGGTAGTTTTGATTTCCCTATATGCTGAAACTGTCCTTCCGCCAATCATTTCTTTTTCGATTTCTTCACGTTTTTCCTGTGGTTATTTCGTATTAGCTTCCCTGTACTTCCTATTATTTCATTCCTCAGCAACTTGTATTTCTTTATACTTGAATTTCCCTGAAAATTTTTGTACTTCTTTCTTTCATCGACCAATTGAAGTATTTTTTCTGTTACCCACGGATTTCTCGCAGTTACCTTCTCTGTACCTATGTTTTTCTTTTCAACTTCTGTTATTGTCTTTTTTAGAGAAGTTCATTCCTCTTCAACTTTACTGCCTACTGAGCTATTCCTTATTGCTGTATCTATAGCTTAAGAGAACTTCAAGCATATCTCGTCATTCCCTAGTACTTCCGTATCCCGCTTCTTTGCTTATTGATTCTTCCGGACTAATCTCTTAAACTGCAGCCTGCTCTTCGTAACTGATCTGATCTGATCTGATCTGAGTCTACAGCTGTTCCTGGTTACCCCTCATAACCCAGTATCTGATTTCGGAACCGCTTTCGGACCATTACGTGATCTAACTGAAATCTTCCCGTAAACCCCGGACTTTTCCCAGTACACCTCCTCCTCTTGTGGTTCTTCATCAGAGTATTCGCTATTACTAGCTGAAATTTATTATACAGCTCAATTAGTCCTCCTCCTCTCTCGTTCCTTGTTCCAAGCCCATATTCTCCCAGAACCTTTTCTTCTACTCTTTCCTCTATAACTGCATTCCTTACCACAGTGACAATTAGATTTTCATCTCCCTTTACGTATTGTATTACCCTTTCAATATCCTCATATACTTTCCCTGTGTCTTCATCTTCAGCTTGTGATGTCGGCATGTATGCCTGAACTATCGTTGTCGGTGTTGGTTTGTTGTCCATTCTGATAACAACTCTGTCACTGAACTGTTCACAGTAACACAGTCTCTGATCTACCTTCCATTCATAACGAATTCTACTCCCATTATACTATTTTCCGCTGTTGTTGATATTACCCTATATTCACTGACCCTTATACTCACTGACCCCTACTATTTGTAGATTGAGCCTTTGCTTTTCCCTTTGCAGATTTTCTAACTTCCCTACCACGTTCAAATTTTTGCTCATGGTCACCTCCCCCCCCCCCCCCCCCCCCCCCTCTGCATCTCCACCTGAAGATCCGAATGGAGGACTGTTCCGGAATCTTCTGCCAACGGAAATATCATCATGACACTTTTTCAGTTACGGACCACATGTCCTGTGGGTACATGTTATGTTTCTTTAAAAAAGATGTATCCATTCCTTGTCATCCTCATGCCATTGATCACTGCTGATTCTTCCGCTTTTAAGGGCGGTTTCCCTCCCCAAGGACAACAGACGGACCCGAACCTCTTTCCGCTCCTCCGCCCTCTTTGACAAGTCCGTTGGCAGAATGAGGATGGCTTCTTATGGCGTCAGTCTTTGACCGCCAATACTAATTATTAATGAGAATATAGACGGTGGTGGGTTTCGAACCCGTGACCGAGGACGTTATGATAACCCATCAAAGACGCTAGCCCCAGACCACACGTTAACAACGAGGTTTAGTAACCACACTAGAACGGAATGTGCTGATTCAGGTGAGGCAAGCTCGAAGTGTTTACCGAGAGTCTTCCACTTGGGAAGTAACAGACCTCTTTTATTATCTAAACCTTTTCTGTCGTCTGTTATTTTCTTCTTAAGGAGATGGTAAACTATGTTTTCCTTCTCAAAAATGTGCTTATGTACCACATGTGTTTGCTTTAAGTACCAATGGATTTATGTAAAAGAGCACTAAGAGAAGCTGCAGAAAAAGGCGAAGCAGCTTTGTTACGGATTTTTTATTAGCAAACGACCCTCCATAGTTGCGAAGATGGTGAGTCGATCTGTAATGAAAATAAATGAATAAATATCTGGGTGAGCTATGCTCCTGAAAAACGCCCTCTAGAAATCTATGAGGGACACTCAATTAGCAATGCAACTCATTTTTGTCTGCCAGTTTTGGTGGTAATAATGCGATATTTTTTTTTGGGGGGAGGGGGGAGGATGGTGGACGACGAGGAATATTCCCGCTTCAGCCCCTATAGATTTATGAAGTAATGATGGGTGGTGGCGCTATACGTAAGCTTCAAAGTGGCGTCTGTCAAAGAGGTGCGTTCCAGGCTGTGAGTTGTCATTGAGTTTCTCTTTGTGGAAAGCAGAGCATCGCAGATGCTCGTATGTACTTGCAGAATGTCTACGTAGACCTGACTGTGAACAAAAGCACGGCGAATCATTGGTGGATTCCTCTATCACATCGCACCAAGATCGCGCAAAGCTCTCCGATCTCCCGCAGCCGGCCGCTGTGTTCGAGCGGTTATGGGCGCTTCAGTCCGGAACCGCGCTGCTACTACGGTCGTAAGTTCGAATCCTGCCTCGGGCATGGATGTGTGTGGTGTCCTTAGGTTAGTTAGGTTTAAGTAGTTCTAAGTCTAGGGGACTGATGACCTCAGATTTTAAGTCCCATAGTGCTCATAGCCATTTGAACCATTTTTGATCTCCCGCATGCCGGTCGGCCGCACATAGCTGTGACTCCTGCACTGTTGGAACGTTTGGATACTCTCATTCGAGGTTATAGGCGGATCATAGACACCTAACTGCTCAGCTGGATGTCTATGTTGGTCTGCGCAGCCGAGAGGAGCTCAGAAAACTTCATTTCTTATTAATCCACTCTACAGCCCGAATCTTGCACGTTAGGCCTTCCATATGTTTGGCCCACTGAAGGATGCTCTCCGCAGGAAGCTGTGTGCAAGATGACGTAAGGCCACACTGAACAGAGTAGCCAAAGGAATGGGGAATAGTATAGTGTACTGGACTCTTGAATGGAACCAACCTGCTATCAGAAAAATATCTGTTACATTACTTATTGAATGCCCCTCGTACTTCCAGAAGGATTCCGAGAGCCTCCTGGACAAAGTGCATCGGTAGCAGTTGATACACCGCCTCCAGAGCCTCCAGCAACATCATTCAAAAATTTCTACTAAAAACGAAACAGGTAACCATTCAAAGTCATTTGGGAGAAAAATCTAATAAACCCCTCTCAGATTTCGGTTGACCGTTACTTTTCGTAAAAACTATCTCTTGCTACAATCTACCCAACAAGTGCTGGCTCACTATATCGATACAGTGACACAGAAAACCATGAAGTGACAATGCTTGATTCCATTCCTGTGTATGGCAACGCACTTCATATTGTTTTAACCTTTCCCTGATTAAAAAGTAACTTCGTTGATCACAAAGGACAGCTAACTCAGGACATCAGAAAATCAAATGTATTAAACGACCAGCTTCGCTACAGAAAGCACACTCAGTTGCTCCATGATACTGTTTTAAGATTTTTCCCAGTCTACCAACGTTCCTCAGACGCAAAACCGGTGGCATTTTATTGGTCAAATCCTACCCGCATTAATAAAACTCCATTTCTAGCGAAGTCTTTTCAAAATTTTCTTACCCCTAGTGCTGCCATGAAATAGTCTCTGTCCCTTAAACCCGTCGAATAGGCCCCACCATGAACTCTCTTAGAAGTATTAGGGGAAATATGATCTGTCATGGACAAAGTCCGCACATGTTATGGTACCAGAAGCCAGCTGTAGTGTACACGCGAAGTAGAGGAGAAAATGGTGGTTTCGGTCAAGAATGATATGTTACAGGATTGACATACAAGACGCTGTTTGAATGGTTACACATGCTCTGCAGCTGTCATTTTTACTTTAATTTTGAACTGTTGAATAACATCAGTACTAGCCCACTATCAAGTACACTGACAAACGGAAGGTACAGGGAAATTTTGGAAATTTGTGGTAAGGTCTGATGGGACCAAACTGGTGAGGTCATCAGTCCCTAAGCTTACACACTACGAAAGCTAACTTAAACTAAATTACGCGACACACACACACATCCATGCCCGAGGGAGGACTCGAACCTCCGACGGGGAAGCCGAGCGGACCGTGACAAGACGCCTCATCACAGACCGTTCGGCCACCCCGCGGGGTCCAAGGTACAGGGATTCGGTGTGATAACAATCGGTTATAAGTTACACACAGCAGCAAATCACATGACAAAATGGGCTACCATTAGTAATACGTTGTTGTTGTTGGTGTTGTTGTTGTTGTTGTTGTTGTTGTGGCCTTCAGTCCAGAGACTGGTTTGGTGCAGCTCCCCATGCTACTCTGTCCTGTGCAAGCTTCTTCATCTCCCAGTACCTACTGCAGCCTACATCCTTCTGAATCTGCTTGGTGTATTCATCTCTTGGTCACTCTCTACGATTTTTACCCTCCACGCTGCCTTCCAGTAGTAAATTTGTTATCCCTTGATGCCTCACATCATGTTCTACCAACAGATCCCTTCTTCTAGTCAAGTTGGGCCACGAATTTCTCTCCTCCCCAATTCTATATAATACCTCCTCATTAGTTATGTGATCTACCCAGCTAATATTCAGCCTTCTTCTGTAGCATCACATTTCGAAAGCTTCTATTCTCTTCTTGTCTAACTAGTCACAAAACTAGTATCACTAGCACTTTTAAGAAGGATGCATATCACACATTTAAAATGATGTGCATCTCCAAGTATCATCGAACTCGTGCTACACGTTATGACCTCATAGTTTTTAATGTGGGCATGAAGCTACAGAAAATGACTTACAAAGAGGTTATGCTGAATTAAAAAGACGACATAAAAAATTTCGCGCCGTTTCGTCAGTAGCGCTCACGATGTCTGAGCAACAGGTGCACCCCTCCATCGCGCAATGCATAATTATCAAATTTATTGCTCGTGAAGGATTTACACCGGCGGAAATTTGCGAAAGATTAACTGCACAGTTCGGTGATAAAACATTATAAAGGACGCGTGTGTTTGCCTGGCATAAAAAGTTCAAGGATGGACAACAACGTGTGGAAAAACAGCAACACGATCGTCGTCCTCGGACCAACATTACAGACAAAAACACTCGTGCAGTTAAAGACATTATTGACGAAGATCGACGGGCGATAATATCAGAAATTGCACAAAATGTCGGTATCAGTTATGGGAACTGTCAAGCAATCATCACAAACGACCTACAGTTCCGTAAAGTGTATTCCAGATGTGTCCCTAAGCTTTTGACCGAGTATCTGAAGTTGAGACGTTTGGAGGTCTGTCAGAGGCTTACAGCAAGGTTTGCGGAAGAAGGTGATGCATTTTTGAGTCGGATCGTCACCTGCTACGAAACATGGGTTCACCACTACACTCCAGAATCCAAACAAGCCAGTAAGGAGTGGCGGAGGAAAGGGGAAGCAACACCTGTATAAGCCAAGACTCGACTGTCAGCTAGCCAGCTTCTTTCAACCGCTTTTTCGATCAACGAGGCATTTTGCTGATTGATTTTTTTCATGAGCGTCGCACAGTCAATTCTGCTTACTACTGCGAACTGTTGAACAAGGCGAGAGTTGCGTATCACCGTAAAAGACGAGACCAATCGATTCGAACAGGTCATCTTCCTCCACGACAATGCTCGACTCCATACTGAAGCTCTAACTATCTCCAAGCTACAGGAAATGCACTGGACTACACTTAACCATCCACCTTAAGCCCGGACTTATCTCCCTGCGATTTCCTTTTATTCGGACTGCTTAAAGAAGCTCTAGGAGGGCGACGATTTGAAGATGACGAGAGTGTGGAAGACTTCGTGCGCAACTGGCAGGTGACACGACCCAGTTCTCTTCATGATGAGGGCATCAAAAGCTGCCCATACGCTGCGACAAATGCATTTGCAAAGCAGAAGACTGCCGGCCGGAGTGGCCGTGCAGTTCTAGGCGCTGCAGTCCGGAGCCGAGTTACCACTACGGTCGCAGGTTCGAATCCTGCCTCGGGCATGGATGTGTGTGATGTACTTAGGTTAGTTAGGTTTAATTAGTTCTAAGTTCTAGGCGACTGATGACCTTAGAAGTTGAGTCGCATAGTGCTCAGAGCCATTTGAACCATTTGAAAGCAGAAGACTATGCGGAAAAATAAACTATTGAGCTCTTCAAGAAATGAATTTAAATAAAAAATAAAATCCCATTTATATTCGATCCGCCCTCGTACATCGAAGAAGTAGTTGACACACAGATATGATGCACACAGGTGTCGTGAATAGTCTAACAATTTCCTTCACTTTGAACTAGGTGTTGTAGAATAGCGTAAACTAAACGGCCAAAGTGTATAGTTTACCAGTTTAGTAGAGAGGTATTCAATAAATTATTACCCTTGCAGCTATACAATTAAAAAGGACCGCAACAACTCAAACAACTAATGATTATGTAGCTGTGTGGTTTCCCGGTATAGCTATCGCGTATGTTTGCCATAATAGCGACGACTGCTACTCCAGTGGTTCTGTAATTTTTCGTCGAAGAATAGGCGCAAAACTGCTCAGAACTTTCCCTTTCGCAAGACCTTTCGTTGACTCAAACTCTGTCACATTGATAATTTGGGTATAGATTTCTGTTTTCTCTGTCACGTACCTTTGTGTACATTATGCGAAAACTGTTACGAGGGCGCGCTGAAATAAATGCCTCCGAATATTTTATGTGAAAACCCTTAAAGTTTTTTTAAATAAAACAAACGTTATTAACGTGCCAAATCTTTGCTCTTCATGTCTGCGTATTTATCTCTCAAGATAGTGGCCATGGTGACGAACAAATATCTCCCAACAAGAGACAAGTTAGGTGCAACCGCCACTGTAGAATGTTTGACTTTACTGACAAAGTCAAACCCTCACCTCTGCTTCCACCACTTTGTTACCATCAAGTGAAGTCCTCGAGGGTATTCTTTAAGTTTTGGAAACAGATTAAAATCGGATGGTCCAAGTTGGGGACTGTATGGAGAATGTTGCAGACGTCACAGCGCTCCTGTGTGACCTGGCACTGACGTGCTGAAGGAGAGGGTGCTCCACGTGTGAATGAACTCGATTACAGCAAACTATTTCTCACGAGTTGACATAGTTACGTTACACATGTTATACATCGCACTGTTAACGCTGCAGATCGAAGCTCAATAGTGGCAGAATGTTACAAACCTATGTTTTATTTCAAAGCTTTTCACAGTTCTCACATAAAAAATTTGAAGACAGTACTTTTCACTAAGCTCTCGTAATTTGTGATTGGAGTTCATTAATTAAGCTGCAAAGGTGGGGGAAATATAGTCACATACCATCGTCTGCTGTTTAACACTTTCACCACCAATTTCCCCGTTTCATTTAAGAACGCAAGAAGAGGTGGAACATATAGGGCTCATTCATAAGCCCCGCAAGGGGTTCAGAAGGCGACTGTCCGAAAACTATAAAACATACAGCAAGAAACACTTATCTAGAAACGTCAGTGCTACGTGCAATTCACCGACACGGGTTGTCCGTGAAGGCGTGACAGCAGCAAACTTTGCTAGTCTGTACATTGGGTTGCCTACCTGCAGTCTCGAATTACTGGACACGACGATACACAGCGGAGAGGATCAGAGGGTTAATAATGAAGCTTTAGGATCGCACAGTTAATTACAAGAATACTGCAAATCATTAGCAGGCTTCCCTTCACCACTAGGGCATTGTCGAATAGCAATAATATGCATCAAATTCCCACTGGTTCTGTGATAACCTATCGTGGGTCAAATAAGGTCTTATCGTAGGGAAATAGCTACACCGGGTGCTGAACTTTCTTCCAGTTTGACCAACATAAGGGTTGATGGAAACATTTAAGACGCCTTCCCATACTTAGAGCAGACCCATATCGTTAAACATAACGCGTGATGAAACAATCTCCTGAAAAAATATGCATACAGGGTGGTCCATTGATAGTGACAGGGCCAAATATCTCACGAATTAAGCATCAAACGAAAAAACTACAAAGAACGAAACTCATCTAGCTTGAAGGGGGAAACCGCTATGATTGGCGCTATGGTTGGTCCGCTAGATGGCGCTGCCATAGGTCAAATTGTTATCAACTGCGTTTTCTTAAATAGAAACCCCCAATTTTTATTACATATTCGTGTAGCACGTAAAGAAATATGAAAGTTTTAGTTGGACCACTTTTTTCGCTTTGTAATAGATGGCGCTGTAATACTCACAAACGTATAAGTACGTGGTATCACGTAACATTCCGCCAGTTCGGACGGTATTTCCTTCGTGATACATTACCCATGTCGAAATGGACCGTTTACCAATTGCGGAAAAGGTCGATATCGTGTTGATGTAAGCCTATTGTCATCGAAATGCTCAACGGGCGTGTGCTATGTATGGTGCTCGGTATCCTGGACGACATCATCGAAGTGTCCGGACCGTTCGCCGGATAGTTACGTTATTTAAGGACACAGGAAGTGTTCATCCACATGTGAAACGTCAACCACGACCTGCAACAAATGATAACGTCCAAGTAGGTGTTGTAGCTGCTAATCCACACATCAGTAGGAGATAAACTGCGTGAGAAAATGGAATCTCAAAATCGTCGGTGTTGAGAATGCTACATCAGCATCGATTGCACCCGTACCATATTTCTATGCACCAGTAATTGCATGGTGACGACTTTGAACGTCGTGTACAGTTCTGCTACTGGGCACAAGAGAAATTACGGCACGATGACAGATTTTTTGCACGCGTTCTATTTAGCGACAAAGCGTCATTCACCAACACAGCGACCTTGGCGAGTTAAGGTTCAAAAAAAAAAAAAAATGGCTCTGAGCACTATGGGACTTAACATCTATGGTCCTCAGACCCCTAGAACTTAGAACTGCTTAAACCTAACTAACCTAAGGACATCACACACATCCATGCCCGAGGCAGGATTCGAACCTGCGACTGTAGCAGTCGCGCGGATCCGGACTGAGCGCCTAGAACCGCTAGACCACCGCGGCCGGCTCGAGTTAAGGTATAGTGCGGCATTATGGGAGGAAGAAAAATTGGCCCCCATTTTATGGATGGCTGTCTCTGTCAAAATGGTGCAATGTATGCTGACTTTCTACGTAATGTTCTACCGATGTTACTATAAGATGTTTCACTGCATGACAGAATGTCGATGTACTTCCAGCACGATGGAGGTCCGGTACATAGCTCGCGTGCGGTTGAAGCGGTACTGAATAGCATATTTCATGACAGGTGGATTGGTCGTCGCAGTACCATACCACGGCCCGCACGTTCACCAGATGTGACATCCCCGGATTTCTTTCTGTGGGGAAAGTTGAAGGATATTTGCTATGGTGGTCCACCGACAACGCCTGACAACATGCGTCAGCTCGTTGTCTATGCATGTGCGAACATTACGGAAGGCCAACTACTCCCTGTTGAGAGGAATGTCGTTACACGTATTGCCAAATGCATTGAGGTTGACGGACATTATTTTGAGCATTTATTGCATTAATGTGTTATTTACAGGTAATCACGCTGTAACAGCATGCGTTCTCAGAAATGATTAATTGACAAAGGTACATGAATCACATTGGAGCAACCGAAATAAGGTGTTCAAACGTACCTACGATCTGTATTTGAATTTAAAAAACCTACCTATTACCAACTGTTCGTCTAAAATTGTGAGCCATATGTTTGTGACTATTACAGCCCCATCTATCACAAAGCGAAAAAGTGGTCCAACTAAAAAAATCATATTTCTTTACGTACTATGCTAATATGTAATAAAAAATTGAGGTTCCTATGTAAAAAACCGCAGTTCAAAACCGTTTGACCTATGGCAGTGCCATCTAGCGGGACACGCATAGCGCCATCTGGTTTCTCCCTTCAAGCTAGAAAAGGTTCGTTCTTTGTAGTTTTTTCGTTTGACGCTTATTTCGTGAGATATTTGGCCCGGCCACCATCTATGGACCCTGTAGACATGGAACTTTGCAACAACTACACGAGAAGCGTACCTAAAAATGCACTCGAGGAATTGTCGCAGGTGAAGTTTAATTTTTTTCAAAGTTGCCGACGACTCACTGTGCACGGTGAGGACGTGCGTCTGGACGACGTCCTCGTTGCGCTGGGCGTGGCAGGTGTAGTTGCCGGCGTGCACCAGCTGGACGCGCGGCAGGAACAGGGAGCCGTCCGGGAAGACGCGCAAGTCGTCTGCGGCGCCGGCGGGCAGCTGCGCCAGGTCCGCCCCGTGGCGCCGCCACACGATGGGCGGCGGTGGAGCCCCGGTGACGTCACAGCGCACCTCGACGCTGTCGCCGACGCGCGCGCGCAGCCGCCGCACCTGCACCGCCTTGTCCAGCGACACCACCGATACGCCTGCACAGGCACAGCGTCCGTTACACCTAAGCGTATCACTGGATAATGACACTGTAATGATATAATGTGCTGATTTTTAACCACGTGACAATTCGACGTCATGTCCAGTATAAAATGAATACGTTTCAAAACAAAACAAAACAAAACAAAAAACAACGAATGTAAATGTACAGTTCGATTTCTGTTTTTGTTATGCTAAATTAAAACTTTTATCTTAAACATTACGTATTAAGTCGTGTTATGAGATATATTCCACGTACACTCATGCTCATAAATTAAGGATAATTGCAGAAAGTGGTGCCACACAACGTGGCACTACACAAAACTGGCGCTAATAGCATAGGCACAAAGGGAACACACACGACACAGATCTAAGTCCCCAGTATTGGTGATAAGTTGAAAAAACCGTTCCGAAACACATGTGCTACAAAACGCCAGTGTTTCCTGCGCATGTACCCCGACATCAATATGGAATACGATCACCATGCGCAAGTACACAGTCCGCACAACGGGTTGGCATATTTTGGATCAGCTGATCATGCTGCTGCTGGGGTATAGCCTCCTGAAGTGTCGTAGGGGTCTGAAGGCGTGGAGCGATACGTCGACCGACAGCATCCCAGACCTGCTCCATGAGTTTTAGGTCTGGAGAACAGGCAGGCCACTCCATTCGCCTAATATCTTCTATATCAAGGTACTCCTCCACGATGGTAGCTCGGCAGGGACGTGCGTTATCAGCCATCAGGAGGAAGTTCGGACCCCCTGCACCCCTGAAAAGGCGGACATACAGGTGCAAAATTACATCCCGATACACCCGACCTGTTACAGTTCCTCTGTCAAAGACATGCAGGGGTGTACGTGCACCAATCATAATCCCACCCCACACCATCAAACCACGACCTCCATACAGGTCCCTTTCAAGGACATTAAGGGATTGGTATCTGGTTCCTGGTTCACGCCAGATGAAAACCAGGCGAGAGTCACTGTTCAGACTATACCTGGACTCGTCTGTGAACATAACCAGGGACCACTGTTCCAATGACCACGTACTGTGTTGTTGACACCAGGCTTTACGGGCTCTCCTGTGACCAGGGGTCAAAGGAATGGACCTTGCACGTATCCGGGCGAATAAACCATGTCTGTTCGCCGGCCGTGGTAGCCGAGCGGTTCTAGGCGCTACAGTCTGGAACCGCGCGACCCCTACGGTCGCAGGTTCGAATCCTGCCTCGGGCACGGGTGTGTGTGATGTCCTTAGTTAGTTTTAAGTAGTTCTAAGTTCTAGGGGACTGATGATCTCAGACGTTTTTAAGTCCCATAGTGCTCAGAGCCATTTGAACCATGTCTGTTCAGTCGTCTGTAGACTGTGTGTCTGGAGACAACTGTTCCGGTGGCTGCGGTAAAGTCCCGAGCAAGGCTACCTGCAGTACTCCGTGGCCGTCTGCGGGCACTGATGGTGAGATATCGGTCTTCTTGTGGTGTTGTACACCGTGGATGTCCCGTACTGTAGCGCCTGGACACGTTTCCCGTCTGCTGTCATAATCTTGAGATCACACTTCGTGGCACACGGAGGGCCCGTGCTACGACCTGCAGTGTTTGACCAGCCTACAGTCGCCCTAGTATTTTACCCCTCGTGAGGTCATCAATATGTGTTCTTTTAGACATTTTTAACTCACATTCACTATTAGCGCGTCTGATAATGTTTGCACACTTAGTCGCTGCACCGTACTGTGACATGCACCAACACACCTCTGCGTATGTGGACTGCTGCGAGCTTCACCGTGCGACGACTGCAGGTCAAATGCACCGCATGGTCATACCCTGAGGTGATTTAAACTCGCAAACCGCCCACCAGAGCGTTGTTTCACCATGTATCAGCATTATCCTTTATTATGAGCATGAGTGTATGTATACCTCGTTACGACCTGAAGATGACAGCAAAGTCTATTCAAACGGTTGTATTAGACAAAGAAATATTTATATAGTGTTAGCTGCAAGCAGTTGAAGGTTTTTAGCTATTAAAATATATCATTCCTTCAGTTTTCTTAAAATGAGGAAATTCATTGACACTGTAATACACAGGGTCACCAATGTATAATATGTGCATACTGAGGGTTTGTAGTATTAGTGACTCATTTATCGCAGTCAACGAATGGTGCTCAGGAGACCTCTCTGTGCAGCCTCTCGTTTTGCTCTGGAGGCAGTCGCAGTGGTGAATTTAGAAGTGAAAGGTGTTTTGCTATATTCACTCCAGGGTAAAAGCATGCCCCGACCACTTCAGCCATTTAAACGGGGTCGTATTTTGTGCCTGCGGGAAACTGAATGGACGTGGCGATTGAATGCTACGCATGTGGAGCACAGTGTATCCGTGGTGTGTCACTGATTTCAGCCGTGATCTGTGGAACGTTCGCACAACTGTAGACCAGATTCTCCACCAGCGCGTAGTAGAGATGAACGTCGAGATCGGCGCATTGTAATAGCTTTTGCTTGTCCATCCCTGTGAGTGGAGGTCTGGGGTATTTCAGCCTATCACTTATGTGAGAAAATGATACACCTACAGCCGTCCTTACGATGCATTTATTGTATGGCTACCAGTTTCGGTGCTTCAGTGCACTATTTTCAGGAACAAGCTGATGCGAAGGGGTTAACACCATTCGTATAGAAGATGCAACAGTGGCTAAGGCCTGTAACTGATTTCAGCAGGTTACCTGTAACCGCGATATAGTCTCTCCAGCCGTCAGCCATCAAGTTGACATAAATGGCATCATAAGGACGGCTGTAGATGTTTCATTCTCTTGCTTTATACGAGCAGTGGTGGCCAACCGAACACTGTACAGTGAAGGAATCCATGCACCTGCTGGGCCACCAAGGATCACTGGAAACCATCAGCTTGCAGCAGGACTAAGATTACGTGTGCCTCCGGCTAGTTTACCACTGACACGGTAACACCACCAGAGATGGCTATCCTGGTGTCATGAGTCAACTGGTGATTGCAATGGTGGTCTGTTTTCTTCAGTGATGAGTGTAGATTCCGTCTTTATGCTGTTGATGGACGTACACATGTACAGCCCGGACATGGGGAGCTGCCTTTGGATTGCATTCGCCCACGACATACAGGTCCCATACAGGATTAATGGAGTGGTGGTCCATCAGTTACAAATCGCGTTCACGTTTCGTGTTTCTGCAGGGTAAAGTAACCAGTGTCAGCTACATAGCGCAAGCTGCTGTTCCCGGGCTACGGACATTACTTGGAGAGGGAGATTATGTTTGTCAGCGGGCAGTGAACGTCCACATATGGCTCCTGCGACGCAACGTGCTCTTCTTGTCCATAACGACAAGATCGCCACATCTATTGCCAATTGAAAACGTGTGGCAGATGATGTCGCGGGAATATACTCCTTCCACAGAGCAAGCATGAACCATTGTCTAATCGCAGCAAACACGCAAGATACTCAGGACAGTCTATCGCAAGATACCATTCGGCAGCTTTACGATCAATTGCATTCGAGAATACACTCCTGCGTTGCCGTCAGAGGTGGATACACTGTGTACTGGTGCGACTCTTACGACATCCTTTTGCGACGTGTATGTTTCATTTGGCCGGAATCTGTTATTATACACTCCTGCTACTACGGAAAGCATGCTTTATCAAATGGTTCAAATGGCTCTGAGCACTATGGGACTTAACTTCTGAGGTCATCAGTCCCCTAGAACTTAGAACTACTTAAACCTAACTAACCTAAGGACATCACGCACATCCATGAAACCGTAGCGGTCGCGCGGTTTCAGACTGTAGCGCCTAGAACCACTCGGCCACCCCGGCCGGCATGCTACAGCAGCTGTCCACAAAAGTTAGCCGTAAGATGACTTTCCCCTTTAGGATGCTTTTCTTCTTTTCTTTCCGGTGTAAGTTGAAGGAAGCTGGTGGAACGATGTCCTGAGTGAGACCTTTCCTACCATATTCTGAGTTATTTAGTACCGTTACTGGCTCTTGGAACTATAATTTTTTTCCTGCAGCTTATATCAGAGTTGAGCGAGGCTATATTGGCAATCATATGAGGTCACAGGGTGGAATAAGGCAACTACGACAACTACAGATATCTTGATTTGATGAAGCGCTAGGGGAAACTGCGCCAACAGAAACTACTTGCCTTCTGTTTTGTTGCTGCTGTGAAAACTGGAGGTGATTATCCCGTCTCTGCACCAAACCTCTAATTTTCATTGATTAATAATAAATAAATCTGTCTTTTGATACTGTCCAAAATAGCATGGGAGACCCACTCGGTATTGTACCATTATGATAAACTTTAGATAAGATTTTTAGATAATATTATAAATAAATATTATACACGCTATTGCCGTAGTGAGGAGACACAAATCGTGGGGACTACGCAATGAATCACCACCCAGTGATGTGGTTGACGGCAAAGTAGTTAATGCTACGTCTGATGGTATAGCGTTAGAATGAACGCGGGTAAGCTCTCCAAACAAAGCAAATTAATTACTTGTTCAGAAATATTTAATCAACCATGTGGTACGTCAGTAAGACGTATTTTTCAGTTAAAAAGTGGTAAATGACTGAATTCTGACCACTGATATCGGATGAGGGTTCATCGTCCCAACTTGAATGGCGTAGGTATGATTAGGTAATATTGTAGAATTCAGTTTGCTGTTTTTAACAAAAATTGTTGGCATCTCAGTTAACTTTCTACTTCGTTATTTAGATGCAATAAGATTTGCGAGGTCGCAAAAGGTCAATGATATTTACGGCATTCGACGCCTCATATGTTATCTACCATGCAAACACAATATTGGCTGCTAATGACAATACGGGGTGTGACTGGAGGCACCCAACGTTGAGCACAGCATGAGACTACAAAGTGTAGTTGAGCTGCTAAGTTGACAAATAACCCATAACAGTTATACACTCCTGGAAATTGAAATAAGAACACCGTGAATTCATTGTCCCAGGAAGGGGAAACTTTATTGACACATTCCTGGGGTCAGATACATCACATGATCACACTGACAGAACCACAGGCACACAGACACAGGCAACAGAGCATGCACAATGTCGGCACTAGTACAGTGTATATCCACCTTTCGCAGCAATGCAGGCTGCTATTCTCCCATGGAGACGATCGTAGAGATGCTGGATGTAGTCCTGTGGAACGGCTTGCCATGCCATTTCCACCTGGCGCCTCAGTTGGACCAGCGTTCGTGCTGGACGTGCAGACCGCGTGAGACGACGCTTCATCCAGTCCCAAACATGCTCAATGGGGGACAGATCCGGAGATCTTGCTGGCCAGGGTAGTTGACTTACACCTTCTAGAGCACGTTGGGTGGCACGGGATACATGCGGACGTGCATTGTCCTGTTGGAACAGCAAGTTCCCTTGCCGGTCTAGGAATGGTAGAACGATGGGTTCGATGACGGTTTGGATGTACCGTGCACTATTCAGTGTCCCCTCGACGATCACCAGTGGTGTACGGCCAGTGTAGGAGATCGCTCCCCACACCATGATGCCGGGTGTTGGCCCTGTGTGCCTCGGTCGTATGCAGTCCTGATTGTGGCGCTCACCTGCACGGCGCCAAACACGCATACGACCATCATTGGCACCAAGTCAGAAGCGACTCTCATCGCTGAAGACGACACGTCTCCATTCGTCCGTCCATTCACGCCTGTCGCGACACCACTGGAGGCGGGCTGCACGATGTTGGGGCGTGAGCGGAAGACGGCCTATCGGTGTGCGGGACCGTAGCCCAGCTTCATGGAGACGGTTGCGAATGGTCCTCGCCGATACCCCAGGAGCAACAGTGTCCCTAATTTGCTGGGAAGTGGCGGTGCGGTCCCCTATGGCACTGCGTAGGATCCTACGGTCTTGGCGTGCATCCGTGCGTCGCTGCGGTCCGGTCCCAGGTCGACGGGCACGTGCACCTTCCGCCGACCACTGGCGACAACATCGATGTACTGTGGAGACCTCACGCCCCACGTGTTGAGCAATTCGGCGGTACGTCCACCCGGCCTCCCGCATGCCCACTATACGCCCTCGCTCAAAGACCGTCAACTGCACATACGGTTCACGTCCACGCTGTCGCGGCATGCTACCAGTGTTAAAGACTGCGATGGAGCTCCGTATGCCACGGCAAACTGGCTGACACTGACGGCGGCGGTGCACAAATGCTGCGCAGCTAGCGCCATTCGACGGCCAACACCGCGGTTCCTGGTGTGTCCGCTGTGCCGTGCGTGTGATCATTGCTTGTACAGCCCTCTTGCAGTGTCCGGAGCAAGTATGGTGGGTCTGACACACCGGTGTCAATGTGTTCTTTTTTCCATTTCCAGGAGTGTATAATGCTAGTGGCGTTGATACAATACACTGCAATGGCAACGACAAACAAAGCAAATATTGCATTACATCTAGAGTAACAGTTGCCAAAACTAACAGTTCGTCAGAAAGTAGGCAAGGAATTTCGCAGAGTGAGAAAGAATTGGTAGATGAAATATTAGCGTTTCTGCAAGATGAGTCAATGGAATGTGTGGTGTCATATAAGGACGACTGTGCGGCCAACGTACATGAGGAGTAGATCGATGAAAATACGTGTTTAACAAGAGAAAGTGATATTGAAACAGGTGTAGATCCACGTAGTTCATCATCTTTGGAAGAAGGCGAGCCACAGATCCATCTCCAGTGAAACGAAGGAATGGACAATCGTTGTCCTACATGAGAGAGTACTAATCACAATTACGTACATGGAGATCATCCGCAGCACAGTAAGAAGAAAACCAATTGTGAACAGTTTCAGAATAAGTCCGCATCAGCATGACCATGTACTGCATAAGAATAACTACGGATATTCGAGGGAGGATAAAGTGTACTTGTTACAAAAACTGGTGTTTGTGCGTTTCAAGAATGCTTGACAGAATTTACAGGATATGCGTGATAATGACTCGCTACGTTATCCGCATCAAACTTCTCACCACTTATGTTAGAGTGATTTCAAGGGAAGCTGTAGATAGTTGCATAACTTCAAAAGTGCTACAGAATCGGAAGACGTAAGATGACGAAATTTCAAACAAAGCGTCAACCTGAACAAAGTGTCAACTTTACGATGTACAACAAACTGCGGAATCAGCCCGAAAAATTTATAAATGGCATAAACAAACTTATCGCATCGTTCAGTAAGGAATTTGTTCTTAACTCCGAAAAGTCGGCAATTGTAGAGGCAATGCATATAAAGGAACCCTGGAAACTAAAGGTACCGAGAGAGTTGTATGAAGAGCAACTAACATCAATGCCTTAACGCATTGGTATACAATTTTCCCGACAGTTGATCTGGATCATAAATTGGCTGGAAAGTTATTTATTGTGCTACGACCACTTAGAAGTGTTCTGCTCCCTACAACTGTTTCTCATCTCCGTGAACTTGCAAAGGGCGGAGGTAATATTTACGTCAACCAAGCAAGAGTGGGAGAATGCGCGTAAGAGATCTACAACTATAGTATGAGCACTGATTTCGGCGAGTATGTGATGAAATTAACTTGTCTTTAAGCTGTTCCCGGACTGCGTATAAATATAATACTGATTTAGGGTAAAATATCTCTCCTGAACAGTGTGTGGTATTGCATTTCTTGCCACTTGGAACCACTGGACAAATTTAAATTGTGGATATTTGTTTCCTCCGTGCCTATAAAGCATATTATCGCACTATCTGTAGCTACGCCTTAAAGGACAGCCAGTTTGAAGATAAGCCCTACGACAGACTGCTTCGCATTCGGTTCCATGCCATCACATTCCGTCAGTTCTCATCACCCCGTTACGACAATATGATTCTATATGCATTCTTTAAGAATGGATACGTCCTGCACGGTTTGTAACTCCCACAGAATTCGCCTTTGACATTGATGCTGCGAACCTTTTAGAACACTGTGGCACGGCATTTTTCATTCGGTGTTCATGGTGCAAGTTAATGGTTTGTTTTCAACATTTTTTGAACGTCCACGGTGTCTATTTAGTGAAGGGTAATACATACACCCCATAGAAGATTGATCTCTTCACGTCCCGGACACATATTTTCTTAATCTCTCCTCAGGACGCTCATTATCAGCTAAAATTTTTTCAGTCATAGTTGTTAACACAATACTACTTCGTGCTCAAGGGGCTTCTTGCTAGCTCGTTTCACAGTAATTCTAATAACGGCTCCCATCAAAAGCAACAGACTGAAGACCTACGTCTCATTTCTGTGCTGGGACAACGGCTTCGAATAAAGATGCCAGACTGGCGAAACTGTTGGACTTTAGTGTCTCGTTACGATTTGGCAAGATACAAGTAAATCTCTTACACGCCCTGATACTCCAGTGCAAATGGAGGCAGTAACCTGCTGTATGTGGTAACGCAGAGAAGAGAAGAACGCCCCGATTCTATAATCACGTACCATTCACTGGCTGCATATTTGATTGCTAACAGGAAAACTTGTCACATTTTGATTTCGCCGTAAATGAATCTGACCTCAAAATTGCCCGACTCTGGGTGCCAATATCTTGCAGTAATAAGAGGGCAGGCAATTTTCTTTTTCTCATAGTTAATTAATAACAGTAGACCCGTGACCTGTGGCGCAGATTATTTTCCGTCACCTATCAAACGAGGAGGTGGCTACACGCTCCGTCGTCTCGTATCAGCTCCTATCGATGGCGCCAGTTCTACATCTAGGGCTAGATCGTTTAGCGGGAATTCCGGGTTCGAGTAACAGTCCGATACAAATTTTCATTTCACACACAAATTGTACAGCTCGTGTCTAATCGTATTCATTTTGTTTACGTAAATTTGCAGAATAAATTTTATATCTATGCCTCAACGCCCTCCAAAACTACAATAAAAAAGTTATGTAGCTCTAGATGTAGAATTAGCGTGTACTGTAGGAATCAATGTGAGACGACAGAGAAATTATGTGAGGTGTAGAGCCATCTAGTCACTTGATAGACAAAGGAGACTTATCTGCGTCACGAATGTAGTTCTTCAACTAAAGTAGGAAGTAAATTGCTGCCTTCTTGTTACTGCCAGATATTGGGGCAGACTGTCGGACAGTCTTGAGGTCAGTTTCATTTACGGCAAAATTAAAATGTAGTACAAGTTTTCCCACCAACAATCAAATATGCAGCTAATAAATGCCACCAGGTTAGAGAAACAATGCGTTCTTCCCTTCTCTGCGTTACAACAGGTAGCACGGTACTACTGCCATGTGTACTGGAATAGCGAGACGTATAAGAGGCCAATTTTTGTACTACCACATCAGTACAAGACATTAAAGCTCAAAACGTTTCGCTACTCTCACGTCTTTGTGTAATGTGCATCTCTTCTATTTCATAGCCCGCATCTCGTGGTCGTGCGGTAGCGTTCTCGCTTCCCACGCCCGGGTTCGATTCCCAGCGGGGTCAGGGATTTTCTCTGCCTCGTGATGGCTGGGTGTTGTGTGCTGTCCTCAGGTTAGTTAGGTTTAAGTAGTTCTAAGTTCTAGGGGACTGATGACCATCGCTGTTAAGTCCCATAGTGCTCAGAGCCATTTGAACCATTTTTCTATTTCATAGAGCCGTTGACGTCAACAGTGTCTCTCCCTTCAGACATCCATTCACATCTGAAGGCCATTAGATAGTACTATTTAGACCGTGCAGATTGACTGAGGTGACAAGAGATATGGAATATCGCCTAATATCGTATCTGGCCTCCTTTTTCCCTGTGTAGTGAGCAACTCTACGTGGCATGGACTCAACAAGTTGTTGGAACATCTGGAGAAGAACTGAGCTGTGCTGCTTCAATTGAAGTCCATAACTGCAAAAGTGCTGGCGGTGCGGGATTTTATGTCTCTTAAATATTGGATTGGATTCTGTCGGGTGATCTGTGTGGCCAAATCATTCCATCCTCAAACCAATCGCGAACAGATGTGGCCCCGTGACACGGCCCATTGCCATTCATAAAATGTCCATCGTTGTTTGGGAACAAGAGGTATGCGAATGGCTACGAATGGTCATCAAGTAGCCGAACATAGCATTCGATGTAAACACAGCCCACATTATTATGGAGCCATCGCCGGCTTCCATAGTGCCCTGCTTACAACTTGGGTCCAAGGCTTCGTGAGGTCTGCACCGCACTCGAACCATCAGCTCTTAACAACTAAAATCGGGACTCAACTGACAAGGCCACAGTTTTCTAACATTTAAGGGTCTAATCGAGTAGTCACGGGTTCAGGAGAGGTGCTGCAGGCAATTTCGTGCCGTTAGCAAAGGCACTCTCGTCGGTTGTCTGCTGCCATAGCCCTTTATTGCCAAATTTCGTCGTACTGTCCTACGGGACACGTTCGATGTACTTCTCACATTGGTTTGTGCGGTAATTTCACGCAGACTCTTAGCACTGAAAAGTTTAAACGGACTCCGCAGTCCTCGGTCGTTAAGTGAGAGTTGTCGGCAACTGCAGGGTCCTTGGTGAGAGGTAATTTATGACATCTGGTATTGACGGAAAGCTCTTGACACTGTGGCTCTAGAAACTTTCAATTCCTTAACGATTTCCGAAATGGAATGTCGAATGCATCTACCTCCAACTACCATTCCCCGTTGAAAGACTACCAATTCCCATCGTGCCGCCATAATCACGCCGGAAACCTTTACAAATCAAACACCTGAGTACAAATAACATCTCTGAGAATGCACTGCTCTTTTATACCTTGTGTACGCGAAAGTACCGCCATTTGTTGTGCATGTCGCAATCGCAAGACTATTGTAACCTGAATGAACAGACATTGAAAAATTGTGAAATAGTAAGAAAACCTGATGCTCTGAAGGTTGCTTCGAGCGGTTCGAAATTAGGGAAGTGTCTTTAGACCCTTGTACGCGTGAGGAATTCTACTGCGAAGACTACTGAGTAGATCCTTCATCAGGCTCCGTGAGTCAATTGGCGGTCTGTAAGCAAAAACTATACCTGCTCTTAGACTAGCGTTGTCACTAGCATCTGGTGGGTGCACACAGCTATCACCTATCCTGCCAGTTCGTTTCCAAGACGCATCCCTCAACCTCAGAGGAAAGACTTACTATTATTCGCGAATCACCGTGCCCGTCATAAAACCTCCGTTCCCCCCTTCTGTTCCACCCGTAGAACCAGAATCGTCACGAGTGGCTGAGTACATAATCCCTGTTCAGCAGTCCCAGTCAGTCTAGCAACAACATCTCTCCCTCTCCTTTTCACTTTCTTCTATCAATGTTCTTTCTGTCTTCGTAGTCAATGTGCCGGTGCCGTGGAAGCGTTTCATATTTCTTTCGCTCAAAAAAAAAAAAAAAAAAAAAAAGTAATAAATTTCACAGGTCTCAATTCGCTGGTGTGAAGGTCATTGTGGGCGTTATTTCGTTGCTCTCTGACTCTTGCATGATACTGTAGGCAAATACATTAAAAATGACAAAGGACAACTCACGGTCAGTATCCATCCCAAAAGATTGTATACATATGTGTTCGTGTCGCCGGTGCAACAAACTGGGTCTGATCTTTCCAGGAAATCCGCCAAGGCCGTCTTGGGCCTGTTGATGGTAGTCGAATGGAGTCCTATCTCTCCACCGAAAGCCAATGTATTGCCCATACATTACAGTACGCCACGTTGCAAACTTTGCCATTCAGGGGCATTCAGCCATCTCTGTGGCGTAGCCCTTGAAAGTAAACAAGTGATAAGTAAAACACACATTTGCTTTCTTTTCTTGATGCTCTGGTTGCAAGCCTAAGCAAACACCCCGAAACGGTCTTTCCTTTGTGCTCGTCCCCCCGTGCCAACTTGTGAGCTGAAATCTCTAATACCCGCCAGCTTGATTGTAGGTGCAAAATCCGCTCGCTACTTCATACCTCGATAACGCAAGTCAATAATGGATGGCACGTGCTTTGAAGTGGAAAAGATTTGTTATGGTACGTAAACAAGAGTGAAACTATGATTTAAAAACAATCTGAACTTAACTGTAATTGCAGTGACTTTACACAGCAGTACTGTACAGGCTGCAGAGCGAGATGACTGAGCGTCGGAAGATGGCGGCAAAATAAAAGACATAAATAAAGAAAACTTGGAATATGTTCTCTTTGTCTGCCCTGGGGGCAGAGGTAAAGGCTGACTGTCTAGAGGATTGGTCAAGAAAATGAACGGAATAGGAAATAGGTAAGGTGGCAGTTCACTTTTGCGTGACTGATGGGCAGTAATGGTGCGCAGGGCGAGGACTGGGCAGCTGAACTCTGGATCATGAGAAAGAAAAGGAAACGTGTTCTCCGTCCCAGAATCCTTCAGGTACCACACATGCGACGCGCCTCCTACGTTTCCTATAGGTGAAAACAGTAGCGTGGGTACACCAGCACATTCAGTAGAGGGCAGAAAGTCTATCCTGTCAGTGGCTATCACTGGAATGAACTGCTTCTGTGCTGGGAGGCAGGATGGCTTGACACGTAGGCAATAGTGAAGTCTTACTGCGAGAGTATTTGAAAGATTCAAGGGGAAAACAAGGTCCGAAACAGAATTCTGAAGAAAAATCCTAAATATTCCGAGACTGACGGGCCACCCTGTACGGTACACTACGGAAAACAGACTTCCTCAATTAAACTTGAGCCTAGTAACAAAAGAGAAATGCCAAACCCACCAAAACAATGACAGCCACAGATACATTGACTAACAATTTTTTTTATGTAGCACACCACATTTTTATATATTATTTAGTAATGGAATTGTAGTTCTATAAGCTGAATTAAAGTGGAATGTGAGCGAATAGAATGTGGAGTCCACTCCAGTGCCATGCCACAAGCTAACTTCATTGTCCACGGATCGCGAAAGTGTGCTGTCGAGCCCTGGACTAGTACAGAGTTTTGATCGGCCACGAACATTCATTACAGTAAATTTTTCTTTGAAAAGTGAAACATACTTTCTAGTTACAATACCCATATTGTCACTAAGATATTCTCTACCGCATATTTAATTACAGTGTTGGTACTTCAACACGCGCCGCAGGGGACCATCTGTGACATTTTCACTACGGAAGAAGGGATTGCTGAAATGGATTTGTGTTAAATTGGGACGTGTGTGTGAGTATCTCAGTTTGTCACAGCATCACTCACAAGTCCTGTAAATCATGCCTGAAATCCTTGCCAAGCACTCAGTTTCATTTTCTTGGTGTACAGCAGGTTCTGCTATAGAACAAATAACTCATTCGTCTTATATTTTGTATCCACATGGAAGGGCCTCCTTGCCTGGAAACAGAAACGTCGCGGGATCGAATCCTGCTCGGTACACGGAATATTTCAATTTGCCTGTAAGCTAGCCCACAAGTACCTGTGATATGAAGATTCGCTATAAGCGTTAGGTAGTTCGGATTACACGTAAAAATGTAGGTCCCCTTGACCTGGTAGGAATAACTGCGTAGGCTGTGCTATGGACCTACAAATCGCCGAATTGGTGCCCAGTTGGCAGATTACCACTATTCTGTGGAGCCACCTGGAAACTGAAGTACAAAAAGCACTTTCCGCAACAGATTTTAAACGAGCAGTACGAGTTTAATCATAACGTGTTTTTTGACATCTTTGATGAGCTGATTTACGGGTACTCTTTGATGTCGTTTGTCAAAATGTGATGCAATGATATGCAGAAACAAGAGTGGTTATGACGCTTGCAGACCCCTGTGAAGCTGGGAAGACGGCCAGACTTACTTCCGCATGGTCTCTTCTACACTCTTCCACAGAACATTGGCGACTGGCGGCAACAACAAGACGCAACAGCGCATCGGAAGAAAGCATCCCCTGGAGGCTGCAGTAACTTACAAGTGGCACAATACACCTTCTCTACCATCCTGTATTTTGCTTTTTATATATTAAATTATCTCGTAATTCTTGACGTCAAATGAACTTTTCAGCATTGCTGTTTGGGATCATGCATTTTATTTTGTAAAATTACTTCGTAATTTACTAAAGAGTGCCTTCCATTATCAGTTACCAGGCTGCTTATTAGAGTTATCTTTTTACCTATTTATATACTATATCCACATTTTATTAATTTCGGTTCTTGAACTCTTTTGCTACCGTAACTTAACTTGCCAAAACACTTTTGTATATAGTTTAACTTTGGTTCTGTATGATAAATTTTACTATGCAGTTGTGAATAAAGTAGTGCTCTTTAGTAGGTGCAAGTTTTTTACCTTAAATAACAGCATCATGAAACACACAGTAGTTTTGATGAATTAGTGCTTGATCTTACATATGAAGTGTTACAGTCTATGATGATATGTTCTTTGTCATTTTCTATCCTTTTTATAGTGTACATATTGTAAGTAGATAGAACTTTTTTGAACAATATTTTTCTCTCTCTTTTAAATCTTGATGAAGTTTGTGAGCATAATCAAAACTGGCCGTAGCATTTCATAAGCCGATGGTGTCAACAAATAAGGGTCACACTGAAAATGAAGGTCGTTTTTCTACTTTTGTGATCATTTCAAGCCTCATAAAATGCTGATCATTTGCATATTCTAGCATGTAGTACATCTCATGCCAGTTTCACGTTTGTTGCATGCAGCTTCCATGGCGTTGTAATTTTAATGTAAAGCGGAGAACGAAAAATAGCACCGCGGCAGCGGTGGACGAACACAAACTTGCAGGCTTTTGCAGCAAGTGTCATCCGACTAACAAAAGGACGAAACGCTGAACAATTTTCTCTGTATTAGGCGAGTATGATTGGTGGGAAGTAAAGAGGTATACTGGCACAGCAATAATGGTGGGGTCGTGTGATGTCAACGAAATTAGTATTGTTTTTCGACAGTAGGCTGGAGGTGAAATATAACATACGCATAGGACTACGAAGATTTTATTGAACAAAATCCGGGTTTTCAAGGATGCACTCCAGCAGACGCACGGTAAATATCCAGTATGGTTTGAAACAGAAATGTCGCTATAAACGAGTCACAAAGATACAAGAGGACTTGTAACACCGCAACCCAATGCTTCACGTAAGTTTTCCCTACTTGACTTAAAAAATTAAAAAGAAAATATATTCTACCTCTAAATGTAGTTGAATGTGTGGAACTAAAAATTTCAGTAATATTAATATTAGCACTATTCTTGAGTGTATGTATATATCTTGTGATCTGACTTGTTCCTCATCATATCGATAAAACAGTCATGAAAATGATCTATGGAACATGACATAAATGCACTAAATTAAATTAAACAAATTTATAACCATCTTGGTACACATAGGTATTAATGAAATTTGTCAGTAATTAATGTGTACGAAAATGTAATGTATATTGATTGGATACATAAGAAATATGTTAAATCATGGTAATAAACACGCTGACCATATTAGGGAAGTCATTATTATATATAGCATAGGGAATATCTTTCGTATAACAATAACATCGCTAGCGCGATTGCGCACAGTCTTAAAGGTGAAGGCAGAGCAGGAGCTGCGAAACATCTGTGGTGGTGAACAGACATATGTGTTAACGCGAAAATGTCAGTGTGTCACTAACTAGTGCTTGTGAAGATGTAATTTATGTTGACAGAGTAAGTAAGAATAATTTACATTACATCATTGTAGTAAACGCGCTGGCAACGTCAAGCAATATTTTACTACATAAAGCATAGAGAATATCTTTCGTAGACGCAAAGCATCTGCGGTGTGGTACAGACGTATGTGTTGGCGTGCGAATGTCAGAGTGTTTAGCGTCGAAAATCATTTTTAATATGTGGACAGGCAAATTATAAGTGGGCGACGACGTATGTGGGCACTGTATTTGGTCCCAAGAATATTTTGGGAATATGGAAGAATGCTGCATGGCGCAAATTTATTGAGGCTGCTCGCTAATCAAAAGATGCTTGTTGCCAATAATGGACGTCATAGTAATCACTACTTCTCGCCACAAGCAGTGCGTCACAAAGTAAGAACCACCTCTCCGATTGTGCGCAGAACCTCCTCATTCCTTTCCTTGTCAGTCCACCTAATTGTCAACCTTCTTCTATAGCAACACATCTCAGTTCGATTTACTTAAGTTCCGGTTTTACCACAGACCACTTTGTGCTCCAAACATACATTCTCAGAAATTTCTTATTCAAATTAAGCACTATATATGACACTAGTAGACTTCTCTTGGCCGGGAATAACCATTTCCAGTGCTAATATGCTTTTGATGTTCTCCTTGCTCCGTTCGTCATTGGTTATTTTACTGACTACGTAGTAGAATTCCTTAACTTCACCTACTTCGTGACCATTAACCGTGATGTTAAGTTTCTCGCTGTTCTCATTTCTGCTACTTCTCATTAGTTTCTTCCTTCTCCGATTTCCTCTCAACTTATGTTCTCATTAGTCTGTTCATTCCATTCAGCACCTCATGTAATTCTTCTTCACTTTCACTAAGGCAGCAATGTCATCAGCGAATCGTATCATCGATATCCTTTCACCTTGAATTTTTATTCCACTCCTGAACTTTTTTTATTTCCATCATTTTTTCTTCTCTGTACAGATTGAACAGTAGTGGCTAAGGCCAACACACCTGTCTTACACCATTTTTAATCCAAGCCCTTCGTTCTTGGTCGACCGCTCTTATTATTCTCTCTTGGCTCTCGTACATATTGTACATTACCCATCTATCTCTACTGCTAAACCGTATTTCTCTCAGAATTTCGAAGATCTTGCACCATTTTACATTGTCGAACGCTTTTTCCACGTCGACAAATCCTAAGAACTTTTCTTGACTTTTCTTTAGTCTTGATTCCATTATCAACCGCAACGTCAGAATTGGCTCTCTCGTGCCTTTACCTTTCCTAAAGCCAAACTGACCATCATCTTAGCTTCCCGGCACTTCCTATTTATTCATATTTCTGTATTGCTGAACATCCCTGAACATTTTTGTACTTCCTCCTTTCATCGATCAACTTAAGTATTTCTTTTGTTACGCATGGTTTCTTCGCAGTTACCTTCTTTGTTCCTATGTTTTTCTTTCCAACTTATGTGTTTCACGTTTTTAGATATGTCCATTCCACTTCAACCTAGTAAAATATTCCTTAATGCTGTGGAGAACTTCAAACGTATCTCGTCATTCCTTAGTACTCGTATTTCTGTACCCACTTCCTTGCGTATTGATTGTTCCTGACTAATCTCTAAGATTTCCGCCTACTCTTCACCTCTACTACATTTTGATTTGAGTTTATATCTGCTCCTGGATACGCCTTAAACTCCAGCATCTGATTTCGGAATCTCCGCTAGATCATGATAAAATCTAACTGAAATCTTTCTTTATCACCCGGCCTTTTGTAAGTATACCTCCTCCTCTAGTGGTTCTCGAACAGAGTATTCGCTATTATTAACCGAAATTTACTACAAATCTCAATTACTCTTTTTCCTCTCCCATTCCTTGTCCCACGCCTATATTGTCCTGTAACCGTTTCTTCTGCTCCTTTCTCGATAACTGCATTCTAGTCCCCCATGACTATTAGATTTTCATATCTCTTTATGTACTGTATTACTCTTATAATTTCCCATATACTTTCTCTATCTCTTCCTCTTCAGTTTCCGACGTCACACGTATACCTGAACTATCGTTATCGGTGGTGGTTTGCTGTAGTTTCTGATAAGAATAACCCTGTCACTGAACTGCTCACGTAACACACTCACTCCCTTACCATAGTATTCATAACTAATTCTATTCCCGTAATACCATTTTCTCCGGCTGCTGATATTACCCTATAACTATCCGACCAGAATACTTATCTTTTTTACGTTTCACGTCAATATTCCTTACTGTATCTGGACTGAGACTTTGCATTTCCCTTTTCAGATTTTCTAGCTTGGCTACCACGGTGAAGCTTCTGACATTTTACGCCCCGACTCGTAGAACGTGATCCTTTCGTTGGTTATTCCATCTTTATCTCTTGGTCACTTCTCCTTTGGCAGTCCCCTCCCAGATTCGAATGGGGGACTATTCCGGGGTCTTTTGCCAGTGGAGAGATCATCATGAAATTTTTTCAGACACAGGCCAAATGTGCTGTGGATACACGTTATGTGTCTTTAATGCTGTGGCTTCCATTGTCGTCTGTATCCTCATGTCGCTGATCGTTGCTAACTCTTCCGGCTTTAAGGGCAGTTTCCCACCCCAAGGACAAGAGAATCACCTGAACCGCTGTCCTCTCCTCCACCCTCTTTGACAAGGCCCTTGGCAAAATGAGGATGACTTCTTATGCAGGAAGTCTCCGGCACCAATACTGATTATTAATCAAAATTTAAGCAGTGGCGGGTTCCGGACCCACGCCCGAGGACGTTTGGATTACTAATCAAAGACTTTACCCCCTTTTCTTCTATTTACTTATTTGTTTACTTTATGTAATTGTTCAAAATGTTCAAATGAGTGTGAGTTCCGAAGGGACCAAACTGCTGAGGTCATTGGTCCCTAGACTTACACACTACTTAAACTAACTTATGCTAAGAACAACACACACAGCCATGCCCGAGGGAGGACTCGAACCTCTGGCGGGAAGGGCCGCGCAGTCCGTGACATGGCGCCTTAAACAACGCGGCCACTCCACGCAGCTCTGAGCACTATGCGACTTAACTTCTGAGGTCATCAGTCGCCTAGAACTTAGAACTAATTAAACCTAACTAACCTAAGGACATCACACACATCCATGCCCGAGGCAGGATTCGAACCTGCAACCGTAGCGGTCGCTCGGCTCCAGACTGTAGCGCCCAGAACCGCACGGCCACTCCGGCCGGCACTCCACGCAGCCTTTATGTAATTACGTGAGTATAAATAGTAAACGTATTCAAAAGAAAATGTTGTAAAACAGAATGTTACAATAAAAATTTGATTCGAAGTATAAAGTAAAGTAGCTTCGTATATTGGTTGTGCCACTTCTGCGAAAAGAATTTTTCTTCAAGAAATGGTGCCTCTGGAGACCCCTAGACCATGGGTGCAGGGTCTACCGCAGAAATAGACTTATATTACGTTGCGTGGATATAACTAAGCTGCACCTGTTGGAACAGATAACGTAAAACATTTATTATAGACGTGTTATCGCCGTGTCCAGACGACGCATACTGGGTAATGAACGAGCAGACGCGCTAGCTGCACCACGGAGATCCCTACCGAAACCACACGAACCGCTAACTTACAACTGACGTCAAGGTAAAGTTTCTGATTCGTCACCTAAGTCAAAATTTAGTCCAGTTGTTCTACTTTAATTTATGCAGAAGAAGTATCAGAAGTTTCTTTGAAACATTCTGCATTTTCCGGGTGTCAGAAAGTTCCGGGCGTAGACAGCTGTTTCTGATTTGAATATAAAATGTGACAATGACCCTAATATAGAATCTAAGGAGTGAGCTAAACCGCGGTATAGCAATTTGCATGTTTAGTAAGGCCTAAGACATTTGGGGGATGTTGAGGTAGTGTTCTAGAAAGAATACAAGGAAGGAAAGAATAGGTGAAGTACAACAGTTGCAATTTTGCAAAGTATAGTTGCCATCAGTATGTGTAATTACTCCAAAACGAGACTTTGAACTATACCTTAAGCAGAGCCAGGGTAGCATAGTCGGAAAAAATATTCGTATACTGTTGCAACCGAAGATGCGTCAGAAATAAAGCGAAATGAAACGTACACGGCTAATATTTAAAAGTCTTTTAATTTATTAAAGAGCCTTTCACGGAAAAACTAATTTTTAATCTTTTATAAGCAAAATGTAATGGATTGCAGCGAGTGAGGAACGGACCACACACTTACAAAATAACGTGAAAATACCATCACTGCGCTTGTCCTGACCCTGAACACTAAACAGTCTTCGGTATGTGAGCTTTCCAGGCTGGCCAGATACGACAGTGTTTCACTACACGATATGGACGCTTCCGACCGATGTATATTTGTGACTGAAACTCAGGAGACGTCATAGTAAGCTGCGGCTGCGAACGTTATCCCATTCCATAATTTCATATAAACATCAATACTTTTAAATTTTTGTCTATATGTAAGTAACACTACTTAAATGCGGGAGTCGGTGCTGCAAATAATGTCCGGGTTCTGAAACATTGCAACAGCAAAGAATGTCGGCTGTCCCGCTGACAGTAGGTTTTCGTTATGTGTTCCTAAATTTTTTTGCAATCTGAACGTTTCCGAAGAGAGTTTTCGTTCTAGTACCGATGACTGCATGCAAGGGAAGGCTTGCACAGTGTCCGACAGATGCATGGTGCCGAGTGTAGGGTGTCGTAATGCTCGCCATCGCTATCAAAGCGGTCGCTACCCATGCAAAAATGTCCCGCTGACGATGTGAATCCACTGTGGACGGTTGTAGCTTCCGTCACAGGCCACCACGCTTTATAGCCAATCTATGATTGTTGTGGGTATGTGTCTCCATTAACGTCTTATGCTCCAGAGCGGAAAACTTTTCGACGCACGGACGTGCAGTCTGACGAGTATACTCTTTCCAGACTTTCATCTGTTCAGTACAGTGCATGAACCGTAGTGGTAACACGTGACCTGGGAAGTTAATTTAATAATTTTCACTAGCTTATATCTTTAGTTACACATTGATGAAGACCTCAAAAGAAGAGGTCCTGGACAAAGTGAAAAAACATGTGTGGGATTTATAAGTGGCACTGTGGAGTGTCACTGAAAACGAAGGATACTGCTTCTTCTGCTTTAATCAGACAATCAGTTAAGGACTTTCCCAATTCAGCATAAACTCGTGTTCTTATGTGGAAGTGATATGACATAAGTAAACACAAGCCACTTCTGTGTACAAACATAGTTCTTAAATGCTTTGAATCAATACCATGCCGATGGTAGAATATCCCGAGTACTTTCTGAGAGGCAGCTAATAGTGTGGAATGAACATTGAGTTTTTTACTGCCACAAACGTCTTAAGACTTTTTAGCAACAAATTAATCTAGCACTAAATGAGCAAAATAATGATAATCCCATTTAATTCGTGCCTTACAGCGATATATAAAATTCTGTCTCACTCTCTCTAGTATCCCTGTTGTCTGTCCCACGATGAGAGAGGCAGGTAGGAACCCGCCAACTAGTTCTTCTGTTTCTACTAGAGTTTTGTACAGCAACGACTAGACAGAATTCTGTAGAGAAAGATCCATGAGATATACCTGGCGAACGTGCACTTTCAGTCCCCGTAATAGGTGTCTGTTGGTCATATTAACACAGATTGTAATAGCAAAGTGGGACGTTTGTGCTGAGAAATCACATTTCTCTGCGGAGTACCAGACGCACAGTCTGCAGATATATTTTCATCATATGTGGGAAGATCAGGTATAGTGCATCACTTAAATAAAATCCTTTGATATGTCTGGGATATGGTCAGTCGGCACCTTGTTAAAGTCCTCATGCAGCCACATTTGATTCTTTATGGACGGACCTAGAAATCTTGCTACAGTATACTCCTCAGCAGCATATACAGCTACTTTTTGATTCAATGCCACGACGTCTGACGGCTCTGATTGCAGCAAGTGGTGTCACCACTCGGTACTGAATTCCCACATACACATCTACATTTACATATATACTCCGCAAACCACCAAGCAGTGTGTGCTGGGGGGCACAATATGCGCCAGTCATATTTCCCTCCCTCTGTTCCACTCGCGGATCGCGCGAGGGAAAAACGACTGTCTGAACGCCTTAGTACGACCTCTTATTTCCCTTATCTTTGAATGGTGATCATTACACGATTTGAAAGTTGGTGGTAACAATATATGCTCTACATCCTCGGCGAAGATCGGATTTCGGAATTTAGTGAGCAGCCCCTTCCGTTTAGTGCGTCGTCTGTCTGCAAGTGCGTCCCACTTCAAACTTTGTATGAGGTTTGTAACGCTCTCGCGATGGCTAAATGTACCAGTCACGAATCTTTCCGCTCTTCTTTGGATCTTCTCAATCTCTTGAATCAGACCCAACTGGTAAGGGTTCCACACAGACGAACATTACCCTAAGACTGGACGAAGTAATGTGTTGTAAACAATTTCATTTGTTGAAGGACTGCATCGCTTCAGGATTCTACCAATAAACCGAAATCTAGAGTTCGCTTTGCCCGTTACTTGTGTAATCTGATCATTCCATTTGAGATCATTTCGAATAGTCACTCCCAGATACTTGGTGGATGTTACCTCTTCCAAAGAATGGGCATTTAATTTGCACTTGTACGTCAATGGGGATTTTCGCCTTGTTATACGCAGTAGGTTATACTTACTAATATTGAGAGATAACTGCCAGCCATTACACCAATAATTTATTTTCTGCAAATCCTCATTGATTTGTTCACAACTTTCGTGTGATACTACTTCCCTGTAGACTACAGCATCATCGGCAAACTGTCTACTGCCGCTGTCAATACCATCAACCAGATCGTTTATGTAAATGGTAAAAAGCAGCGGACCTATTACGTTGCCCTGGGGCACACCTGAATTCACGCTTGTTTCTGTTGAAGTCATCCCATTCAGGACGACATACTGCTCTCTGTCTGTTAGAAAACTTTCTATCCAACCGCGTATGTCATCGGATAGACCGTAAGCGCGCACTTTTTTGGAGCAAGCGACACTGCGGATATGAGTCGAACGCCTTTCGAAAGTCGAGAAATATGGCATCAAACTGGGAGCCGGTATATAGAGCCTGTTGTATAACATGCACAAAGAGGGCCAGCTAAGTCTCGCATGACCGCTGTTTCCTAAAACCGTGCTGGTTTCTGCAGATGTGTTTCTCAGAGTCTAGATAGATCATTATGTCCGAACAACAAATCGATGTCAGTAAAATTGCCCGGTAATTATGTGCATCCTATTTTCTACACTTTTTATAGATTACTATGACCTGGGCCTTCTTCCAGTCCCGTGGAACTTTCCGCTGTTCCAATGATCTCTGATAGATGATGGATAAGAATGGTGCTATAATTATAGCATAGTCAACATGTAATCTCACGGGGATACCGTCTGGGCCAGATGCCTTGCTGGCATCTAAGGATCTTAACTGCTTTAGAATCCGAGATACACTAAACACTATGTCAGTCATTCTTGCGTTTGTCCGATAAATGAAAGCGGGATTGGGGCTGCATTCCTCTACTGTAAACGAGTTTTTGAAAGCCAGGTTTAGGTTATCATCAACCGTTACATTTCCTGTACTGTCAGCAAGAGAAAGTATTGAATTATTTGTTGCGTTCATAGGTTTTAGGTACGACCAAAATTTTTTGGGGTTACTTTATAATCTGCTGATAAAATATTGCTTTCAAATTCGTTTAAAGAATGTCTCATTAAGTTTTTGACAGCCTTCCCAAACAAGAAAAGTCTGTGCAATTTTTTTTTTCCAGCATAGAAGCCACAACGACATTATGGTCGCTAATACCTTCTTCTAGATTAACTTCCGCAAAAAGATCAAGTCTGTTTGTCGCCAAGATATCTAATATGTTGCCACCTCGAGTTCGTTTTCTAACCAATCGCTCAAGGTTATATGCTGAGAGCGCTCCTAGAATAACTTTACACAAGTATTTGCTTCTGTCCCCTATGATAAACGCGTTATTTTCCCAATCAATGGATGCGAGATTGAAGTCTCGAACTATAACTAATGGATAGTTTGGATATTTATTCCCCATGTACACAGTGCATGTACAGGCCTGTAAATCTAATTATTTGTGTAGTGAGATGTCCTTAATCGTTAGAATAAATTAGTATTTCACTTTCTCCAAACAATAGTCTATTTGTCTCGGTCATATATCTGAACGCACCAGTTTCTTTCCACGACGATACATTTTCTGCCACTTAGAATAACGCCTGTTGCAAAACGATTCTCTGTACATCTTCCGGCACAGCCTGTTGCTGGACCAGAAATTGTAATACGCTTTTGTAATCCCGTCCACAAACATTCATAAAGTGTAATTATGAAGTGTAAACAGCGGTAAACTCGACTGCGAATGCATCGCTGACTGTTGTTTGCTGTTTTGTAAGGTAGTGCCACCAACTATGATACAACAGTCAGTTGTTTGATAATAACCTGTTACGTGGGTAGTTCGCATGAGCACACCACTTCATCAGTGGGTAATATATCCCGGCGTGCTCCCGCACGGTGATGTGTACTTTTCTCACACAGAAGAGTTTTCCTTCATGTTTTCGTTCTTGAATTTAAATTGATATTGGGTGGATATGAGAAAAATATATTGCAAAAGTCAACGAAAAATTATTTTCAACATATTACAAGCCGTTTTCAGTGTGCAACATTTTAAAACAAGCAGCTTCACACAACGAAACTTCCCATTCCGCGCACCAGTATGAAGTCTGTTTGCGAAGGGCTATTCTACGTCTACATCTACATTTACCTGATTACTCTGCAATTCACATTTAAGTGCTTGGCAGAGGGTTCCTCGAACCACAATCATACTATCTCTCTACCATTCCACTCCCGAACCGCGCGCGGGAAAAAGGAACACCTAAACCTTTCTGTTCGAGCTCTGATTTCTCTTATTTTATTTTGATGATCGTTCCTACCTATGTAGGTTGGGCTCAACAAAATATTTTCGCATTCGGAAGAGAAAGTTGGTGTCTGAAATTTCGTAAATAGATCTCGCCACGACGAAAAACGTCTTTGCTTTAATGACTTCCATCCCAACTTGCGTATCATATCTGCCACACTCTCTCCCCTATTACGTGATAATACAAAACGAGCTGCCTTTTTTTGCACCCTTTCGATGTCCTCCGTCAATCCCACCTGGTAAGGATCCCACACCGCGCAGCAATATTCTAACAGAGGACGAACGAGTGTAGTGTAAGCTGTCTCTTTAGTGGACTTGTTGCATCTTCTAAGTGTCCTGCCAATGAAACGCAACCTTTGGCTCGCCTTCCCCACAATATTATCTATGTGGTCTTTCCAACTGAAGTTGTTCGTAATTTTAACACCCAGGTACTTAGTTGAATTGACAGCCTTGAGAATTTTACTATTTATCGAGTAATCGAATTCCAACGTATTTCTTTTGGAACTCATGTGGATCACCTCACACTTTTCGCTATTTAGCGTCAACTGCCACCTGCTACACCATACAGAAATCTTTTCTAAATCGCTTTGCAACTGATACTGGTCTTCGGGTGACCTTACTAGACGGTACAGCATCATCTGCGAACAACCTAAGAGAACTGCTCAGATTGTCACCCAGGTCATTTATATAGATCAGGAACAGCAGAGGTCCCAGGACGCTTCCCTGGGTAACACCTGATATCACTTCAGTTTTACTCGATGTTTTGCCGTCTATTACTACGAACTGCGACCTTCCTGACAGGAAATCACGAATCCAGTCGCACAATTGAGACGACACCTCATAGGCCCGCAGCTTGATTAGAAGTCGCTTGTGAGGAACGGTGTCAAAAGCTATCCGGAAATCTAGAAATACGGAATCAACTTGAGATCCCCTGTCGATAGCGGTCATTACTTCGTGCGTATAAAGAGCTATCTGCGTTGCACAAGAATGATGTTTTCTAAAACCATGCTGATTACGTATCAATAGACCGTTTCCTTCGAGGTGATTCATAATATTTGAATGCAGTATATGCTCCAAAACCCTACTGCAAACCGACGTCAATGATATAGGTCTGTAGTTCGATGGATTACTCCTACTACCCTTCTTAAACACTGGTGCGACCTGCGCAATTTTCCAATCTGTAGGTGCAGATCTATCGGTGAGCGAGCAGTTGAATATGATTGCTAGGTAGGGAGCTATTGTATCAGCGTAATCTGAATGGAGCCTAATCGGTATACAATCTGGACCTGAAGACTTGCCCGTATCAAGCGATTTGAGTTGCTTCGCAACCCCTAAGGTATCTACTTCTAAGAAACTCATGCTACCAGCCGTTCGTGTTTCAAGTTCTGGAATATTTCATTCGTCTTCCCTGGTGAAGGAATTTCGGAAAACTGCGTTCAATAACTCCGCTTTAGCGCCACAGTCGTCGGTAACAGTACCATCGGCACTGCGCAGCGAAGGTATTGACTGCGTCTTGCCGCTTGTGTGCTTTATATACGACCAGAATTTCTTCGGATTTTCTACCAAATTTCGAGACAACGTTTCGTTGTGGAACCTATTAAAGGCATCTCGCATTGAAGTCCGTGCCAAATTTCGCGCGTCTGTAAATTTTAGCCAATCTTCGGGATTTCGCGTTCTTCTGAACTTCGCATGCTTTTTCCATTGCCTCTGCAACAGCGTTCGGACATGTTTTGTGTACCATGGGGGATCAGTTCCATCTCTTACCAATTTATGAGGTATGAATCTCTCAATTGCTGTTGCTACTATATCTTTGAATTTGAGCCACATCTCGTCTACATTTGCATAGTCAGTTCGGAAGGAATGGAGATTGTCTCTTAGGAAGGCTTCTAGTGACACTTTATCTGCTTTTTTAAATAAAATTATTTTGCGTGTGTTTCTGGTGGATTTGGAAGAAACGGTATTGAGCCTAGCTACAACGACCTTGTGATCACTAATGTCTGTATCAGTCATGATGCTCTCTATTAGCTCTGGATTGTTTGTGCTAAGAGGTCAAGTGTGTTTTCGCAACCATTTAAAATTCGCGTGGGTTCTCGGACTAACTGCTCGAAATAATTTTCGGAGAAAGCATTTAGGACACTCTCAGAAGATGTTTTCTGCCTACCACCGGTTTTAACAAGTATTTTTGCCAACATATCGAGGGAAGGTTGAAGGCCCCACCAACCATAACCGTATGAGTGGGGCATTTATTTGTTACGAGACTCAAATTTTCTCTGAACTGTTCAGCAAATATATCATCGGAGTCTGGGGGTCGGTAGAAGGAGCCAATTATGAACTTAGTTCGGCTGTTAAGTATAACCTCCACCCATACCAATTCGCACGGAGTATCTACTTCGACTTCACTACAAGATAAACCACTACTGACAGACACAAACACTCCACCACCAATTCTGCCTAATCTATGTTTCCTGAACACCGTCTGTGACTTCGTAAAAATTTCTGCAGAACTTATTTCAGGCTTTAGCCAGCTTTCTGTACCTATAACGATTTCAGCTTCTGCGCTTTCTATTAGCGCTTGAAGCTCAGGGACTTTCCCAGCACAAATACAACAATTTACAACTACAATTACGACTGTTCCTTGATCCAAGCACGTCCTGTATTTGCCACGCACCTTTTGAGATTGCAGCCCACCCCGTACTTTCCCAAGGCCTTCTAACCTAAAAAACGGTCCAGTCCACGCCACACAGCATTCGCTACCCATGTAGCCGCCAACTGAGTGTAGTGAACTCCTGACCTATTCACCGGAACCCGAAGCCCCACCACCCTATGGCGCAAGTCAATGAATCCGCAGCCAACACGGTCGCAAAACCGTCTGAGCCTCTGATTCAGACCCTCCACCCGGATCTGCACCATAGGCCCGCAGTCGGTTCTGTCAACGATGCTGCAGCTGGTGAGCTCTGCCTTCATCTCGTAAGCAAGACCGGCAGCCTTCACCAAATCAGATAACCGCTGGAATCAAGAGAGAATTTCCTCAGATCCAAAGCGACACACGTCATTAGTGCCGACATGTGCCTCCACCTGCCGCTGGCTGCACCCTGTGCTCTTCATAGCATCCGGAAGGACCCTTTCCACATCAGAAATGACTCCACCCGGAATGCACATGGAGTGCATACTGGATTTCTTCCCCTCCTTAGCCGCCATATCCCTAAGGGGCCCCATTACGCGCCTAACATTCGAGCTCCCAACTACCAATAATCCCACCCTCTGCGATTGCCCCGACGTTGAAGGCTGAGAATCATCCTCTGAAACAGGGCAGGCAGCTGCATCTGGCTCAGCCAGAGACAGTGCCTGAAACCTGTTTGTCAGACGCATCGGGGAGGCTTTCTGATCAGCCTCCGGGGACGTCTTTCGCTGCCTGCCACGCCTTGGAACGACCTCCCAATCAACCACAGGCGAGGGCTCAGCCCCACTGCGGAGAGCAACCGGGGCAACCACAGCGGCAGACCGACCTGGGGACAGACGGGTGCTCATTCCACACCTCCCTGTTGGTCTCTTCTTCGTTGTGGCTGGCAGAAGGTCTGGAAAATGCCTGGCTGTAAGGCCTGCTGGTTTCGGTATTCTAAGTGGGCGTCCTACTGATGACCTGTATGGAGAACATATGACCAAGTGTTAGCCGAGACTGATCACACAGCTCGTGCTATTTCTTTTTCTTCCGTCACGATGTTTCTCCCACAGGATGAATGCACTGAAGTATGCAATGTCCAAGTGCCGGAAAAGCTCCCGATAAAAAAAATTTTCAGCCTGCTTCTGTCCATCTGGTAGCTGTGCAACTGAGAATAGCACCCAACCACTTCTCTCATATTCTTGTTGGAATCAACGACCACTTGTGGCTTTTGAACGATTCCCTTCCTTGAGTTTAAATTTACAAATGTTTCGTAAGGGAAGGTCCTGGTAATAACAACGTATGTTTTGTCCTTCCGTTTTATTAGCATCTGCTTGCCTCTCTGCCCGGTCATGTACTCTCCTTTCTTCGCTTCCTCCTTTTATACGAAGTCAGGGAATCCCTTTCTGCCTTGCCGCATTGTGCCGAGAACGACGGTGATTTGCTAGTTAGTGTGTATACCAAATCTGGACTGGTGTACCAGTTTTCAAGATAAATGCAGTGACATTCCCGGAGTAGATAACGTTGATGCTCCAGAACAATTCGAGAGGTTGTTGTTTCTTCTAGATAGTGGCTACGTCAATTAATGTTTTTCCAGTGTAAACAATAAAGTCCAATACATACTCGAAGCTGCATTTACAGAGTTAGTAAGATTTGATGCCGAATCTGCTGCGCTTTGATGGAATAAAATGCCTTCTTTCAAGCCGTTCTTTCCGGAGCAACAACGATTCTTCATCGGTGATGTTCCTATCTGGCATGTAAGCTAATCTGAACTAACGCCGCAGCTGTTTCCACAGTCAGGCGAATTTTGAAGTTTTATGCTGAAAGTGCGTAGTGGATCATACGAGATACTGTCAGCAAAGAGGAGGAATTCCAGTAAACGATGAAATCGCTTTTCATTCATCATTTTCCTAAAGAAAGGTGTGTCAACTTACGTTTCGTTGAAAAATACATCTTATGGTTTGTAAAGATTTCCTTAAGTGTGAGCATTCCAGTATGTGTTTAACTCATCGCCTGTAGTATCCTGCGAACTGTGAACCCTGCAGCGTGCTGCTGAATTCTGATGAGAAGCTATGAACTGTTGTGCATGTAAGCTCATCTTTGAGCTTTTTTTTTTTTTTTTTTTTTTTTTGCGCAAAGCATTGTCCATGCAACACATAAAACAACACATCACATCGTATTGTTTTAGAGGTGCAGCTGTACCACTACTACCACTGAACTAATACTGATCACGAACTGAACTAGCACACACAAATGCAATGCGTACCACCTGCTGCGGTAATGTCTCGTCGTCAGATGTTTCTGAATGGAAGTCACTTTCATTAGCCTCAGTATCCGTATCTTGAAAGGTTTCAGAACTGTCACTGAAACTATCATCACTTTCTAAAAGCAGCTGCTCTGTCTCCGAGCGGCTACCCCGCGTGGTCTCAAGGTGTCTGTGAAGGTTCGCGAGGCTCCCCCCGTCCGAGATTCGAGTCCTCCTCCGGGCACGGGTGTGTCTGTGTTGTTCTTAGCGTGTGTGTAAGCTTAGCGACCGACGACCTCAGTAGTTTGGCCCCATGAGATCTTACTACAAATTTTCAAATTTCCCAAACGATTTTCGCCATTGCAAAAGATCACTCACTAACGCGGGGGTAAACACAGACGAAAATCGCCCGCTTTTACGGCTACTTCATAGGACGCATACTGTCGACGCACACTCGACTGGAGAATGTTATAACTGGAGGCCAGACAAACGTGTGGTGCCTCAAGAGGGGCAGCAGCCTTTTCAGTAGTTTCAGGGGCAACAGTCTGGATGATTGACTGATCTGGCCTTGTAACACTAACCAAAATGGCCTTGCTGTGCTGGTACTGCGAACGGCTAAAAGCAATGGGAAGCTACAGCCGTAATTTTTCCCGAGGGCATGCAGCTTTACGACTTATCTTAGAAAATAGATTAAGGAAAGGCAAACGTACGTTTCTAGCCTTTGTAGACTTAGAGAAAGCTTATGACAATGTTGACTGGAATACTCTTTTTCAAATGCTGAAGGTGGCAGGGTTAAAATACAGGGAGCGAAAAGCTATTTACAAATTGTACAGAAACCAGATGGCAGTTATAAGAGTCCAGGGGCATGTAAGGGAAGCAGTGGTTAGGAAGTGAGTCAGACAAGGTTGTAGCCTATCCCCGATGTTATTCAATCTGTATATTGAGCAAGCAGTAAAGGAAACAAAAGAAAAATTCGGAGTTGGAATTAAAATCCATGGAGAAGATATAAAAACTTTGAGGTTCGCCGATGACATTGTAATTCTGTCAGAGACAGCAAAGGACCTGGAAGAGCAGGTGAACGGAATGGACAGTGTCTTGAAAGGAAGATAAAAGATGAACATGAACAAAAGCAAAACGAGGACAATGGAATGTAATCATATTAAATCGGGTGATGCTAAGGGAATTAGATTAGGAAATGAGACGCTTTAAGTAGTGAACGAGTTTTGCTAATTGGGGGAGCAAAATAACTGATGATGGTAGAAGTAGAGAGGATATAAAATGTAGACTGGCAATGGCAAGGAAAGAGTTTCTGCAGAAGAGAAATTTGTTAGCATCGACTATAGATTTAAGGGTCACGAAGTCGTTTCAGAAAGTATTTATATGGAGTGTAGCCATGTATGGAAGTGAAACATGGACGATAAATAATTTAGACAAGAAGAGAATAGAAGCTTCCGAAATGTGGTGCTACAGAAGCATGCTGCAGATTAGATGGGTAGATCACATAACTAATGAGGAGGTATTGAATAGAATTGGAGAGAAGAGAAATTTGTGGCACAACTTGACTACATGAAGGGATCGGTTGGTAGGGCATATTCTGAGGCATCAAGGGATCACCAATTATCATTGGAGGGCAGCGTGGAGTGTAAAAATCGTAGAGGGAGACGAAAAGATGAATACACTAGATTCACAAGAATGTAGGTTGCAGTAGGTACTGGGAGATGAAGAAGCTTGCACAGGATAGAGTAGCATGGAGCGCTGCATCAAACCAGTCTCAGGACTGAAGACCACAGCAACAACAGCCCAGAACACACTGTGCCACGTAGCGGTCGAAGCTCAACCAATACCGCAGTTTCAACGGCAGACCGATAACTTGTAATTCGTGTTACATAGCAGCCACAGTACACAGCGGCCGGAAATATCCGTTTAAGTCTCTCGCAATTAGCAGTGCATGGACGGATATATCCGTCATGCCCACTTAAAGCGTTAAGCTCAAGCAGTTCGTAAACACATGCCTCAAACGCTTTGCCCATTCAAGAACTCGTATCATCATAAACGGTCATGTCGGAAACTGACTCCTTACCTTAAAATAATCATTTTAAGATCATGTACCGCCAGTAGACACTCTCACATGCCCAGTTCTTTGAGTACCACCCTATCGCTTGAACTACAAAACTTATATCAACTGACAGTCAATCAGACACAATTTAACATTCTGAAAGCGGTGCTGTGAAGATAAATCTATGTATAGTAATTTGCAGATCCTTACAGTTCACGCACAAGCAATGGATGCCAACTGAAGACGCCGGGTAGTGGTAATCGATTTGTCTAACATAACATTGTGACAGATGGTCGAGAGACATGTATCCAAACAAAATATTGGTCCTACATTTGCGCTGATTCTATGGGTTGCAGGGTAGAGAGGGTGTACGCTCCTTATGACGTGAAAACTGAGATCTCGCAACTCCGAGACGTGTCTCAGAGGGTCGTTGTGAGCCGGATTCTGGGTTGTAGGCTGTGGAGTTCGTGGGACAACAACCGACGGCATCGAATGCAGCTCCGTGTTCCATCTCCAGAGTACACACTTGGATTTTCTTGCTCTTTGGTGTTGAGTGTGCAGTTGTGATTTCTGAAAGTCTGAACTTGCAACATTATGATGTGAACCACGAGTAAATGTGAACAGCATGTGCCTAGATATACACTGCTTTGATCAGTCTACTGTAAGCTGATGTTTTAGTCACTTTACCATCGCTCAGCCACAGTGGTTGAAATATTTAAGGTTCGTTGGAAACTGATGTGAATTGTTTGTTAGATGAAATAGCTCTTAGTAACCAGGTTAAACGGCGCAGTGAATGTTTGTTTAAATTCCTATAAAATTATGGTGTTAATATGTTTTTGTGTCTCATCTCTGTTAGTGAACTGCTTAGAAAAAACTCATAGTAGAGAATAATTTTGATGTGAAATGTGTGTGTGGGGGTAATTATTGATTCAATATTATGATGCAACCAGCCCGTATGTGTAATGGGACGAGGTAGGTTCTTAATACCAGCCAAGTTTGAGAAAAATTGAGTTCGAAACCTGTAACCACAGAAATATTTTCTAAAAAGGTAGGTACTTTTATTACACATGTTTCACGTTGTGTTATATAATCATTCTGAAGTTCTGTTCCAAATATTTGTTTTACTAGCATTAAGCTGTATTTAAGGAGGCTCTGCTTTTTAACATGATAATTCAACAAGATATTCTTAAAATGAGTTAAATTACCAGTGAGCTTTGTTTTACAGCAATTAATGCGGTGCACCTTCTTTCGTAATATAGCTGTGTTTAAGCCATTAGTTACTTCAGCTCAAGCTCAAATTTGAGGACTGAAGTTGTGATTTTTAATGTGTTGCAGAATAAATAAACGCATGAGTTATTGCAATTTGTAACTCAACTCATTCAATCGATCCGAGCCTGCCTGTCCACTACCATCACAAATAATGGTAGCAGAATGTGATTGATTAATTGCATAATAATCGTTACTTAAAAAGTGAATCAAGATCTATCTCCTATATTGGCTTTATATTTTACGGAATGCATTATGATGTGAAGGACCCGGCTTTTCTACATAGAAATGGGCTCAGTTGTAAGATGCAAAGAAGAGAGATAGAACTGAAAGAAACTATTCGGGACCTAGTTTAACAAATACGCGAGAAAACTCAGATCCTATCATACAAAAGGTAACTGAGCCTAGTGAGGAAAGTTTCGCCATTACCGCAATTTTGGAGATTGCTGATTTTGAAAAGAGTTGTACTCCAAATCAAATATGGAGGTTGCAGACGAATTTAATCCAGAATGATTGTCCTGGAAGAATGTTTAGATACTTAAATACTTACAGTAAAGCTGTTAGTGATTCGATGCGGCTTGTGAAGGGAAGTCAAATGAATATGAAAATGAAGTCGTGTAGGTCAGTCGTAAAGCTGAGGGATGTGAGGGATAGTTTACTGGAAGAGGCATTTCGTTTGGAGCCACTGATAACATTAATAATCGGTAGTAAATGTCATTTTTTCCTCTAGTGTTGTAGGTACGGATATCTATTTCCGTTTCAAACTGTCATAGATTATTTTTGACGAATTTTGTTAACAAATAAATATATTGTGATGATGGAGTTAAAATGCCCACGCCTTGAAGAGGTACATATATGACTACCGCAACTAAACAGCACTTATGATTCCTACAACCTGCTTCTAAGCAATGAATACTTTCCAAGTAATGAGCTACCCCATAAAGTTATCCCATAAGACATAAATGAGTGTAAATTTGCAAAATATGTCAGGAGGTTGACTCGTTTGTCTCTAAGTCAAGAAACTATATGAACCGCAAAACTAGCTAACTTTTAAGTGTTTGTGAAGCTCTGTACTATGCTCCTTCCAGTTCAAGGTTTTATCAATACATGCACCTAAAAAGTTGGAGCATTCTGCTCTATATACTGATTTCTGTACATGCGCTACATCGGTTGTTGCTATAACTATCTGTTGTACAGAACTAAATATAACATGTTTTTTTCAAAATTTAGGGATAGTCCATTTTCAGTGAACAACTCATTTTTGAAACATTGAAAATCTCTTCTGCTGCTTTTCCTCTGGTGAGATGTATTACAACACTAGCATAGTGTTGAAGAAGTATCAGTTGTTCTTCTTGAATGTTAAGTGGAAAGTCGTTCACGCACTAATAGATGTTGTTGTTGTTGTTGTTGTTGTGGTCTTCAGTCCTGAGACTGGTTTGATGCAGCTCTCCATGCTACTCTATCCTGTGCAAGCTTCTTCATCTCCCAGTACCTACTGCAACCTACATCCTTCTGAATCTGCTTAGTGTATTCATCTCTTGGTCTCCCTCTACGATTTTTACCCTCCACGCTGCCCTCCAATACTAAATTGGTGATCCCTTGATGCCTCAGAACATGTCCTACCAACCGATCCCTTCTTCTGGTCAAGTTGTGCCACAAACTTCTCTTCTCCCCAATCCTATTCAATACTTCCTCATTAGTTATGTGATCTACCCATCTAATCTTCAGCATTCTTCTATAGCACCACATTTCGAAAGCTTCTATTCTCTTCTTGTCCAAACTATTTATCGTCCATGTTTCACTTCCATACATGGCTACACTCCATACGAATACTTTCAGAAATGACTTCCTGACACTTAAATCAATACTGGATGTTAACAAATTTCTCTTCTTCAGGAACGCTTTCCTTGCCATTGCCAGCCTACATTTTATATCCTCTCTACTTCGACCATCATCAGTTATTTTGCTCCCCAAATAGCAAAACTCCTTAACTACTTTAAGTGCCTCATTTCCTAATCTAATTCCCTCAGCATCACCCGACTTAATTAGACTACATTCCATTATCCTTGTTTTGCTTTTGTTGACGTTCATCTTATATCCTCCTTTCAAGACACTGTCCATTCCATTCAACTGCTCTTCCAAGTCCTTTGCTGTCTCTGACAGAATTACAATGTCATCGGCGAACCTCAAAGTTTTTATTTCTTCTCCATGAATTTTAATACCTACCCCGAATTTTTCTTTTGTTTCCTTTACTGCTTGCTCAATATACAGATTGAACAACATCGGGGAGAGGCTACAACCCTGTCTTACTCCCTTCCCAACCACTGCTTCCCTTTCATGTCCCTCGACTCTTATAACTGCCATCTGGTTTCTGTACAAATTGTAAATAGCCTTTCGCTCCCTGTATTTTACCCCTGCCACCTTTAGAATTTGAAAGAGAGTATTCCAGTCAACATTGTCAAAAGCTTTCTCTAAGTCTACAAATGCTAGAAACGTAGGTTTGCCTTTCCTTAATCTTTCTTCTAAGATAAGTCGTAAGGTCAGTATTGCCTCACGTGTTCCAGTGTTTCTACGGAATCCAAACTGATCTTCCCCGAGGTTGGCTTCTACTAGTTTTTCCATTCGTCTGTAGAGAATTCGTGTTAGTATTTTGCAGCTGTGACTTATTAAGCTGATAGTTCGGTAATTTTCACATCTGTCAACACCTGCTTTCTTTGGGATTGGAATTATTATATTCTTCTTGAAGTCTGAGGGTATTTCGCCTGTTTCATACATCTTGCTCACCAGATGGTAGAATTTTGTCAGGACTGGCTCTCCCACGGCCGTCAGTAGTTCCAATGGAATATTGTCTACTCCGGGGGCCTTGTTTTGACTCAGGTCTTTCAGTGCTCTGTCAAACTCTTCACGCAGTATCGTATCTCCCATTTCATCTTCATCTACATCCTCTTCCATTTCCATAATATTGTCCTCAAGTACATCGCCCTTGTATAGACCCTCTATATACTCCTTCCACCTCTCTGCTTTCCCTTCTTTGCTTAGAACTGGGTTTCCATCTGAGCTCTTGATATTCATACAAGTCGTTCTCTTATCTCCAAAGGTCTCTTTAATTTTCCTGTAGGCAGTATCTATCTTACCCCTAGTGAGACAAGCCTCTACATCCTTACATTTGTCCTCTAGCCATCCCTGCTTAGCCATTTTGCACTTCCTGTCGATCTCATTTTTGAGACGTTTGTATTCCTTTTTGCCTGTTTCACTTACTGCATTTTTATATTTTCTCCTTTCATCAATTAAATTCAATATTTCTTCTGTTACCCAAGGATTTCTACTAGCCCTCATCTTTTTACCTACTTGATCCTCTGCTGCCCTCACTACTTCATCCCTCAAAGCTACCCATTCTTCTTCTACTGTATTTATTTCCCTCATTCCTGTCAATTGCTCCCTTATGCTCTCCCTGAATCTCTGTACAACCTCTGGTTCTTTTAGTTTATCCAGGTCCCATCTCCTTAAATTCCCACCTTTTTGCAGTTTCTTCAGTTTTAATCTACAGGTCATAACCAATAGATTATGGTCAGAGTCCACATCTGCCCCTGGAAATGTCTTACAATTTAAAACCTGGTTCCTAAATCTCTGTCTTACCATTATATAATCTATCTGATACCTTTTAGTATCTCCAGGGTTCTTCCATGTATACAACCTTCTTTCATGATTCTTAAACCAAGTGTTAGTTATGATTATGTTGTGCTCTGTGCAAAATTCTACCAGCCGGCTTCCTCTTTCATTTCTGTCCCCCAATCCATATTCACCTACTATGTTTCCTTCTCTCCCTTTTCCTACACTCGAATTCCAGTCACCCATGACTATTAAATTTTCGTCTCCCTTCACAATCTGAATAATTTCTTTTATTTCATCATACATTTCTTCAATTTCTTCGTCATCTGCAGAGCTAGTTGGCATATAAACTTGTACTACTGTAGTAGGTGTGGGCTTCGTATCTATCTTGGCCACAATAATGCGTTCACTATGCTGTTTGTAGTAGCTTACCCGCATTCCTATTTTCCTATTCATTATTAAACCTACTCCTGCATTACCCCTATTTGATTTTGTGTTTATAACCCTGTAGTCACCTGACCAGAAGTCTTGTTCCTCCTGCCACCGAACTTCACTAATTCCCACTATATCTAACTTCAACCTATCCATTTCCCTTTTTAAATTTTCTAACCTACCTGCCCGATTAAGGGATCTGACATTCCACGCTCCGATCCGTAGAACGCCAGTTTTCTTTCTCCTGATAACGACATCCTCTTGAGTAGTCCCCGCCCGGAGATCCGAATGGGGGACTATTTTACCTCCGGAATATTTTACCCAAGAGGACGCCATCATCCTGTAATCATACAGTAAAGCTGCATGCCCTCGGGAAAAATTACGGCTGTAGTTTCCCCTTGCTTTCAGCCGTTCGCAGTACCAGCACAGCAAGGCCGTTTTGGTTATTGTTACAAGGCCAGATCAGTCAATCATCCAGACTGTTGCCCTTGCAACTACTGAAAAGGCTGCTGCCCCTCTTCAGGAACCACACGTTTGTCTGGCCTCTCAACAGATACCCCTCCGTTGTGGTTGCACCTACGGTACGGCTATCTGTATCGCTGAGGCACGCAAGCCTCCCCACCAACGGCAAGGTCCATGGTTCATGGGGGGGCACTAATAGATGTGCACCCAAAATTGAACCCTGTACGATTCCCTTTGTGACTTCTTCGCAGTCGCTAAAACGTTCTACATTTCCAACATTGCCTGAATTATTCAGCACAAATTTGGTGTTCTATTTGTTAAGTACGATTCAAAACAATCTTGTGTGAAGCCATCAGTTCTATAAAACTTAAGTTCTTGTATGAATGTAATATGATCTGCACTGTCAAACTCCTTGCGAAGATCACAAAAACTACGACCTGATTATACTTTCTTACTTAAGGCTTGTAATGTTTTATGGGTGAATGTGTAAGTAGCATTCTCAACTCAGTAGCCTTTCTAGATTCCAGATTATAATATGCTAAGTAATTTATTTCTACTTAAACGTTATATTACTGTTTAGTACATACGTTACTCCTGCTTTTCCGAATACTTTGAAAAAGAAATGTCAGTAAGGAAACGGACTACATTTTTTTTCCATTTTGTCTCCTTTCTTATAACGAGGCTCAACAAGTGTGTATTTTGAACTGTTTGGAAAAATTACAAACGTCACTGAGGACATAACATATCTATTTGGAGCAACTTTTCAAAATTCTGTCTGAAATTCCATCAGCACCATACGAGCCTCTGTTTTTTGGAATTATTGTATTTCTAATAGTTTCAGTGCAGGATGTTTGTGTTGCCTCTAGTTGCTTAAATTTTTGCTGCTGCGTTTGGACAGTATTTGTTAAAAGTACTTGCCGACTGTACATTATCATTCACAATGTTGTCATTTGGTCTCATTATTATGCAGTGTTGTTCACTGACTAGCTGTTTTGCCTCTCACTTCACAAAATCCCATACAGTTTTGATCTTATTATTTGCAATATTAATTTCTGTCAGGACCTGTATACTTATGGACCTTCTAATGACTTTCCTGGGAATAGACAGTATTTTTGGTATTGTGAATGTAACAACGACTCTTAACATCGACTCCCAAGTCGCCGAAGTGGCGTCAACTCAAAAGACTTGCACCAGGCGAACGGTCTACCTGACAGCAGGCCCTAGCCACTCGACATTACATTTCAACGACTCTTCATTTATTCTGGCCTTCCTATAATTTTCACTCTTGTTTTTTTTGGTTTATAGATTTTAATACTAAATTTTTTGGAAAGGTTGTTTCAAAATTGTAGCAAATTTACTAAGGAATAAATTCAATTTGACATACATACATACATCCGTAGTATCGTTGCCGTGGTAGATGACGCTGACAAATGACAGTTCCACTGGCATGTGCTGTGTGTTCCTTGTGTCTTGCAGGCTTCGTGATTGACGCGGCGTACTGCAAGCAGCAGAATGGTCCGTTGCTCATGTCGGGAACAAGCCGAGATAGTGTTTGTATACTGCCAAGCAGATGGAAAAGCTCGAGAGGCAGCACAGCTATACCAAAACAAGTACACTCACAGACACCACGAGAGGCACCACGAAAAAAGTACATTCACAGACACCAACCACATCACGCAACGTTTCAAGCCCATTTTAGGCGTTTGTGTGATCGTGGATCCTTTCAGACAGACGAACGGGCAAGAAGGCGGCGGACTATGCATACGCGATATTTGGCGGACCAGGATCTACAGGATATTGAGATGAACTCTAATAGGAGCTGCAGGCATGTGGCCCATCTACATGGTATAAACTGAAGTACAATTATGCGTATCGTGCATGACAACCGCTACTGTCCTTACCACTTGGAATCCCATGGAGGCCACTTTGAACATCTGTGGGGACGTGGATGCGATACAGCTCTGAACTCTGTTCCAGGACCATCTGTTGTCATTGCACGCACCCCGTCCATTTCCAGACACAAGTTAATCGCACCTCTTTTCCTCCATCCTCAGACAGGAATTAGTTCCTGCAGTTTGTCGGTTTTATTAATGCTCACCTTTATGTGCAACACATGGATAACGATATCGGAGAGAGAGTACCCATTTGCAGTATTTCTGATGCTATTAAACTGGCCAAAAACAGCAAAAGAGGTTATTTAGCTCCCAAGCTGGTGTACAGGGCCTTTCAGAAAGTGTATATGGGTTTCGTAGATCCTTTGCGCAGACCAAAGCTACATTTCTGATTGCGTCGAATGCATTTACATGTTTTGTGCGACTGCTACCTATTGAGGCTGCCACAGTTGAAGTGTTGGTATAAAACTAGCAACGTAGTTTTGGAACTTTTAGAACACGTCAGTTTTGGTAACTGATAATGCATGCATCGTTTCTAAACAGTGCTTAAGCGTGAGAATTCATCATACAACAACTATGGCTTAGTATCCAAATCCCTTGCACCTGAGCTCATTAATAGGAGCCCGCGGTCTACCCACAGAGTAGTGATCAAAGTGGCTCTGATAGGTCACTTCCATGTTTAACTGTGGCATTCAGTACTGCCTATCACGAAAATCATCAGCGTACGCCCATTGGTTTACTCCTGGGTTATTGAACAGCTACTCCATTTTGCAACACAGAGTCAACTGATGCCCTCCTTCGTAATAGCAGCAATGCTTAAGAGGTGGTTGCTCGGTACAGAAGGCCTAATGGGATCACTGAAAAAACCCATCAAAAGGAAGCTAAGCGGAACAACGTGGGGTAGTATCACAATACATACCAAGTCGTGGATAAAGTTTCCTTAGGAACTTTCAGGTTATTAGTAAACCTGCTAGTCCGCCCCCTGTAGCTGAGTGGTCAGCGCGACAGAATGTCAACCCTACGGGTCCAAGTTTGATTCCCGGCTGGGTCGGAGATTTTCTCCGCTCAGGGAGTGGTTGTATGTGGTCCTAATCAACATAATCTCATCCCCATCGACGCGCAAGTCGCCGAAGTGGCGTCAAATCGAAAGACTTGCATCCGGCGTATGGTTTACCCGACGGGAGGTCCTAGTCACACGACATTTACCTTTTTTAGTAAACCTGCTGAAAGAATTACTAAAAGCTTTCGCCCAGGTACAAGGCCTCTTGTAAATTAGGAAGTTCAAAAGCTTTGGTAACTCTTTTATTGACTCATCTTCATACTGGAAGAGAAATGAGAGCTCATCTTTTTCAGATAATGCCCTGTCCTCAAGATTGATCTGAATATTTAGTGACTTGTAACCAAAACTAGGGTGACAGAGAAGGGGAGGGCATAGTATGTCACAAGAAGGACACTATTGTTATTTTTTATCCAAAGTAGGCACCACTCAGGTTCTATGAGTTGCTGGCCACAGCTGGTGTACGCTCCATCTGGAGGAAATCATGAGATCTCGCGGCTCCGAGTCATGCTGGGGTTGGCTGTGAGCCGAATTCTAGACTGCGAAGTGTAAAAGCAGACGGGTGACAGAAGCGGAGGCAGTCCAGTGTCCTATCGGGCAGAGTACAAATGGTTCAAATGGCTCTGAGCACTATGGGACTTAACATCTGAGGTCATCAGTCCCATAGAACTTAGAACTACTAAAACCTAACTAACCTAAGGAAGTCACACATATCCATGCCCGAGGCAGGATCCGAACCTGCGACCGTAGCGGTCGGCAGAGTACACACTTGGCGATTTGGAACGTGCGTCTCACTGGTGGTTGACTGTACGGATGTTGCTGTAATTTGGACGCGGTACGCTATGGCGATACCCACAAGTAAATATGATTAGCACGTGCCTAGGAATGCAGTGCTTCGATCACTTACGCTAAGCCGATATTTTGCTAATTCTACCTTCTCTTAACCACAGTTACTGAACTGCTTCAGTTCGCTGAAAAATGTTGTAACTTTTTTGTTAGATGAACTAAACCTTAGTAATAGAGTTAAACGCCGCAGTCAATGGCTGTTTAAACTCATGTGAGTTTATTTCGTTAACAAATTCTTGTGTCTCGACTCTAATACTGACTGTTTCAGGAAAAAGTCCGAGTATTGGTTAATTTTGATGGAGATGACATGTGCCGTTAATCATTGACTGTGTAACCAAAGTTATGATGTAGTCTGCCAGCATGTGTAACGAAACCAGCTAGATGTTAGATACCAGCCAAAGTTTAGCACGATTGTATGAGATTCAACCCCGGAAACATCAAAGTTTAATCTAAGAGGGAAACCACCCTTCTCAGACGCTTTCACTCTGTGCCACGTAATTGCTAGGTCCCTAAATTTTTCTAAGGTTCTGTTCCATATATCAGTTTTATCGCCATTGAGCTGCATTGTAAGAATGCAGTTCGCACGTGCTCAACAGCAAGTTATCAGTGCGTATTGTAGGAAGAATGTGGTTTTAAGCATGATGTTTTAACAGCTGTTCGTATATCTGGATTCAACATTCTCTCTTTTTTTACAGTTGTTGATGCGTTTGGTCTTGTTTTTTAGTATAACTGTAAGTGTTTAAGACATTAGCTATTCGACTGCAAATTACGTTTTCGACACTGAAATTGTGTTTTGTTATGCGCATCGGCTAGAGGACATATGTAAGGGTGTAGAGGCTTATCTCAAGAGGAGTAAGATAGATACTGCCTACAGGAAAATTAAAGAGACCTTTGGAGAAAAGAGAACCACCTGTATGAATACCAAGAGTTCAGATGGAAACCCAGTTCTAAGCAAAGAAGGGAAAGCAGAAAGGTGGAAGGAGTATATAGAGGGTCTATACAGGGGCGATGTTCTTGAGGACAATATTATCGAAATGGAAGAGGATGTAGATGAAGATGAAATGGGAGATACGATGCTGCGTGAAGAGTTTGACACAGCACTGAAAGACCTGAGTCGAAGCAAGGCCCCGGGAGTAGACAGCATTCCATTGGAACTACTGACGGCCTTGGGAGAGCCAGTCCTGACAAAACTCTACCATCTAGTGAGCAAGATGTATGAGACAGGTGAAATACCCTCAGACTTTAAGAAGAATATAATAATTCCAATCCTAAAGAGAGCAGGTGTTGACAGATGTGAAAATTACCGAACTATCAGTTTAATAAGTCACAGCTGCAAAATACTTATGCGAATTCTTTACAGACGAATGGAAAAACTAGTAGAAGCCGACCTCGGCGAAGATCAGGTTGGATTCCGTAGAAATGTTGGAACACGTGAGGCAATACTGACCCTACGTCTTATCTTAGAAGAAAGATTAAGAAGAGGCAAACCTACGTTTCTAGCAATTGTAGACTTAGACAAAGTTTTTGACAATGTTGACTGGAATACTCTCTTTCAAATTCTGAAGGTGGTAGGGGTAAAATACAAGGAACGAAAGGTTATTTACAATTTGTACAGAAACGAGATGGTAGTTATAAGAGTCGAGGGGCATGAAAGGAAGCAGTGGTTGTGAAGGGAGTGAGACAGGGTTGTACCCTCTCCCCGATGCTGTTCAATCTGTATATTGAGCAAGCAGTAAAGTAAACAAAAGAAAAGTTCGGAGTAGGCATTAAAATCCATTGAGAAGAAATAAAAACTTTGAGGTTCGCCGATGACATTGTAATTCTGTCAGAGACAACAAAGGACTTGCAAGAGCAGTTGAACGGAATGGACGGTGTCTTGAAAGGAGGGTATAAGATGAACATCAACAAAAGCAAAACGAGGATAATGCAATGTAGTCGAATTAAGTCGGGTGATTCTGAGGGAATTATATTAGGAAATGAGACAAAGTAGTAAAGGAGATTTACTATTTGGGGAGCAAAATAACTGATGATGGTCGAAGTAGAGAGGATACAAAATGTAGACTGGCAATGGCAAGGAAAACGTTTCTGAAGAAGAGAAATTTGTTAACATCGAGTATTGATTTAAGTGCCAGGAAGTCGTTTCTGAAAGTATTTGTATGGAGCGTAGCCATGTATGGAAGTGAAACATGGATGATAAATAGTTTAGGCAAGAAGAGAATAGAAGCTTTCGAAATGTGGTGCTACAGAAGAATGCTGAAGATTAGATGGGTAGATCACATAACTAATGAGGAGGTATTGAATAGAATTGGGGAAAAGAGGAGTTTGTGGCCCAACTTGCCTGGAAGAAGGTATCGGTTGGTGGGACATGTTCTGAGGCATCAAGGGATCACCAATTTAGTACTGGTGGGCGGCGTGGAGGGTAAAACTCGTAGAGGGAGACCAAGAAATGAATACACTAGAGGGAGACCAAGAAATGAATACACTGGGCAGATTCAGAGGGATGTGGGCTGCAGTAGGTACTGGGAGATGAAGAGGCTTCCTTAGGATAGAGTAGCATGGAGGGCTGCATCAAATCAGTCTCAGGACTGAAGACCCAACAACAACATGTGCATCACAAGTCGATTTTCTAAATAAATGTAGCAATTATTACAATATTTAGCTCAACTCAATCAGTCGGTCCCAGCCTTCCCTGTTCCTGTCTGGTTCCACCATAATTAGCTATTAGTGTTTCACAAGACTGTAATTTTTCATTCCATACGATTAGTTTGCTTTTGTGCATGCGAAACATGTCGCTCTGTACCGTTCTTAAGACAGTACTTCTAGATATACAGCGTGTCCCTTCTAAAAGTCGTTGTAGGTAATGTTTGTTATTTCTTTAGATATTTTCAAGTATCTCGATTTTTCCGAGTGTGTCTCCGCCTCTTGTGATTTTTTATATCTGTGTTCGCTTCTCCTAACTCTAATTTATTCCAGAACTTAATTAATTTTTTCTCGTCTCTCATTCTTACTTCAGAGCCCATGTTTTCCCATAACTGCTCCGTCTGTACCTTCCCCCATTAAAACGTTCCACTCATCCATGACTATTAGATTTTGAGCTCCTTTTACCTATTCGGTTTCTCTCTTTACCTCTGTTTTAAGTGTTCATAACTCACTCTGTATCTTACCTTCCTCTTCATGACGACTCTTTACCCCGTTGCACAATGTTCTGCTGTTTTTGATATTAAGCTATATTCGGCTGGCCAGAAATCTTTACCTCCATTTCAGTTTATTTCACTGACCGCTCCATTATATCTAGACTGAAGATTTGCATAGCTCTTCACGTGTCTGTAGCCTCCATATGACATTTAGGTTTCTGAGATTCCAGGCTACGTCTCACGGTTACCTCCCACTTCCCAGTCTCCAACCGGAGATATGAATAGACGATTAATAAAGAATTTTCAGCAGGTGGGTTTGTGTGAATGTAAATGAGTTTTAATTCGTGTTTTGAAATAAAAGTTAAGTATTGTGTTGTGTAAGGCTGCCAAAAATGATTGTGAATGGAACACAGACAAACAAACTTGGAGATTAAATTGTTAAATTCGATATCGCACAAATTAATTGGACCATATGAACATTTAAATGTGGAGAAGGACATTACAACAGTAAATTCAGTATTTATTAGAGTTCTTTCAGAAGTTTAAATGTTAGATGTCCGTTTCCGGAGCGTTCTGATTTTTATAGACGATTGCTTTGAAACGTAATGGTATAAGCAGAACATTTCGTTCACAATTACGTTATATAAATATTACACGCGACATCCATAATTTTTCCATTTTTCCTTTCTGTTAGATTATGATGTTCTATCTCATATCCTGTCCTTTGATCGGATTATGTGAGTCTCAGGAAGGTTATATGGTATGATCCAGTCCAGAACATCGTATGATATTTGTCCAACGGAACGTTCGCTTTGTACTTCACGGTATTTCCCAGCTACACGATGCCTTTCATCAAGACTGTTTGCTGCTTTGTGAGAATATTTTGTTTCCCTTTGTTCTCTGCTATAAATGTCGTTGGATTAAACATTAAATCGGTATATTAAAGCGCCATCATCATTGTGTGATACCGTAAACACACAAAGAGCTGGCAGTTATTACTGTCATACGTCTGAAAGCTACGGCCAATTAGCCAGTGATAATGGACAAGCCTCCAGAGCGTTTTATTGTCTTGTCTTCCCGTAATGACGTATCTTTCTTTCGGTGGATTTCACGGTTAGTAGCGGCCGGCGCTGTTTCGTGGAATTTCATATTTTGAAACGTGATTCATTTGTCTGTAGCATACTTCTATCTCATTATCAGTTACTTTATATGAAGTTAGCTTCTTGCGGCAACTAGTTGGAAGTTTGCCGGAAAGTAAATTGTGTAGGTTTGACTTACATGTCTTATATTTGGAAGCGACAATATTCAAACATTTCGTTATAATAAGTTTACATGATTAAATAAAAGAAGCATTTAAATATTTCTGGCAACCTGTCCCCTCAATTTTTAGATGGCATGTATCGAAAAAATCAGAACGAAATATAGTTATCAATTCAAAATTTTATATATATGAATCTCTATTGCTAGATTGACTGTGAGATTTTTGAACAAGTGGAGCCACTCTCTTGGGTACTAGTTCTCCATGTAACCAATAAATAATGACGTGCATCTTAGGATAAAAGGAGGTTGGGGACAAACTGAGTACTCTAAAACAATTTGGAAAAATACTATGAGACTCAAGGGGTACCTTTCTTTCCATGTAGGTGATCGCTACCCTGTACTGAAGTATGTACGGCACAGGATTATTGCTTCTGTAGTAGAATCTGTTGTTTATCTGGTGAAAGTAGAGTTAATGAAAAGCAGCATTTAAAACTTCAGTAAACTGGCAACGTACTCCGCTGACATACAGAAATAAATTCAAACTAACATAGAATTCAAAAATAAGTTGAGTCTAATATAATTGCGTCGCCTTCCGCGACCACAGTTAGTCGACATAAAGCGTACAGCGTCATATTGTATAAAACTACTGCTGGAGAAAACCCACGTTTCGGCCACGGTTGCAGCGGCCTTCTTCTGGGTCTGAGTCTACCTCTGTGAGCATCTGTGAAAAGTGGTTGGAGGATGAAACCATCAGTAAGCGACAAGGTGTCCGGCATCCACGCCTGATCGTAGAACGTGGTCAGCGGTTTACTCGTTCCGTAAAGGGGGGGGGGGGGGGGGGCGAAGGAGGAATAGGCGGCGACCTGTGGCAGATCTGACGATGGAGTATAATGATGGTGGAGGATCGGGTGTGCCGTAGCACATCGCTCAGTGCACGTTGTTCAGCATGGGGCTCTCGATGTTCCAGTGTAGATCTAACAACAGATTTAATTACAATGGACACGGGACCATAGAGACTGGACCGTGGATCAAAGAACATGTGTCCTCAGCTTGGATGAATCACGTTTGTTGTTAGACTAGGTCGACGGTCGAGTCCAGATGATCCGTCATCCAGACGAACGTCTTCTGGAAAAATACATCGCACCATGTTGGGGGCAGTATCATGCCTTGGGGAATATTCACCTGGGCTTCCAGGCGACTTGTCTTCCTAATCTAAGGCACCTTGAGAGCTGTCGACTACGTGAATATTAGCGCGGTCCATCTTCATTCTTTAAGTCGTTCCCGACAGTGACAGCAGCTCACAGAAGGATAACTAACCATTTTATACCTCTTAAATTTGGAAGATATCTTCGGGTAGTTGAACATCTGATGTACGAGGTAACGTTACGAGGCTGATAAATATTTCAGCTGCCTCAGATGTTAACTGACGCCTTCTGATAAATGGGGACGTTGAAGTAAGTTCTCAGCCACACGACATTATGTGCTTTCTTTGTACTTCAGTTTGCGTAACTTCAGTGGATTTAACTGAATCTTCGCCAACTGACGAGCTGCAGTTCGTGGTTGAAATTTCCTTCATGATTTATTTTTATTTTTCGTACTACCACTGTGTATATCATCATGCCACTTCACGAATATCTTCGTGCTAGCCGGCCGCAGTGGCCGAGCGGTTCTAGGCGCTACAGTCTGGAACCGAGTGACCGCTACGGCCGCAGGTTCGAATCCTGCCTCGGGCATGGATGTGTGTGATGTCCTTAGGTTACTTAGGTTTAAGTAGTTCTAAGTTCTAGGGGACTGATAACCTCAGAAGTTAAGTCCCGTAGTGCTCAGAGCCATTTGAACCATCTTCGTGCTATTGTACCACCTCTTCCTTCCTTTTGAAGTATTAATGCATCTGAAGATGACCTAAGAATGTTCTGAAACGGTTATGCAATTACATAAAATCTTCACTTTCCTTACAGAATTATTTACTTTGAAATATGTTAACGATTTCGAGATTAAATATGCATTACATGCATATTTAATCCTTGAGAATATATCAAGAATTTTGTCCGATATCACATGTGTTGGTAATTGTCTTGCTTCTTCGAAAGGATGAAATAAGAATAAATGTTACATTCTTCTTGAAGATATAATTAACAGCCAGTCAGCTGCAAAATGGAAGGTTTATTGATTAAAAAAAGTCTTCTTCAAAAGGAAATAGTGACAACTTGGTCACATATTGTGGAAGAGGTACATTAAAAATAGGCAAAAGGACTCAGTAAAATATAAATTTTCACCTCCAAAATAATTGAAAGATGCACAACATGGTAGTTTTCTTTTAGTATTACCTCAACAATTTCCTTCTGAAGTAAACGTTTTTATAAACGTTGAAATCATGGTTAAGAGGTTTAAATAAATCCTCCGTTTTGTAGCTGATTAACTGTTTATTAATTCTTCAGGAAGATTTTGTCCTACGGTTGCAGCTACAGCCACGTACAAAATTTTAAATTATGTTTCACTATTTTTATTTGTTTTAGTTTTTAAAGGAATGATATGTTAGCCTACCATTAGTACGTAACTAGTAGCTAAGAATTTCTTTCCAGTAACGACGCAACGTATACTAAATAATGGAGACGAGCGACAGCACTGCCGGTGCTGGCATACGGCAGCTGTAACATCTCACCTTCTGATTATCCGTCTACTGTCTTATCAGTAATAAGTGCCTTGATAGTCAGAGACAGCCACAGCCACAATGGCACAAGGAGATTAAAAATAACACGGGGTATGAAACACGACCTACATAAATAAAACTCACATCTCACCTACTTTTGTGTTAGTTGGCACAGATTAATGAGATTGGTCATGCACTCATACGTGCTCTTTTTTCCATACAAGCGAAAAAATTTCGGTGTCTTCTTTCTCCTGTATTCGTGTTCGCGTTACATATAAAAGGTACGCTTACGACAGACGGCTGACTGTGAAATACAGCATTGTAAAATTCTGTAGACTGCCATATGATGACATACCATCGAAACTACATTTTGCAACAGAATTAAAGGATTAATATTTCGAAACGCCTTAACTGTTTAGCTCAAGGTGCCTACAACCTTCCTGTATAATTGTGCAAAATCGTGACGCCCTTTGACGTGACGCTTCAAACAGCAAGGCGTCAACACATACTAAAAAAGGTCGGAGCTCAGAAGTTCGTTTCACGCTTAACGTGGGCTAACGATGTTACACTGGTACCTAATTTCGCAACAGTTCTGCCCAAAGTCACCGTGGTCGTGTCATATGATGAGAGGGCCGTCACAGCCCCTCTTACCCACATTTCACTCTTCTTTCGATGCCTCTGCGATGGATGTCAGAACCGCGACGACCCGCCTTAAAATCACGTGATTTTCTTATAAGTAACTGAGGAAAACATCTCAGACACCACCGCTCAGAATAGATAAGTAAAGGCCGCAGAGGGCGGCGTGAAGGGCGTCAATCAAACCAACGCTTTCTTTGGGACTTAGATTCCCACTATTTTCATGTTCGAAAATGATATATTGCAGTGCGATGAGCATCAGGATGACGTTCTTGCCAATCTTTGACACTGCTGACATCTCCCTGACGCTTCAATCCCATTCTAAGGACATCGTGGACTAGCAACGCCGTTGAATGTGCTCATCCATTTGGAGCGCAGTGCTAGCGCAATTTTTGCTCTAGGTGGAATCATTAGCGATCGTTCAAAGCCATTCGATAAAATGTGAACCTCATTTAAAACAGCAAAGGGTGCTTATACTTTTTCATTGCTCCCGTTTCACACCCTCCTGTGCGTGATCACAGAGGGGAGCGACATTGTCGCATGCTTGAATATTCAGCAGAGGGTCCCTCCATGACTTCACAGTTCGTTAAATCTTCGGCAGCACACGCTGGCATTTATTGAGAATTTAGAAAAAAAAAAAACTGAGAATTACCCTTAGGCAAACACTTGACGCACTGCCGAAGTCAGTTGTTTACCTACAGGTGCTCAGGGCTACTTGACAAGTTTTCTCTGTAAAGCCACAGTCTTAAAAAGTGATTCCTTGATTCTGCTGCGCAGTGGAGTTACAGAACGATAAAGATGTTGAACAGAAGTGTTGTGATTATACTTCAATATGTCGACAAATAAAGACTAGAAGAACGAACCGCAAATCGCGGGAATAAATAGTACAGGGGCTATGACATTACCCACCTTGTTCATGGTTAGTCCAGAACCAGACTGTGAAAGACGGCGCAACAGAGCGTCGAGGAGCCATAGAGAGAAAGGAAGGGGACGGTTTTGCGCTTAGCCGGTGTTTAGCAAGCCTCAGCCACGCAGAAATTCCCAAATCCTCGTGAAAATAGAGCTGAGTAGAGAACACGTCCCTCACTGGGCATGGTAAATTTGTAGATATAGGAGAAAACGTAACTTGGAGTAACAAGAAAGCGAACCGCGAGAAACTTTCTTGGTAAGTGTTTGGATCTTCGTGACAAAAGCTAGCGGTACGTAGCAGCTATGAAGGTTAATGTTGGACAGTTTCATCGGTTACAATAAGAACATGTACTGGTCCGTCAGATGCATCACACATATACAGGAAACTGCAGAATGCGAGAAGAGAGGTAGTCCTAGCTTGGGGCACTTCATTGCAAGACTTAAAGAGTGTAGACTTCGGTACGGACATCCATGAGAGATACTTTGGTACAGCTTGGACATTGCTCAGTGTTTCGGTTCTGAGTGGAATGACGGTCAGTGCGTCATAGACGATAGACACCTGTGTCTCTCTAAGAAAGCCGCCAAGCCGCAAAGAATTCGCCGCCCGCCGTAACCACGCCGCTGTACGCCAAACTATGCGCCGACCCCCAATTGCTAACCGTCGGGTCGCCAACAGCCGCGACAATGTCGCTCCCCTCTGTGATCACCCACAGGAGGGTGTGAAACGGGAGCACTGAAAAAGTATCGAGCTGCTGGCGAATTAAACTACGAAATAAGATACTACAAGTGGCAGCTGACTTTTTAATTGGGCAGTAAAATAACTGATAATGGTCTAAGTAGAGACACTATAAAATGCAGACTGGTAACGGAAAGAGTGATATTTCTAAAAAGGAGAACTTTGTTAATAGCGACACCAAGTTTAAACGTTTGAACGTTTTTCCCTGAAGATATTTCTCTGTAGCACAGCGTTTTACAGATATGTAACGTGACGCAGCATGTGAAAGTCACTGGATTTGGACGGGTTGCTCCTGTAACCGAAATATCAGAACTGAAGATGGTTCTAGATGAACAGAAACCGGTCATATGAATAAAAATTTTGCAATCAAGACAGATTATAAGTAACATTGTAAAATCACTGATTGCTGCTATCCTATCAGACATAATGTCTGTTTCTGCAAAGATATGGAACGTCTACGATAACCATTTCAGTCAAGAAGACAACAAAAGTCTTTACAGTTTGCTACTACAGAAAATGATGGATACATTGGTAGATCGAGTAACTGCTGATAAGGTACTGAATTGCCGTGGGGTCGGCTGATGCGACATGTCTTGAGGAATCAAGGAATCGTCAGTCTGGTAAAACAAGGTAGTATGGAAGGGAAGAGGATGGATTAAAAGTTTAGAGAAAGAGCACGACTTGCTGCAGCACGAAAGTGCAAATGGATGTGGGTTGCTTTAGTTATGCAGAGGTGAACGGTTTCACAAACAGACCTGCTTAAAGATCTCTATCATATCAATCTTTGGGCTGAACCACGAAGATAAAAACTTTATTGTTCTATCATTGGAACCCCGATGGAAATACACAGTATTTTGCCACAGACTTGTATTGCAGCGATCTCTGCTTACCTTCCTCGAACCTGCAGCTGGGGCACCTGACCCTTTTTTTTAACTTCTTAATCTCAGAGCAGCACTTGCAACCTATGTCTTCAATTATCTGCTCGAAGTATTCCAATCCCTGTATTCCTCTACAGTTTTTGCTCTCATTCCCTGATGTCTTAACTGATGTCCTATAATCCTGTCCATCTTGTCAACGTTTCCAACATATTCATTTTCTCTCCGATACTGCGCACAATCTCCTCGTTCCTTACCGTATCAGTCCACATAATTTTCAGAATTCGTCTGTAGCATCACATCTCAAATGGTTCGATTCTCCGCTGTTCCGGTTTTCTCACACTCCATGTCTCACTACCACACAATGCTGTACTTCTAACGTACATTATCAGAAATTTCTTCCTCAAATTAAGGCCTACGTTTTATACTAGTAGATTACTCTTGGTCAGCAGTGCACTTTTGCCAGTGATAATGTGCTTTTAATGCCCTCCTTGCTCCGTTCGTCACTGGTAATTTTGCTGCCTGGGTAGTAGCATTCCTTAACCTCATCAATTTCGTGACCATCTATCCTTATGTAACGGTTCTCGCTGTTCTCATTTCTGCTATTTCTCGTTACTTTTGTCTTTCTTGATTTATTCTTGATCCATTTTCTGTACTTATTATACTCTCCATTCTATCCAGCATATCATGTAATTCTTCTTCACTTTCGCTCAGGATAGCAGTGTTATCAGCGAATCATATCATTGACATCTTTTCACCTCGAATTTTTATTCCACTCCTGAACTTTTCTTTTATTTCCAACACTGCCTTTCCGATGTACATATTGAACAGCAGCAGCGGAACTCTATACCCCTTTCTCATACATTTTTTAATCTGAGTACTGCGTTCTTGGTGGTCCACTCTTATTATTCCGTCTTGGCTCTCTTGCATATTGTACATTACACGTCTCTCCCTATAGTTTACCCTATTTTTCTCAGAATTTCGAACGTTTTGCACCATTTTATATCGTCGGAGGCTTTTTTCCGGTCGACAAATTCTATGAACGTGTCTTAATTTTTCTTTAGTCCTGCTTCCATTGTTAACCTCAATGTCAGAATTGCCTCTCTCGTGCCTTTACCTTTTCTAAATCCGAACTGATCGTCATCTAGCCCATCCTCAATTTTCTTTTCCATTCTTCTATGTACTATTATTCTTGTCAGCAACCTGGAAGCATGAGCTGTTAAGATGATTGTGCGATAATTCTCGCACGTGTCAGCCCTTGCAATCTTCGGAATTGTGTGGATGATATTTTACCGAAAGTCAGATGGTACATCTTCAGGCTCATACATTCTACTCACCAACATGAATAATCGTTTCGTTGCCCCTTCCCCCAAAGATTTTAGGAATTCTGATGGAATGTATTCCATCCCTTCTGCCTTATTTAATCTTAGGTCTTCCAAAGCATTCTTAAATTCTGATTCTAATACTGGATCTCCTGTCTTTTCTAAATCGAATCTTGATTCTTCTTCTATCACATCCGATATCCCCGTGATAGAGGCCTTCGGTTTACTCTTTCCACCTATCCGCTCTCTCCTCTGCATTAGCAGTGGTATTCCCGTTACACTATTGATGTTACTACGCTTGCCTTTGATTTCACCGAAGGATCTTTTGACTTTACTATATGCTGAGTCTGTCCTTCCCACAATCATTTCTTTTTCGAATTCATCACTTTTTCCGTGCAGCCATTTCGTGTTAGCTTCCCTGCAGTTCCTATTTACTTCATTGCTCAATGACTTGTATTTCTGTATTTCTGAATTTCCCTGAACGTTTTTGTACTTCCTTCTTTCAGCGAACAACTGAAATATTTCTTCTCTTACCCGAGGTTTCTTCGCAGTTATCTTCTTTGTACCTGCGTTTTTCTTTCCAACTTCTGTTACTGTCCTTTTTAGAGATACGCATTCCTGTTCACCTGGACTGGCTACTGAGGTATTCCTTATTGCTGCATCTTCAGCATTACAAAACATCAAGCGTATCTCATCATTCCTTAGTGATTCCGTATCCCACTTCTTTGCATGTTGATTCTTCATCACTAATTTCCTAAATTTCAATCTACTCTTCGCATTACTACACCTTGATCTCAGTCTATATCTGCTCCTGGGTACACGTCACAATCCAGTATTTCATTTCGAAATCTTTGTCTGACAGTGATGTAATCTAACTGAAATCCTCCCGAATCACCTCGCCTTTTCGCAGTTTAATTCCTCCTCTCGTGATTCTTGACGAGAGTATTCTTTACACTAGTAGAAATTTATTGCAGAAATCAAGTAGTCTTTCTCCTCTCTCATTCCTTGTCCCAAGCCCATATTCGTCTACAACCTTCTCCTCTACTCCTTCCCATACAACTGCATTCTAGTCTTTCACGACTCGTAGAATTTCATCTCCCTTTACGTATTCTATTACCCTTTCGAAATCCTCATATACTTTCGCTATCACTTTATCTTCAGCTTGTGACGACGACATGTATATCCGAACTATCGTTGTCGGTGTTGGTTTGCTGTCGATTCTGATGAAAACAACGTTATCACTTAACTGCTCACAGCAATCCATTCAATGCCCTACTTCCTCTTCATAACGAATCCTACTCCCGTTCTCCCATTTTCTGCTGCTACTGATATTACGCTATACTCATCTGACCTGAAATCCTTCTTTCCATTTCACCTCACTGACCCCTACTATATCTAGATTGAGCCTTCGCATTTTCCTTTTCATATTTTCTAGCTTCCTTAGCACGTTCATCCTTATGATATTCCACACTCCGACTCGTACAGAGTTATCCTTTCGTTGCTTCTTCAATCTTTTTCTCATGGTCACCTACCCATTGGCAGTTCCCTCCCGGAGATCCGAATGGGGGATTACTCCGGAATCTTTCGTCAATGGACAGATCGTCGTAACACAATTTCAGTGTGGGTACACGTTACACATTATGTGTCTTCAAAGCAGCGGCTTCCATTGTCTTCTGCAGTCTCATGCCGTCGATCATTGCTGATTATTCCGCCTTTAGGGACAATCTCCCACTCCAAGGACAAGAATGTGCCCTAACCTCTGCCCGCTCCTCCGCCCTCTTTGACGAGGTCAAGAGGTTTTGGTCGCAGAAGTTGCAGGTTGTGCGTGTGTGGTGAAGACAGACAGACAGACAGCTGCCACGAGAATAAAACAGACAATCTCTATCTTGGGCTGGTTTATAGCAATTTTCACACGATGAACGAAAATGTTCAAGAAATATTGTAGTCTAATGAATCTCTCCAACAGCAGCATGCCCAAACTTGTACAAAATCTTGTCGCAGCGCGTTTAAGAGGTAAACGCAAACACAGCGTACCGCTACTAGCCTAACAGTGCTAAAGTCGTGATTTCTCATCAATAAACCCTTACGTTGTCACTTCTTTTTTACAAAATGCTTCAATGGCGCTTTCTAACAGTTTCCGTGAACTATGGATGTAACTTCACACAATTAAGCAAACTACCATTGTGGTTGATTCCATGTAGTGTTAGACACTGCTTGATGTGGCTCGTGTTGTTAAATAGCTCTCGAACAGTGTTCTTTTCTGAACTTAAATTGATTAACCTCTGAGCAGCTTTCAGTTTCATTTTTGAGTACGTATTTTTTTTTGTTTTTTTTTTTTGTCAACGGACTCCCATTTTACGATGTAGTACTGTCAATACCGCGTGGTTTGTGAGCAGGACTTCACTGTGCTGCATTTTTATTTCTCACCCTTTTCCAGTAGTCCTACCAGTTCATTCACTATGATCTGCAAGCAGAATTTACGCTATTTGACTGGTATTTCTTTTGTAATTCCGTCACATGGTGATTGTACACTGGCTGACAGCGCAACTGATGCTTTTAGTGTACTCTTGCATCTCACATTTCCAGTATTCATGTCCTTCTGTTCCTCTCACGGTAGATTATTTGAAGTATTGTGTGCAAAAGTGATCAATGAATGTAAGAATTGAAGATTATCGTTTTGGCAATGAGATAAGTGTACATGATTCATATGAATAAATACTGAGATGACGCGACTTCCACTCTTTTATTGAGACCCCAACAAAATCGACCCTTATTTTCTTAAATGATTCCAATGAAAAATTGAATGTACATAGAGATGGACACAGTTGTCTCGTACGACAGGGCTTACAACCGACTATAACTTTTCAACAGCGTACGTGAGTAGTGGTCAGTCGGACTTATGACATGCGTGGGTACCCCAATTTTATTTCCTCCCGCCTTTTGCAGGAATCAGAAGGCCGCTTGTAGAGTATTTAGTCTTTAACCCTGAGAGTTACGGCGTTTCATGTGTTAGTTCCAGCTGAAAATGAAAGACGACTGAATACTGCAAGTATGTGCTTCAGCGGAAAGATTGTAAATGGCAAACGTGAACCGACACTCCATTTTATGACTTCTGAACTTCTGTTTGACCGTTATGGCCGTATAAATACAGTACCCGTGGTCTAGGGGTAGCGTCTTTGATTCATAATTAATACGTCATCGGTCCCGGGTTCGATCCCCGCCACTGACTAAATTATTGATAAATAATCAGCATTGGCGGCCGAAGACTTCCGGCATAAGAACTCAGCCTCATTCTGCCAACGGCCTTGTCAAAAAGGCCGGAGGAGCGGACAGAGGTTCAGGGCACTCTCATGTCCTAGTGGTGGGAAATTGCCCCTAAAGGCGGAAGAATCAGCAATGATCAACGACATGAGGATGCAGAAGGCAATGGAAACCACTGCATTAAAGACACGTAACGTCTATCCACAGGACATGTGGACTGTAATTGAAGATGTGTCATGATGGTCTCTCCATTGGCAAAAGATTCCGGAATAGTCCCCCATTTGGATCTCCGGGAGGGGACTGCCAAGGGGGAGGTTACCATGAGACAAAGATTGAATAATCAACGAAAGGATAACGTTCTATGAGTCGAGGCGTGGAATGTCAGAAGCTTGAACGTGGTAGGGAAACTAGAAAATCTGAAAAGGGAAATGGAAAGGCTCAATCTAGATATAGTAGGGGTCAGTGAAGTGAAGTGGAAGGAAGACATGGATTTCTGGTCAGATGAGTATCGGGTAATATCAACAGCAGCAGAAAATGGTATAACAGGTGTAGGATTCGTTATGAATAGGAAGGTGGGGCAGAGGGTATGATACTGTGAACAGTTCAATGACCGGGTTGTCTAATCAGAATCGACAGCAGACCAACACCGACAACGATAGTTCAGGTATACATGCCGACGTCGCAAGCTGAAGATGAACAGATAGAGAAAGTGTATGAGGATATTGAAAGGGTAATGCAGTATGTAAAGGGGGACGAAAATCTAATAGTCATGGGCGACTGGAATGCAATTGTAGGGGAAGGAGTAGAAAAAAAAGGTTTCAGGAGAATATGGGCTTGGGACAAGGAATGAAAGAGGAGAAACACTAATTGAGTTCTGTAACAAGTTTCAGCTACTAATAGCGAATACCCTGTTCAAGAATCACAAGAGGAGGAGGTATACTTGGAAAAGGCCGGGAGATACGGACGATTTCAATTAGATTACATCATGGTCAGACAGAGATTCCGAAATCAGATACTGGATTGTAAGGCGTATCCAGGAGCAGATATAGACTCAGATCACAATATAATAGTGATGAACAGTAGGCTGAAGTTCAAGACATTAGCTAGGAAGAATCAATACGCAAAGAAGTGGGATACGGAAGTACTAAGGAATTACGAGATACGTTTGAAGTTCTCTAACGCTATAGATACAGCAATAAGGAATAGCGCAGTAGGCAGTACAGTTGAAGAGGAATGGACATCTCTAAAAAGGGCTATCATAGAAGTTGGGAAGGAAAACATAGGTACAAAGAAGGTAGCTGCGAAGAAACCATGGGTGACAGAAGAAATACTTCAGTTGATTGATGAAAGGAGGAAGTACAAACATGTTCCGGGAAAATTAGGAATACAGATATACGA